>NC_082715.1:46671762-47278012 GCF_030144855.1 Hypanus sabinus
CCTCCCCCCTCTCCCCCTCTCCCCCTCTCCCCCTCTCCCCCCTCTCCCCCCTCTCCCCCTCTCCCCCTCTCCCCCCTCTCCCCCTCTCCCCCTCTCCCCCTCTCCCCCTCTCCCCCTCTCCCCCTCTCCCCCCTCCCTCCCCCCTCCCTCCCCCCTCCCTCCCCCCTCCCTCCCCACCCCCCACTGTATCTGGAGAATCTCTTATTATATGTTATAATCTCCGTTTATTTTCTATTTTTAGCTCCTTCCCTTCTCCAAGCCCAGAAGTTAGCAAGTTACATCAGCAACCAACATATTCCATTAGCTGTTCACAAAAAATGCAATTGGTCTTTATTCAATGCAATAAAATGCTGCATTCCTAAAATATAGGGTCCATTATTGTTATTTAAAAAAAACATAATGCTAAGTGTTTCCTAGGCATCTACTGTAGTTTTCCATGTTATTACAATAATCAGATATTCTAGCAAAGACAAAACCACCAAGTTGTTTGAACCAGTTTTTATCTCACCTGGTTAAAAATAAAAACATCAAACTATTTGCCTAAATCTTCTCACCCCTCTGAACAGTTCCATGATAGGTCTAGGTAGACGTCTATTTTACTTTAATCAGGCACTTTGCAATAAAAAAAAGAAATAGATATAAACATGTTTATGGTCTAATAAAGATAATACAAATGCAAGATATGGCATGTCTTTTGAAACAGGAAAGGAACATTCTAGGAAATTCATATGGAAGCAAAACAAAATATCTGAGCAATCCTTTGCCTCCGTCTTTCACACTGACTAATGAGATGAGAGTTCATGCTCATGATCTACGATAATGTACATAATTTACTCATCCACAACTCTGAGCGATGACATTCAGTGAGGTATTCTAGCATGAGCTGATGCTATGTCAGAACAACACATGCCTCTGATTATTGTAATAATACAGTGAACTGCAGAAGATACCGACTGACTGTCAAAACTCCATTTCTGCTGTTAATGGAGGGCATGGGTGAGTGTAATCAACCTGTCATAGCTAGTAGGTTGTTACTAGCTGCTAGGTTTCCCATGATGGGATAGAGATAGTGGCTCAATGTCACTTGAATAGGCCAATTCCTTTGTGCAATGAATACCCCACAAGCACTTAATCTGTCATAACTAAAAATCTACGAGTATGACAAATGGTCTGACCACGGGTGCCAAGTACTTTAAAAGCTACAATATTTCCTTTTGGTAATAAATTGTCTGAACAAAAATATTCATTTTACTTATGATTTTTAAAATGTTTGATGTCTTTTTACAGAATTAACTTTCTGTCTGTCACTTTACAACATGAAAATTTCACTGCAACATTTTTTCTTGTTTCGGGAATCTAGGATGTATGAAATTGTATTTTAATGAAAGATAATTCCCAAAGATTTAATGTTAACCCATATTTTCCGGTGGTGAAAATTGAACTGGGAATGAGAGAGGAGGTTTTTCACAGGTCTGTGAGTGAAGTTTTTAACAAGGAGCATACCCGGGCTTTCAGCATTTTTCTGAATTGTGATTCACTAGTGAGGGCAAATAAAAATAAGGCAGGACAAGTGGAGTGACCTTTTTGTCAGTGGACTAATGTTGGTGTGGGGAGGATTTGGCAAGAACAGGCTGGGAAGAGGTAAATATCTGGTAAGTTTCTTCCTCTTCATTCTTTCTCTGTTAGCGCACAGTTAGAGCAGTGAGGGTGGCTCCAGTAGCTATGTTATTTGTGTGAGATGTGGAAATTCTGGGAGACCTCCAGTCTTCCGGATAACCACATCTGCACCAGGTGCACTGAGCTGCAGCTTTTCAGAGAAAGCGTTAAGGAACTGGAGCAGCAACTTGATGACATTAGGCTCAAATGGGGAAACTGAGGAGATGATACATAGGGGCTACAGGGAGGTAATCACCTCTAAGTTGCAGGAAACAGGTATCTGGCTGACTGACAGGAGAGGGAAAGGAAATATGTAGCCACTGCAAAGTACAATTGTGGCTGTTCCCCTCAATAAAGAATATACAGTTGAGGGGGATGAGCTACTGGGGCAGCTGCAGTAACTGAGTCTCTGTCACTGAGTCTGGCACTGTGGCTAAAAGAGGATGAGGGAGAAGAGGACTGCAGTAGTGATAGGGGTTCCATAGTTAAAGGAGTAGACATTAAGTCCTGTGAGCACAATAAGACACCTAGATGGGATGTTGTCTCCCATGTGCCTGGGTCAGGGACGTCTCAGATCAGGTCTACAGCATTCTAAAGGCAGAAAGTGAACAGCCAGAAGCCTTGGTAAATATTGGCACCAATGACATAGGTAGGAAAAGGTCCTGAAGGGATCTAAGGAGAAAGCAGAAAAATAGGACCTCCAGGATCCAGTAAGCTCTGGATTGCTGCCAGTGCTATGCACCAGTGAGAGTTAGAATAGAATGATCTGGCAGATGAATGTGTGGCTGAGGAACTGGTGCTGGAGACAGGGCTTCATATTTCTGGATCGTAGGAATCTCCTCTGGGGAAGATATGTACAAAAGGGACAGGTTACAACTGAAACAGAGGAGATCTTCAAGAGGGTTTAAACTAATTTGGCAGGGGAATGGGAATGGCTGAGGTTTACAAATTGAAGCTGTGTGTAATGAGACTGTGAGCAAGGAGAGGCTGATGATAGGCCAAAATTACAGTCAATGAGTTGCAATGTAAAAGGTGGACAAAATAGAAAAAGGTGAATACAGGACTGAAGATTTTATATTTGAATGTGTGACGTATATGGGATAAGGTAAATGAACTTGCGGCACAGTTGCAGATTGGCATCTATGATGTGGGCATCACTGAGGCGTGGTTAAGAGAAGATTATAGTTGGGAGCTTAACATTCAAAGAGACACATTGTATCAAAATGACACACAAGTAGGCAGAAGGAGTGATGTGGCTCTGTTGGTTAAAAACAGTCAAATCATTAGAAAGGATTGACATGTATTTGGAAGGTATTGAATCATTGTGGGTAGAGTTAAGGAACTGGAAGAATAATAAAAACCTTAATGGGAGTTGTATACAAACCCCCAAACAGTAGTAAAGGTGTGGTCTATAAATTCCAACGTGAGACAGAAATTGTACGTCCAAAGGGCAATGTTACAATCGTCGTAGTGGATTTCAATATGCAGGTAGATCAGGAAAATCAGGTTGGTGCCAGATCCCAAGGGTGGTGGTATTTATAGAATTCCAACAAGCTGGCTTTTTAGAGCAGCTGTTCTGGATTGGGTGTTCTGCAATGAAACGAAATTGATGAGAAAGCTTAAGGTGAAAGAACCTTTAGGGGACAGAGATCATGATATGATAGAATTCCCCCTGAAATTTGAGAAGGAGCAGCTGAAGTCAGATGTGTCAGTAACAGTGGAGTAAAGGGAATTACAGAGGTGTGAGAGAAGAGCTGGCCAAAATTGATTGGAAAGAAACACTAGCAAGGATAACAGCAGAGCAGCAACAGCTGCGATTTTGTGGAGCAATTCGGAAGGCACATGATAAATACATTCAAAAGAGGAGGAAGTATTCTAAAGGAAAGTTGATACAACCATGGCTAACAAGAGAAGTCAAAGCCAACATAAAAGCCAAAGAGAGGGCATATAATAGAGCAAAAATTGGTGGGAAGTTAGAGAATTGGGAAGCTTTTAAAAACCAGAAGAAGGAAAATAAAAAAAGTTACTAAGAAGGTAAAGATGGAATACAAAATTAAGCTAGCCAATAATATTAAAGAGGATACCAAAAAGTACTTCAGATGCATAAAGTGTAAAAAAAAATGGTGAGAGTGGATACTGAACCGTTCTAAGACAATACTAGAGAGGTTGTAATGGGGGACAACGAAATAGCAGACAAACTGAATAAATATTTTGCATCAGTCTTCACTGTAGAAGACTGTAGCAGTATGCTGGAAATACGAGATTGTCGGGGGGCAGAAATGTGTGAATTTGCCATTACTAAGGAGAAGGTTCTTGGGAAATTGAAAGGTCTGAAGGTAGGTAAGTCACTTGGAGCAGATGTTATACACCCCAGGGTTCTGAAAGAGGTGGTTAAAGAGATTGTGGAGGCATTAGTAATAATATTTCAAGAATCACTATGTTCTTGCATGGTTCTGGAAGAATGGAAAATTGAAAAATGTTACTCCCCTCTTTAAAAAGGGAGAAAAACAGAATAATATAGAAACATAGAAAACTTGCAGCACAATACAGGCCCATGAAGTTGTGCCGAATATATCCCTACCTTGGAAATTACTAGGCTTACTGATAGCCCTCTATTTTTCTAAGCTCCATGTACCTATCCAAAAGCCTCTTCAAAGATCCTATCGTATCTGCCTCCACCACCGTTGCCGGCAGCCCTTTCCATGTACTCTCCACTCTCTGAGTAAAAAAACTTACCCTGACATCTCCTCTGTACCTACTCCCCAGCATCTTAAAACTATGCCCTCTCACGTTAGCCATTTCAGCCCTGGGAAAAAGCCTCTGACTATCCACATGATCAATGCCTCTCATCATCTTGTACACCTATTATAGGCCAATTGGTCTGACCTCAGTGGCTGGGAAGATATTGGGGTCGATTGTTAAGGATGTGGTTTCGAGTTACCTGGAGGCACTTGATAAAATAGGCTGTAGTCAGCATGGTTTTCTCAAAGAAAAATCCTGCCTGACAAATCTGTTGGAAATCTTTGAAAAAATAACAAGCAGGATAGACAAAGAAAGATCAATGAATGTTCTATATTTGGATTTTCAGCAGGCCTTTGACAGGGTGCTGCACATGATGCTGTTTAACAAATTAAGAGCCCATGGTATTACAGGAAAGATACTAGCATTAGTTAATTGCCAGGAGGCAAAGTGTAGGAATGAAGTGAGCCTT
The DNA here is from genome assembly GCF_030144855.1 of Hypanus sabinus. Taxonomy (NCBI): domain Eukaryota; kingdom Metazoa; phylum Chordata; class Chondrichthyes; order Myliobatiformes; family Dasyatidae; genus Hypanus; species Hypanus sabinus. The sequence continues at coordinate 46,676,630 of NC_082715.1, forward strand.
TTCTAGTAGGCTGCCAGTGACTAGTGGCTTTGTAAAACACAGGTGAGGACTCACTTGGAGTATTGTGAACAGTTTTGGGCCTCTTCTCTGAGAAAGGATTTGCTGATGTTGGTGATGGTTCAAAGGAGGTTCACAAAAATGATTCCCTGATTCAAAGGCTTGTCATATGAGGAATAGTTGATTGCTCTGGGCCTCCACTCACTGCAATTCAGAAGAATGCGGGGAAACACCATTGAAACCTATCAAGTGTTGAAAGTCCTCAATAGAGTGTATGTGAAGAGGACATTTCTTATGGAGGGGAGTTTAAGACCTGAGAATAGATATAACCTCAGAATAGAGGGATGCCTATTTAGGAGGGAAATAAGGAGGAATTTCCTTTGATAGAGGATGGCAAATCTTTAAAATATGTTACTGCAGGCTGCCGTGGATGCCAAGTTACTGCTTAAGGCAGAGGTTGATAGATTTGTGGTTAGTCAGTGCATGAAGGGATGCAGGGAGAAGGCAGGAAATTGTGGCTGAGAGGGAAATGGATCAGCAATGATAAAATGCTGGAGCAGACTCAATGGGCCAAATAACCTAATTCTGTTCCTATATCTTAAGGTCTTATGGTCTACCCTTGTGTCCATTCCCTCAATAATAATTATATTCCTTTGGATACTGTGTGGGTGTGGGGAGGTGGGGGACTTGGGGTCCTACTGGAGGAAGCTGCAGTAATCAGGTCCCAGGTACTGAGCCTGGCACTGTGGCTCAGAAGGAAAGGGGAAAGAAGAGCACTACGGTAGTGATAGGGGATTCCATTGATAGAGGGGTAGACAGAAAATTCTGTTCACATGATAGAGTCACACAGATGGTATGTTGTCTTCCAGGTGCCAGGGTCAGGATGTCTCAGGTCCACAGCAATCTAAAGAGGGCAGGTGAGCAGTCAGAAGCCTTGGTACATATTGGCACTGATGATATTGGTAGGAAAAGGGAGGGGTCTTGAAGACAGAATTTAGAGATCTAGGTAGAAAGCTAAAAGCAGGATCTCCCAGGTAGTAATCACTGGATTGCTGCCTGTGCCACACTCCAGAGAGAGTAAGAATATGATGATGTGGCAGATGAATATGTGGATGAGAAACTGGTGCAGGGGGCAGGATTTCAGATTTCTGAATTTCAGTGGAATTTGTTCTAGGGAAGGTATGACCTGTACAGGAGGGATGGGTTACAGACTAGGACAACTGCGCTGCTCTAAAGAATATGAGGTTGTGGCGACCCACTTTCTGCGCAGGCGAACCGGCTCACAAATAGCCAGCGCGCAGGGGGAGACTTTGGTAATGCACCTCTGATGTCATTTCCACCCAGAGAGGGCAGGCGCTAGGGATTAAATGCCAGTGCCGTGAAGTTTCAATAAACTAGTCTCGAAACAACTTACCGACTGCATGTTGTTATTTCAGCACTGTGTGTGGTACATCGCTACATTGGTGACCCCGACGGTCCAAATGGGATTTGGACCAAAGATGACCGACTCTTCATCTGTTCACACAGTTTTGCTAAAACTGCCTACTTTCTGGATGCTGTGACCACGTGTGTGGTTTAGCCAAGCAGAAGCTCAGTTCCAGATTCAGCAGATATCTTCTGATTCCACACTTTACTACCACATGGTGAGCGCCCTTGACCAGGAGACGGCCGCCCAGGTTGCGGATTTCATACAATCGCCCCCAGAAGAAGGTAAATATGAAGCATTCAAAGCGCTGCTCATTGGGACCTTTGGCCTCTCACGGCATAAACAAGGTGCCCGCCTGCTTCACCTGGACAGTTTGGGAGGCAGACTGCCATCGGCATTGATGAACGAGATGCTGGCCCTGGCTGACGGACACAAGCCCTGCCTTATGTTTGAGCAAGCGTTCCTAGAGCAGCTGCCTGAGGACATACATCTGTTGCTGGCCGACGCAGATTTCAGCGACCCCTGGAAGGTGGTGGCCCAGGCAGACGTGCTGTGGAAAGCCAAGAGGGAGAGTGTAGCGTCCATCGGTCAGATTACCAGGCCATGTGCCCAGCAGCAGACCAGACCAGGCCTGGCAGGGGGGGGGGCGCACACAACACAGAAGCAGGAGTGAGGAGGCCAGTGAACAGTGGTGTTTCTATCACCAGCGGTGGGGCACAAAAGCCCGCTGTTGTCGCCCGCCCTGCAAGGGCCAGGGCCAGCTGCCACTAATGACTATGGCGGCTGGCCACCAGGACAGCCTCTTGTACGTGTGGGACAAACAGTTGGGACGGGACGTCGCTTCTTGGTCGACACCAGCGCGGAGATCAGTGTCTTGCCCCCAACGGGTTATGACACCTGCAACAGGAAACCAGGACCCACCCTGGAGGCCGTAAATGGCAGCATGATATGGACCTATGGTACCCGCACAGTGCAGCTGCATTTCGGCGCCAGCCGGTTCACATGGGACTTCACACTGGCCGCGGTGACCCAACCACTCCTGGGGGCGGACTTCTTGCAAGCTCACAGCCTGCCGGTCGACTTGCAAGGGAGAAGACTGGTACATGCCGAGACTTTCCAGATGTTCTCCTTGGGTGAAGCTGAGTTGCTGGCCCCACACCTGGACTCCATCACGCTGTTGGACGAGTTCACCAGAATCCTGGTGGACTTTCCATCGATTCTGGCACCGCAGTTCATGGCAGCCATGCCCAGACATGGGGTACAGCACCACATCCTGACCAAGGGACCACCCCTCCACGCCCGCGCACAAAGACTCCCCCCCCAGAAAAACTCTACCTGGCAAAGGAGGAGTTCAAGAGGATGGAGGAATTGGGGATCGTACAGAGGTCCGACAGCCCATGGGCCTCCCCCCTGCACATGGTGCCCAAAGCAGTCGGGGGTGAGAGACCATGTGGTGACTACCGCAGACTGAACGAGGCTACCAATCCAAACCGCTACCCTGTGCCCCACATACAGGACTTTGTAGCAAACCTGCACGGGGCAAGAATATTTTCCAAAGTAGACCTCATCCGGGATACCATCAAATCCCAGTGCACTCTGAAGACATCCTCAAAACAGCACTCATCACCCCATTCAGCCTGTTCGAGTTCCTCCGAACGCCGTTCGGCCTGAGGAATGCTGCACAGATGTTCCAACGGCTAATGGATGCAGTGGGACATGACCTGGACTTTGCGTTCATCTATTTGGATGACATCCTTATAGACAGCAGTTGTCATCAGGAGCATCTGTCCCACCTCCGCCAGCTCTACTCCGCCTGAGTGATTTCGGCCTCACAATCAACCCGGCCAAATGCCAGTTGGGTCTTGATACCATCGACTTCTTGGGCCACAGGATTACCAAAGACGGGGCAACATCTCTGCCCGCCAAGGTAGACGAGATCCGCCACTTTGCCCGGACCAACAGGGTCAAAGGCCTACAGGAGTTCGTTGGTATGGTGAACTTCTACCACCGTTTCCTCCCCTCAGCAGCCTGTATCATGTGCCCTTTGTACACCCTGATGTTGGGTAAAGGCAAGGACATTGCTTGGGACGAGGAGGCCATGGCCACTTTCGTTAAAGCCAAGGAAGCCTTGGCTGATGCCGCGATGCTGGTGCACCCCAGAACGGATGTTCCAACCGCCCTCACGGTGGACGCAACCGACACAACAGTCGGTGGGGTGCTGGAGCAGCTCATTGAGGGGCGCTGGCAAACCCTGGCGTTCTTCAGCAAGCACCTACGACCACCGGAACTCAAGTACAGTGCCTTTGACCGGGGGCTGTTGGCACCGTATCTGGCAATCCAGCATTTCAGGTACTTAGTAGAATGCAGGCCGTTCGCCACGTTCACGGACCACAAGCTGTTGACCTTCACGTTCATGAAGGTGTCCAATCCCTGGTCGGCTCGTCAACAGTGACATCTATCCTACATCTCCGAGTACACGATGGACATCCAGCATGTCTCGGGAAAGGACAATGTCGTGACGGACGCACTCTCCAGACCAGCTGTCCAGGCCCTGTCCCTGGTGGTGGACTATGCAGCACTGGCAGAGCCGCAGCAGGCAGACCATGAGATGCCCAGCTACAGGACTGCAGTCTCGGGTTTGCAGCTGCAGGACTTTCTCGTAGGCCCAGGTGAGAGGACCCTCCTGTGTGACGTGGTTACCGGCCAACCTTGCCCCATCGTCCCGGTAGCCTGGAGGTGGTGAGTTTTTGACTCCATACACGGTTTGGTGCACCCATCTATCAGGACAACTGTTCGGCTGGTCTCCAGCAAGTTCATGTGGCACGGACTTTGCAAGCAGGTCAGTGAATGGGCCAGAAGGTGCGCGCAGTGCCAGACAAGGTGCAACGGCACACTAAAGCCCCACCACAGCAGTTTGAACCCACCCACCGGAGGTTTGACCACATTCATGTGGATATCGTGGGCCCCCTACCAGTGTCCCGAGGAGTGCGGTATCTCCTAACGGTGGTAGACCGGTTCACGAGGTGGCCAGAGGCGGTCCCGCTCACCAACTCATCTGCCGATTACTGCGCCCGAGCACTGATCACAACCTGGGTAGTACGCTTCGGGGTACCGGCCCACATTACTTCTGACAGAGGCGCCCAGTTCACCTCCAGCGTGAGGTCGGCTGTGGCCAGCCTGTTGGGAACGCAGCTACACCACACTACTGCCTGCCACCCACAGTCGAACGGACTAGTGGAACGCTTCCACTGTCACTTGAAGTCAGCTCTCATGGCCCGCCTGAGAGGACCTAACTGGGTGGACGAACTTCCCTGGGTCCTGCTTGGAATTCGCACAGTGCCCAAAGAGGATCTGCACGCCTTGTCGGCCGAGTTGGTGTGCGGTGCACCCCTGGCCATCCCAGGAGAGTTCATACCAGCCCCAAGGGGGCAAGAGGAAGAACCCGCAGCAGTCCTGGACAGACTACACGAAAGGCTCGGCAACCTGGCCCCCGTTCCGAATTCACAGCACAGACAGACCCCGACCCATGTACCCAAAGACCTGCAGAACTGTAAGTTTGTGTTTGTATGAAGGGGTGGACACTGGGCACCGCTACAGCGGCCGTACGAGGGGCCGTTCAAGGTGACCAACAACACTGGGTCCACGTACGTTCTGGACATTGGGGGGAGAGAGGAGGTTTTCACGGTGGACCGACTCAAACCAGCCCATGTGGACGGCGCAGCTGGTCAAGATTCGGGCAACACAGCACAGAGGCAGACCTCCCAAACAGAGGCTGATCCAGACTGTGGACATTGGGGGGTGTTGTGCCAGTTCTGGGGGTGTGGGGGGGGGGGGGGGGGTTATGTGGCCACCCACTTTCTGCACAGGCGAACCGGCTCACAAATAGCCAGCGCGCGGGAGGAGACTTTGGAAATGCACCTCTGACGTCATTTCCGCCCGGAGAGGTCGGGCGCTAGGGGTTAAATGCCAGTGCCGTGAAGTTTAAATAAATTAGTCTCGAAATGACTTACTGACTGCGTGTCGTTATTTCAGCGCTGTGTGTAGCACATCGCTACAAGGTCATTCTTCCCCTCGGCCACTAGCATCAATATCGAGTCAACATAAAATTGGGGAAGTGATAGCCCCCTCCCCCCCCCCCATGTTAGACTGTATGAGGTAAATTATTTTTTTATTCCTTCTTGGTTCTCTTTTAATATTTATATACTTGTGCACTTGTAATGCTACTGTGACACTGTAATGTCCTTTGGGATCAATGAAGTATCTATCTATTTGAAACCAATATCCTTGTGGGCAGGTTTGTTATAACTCACGGGGAGGGTTTAAAGTGATTTGGCTGGGGTTGGTATACAAGCAGGGGCAGTGTGTAGTGAAACGGTCAGAAACTGCAGTTAGTGGAATGAGTTACAGTGTAACAGGGACATAATGGAAAAAGGTGATGAATATTGGACTGAGGGTGTTATATTTGAATGTAGTATTTGAGATAAGATAGATGATCTTGGAGCATAGCTTAGAGATCAGCAGATATGACGTTATGGGTGTCACTGAGTCGTGACTTAAGGAAGGTCTTAGTTGGGAGATTAACACCCAAAAATCAAAAGGGCAGGCAGGTAGGCAGATGGAGTGACATTGCTGTGTTGGTTAAAAAATGAAATCAAATTCTTAGAACAAGGTAAAATAGGATCATCATGGGTAGAGTGAAGGGTCTGCAGGAGTAAATAGACCCTAATAGGAATTATATGTAGGCCTTTGAACAGTAGCCAGGATGTGGGCTACGAATTACCACAGGAAATAGAAAATGCATGTCAAAAAGGCAATTTTACGATAATCATAGAGGATTTCAATATGCATTTAGATTGGGAAAATAAAGTTATTGCTGACTTTGGATCACAAGAGAGAGAACTTGTAGAATGCTTACAAGATGGTTTTTTAGAGCAGCTTGAGACCACTAGGGGGATCAGCTATTCTGGAATGGGTGTTGTGTAATGAACAGTGATTAGGGAGCTTAAGGTAAAGGAACCCTTAGGAGTCAGTGATCATAACATGATAGAATTCACCCTGCAATTGGAGACGGAGAAGATAAAGTCAGATGTATCACTATTACAGTGTAATAAAGGGCCAAAGTCAGCATGGCCAAATAGCAAATTCTGCTTCAATGTCTTATGGTTTTATATTGATGACAGTGATTTAATTTTCAGGATTAGCAACACTTAATAGATTACATCAGCTAGGCTGTGATTGCAAGGATTAAATAGTTACATTAACTTATTCTGCCCCAGTTAGAGGTTGCAATTAGATTTATTAAGGGGTCAGCAGTGAGCAGCTTTAAGTTCATGAGGGTCAGCATCTCAGAGGACCTATCACGGGCTCAACATATCAATGTAATCATGAAGGAGGTACACCAGTAATTAGACTTTTTTGGAAGTTTAATGAGATTTGGTATGTAACCTAAGACTCTAGCAAATTTCTACAGTGTACTGTGGAGAGAATTCTGGTTGGTTGTATCACCACCTGATATGGAAGTGGCAAAGTGGAGTCTTGAAGAAAGCTGCTAAGGACTGTAGACTCAGCCTGCTCCATCAAGGGCACCAGTCTCTCCACCGTTGAGGACAGTTTTGGAAGGAAGTGCCTGAAGAGTGTAGCATTCATCATTAAAGTCTCTTACCACCTAGAACATACCACCTTCTTACTACAGCTATAAGAGAAGAGGTATAAGAGCCTGAGTGTCACAGTGACCGCTGGTGATGACTGAACGCAGGAGCGTAGGAATGGCAAACTGTTATGTTGATCGCTGGCAATGACTCAACCCAAATGCAGAGGAACAGCAGACTCCCACATGGAGATGGAAACAAGAAGTTACACATTGGAATACCAACAAAACAGCAGTGGCGCCTCTATGTGACAATGTGAGACAAATCATTCTCAACTCAAGGACTCCACAAACAGTGCTAATCAAGAGTCTGAATTAAATAATCAGAGGAAGTGGAAAACCAGTGCCAGTCACAATTAACTTGACAAGATTAAACAAAGTACCAGGGCTTAATGACTTTCATTAAGACATCAGTTAGTAAATATCAGGTGCTCCAGAAAGCCTGAAGTCCAATGCTCCACGGCACAGAATCAGGTTTAACATCACTGGCACATATTGTGAAATCTGTTAACTTTAGCGGCAGCAGTACAATGCAATACCTGATAATATAGAAAAAAATTTCAGTTACAGTAATGTATATGTATATTAAACAGTTAAAAAAATAGTGCAAAACAGAAATAATAAAAAGAAAGTGAGGTAGTGTTCATGGGTTCAATGCCCATTTCAGAATGAAATGGCAGACAGGAGGACGTTGAAGGTGCATGCACGCACACACACATGCACACAGTACTTTAGGAACAGCTTCTTCCCTTCTCCCATCAGATTTCTGAATGGTCCATGGAGACCACCTCACTATTCTGCTCTCTTTTTGCACTATTTAATTTGTTTTGTATTTTTTATTGTGATCTATTTTTTGTATTGCATTTACCATGATTCCAAAAAAACAGAATTTCATAGCATGTCAGTGATAATAAATCTGATTCGGATCCATATATTCTTGTTCTAGCTTCTTGCATGTTTCTCAGACATCCCTAAATTCTGTTTGAACTAACCACAAATTCTAGTTTTGACCTCTATTAGTAAAGGCTGTGCAGTGTCCTTAATCCCATCATTAATTTACCTCTGGTCTTTCACTGTCCAGTTACAGAGAGAACATGCATTTAACATGGGTGCTGGATTTCTTGGATTCTGGCCTTGGAACTCTTCCTTTTTCATCAATTTTCCTAGTGTGGTTGTGGCAGCACACTTTAGTGTGTTGTTTTTTCCCACCTATCCACCACCACTGTTCACCTTCAATTAAACTTCAGATTAAACCTTTTTTTTTATAATTCTTCCACCAACTCACTCCTAGTTTCTGCCATTGCTCTGATTTCCTTCATTTCCCACACCACCACCACACCCCACCTGAACTTTGGAAAAAAAAACTAGCCCTATCCTTGTGTTTTTCCTCACTGAAGCAATTGGATGTTGTTTCTCCACACAGAGAAACATGACTGGGAAGGGAAAAGCTGTGCCATCTTTAATCCTTAATGGTCTACATGAGAGCGTACAATGTCACTATCCCTTCCTCTATCGCCTGTCTGCAATATTTCAAGAATGCCATGGTTCCTATCTGAATTAATTTGGATAATAACTTCTGATCTGTCTGGATTTTAATTACCTCTTTTTTTTCTCTTTCCTTGCCCATTAATAAGTTTTCCCTCTCCCACCCCATACTCTCTTTCACTTTATTTTAATTGCCATCTGCTACAATCTACAACCCAGGGGGTTTTCAAGAAGCAGCATATTTTCTCCATATTAAAATAACATCAAATATTCTCTACTTGCAATGGATTCTTAAAAGTGATTTTATTTTGTTGAGTTTAATGTATTTAAATGTTGCAATTAGAATATCTAAAGCCCCTTCAATGTTGGAATTCCGTTCTTTATTTCTGCTTTTTGGTTTTCAGATGATTTTTATAACCATATAACAATTACAGCACGGAAACAGGCCATCTTGTTGAGGCGATCGTGCTGAGTGCTTACTCTCACCTAGTCCCACCTACCTGCACTCAGCCCATAACCCTTCATTTCCTTTCCTGTCCTTATACCTATCCAATTTTTTTTTTAATGACAAAATGGAACCTGCCTCTACCACTTCTACTGGAAGCTTGTTCCACGCAGCTACCACTCTCTGAGTAAAGAAGTACCCCCTCATGTTATCCCTAAACTTTTGCCTCTTAACTCTCAATTCATGTCCTCTTGTTTGAATCTCCCCTACTCTCAATGGAAAAAACCTATCCACGTCAACTTTATCTATCCCCCTCATAATTTTAAATACCTCTATCAAGTTCCCCCTCAACCTTCTATGCTCCAAAGAATAAAGACCTAACTTGTTCAACCTTTCTCTATAACTTAGGTGCTGAAACCCAGGTAACATTCTAGTAAATCTCCTCTGTACTCTCTGTATATTGTTGACATCTTTCCTATAATTTGATGACCAGAACTGTATACAATACTCCAAATTTGGCTTTACCAATGCCTTGTACAATTTTAACATTACATCCCTGCTCCTATACTGAATGCTCTGATTTATAAAGGCCAGCATACCAAAAGCTTTCTTCACCACCCTATCCACATGAGATTCAACCTTCAGGGAACTATGCACTATTATTCCCAGATCACTTTGTTCTACAATTAGCGTTTTTTATATAGTATTCTGAATCAAAAGGTTGAAGGTGTGGAAATTTAAGAACTCGCTACCTCTTGACCCAATGCTACAACAGGCTTTTATCTTTCAGCTGCAATCTAAAACAGTTACTCTCTCAGATGTCTGTAAGAGATAACTTTGGCAGTAGTTTTGAAGAACCGCAGAAACTGATAGTCCCAAAGACCAGAACATATCAGTCCCTCAATCAACAACATCAAAATAGCTTATCTCATCATTATCATGCTGCTGTTTTGCAAATGGACTCTTTTATTAAATCAGTGGCTATAATCCTCAAGTATTTAATTGGCTATAAACTAGCTTGAGATGGCACAATGTGGTGAAAGGCATAATAGAAATGCAAGCCTTGTTTTTTATGTGAAGGTATGCCACTAATAATTACTATGCAGGTTGTGGTGATTCAGGCATGAGCAATTTATTATCTGCTAGTAATGGTGGCTCTGCAATCACACAATGTTCAGACTGACACTCTTCTCCATGATGGATTGATACCAAAACCTTGTTTGATTACTCCACAAACCCTGTTCTCTAGTTACAAAATCAATATCTGAATTTCATTTTTTCACAAAGAAATCACATTTTCGCAGATCAAGCATGGCTATAACTGAATACAATGAAGCATTTTTTTAGATATGTAGTCAAGAACTAATACTAGATTTGGTACTGGGATAAAATATATCATGAGAATAATTAGTAAATGGGTGTAAAGGAAGAATAATAAGAAAGCCTTGCACATTGTATAAAAACGAGACTAAGTGGAGCTGGTTGTGCACACCTATTACTCGGATCCCCCATTTCCTGATCCTTTCAAATTTGGATCTGGAAGTCTGAACCTGCTGATCAAGAGTACTCTGCAGCTGATCACTGAATTCTTGCATGATGACAAAACTTCAAATGAGGTAAATGGGTCATGTAGGTAGGCAAGAAATAGTCTCTGCCCTTGAAGTTCCTGAATATACCTTTGAAAGACTCCCACATTTTAGCCCTCCATGTTTCTCCTGATTTGTTACCTGTGATTCTTTTGGAATACACGTACTCCTTTCTCTGAAGCTTAGAAGGAATAAAAAAAAAATCTAAGGATAGAAGTACACAAAAACGCAAATTAAGACTATCACAGCAAACAATAGAGTTTAAGAACAGTTGCTATTAAATTTGGAGATAGTTATTTTCCTTGAAATAAACAAGTTTTTACATGCTATACTTGATCTAGTGTTCTGGCACCTATTCTTTGCTCTTGAGAATTTTGGTATGAATCAATGCATATTAGTCAAGGGAGTGAGATCTTCCCTGACTTCAAGGTTCCAGCCAAACAACAGATGGCCAAGACTGAAAGCAATTATACAGGAATGTAAAGCCATTTATAGTAACTGCTAGGCAAATAAACACAGCAGGTGCATCCTATTCCTGGGACACTACCAGGAATATGTCCCAAAACCCAAGACTAAAGCAGCTGTCCTTGATATTCAGCTGTTCCTTGACCACAGGGAGCACATAAAACATGCTATTGCCATAATGAGGTAAAGAGTAAGAAAGAGTTTAGAGCTGTGCATACACTGTTTTACTTTGAAGAGACCTGGGCAGGCCCAGAGCAAGACTCCAAGTTGGAACACATGAAAGTAGGAGCTGTTGTGTTCTTTATATTCATACATATTATGGGTTACTAATAAAGAACCATCTTCTGGAAGAAATAGAACTTTTATTTAACACCAACCACAACGTTTTTACAATGCCATGTTTCTCGATTCTCAGATTCTGCAAGATACATTTCCAGTATCAAGTTTAAACAGAATAATGTTTTGGTTCACTTGCAATGGAATAGTCCAGTCAGTCTTACTTTGTTTTCACAAAGCACATCTATATAGAACTCCTCAAGTTAATTTCCAAGCACTTCATTTACTTGTTTTACTTTTTTTCTACTCCTGCAAGAGCGTGAAAAATGATCACTTTTACCACAGTTGTTGCCCATTTTCCCATATACTGGACGCCGTTATGGCCGATGCTGCCGCCCCCAGCGATCGCATAGCTCTTTTCTCTCAGATGATGTCTTGCTCTCTGTTGTTTTATTATTTTTTCTAATATGTTCATGCTTCCTCATAGCGTCTACAATGCAGCTCTCAATGAAAAGTCCTTCAGCCACGATTTCTGAAGCTTTGCAGAGCATCAAAGCTTCTTCCAAGTCTAAGTCTTGTCTTCTTAACAGTCTTTCTCTCAGACAATTATCCAGAAAGCCACAAGCAATTCTGTCTTTAGTGAGAGAGTCTGTCAGTTCTCCAAACTCGCATCTTCTACTCCAGTTTCTCAACTCAGTAACATATTGGCCAATAGTTTTACCAGCTCTCTGCGTACATGTAAAAAAATTTATGCCACTCGTACGTCATATTATGCTTTGGAATACAACATGCTTCAAATTTGTCCATTATCCATTTTAACTTTAAATTTTCTCTATTTTCAAAAATAAAATGATTATATACCTCAATTGAGTCATCACCTATTACGTGGAGTAGAAGCCCAGCTTTCATTTTTTCCGGTTTTCTTTCTGCTTCAATCGCCAACAAATACAATTCAAAATGTTGCTTAAATTTTCTCCAGTTCTCAGCTACGTTCTCAGACAATTGAAGTGTCGAAGAAGGCTGCAAACCTTCCATTTATAAAACTGTTAGCAATACCAAAACAGTTTGAACTCTTTTTTTCAGAAAATTATCTTCGATTCTCCTGTGTTAGGAAACGTATTATTCTTCCAGACCAGCTTCTGACACCATGTTGTCATTTTATTATATTCATACATACCACGGTTACTAATAAAGACCATCTTCTGGAAGAAATAAAACTTTTATTTAACAACATCCACAATGTTTTTACAATGCCAGGTTTCTCGATCTTTCTGTCATCCCTGCACATGCTCAGAACGCTCTCCAATCATGTTCTTACATGTCATATTGCCACAGGAGCAGGAATAAATCACTTGTTTTCTCACGTTTGCCTTGCCATTCAGTATGATCATGGAATCTGCCACGCTTCAACTCCTCATTCTGTATCACTTCCACATTGCCCTCAGTCCTCTAGTTTTTTCAGAAAAATTCCCATTTATCACATGTATATCAAATCATAAACAAGCGAAAATCTGCAGATATTGGAAATCCAAGCAAAACACACAAAATGCTGGAGGAACTCAGCAGGCCAGGTAGCATCTATGGAAAAAAGTACAGTCAATGTTTTGGGCTGAGACCCTTTTCGTACTTGTCATTCTGCAACTGTGCTACAAGTTCATTTTTCCTTATTTCATATACTACTCACATTCAAATATAACATCTTTAGTCCTGTATTCACCATTCACCTTTTTTGATTTTGTACACCTTTTACATTGCAGTTCATCCTGTTGACTGCAATTTTGCTCTACCTTTATCCTTTCCTTGCTAGGAGTCTCACTACACACAGCATCTGTTTGTAAACCAACTACCTCATCTTCAGAACTATCACTCCATTTTCCATCCCTTTGACAAATTAATCTAAACTCACATGAACATCTTTAGACAACTTGCCACAAGGATATTGGACCCCCTCGGGTTCAGTTGTAACCTTTCTCTTTTGTACAAGTCATACCTTCCCCAGGAAAGTTCCCATGGTACATAAATCTTTACTCCTGCCCCCTGCATCAGTTCTTCAACCACACATTCACCTGCCATATCATCCTATTCTTACCCTCACTGGCATGTGGCACAAACAGCAATCCAGCGATTACTACACTTGCAGGCATTGTTTCTTTGCTTTCTACCTAATCCCTAAAATCTCTCTTTGGGACCTCTTCACCTTCACTACCTATGCCATTGGTGCCAGTATGTACAAAAACATCTGGCTACCAAACCTTACCCGTGAGAATGCCGTGGACATGATCTGAGGCATTCCTAATCCTGGCACAGGGAGGCAACATACCATCCAAATGTCTCTATCATGTCCACTGAACCTTGTCTCTGTTCCTCTGACTATGGAATCCGCTGTCAACACTGCAGTCCTCCTCACCTCTCTGCTCTTCTGAGCCACAGCACCAGACTCGGTACCAGAGATCCAGTCACTGTGATTCCTCCCAGGTAGGTCGTCCCCTCAATAATATCTAAAATTATGTATTTATTATTGAGGGGAATGGCCACAGGTGTATTTTGCCCTAGTTGGGCTTTTTCCCCCTCTTTCTCATGACAGTCACCCAGTTACCTGTGTCCTGCAAGCTGGGGGTGACTACCTTTCTGTAACTCCTGTATATACGAGGAGCATTTGATGGCTCTGGGCCTACTCTCTAGAGTTTAGAGGAATAAAAGGTGGGGGACCTTATTGAAACCTATCGAATATTGAAATACCAAGACAAAGAGGATGTCAAGAAGATGCTTCCTATGGTGGAAGGGTCTAGAACCAGAGGGCACAGGCTCGGAATACAAGAACATCCCTTTAGAACAGTGATTTGGAGGCATTTCTTTAGCCAGAGAGTGGTGAATCTTTGGAATTCATGGCCATGGACAGCTGTGGAGGCCAATTCATTGGGTATATTTATAGTGGAGGTTGATAAAGCTTACTGATCGAGAACCTATCAACCTCCACTTTAAGTTATGGGGAGATGGCAGGAGAGTGGAGTTGAGGGGGAAAATAAATCAGTCATTATAGAATAGTGGAGCTGACTCAATGTGCCACAAGGCCTAATTCTGTTCCTATGTCTTATGGTGTAGTATGCATTTTTGGCTTCAGTTTGAACTATGAATTGGCTCACAAAAAAATTGTTCTTGGCATAAATTTTCTTTCATAAAAGTTTTGATACTTGATTGTGATTGCTGCTCTCCAGTTAGGAATGCAAAGTGTAGGAACTGTTCTGTTTTTATATATGAACAAATCCTTTGAACTTGGTTTACACTTTCTGTAGTGTGTGTCTTCAATATACTGTATGTGTAGTGATACTATAGTCTACAGTAATCATTTCCTTAGCATTTTGTTAAAATGCTGTTTTTCATTACAGCCCTTCTATAGGTGTCTCTCCATTTGTAAAACTGAGAGCATTTACAGATCTTACCTTGGTAATGAATCATTTCTGGTTTGTGGTGATGGTCTGTTACATCTTTTTCATGGATGTCAACACTGTTCCAGAGTCTGAAGATAAATAACATTGTATTATTCTGTAATGTTTTCTATTCACTTTATCAATTCTGCAGAACTCTTTAATTACAGTGTGACATGGAGATGGGACATGGACATGTTAGCTTTCATCCCTGGTATCTTTGGAGTTGCAGACACAACAATTTAAGTGCAATAGTCTGATTCAGAATCCTGCTGAGAATTAAGAAATAAATTTAACGCACTGGTTAATTTTACTACTCTGCTGTAGGTTTTGAATTTTAGCAGTTCTGTAAGAGCAGTCTGTTCTGCTTTTAGCATCTTTGAGTTTGAGCTAAAGATGAGGGGCTATGTTGTTCGACATAGGAATGTTGTGTCAGCCAATCAAGATGGTGGAATTGGGAGAAGGTTCTAGAGAACTATAGGTGGAGAGGTTTTAGTGACGGATACCTGTGTGGGTCAAGGACTTTTTGGCAGGAGGTGGGAGGAGACAGGAGGAAAGATGGCTAAGGGTGCTGTCCTTGTTGCACAAGGTGCTTTGTGCAGATGAATGGCTTCAAGGACCAACACTCCCATGGGGAAGCCCATTTGTTTGAGATGGATTCCAAGCACATTCAGAAGGTGGTGTGTGCTTTCATGTAGACCATGGGTCCTGCAAGTGAGTTAAAGACAACTTCAGGATGAACACCAACTTGTGTGCATGTGGCGGCTCATTTCCTAGCGTATGCGAACCGACTCACAATTAGATAGCCTACGGGGGTTTGCGAGCACAGAACTTTGGAGCCTCTTCGCCATGGGGGGCCGGTTGACAGAGGCTTAAAAGTGAGGCTGAAGTTTTCGAATAAAGTTTTTCCTTCGACTGCAGTTACCGACTCCGTGTCGTAATTTTAGCGCTGTTTGTAGCACACCGCTACATGCACATAATTTTTATACTGCATATTCGGCCCTTGATTTTCCTTGTATTTATATAGATTTAAATTTAATTGTTTTCTATTTATAATCTTGAAAATGCTTATGGATTACTTTGAGATATGTGTATTTCTCTATAAGTTTACCTAAGCTTTGATTTTGGAAGCAGTGGAAAGTGTGAAATAAATTTGCCTGGTTCATAAACCCAATAAAATAAATGCATAACATGGGATGTGAGTTTGTTTTGTATTAAGCACTCCCAATATACTATTATAATGGGGTTATGGTCTGTTTTTCGATTAGGAGCTACTGAATTATCACGATCTTGGTAAGGTCATTTGTAAACATTGTGCACTTCTTGATCTCTTCAAATGTAATCTGTTGAAGAATACTTAGTACAGCACAAGCAAGTTATTTGCATTAAAGTTACTAAGTTAAAATTGTTTGAATTGATTGCAGGATTGTTTTATCTCCAACCCTGAAATTTCACAGTTACAGAAATGCCACACACATATTCTCTTCTCAGCACACACTGGGAACTTTCAGAAAAGAAGTTGTTAAGCTGCAAAGGTCAAATAAGAATGGAACAGTTTCTGTGGGCCAGTGCACAACATGAAACCTGCTAATTGCTAATAAATTGTTGGTCTCATTCAGACAGATCATGGGATGGGTGGTGGAAAATTGGAAAAATGTCACTGGTTCACAGGGAGGTGTTTTTCTGAGGTTGTGACTGCAGAGAAGTTTTCCTAGTTCTAATTATTTTGGCACAAGGCAAGGCTTCAATAAATCTATTGCAAACACTCATCACTGCCTGAGTGAAGCTTTACCTTAGAAGTAATTCTGTTATATCTAGGTAAGACTATCTGATGTTCACATTTCCAAAAATGAATGGAGAAGAAACAAAAAATTCTTGCACTTGTTTTGTAGCACCTTGTAACAGATTCTTCTAAATACTCAGCCCTACAGAACTGTTTAATTACAGTGAGGCATGGATTCATAAGATGGGGTATAGGACAGTTTCCTTCCTTGGTCTCTTTAGAATTCCAGCATTGGCATTTCAGGCATTAGATGCAGATTCAGAATCCCACTGAGCTACTAGTAAATGAGCCAAGATTGGTAGCCATTGCCAAGGTCCAGTGATTTCTGCAGAATGCCCATGCCTCCAGAAGTTAGGCAAGGCAAGCAATGGACTGGGTGGAGATCCCAGCATTCTGGGCCTGGAATAAGGAATATCACTTTGAAATCTGCTGGTCCGTGTGAATGCCTAGCTAATTGGCACTTGATGGTGCTCAAATAATTATATCAATGTACTTCAGTTGTTTTGTCAAAGTGAAATGTTACCAGTCAATGAGTAATTTAGAATCCGTGTAATTGGCCTTTACAGTTCAAATTAGACACTGCTTGTGATTGTGGGGGAAATATTTGGATAAACCTGAACACTTAATTGATAGTTTAATATTCAAGGGGGATACGACATTACCCAGGTACTGTAGACACTGTGTTGCTGGCTTGGACATGCTTGGCCTTGGGTTGAAATGCTAGTTGACTGGAGAACTGCTAAGAGGTTGATGATCAGCTAAAACTTATTAAGGAGTTTTTTTCCCTTTCTAAATTGTGATCAGCTATTATACTATATAAAATAATATTTATATAATAAATTGATTACATGAAACATAGAAACATAGAAAACCTGAAGCACAATACAGGCCCTTCAGCCCACAAAGTTGTGCCGAACATGTCCCTGTTTTAGCTACCCATAGCCCTCTATTTTTCTAAGCTCTATATACCTATCCATGAATGGGACTATACTATTAACTATCAATTACTCAATAATATTGAGCAACAAAGTTACAGGGAAATTGTAGAGATGTCCACTTGTCTACGCACACGGATAGTGATATAACAGACAAGGAGAAGTAGTTGTGATTAGAACACCTTTCAGGATTTTTTAGACTTAACAAGGAAAGTGGTTTTTCTTGGTTTGATATAAAGAAAGAAAAAGGTGATACTCTAAATCTTAGATTATTAATTATCTTGGGAAAGAAAGATGACCATTGCTTGATTAAAAACAGTCAATTGGTGAAGGACAAATTTCAATTGATAAGAACAGGTCTGATCCAGATAAATTGGAATCAAAGCTTTGCAGACAAAAATGTAAATAGAGATGTTTCAGCTGCAGTTGGGAGTGAGACAGGGAAAGCTACAAGCTCTAGCTATAACCATGAAAGAGGAAGTTTAAAGCTAGATTCTCAAATGGGAGAGAGTAAAATAGTGCAGAAAAAAAGAGCAAAAAGAAGATGCTAGATTGTTGAAGCAGGCTGCTTGCTGTTATTTCTTTTATGCCTCTCCATTCTGATGGGAAGCAAAAGAGAATATTTGGCAGCAAACAAAAACAAGTCCTAAAATATTCTCTCAGGATGTGAAATGGAAAAGGATTATCAGAACAATGGTTGCTGATTCAAGACCAAAAATAAATCTCATTTGAAGGTAGAGTGAATAGCAAGAGGGCTAGGTAAGTACCTCAATTTTCACCAAAAGAGATGATATGCAGTCTTGACAAAAGAAAATATTGTTGATTTTGTAGATAGGTTATAAACATTGAAGTTGATATTAGAAAGGCTGACTGTACATGGTGGGTATAATGCCTGGTCCAGCTTGGACGTTTCCTCAGTTGTTGAAGGAAGTAAGAGAGAAAAATGCAAAGGACTTGGAGAGAAACTTCTGAACATCTAAAGGTACCTGGATGATGCCTGAGGAGAAGAAAATTGTAGATGTGGCCCTTTTGTTCAACAAGGGTTCAAAGATGAATCAACTGCTTTGGACAAGTCAGTTTAATCTCAGTGGTCATCAGAATTTTAGAAAGAATAATCCAAGGAGAGAATTCATTGTCACTGGACCAAGTGTGGATTAATCAGAAAAAGTCAGCATGGACATGTTGAAGGGAAACGTCATGCATATTTTATAGTCTTAGAGATGGCTGACAAGGTATATGTTGACTAATACAGTTTCATTGTAGACTTTTATTATTGAATGATGTTGTTTCAGAGGTTAGGCAGTTTGGCAGAGGACATTAATTTTGCTGATGTCAACTGTAAAGGCCCATTCTCCCGGATGCTCTGTTAAATATCCATAAGGACTTGCAATCTGACCATCAAAGTGACTCTAAGATCATCACCCACCTCAAAGAAGGCAGGATTCTGCATGTGAGTGTTAATGTCAAGATTGAATTATAATGAGTCATCTTCAATTCGAAATGCCTGCCAAAGAAGCATGTCCAGGGGGGGTATTGACTTTCAAAAGTTGGTGTGGCACATAATATGCTTCTCATCAAGATTGATGGTGATGGAACAGAAGGAAGTGTGCATGGATGTCTAGTCCCTATACACTTCTACTCCATCAGGAAGGCCTTAAAGTTCTCTGCTTCTTTATCAATAGAAGAACTAACTGGTTCCCCTCCTCCATCACTCTCTACCATCTGGCAGAACTAGTCCTCACCTCAACAATTTTTCCTTCGTCTTCTCCCTCTTTGGACCTGAGGGATAGCCTTGTGCACCTCCATGGGCCCCAGCAATGCCTGTTTTTTTTTTGTTGGCTGTGTGGAACAGTCTATGTTCCAAACTTTCCCCGGTAATGCTCCCCAACACTTCCTCCACTACATAGACAACTGCATTGCTGCTGCTTCATGCATCCATGCTGAGGTTGTCAATTTCATTAACTTTGCCTCAATTCCATACTGTACTTAAATTCAATTGGTCCATTTCTGACATCTCACTTTCGCGATCTCTCTGAATCCGTCTCTAGAGACAAATGATCAACTGACTCACCAATTCCTTTAGTTATCTTGACTATACCTCTTCCCACCCTGTCCACTGTAAAGGCACCCAATGCTCCCTCAGCACCAATCTCCCCTCCTCCCTCCTCTTCCCTCCAGTTTAACACATGGATGAACAACACAGGCTATATTCCTTCCTCGCCCTGGACCTATCATCCATACCTCCATATACCAACTGCTATCATCCCAATCTTCACCTCCCCTGTCCCTGTCTTCCACCAATTCCCCAGTCATCATGGACTCCCCTTCACTACCGAGCAGGTAAGAAGGGCTCTGGGGAACCTCAGACATGACAAAGTATTGGGACTGGATGGTATGACCCCAAAGTCCTGAAGGAGTGTGGAGTTCTCCAGTGCATTTTCAATCTGAGTCTCAGGCTGGAAAGGTCCTGACTGTGTGAAAATCATCATGTGTGCTCCCAGTACCCAAGAAGTTCCAGACTGAATGCCTTGAATGACAACCATCCAGTGGTCCTGACATCACACATCATGAAGACCCTAGAGAGGCTGGTCCTGGCTCACCTCTGACCCCTGATCAGATCAGCCCTTGATCCCCTGCAGGTTGCCTACTAGGAGCACATTGGAGTTGATGATGCTGTCATCTACCTGCTGAACAGAGCCTACTCCCATTTGGATAAGCAGGTCAGCACTGTGAGGATCATGTTTTTTGATTTATCAAGTGCTTATAATACCATACAGCCCTCGTTGTTGGGGGAAAAGTTACGCTCAATGCAGGTTGGCACTTCCATGACATCCTGGATAATGGACTACCTGACCGGCAAATCTTCAGAACTGTGTGTCAGGCATGGTTATAAGCACACTGGGGCCCCAGAGGGGACTGTATTGGCTCCCTTCCTGTTTACCCTGTAAACCTCAGACTTTAGAAATAACACTGAGTCATGTCATCTGCAGAAATTCTCTGATAACTCAGCAATAGTTGGGTGTATGATGGGAGGATGAACACAGGGCCCTGGTGGAGGACTTCGTCAAACGGTGCAAGCTGAATCATCTGCAGCTCAACATCAGTGAGACAAAGGAGATGGTGATGGACTTTAGGAAGACTAAGACTGCATTGCTCCTTGTTACTGTTGATGGTCAGGATGTGAATATGGTGAGGACATACAAGTATCTGGATGACAGATTTGAGCGGAGCACTGACAAAGAGATTGTGAACAAGGAGAGTCGCCTCTACTTACTGAGGAGACTGAGGTCCTTTGGAGTATGCAGGCCTCTCCTTCACATGTTCTGCCAGTCTGTTGGCACCAGTACAATCTTCTATGTGGTGGTGTGCTGGGCAAAGACATCAATATTGGTGATCCCAACAGTCTCAATAAATTGATTAGAAAGACTGGCTCTGTTATAGGAGTCAAACTGGACACACTGGAGGCTGTGGTAGAACAAAGGACCCTACATAAAATCCTGGCAATTCTGGACAATGTTTCTTACCCTCTGCATGCCACCTTGGCTGAACAAAGGAGCACCCTTAATAATAGACTAAGACAATTTTACTGCTACAAAGAGCACTATATGAGGTCATTCTTACCCTTGGCCCTGAGGCTCTATAATGTGTCGACCTATGGCTGGGGAAGTGATGACCTGTTCCTCCTAGACTGTTTAGGGTAACTGATTTTTTATTCTTTCTTACTTCTCTTCTAATATTTGTATATTTGTATCTCTGTGTACTTGTAATGCTACTGTGACACTGTAATTTCCTTTGGGATCAATAAAGTATCTATCAATCATTTATCTAAAAATAATATTCCCTTTTCTTAGCTCCTTCGTCTCTGCCACAGGTGGACTCAGGATGTGGCTTTCCTTTCCAGAACATCAGAGATATTCTCCTTCTTCAAAGAACAAGGTTTCCCTTCCTCCGCCATTGATTCTGTCCTCACCCACATCTCCTCGATTTCCCAAACAGCTGTGCTGACTCCATCTTCCCGCTGCCTTGACAGAGATAAAGTTCCTCTTTTCTGTATGTACCACTCCTTGAGACTCTATCTTCCACACATCATCCTCTGCAACTTCTGTCATTTCAAAAGAGATCTGATTGCCAAACTAATAATTACATCCCCCTCCCCCTCGACTTTCTGCAGGGATTTTTCCCTCTGCAATTCCCTTGTCTGTTCAGCCCTCCCCACTAATCTAACCCCTGAACTTATCCCTGCAAGTGGCCAAAGTGCAACACCTGCCCATTCACCTCCTCCCTCACCTCCATTCAGGGCCCCATAAAGTCCTTCCAGGTGAGGCAACTCATCAGCTGTGAATCTGCTGGAGAAGACCATTGCATCCTTTGCTCCCGAAGCAGCCTCCTCTACATTGGTGAGAGCCATCATAAATTGGGGGACTACTTTGTTGAGTGTTTCTGCTCCATCTGCCTGGATAGTGAGACCAGTGTGGAGCATGCTACTATGCTTGGGCATTTTCAGACCAAGAAGTAAGTTGTGATTTTTCATGAAGAGTAAGTCTCTAAAGCTGTGATCAACTATATCCCAGGTTATGGAAAGAATAAAAGAGGAGACTCCGAAGGTCTGGACCGAGATCGTTGTATCCTCACTAGGAACAGGTGAGGTCCCAGATGACACAGAGTAGCCAATATTTGTTTCTTTGTTCAAAAAGGGATATGGAGATAATCTAGGAAGTTAAAGGCTAATGATCTTTACATCAGTTATATGGAAGCTATTGAAGAGGATTCTTAGGAAAAAGGTTTGCAAGCGTGTGACAAAACCATGGCTTTGTACAAGGCATGTTATTTCTTGCAAACCTGATTGTGGCTTTGAGGAGGTGATAAAGGTAATTTATGATTGTGGGACAGTAGGTGTAATCTACATGGATTTTATTGAAGCATTTGACAATTGTTCTCATAGCAGGCTGATCCAGAAGATTAAAAGGCATGGACACCATGGCAACTTGACAATTTGGATTCAGAATTGTCTTGACCACAGAAGCAGACTGTAGTGGCAGAACTGTGTTGTGTCTAGAGGTCCATGGCCATTAGACATTGGAGCAAAGTTAGGCTATTCCACCCATCTACTCCATAATTCCATCATGGCTGAATTATTATACCTCTCAATCCTATTTTCCTCACTTCTACCAGTACCCTTTGACACCCTTACTGGTCAAGAACCTCTCAACCTAATGACTTGGCCTTCACAGTTGTCTGCAGCAATGAATTCCACAGATTAACCACTCCCTGGCTAAAGAAATTCCTCCTCATCTCTATTCCAAAGGGACATCCTTGTATTCTGAGTCTGTGCCATCTGGTCCTGGACTCCGTCACAATCAGAAACATCCTCTCCCCATGCCCACTCCATCTAAGCTTTTCAATATTGGATAGGCTTCAAAGAGATTCCTTCATCATTCTTCTAAACTAGAGTGAGTACAGGCCCAGAGCCATCAAAAGCTCCTCATTCATTAATCCTTTCCATTCTTGTGAACCTTCTATGGATCTCTCCAAAGTCAACACATCCTTTCTTAGATAAAGAGCACAAACTGCTCACAATACTCTAAGTGCAGTCTGAGCAATGCTTTTTATGAATGCTAACATTGCATTTGTCTTTTTACTACTGATTCAACCCACAAGTTAACCTTAAGAGAATCCTTCACAAAGACTCCAAAGTCCTTTTCCCCCTTTGACTTCTGAATTTTTTCCCCATTTAACAAATAGTCTATAATTTATTCCTTCTAGCAAATTGCATGACTGTACATTTCACTACTCTGCATTCCATTTGCCATTTCTTTGCCCAATCTCCTAATTTGACTAAATCCTTCTGCAGACTCCCTGATCTTCAACTCTACATGCCCCTCCATCTATCGCTACATTGTCTGCAAACTTGGCCACAAAGTCATCAATTTTATCTTCCAAGTCATTGCCATATAACGTGAAAAGAAGCAGTCCCCACACCGACTCCTGTGGAACATCATTTGTCACCAGTCATCATCATGGCTGGATGGGAGATGCCAGAGAGCATTGGTGGATAACTGTTTGTCAGCTAGGAGGCCAGAGACTAGTGGCATGCCTCAGGGATCTGTACTGGGTTCAATGTTGTTTGTCGTATACATTAATGATCTGGATGATGGGGTGGTAAATTGGATTAGTAAGTATGCAGATGATACTAAGGTAGGTGGCATTGTGGATAATGAAGTAGGTTTTCAAAGCTTGCAGAGAGATTTAGGCCAATTAGAAGAGTGGGCTGAAAGATGGCAGATTTGGTAGGACTAATCAAAATAGGACATACATGGTAAATAGTAGTGCATTGAGGAATTCAGTAGAACAGAGTGATCTAGGAATAATGGTGCATAGTTCCCTGAAGGTGGAATCTCATGTGGATAGGGTGGTGAAGAAAGCTTTTGGTCTGCTGGCCTTTATAAATCAGAGCATTGAGTATAGGAGTTGGGATGTAATGTTTAAATTATACAAGGTATTGGTGAGGCCAAATTTGGAGTATTGTGTACAGTTCTGGTCACAGAATTATAGGAAAGATATCAGCAAAATAGAGAGAGTACAGAGGAGATTTATTAGAATGTTACCTGGGTTTCAGCACCTAAGTTACCGAGAAAGGCTGAACAAGTTAGGTCTTTATTCTTTGGAGCGTAGAAGGTTGAGGGGGGACTTGATAGAGGTATTTAAAATTATGAGGGGGATAGATAGGGTTGATGTGGATAGGCTTTTTCCATTGAGAGTAGGGGAGATTCAAACAAGAGGGCATGAGTCGAGCGTTAGGGGGCAAAAGTTTAGGGGTAACACGAGGGGGAACTTCTTTACTCAGAGAGTGGTAGCTATGTGGAACGAGCTTCCAGTAGAAGTAGTAGAGGTGGGTTCAATTTTGTCATTAAAAAAAAAATTGGTTAGATATATGGACAGGAAAGGAATGGAGGGTTATGGGCTGAGTGCAGGTTGGTGGGACTAGGTGAGAGTAAGCATTCGGCATGGACTAGAAGGGCCGAGATGGCTTGTTTCCATGCTGTAATTGTTGTATGGTTATAAGGGATCATCAGTGGAAAGGGTGAGCAGTTTCAACTTCCTGAGGGTCAACATCTCTGAAGATCCATTCTGAGCCCAACATAGTGATGCAATTGCAAAGAAGACACAACATTTCTATAGTTCTTCAGGAGTCTGAGGAGTATTTGTATGTCTCCAATGACTCTTGCAAATTTCTACAGATGTAACCTGGAGAGTGTTCTAACTGGTTGCATCACCATCTCGTATGGGGGGGGGGGGGGGGGCACGACACAGGACCAGAAAAAGATGCAGAAAGTTGTAAACGCTGCCAGCTTCATAATGGGCACCAGCCTCCCTAACACTGAAGACATCTTTAAAGGACAATGCCTCCAAAAGGCATCATCTATTGTTAAGGACTACTGTCACCCAGGATATGCCCTCTTCTTATTGTTACCATCAATTTGGAGGGACAGGAATCTGAAGACACACATTGATTGTTTTACAAACAGCTGCTTTCCCTCTGTCATCAGATTTCTGTATGGAGAATGAACCCATATACACCAACTCACTACTTTTTGTTCTGTTTTTGTTATTGTAATCGATAGTTTTTTTTTATAACTTATTGCAATGTACTCTAGCAGCAAAACAACATATTTCATGACATACATATGTCTGTGATATTAAAACTGGTTTTTATTCTATATATACAGAAGCCCTATGGAAGGACCAAGCCATTTCTACACATTTGCCCCAGATGTGTAGCCTCTTCATTGGCCTCTTTAGCCCCAAAACCAGAGTGAAAGCAAATCATCCTCAATTTCAAGGGACTGCCTAAGAAGCAGGGGCCAACTGGAGCATTCACTTATTTGCCTTCCATGGATATGGGCGAGGTGAGTCGTGGAAGTTGTTCTACCTGAGTGCCAAATCCATGGGAGTATGTTTAAGCATCTCCAGGCAAGCTCCAACTGAGGAAATCAGCAATAAAGATCACCACAGCCTGATAACATCAGACTTCTAACAGAAGCACATTATTCATGCCACTTCCTTTAATGCCTGTTTAAAATACTGTATACTCATCCTCTCATGATTAGTATACAGATTAATAAATGGTTTGTTTTTGGCCAGCAGCTTCCATAATGTTAACCCAAGTTCTTCCAAATGTTAAAACAGTTAAATAGATAGCTGTTGTACCCCCAAAGGATTTAGTCCTTCTTTGGTATGGGAAGAGTCTAACAGGCTTGTACATAGATTCATGAAAAAACATGGAGGAGGATGGTCGAAACAGTGGTTTGGCTTATTTAGGTGTAGTATGGGGTGCTGCCAGTGTTCAATAGATTACTACAGCAAAATCTGGTAGTGGCTGAGACCTAAGGGGATGTTTGTTACTAGATGGCTTTGCACAGTTAAAATTTCTTTCCTTTGCCTCCTTTGACACAGCAGGGCACAAATGCGGAAATAGAGTAAAGTCTGGTGGCTCTGCTGACAACAAATACTTAGGCAGTGAGAAGATTGAGAAATGACAGTAGATAGAAACATAGAAAACCTACAGCACAATACAGGCCCTTTTTGCCCACAATGCGGTGCCAAATGTGTCCTTACCTTAGATATTACCTAAGGTTACCCATAGCCCTCTATTTTTCTAAGCTCCATGTAGCTATCCAGGAGTCTCTTAGAAGACCCTATCGCATCCACTTCCACCACCATTGCCGGCAGCCCATTCCACTCACTCACCACTCTCTGCGTCAAAAAAACTTACCTCTGACATCTCTTCTGTACCTTCTTCCAAGCACTTTAAAACCATGCTCTCCCATGTTAGCCATTTCAGCCCTGGGAAAAAGCCTCTGACTATCCACACGATCAATGCCTCTCATCATCTTATACACCTCTACCAGGTCACCTCTCATCCTCCACCACTCCGAGGAGAAAAGGCCGAGTTCACTCAACCTATTCTCATAAAGCATACTCCCCAATCCAGCCAACATCCTTGAAAATCGCTGAACTGTTTCTATGCTTCCACATTCTTCCTGTAGTGAGGTGACCAGAACTAAGCACAGTACTCCAAGTGGGATTTGACCAGGGTCCTATATAGCTGCAACATTACCTCTTGTCTCTTAAACTCAATCCCACGGTTCATGAAGACCAATGCACCATATGCTTTCTTAACCACAGAGCCAGCCTGTGCAGCAGCTTTGAGTGTCATATGGAGTCTGACCCCAAGATCCCTCTGATTCTCCACACTGCCATGACACTTACCATTAGTACTATATTCTGCCATCATATTTGATCTACCAAGATGATGAGTGTCAGACAGAGATCAATGAGGATGGGGTCCCAGAGGAGGAGCAGCCCTAGGAATAAGTGTGATATTTAAAGCATATCTATCTGAGATTGGTTCTCTGCACCAGATCCCACATCTTGGGGCCTACTCCAGCAGCACCTTGAAGCAATGATGAAGCAAGCCTCCGCGAGTATTGTAAATGCCTGCTTTTGAAAATGTGGCCAGTATAGCATCCAGCACTATGTCCAGGTGTACTGTATGTGTCCTTGGATGCTATTGGATGTATCTAGGCACTACATGCTGTCACTGTGTCAGGCAAATAAAGAACCTAAAGGAAAACATTTAGATATCAAGAGGTAAAAGTCAGTTTTCCCTTTTGATTTGACGTTTCATTGAAAATGAACCTCACAGAGCACAAAAATATGCTGCTTGGAGAATTAAATGGTCATCAAATTTAGGCTTCAGCTGTCTTCACGCATTACAATGAGATAAATTGTGAACTGCAAGTCCGCACATAATTGATTTCCTCCCTCCCGACGGCAGTACCAAGGGATAATTGCACCTGACTCTGCAACAGCTTTTCCAAAACCATTCATAACAGTGTGATCTTATTTTTGGCAGGCAATTTGGCTGTCCCTTTACTTGTAATCATTACTGCTTCTCCACCAGGCCTTTCCTTTTACACTGCTGATCTTAATCCCATCCACTGTTGTCAGATATTGAAGCAGGTTAAAGGATAGATATTCCCTTCTCTCAGAAGACATTGGGCAGAAAAGGAATGAGATTAGCAATTGATATTTAATGGTGAGAATGTCTTATTAATAACTAATGATAATATTTTGCTGAAAGCCTCTTTTGTGGGCATTCTACACGTTTGTCAGCCATGTATGATGTGACATTTCTCATAATCTCTGTCTAAAGTCGTAGAGTAGGGATAAGGGTGCATGATTACAGCTCACAGACAGTGCCTTCCAACCTCATAAGTGGAAAGTACAATCTGATACAAGTCTGTTTTCAGTGAGCATTATGTCAGCATTTGTCTTCTTGGAAAGACACCTTGGTGTGATAAACCCTAAAAGAAGTTATTGTAAAAGCAAAGCTTAGATAGCATTGACCCAGTGCAACAAAAGGTATCTTTTACATACCAGGGGGACCTAGTTCAACATTTAATACTACATGCAGCATGAAAAGTTCAGCTTTTGGATGTTCTTATAAAAAAACATAAATAAAAATAAACTACCAACAAATGTTAGTTCAGAATATAAAGATAGAAAAATGTACGAAACCAAGGAAACTCTAAGCTTGCTTTAAAATTGTTGCCTTTTGTGTTAGCGATTGTGACTTTGAGGCACTCATCTCATTTTGGTGAATACAGTTGAATCTGATACTCTGATGTGGTTCTGAAGGAGCCCTATACTGTTAGAAGCCTGATAATATTCAGCTGAGATTACACCAGCCACCTGCCAAAGGTAGCTACTAGACTGGGTTACAGCATACTGGCCTGAGCTGGGAATTCCCAACCATCAATAGACAATAGACGCAGAAGTAGACCACTCGGCCCTTCAAGCCTGCACTGCCATTTTGAGATCATGGCTGATCATCTACTATCAATACCCAGTTCCTGCCTTGTCCCCATATCCCTTGATCCCCTTATCCATAAGATACCTATCTAGCTCCTTCTTAAAAGCATCCAGAGAATTGGCCTCCACTGCCTTCCAAGGCAGTGCATTCCAGACCCCCACAACTCTCTGGGAGAAGTTTTTCCTTAACCATCCTCTGGTTACATCTTTGCTCACACATCTGACCTGCCCAATCCTCAACTCTAGCAGTAGCAATGAAAAGCCATAATGACTTGACAGTCAACTTGTGCTCTGTTCGAATGTAGTCCTTTGATTTTGAGTAAAATAGGGAACTGAGCTAACACTTGTATATAAAAAAAAATTGAAATTGAAAATTTTGTTAAGACTATTTAAATACTCAAAATGCCTTTAATCACTGGTTTGTAGCCTTGGCTTTTGTTGCTTGAGGCCTCGGGTAATCAACCTGAAGTACTGGCTCCGTTTATTTTTCCTGGTCTGCTGGTTACTTCCAGCAATTTCTGTTCTTTGTCGCATTAAACTGAAAATCAGAAAAAAGCTTGGCAAAAGATTATATTGACTTCAGAATAGAAAATTTACATCTCATTTAAAAATAAACTGCATTCCTAAAATCACAATGAAATTGTATATCAGCTTAATTCTCTCTCCAATAACATTTTACTATCTATTACTCCTTTGTATCAATTTATATTGAGTGTTCATGGAATGCACTGTTGATTCCTCCTTTGTTTAAGTACTTGCATCATACTTGCCCAGTGATAATTAGAGGGGGTAGAGAAAATCGACACACGTTGTCGTGATCAACACAAGCCCCTGTATGCTGAGGTGATATAGAGAGAAAATAACAGACTTCCCTAACGTCGATCGGACGATCACAACGAGCTGGGAAAGTACTGGCTCCAACCTGATTGATGAGAATACACACTGACAGGAATTGCCAGATCAGACATGGCTGATTCAGATTCAGATTGGTTCATTATCATATGCACCTGGGTGCAATGAAACTCCTCGCTCACGGTATAAACAGAATTGGTAGTTGAATAAACGAGAGAGGTTGAGAGAATACAAGAACATGGTAGCATCTCTTGGAAGGGGATGGGAAAGCAGTGATTAGTTTAAAAGTCTGATAGCATTAGGGAAGAGACTGCTCATGAATCTGAGGCGATGTCCACACTAGACTGGATAAATCCATAACTGAAGCCTTTTCTCTTTGTTTTGACCTTCTATCCACACTGAAATGGCATTTTCCTCCCCAAAAACGGAGCTTCTCTAAAACGCTCTCCAGAGTGTTTAGATCTGAAAACGCCGATTGAGCTGCGTATTGTGTACGGGATAACCAGAGCTTTTAAAAAACGCTCTCATGACATACCGGAACAGATGGTGGCTGCAATGTGGCATTTCATAGTTTTCTTGAACGTAACCTCCAACACCACAACAACAATGGTGGACCACTCCAGGAGACTGTCCCTGAGCAGAATGTTACTGCAGCTTTGCAGTATGACAGAGAATTTCAACCCCCCCCCCCCACACAACCTAACAATTTCAGAACAGACAGCAATGAGACTGAAGCCAGAAGAATTAGAAATGTACTCAGCAAATACTTTGACCCATAACTTACTGAAGAAATAAGTATACTCACTTTGCCCTGTTTTCTGTCCTTGCTTATATGAAGGTGGTTTACCTATTTTGCAAATACTTCTCTGACAATAGATGTGTAATCAGCCTAATGTAACATTGTATGGAAGTACAAGATAACACTGATGCAGACATGTTTTATACATCTAACAAGGTGCTGCTTTAACGTTTTGCTTATGCAAACGTTCAATAGATGCAATTGTCACTACTTCCAAAATGTCATTTTTAAGTAGTAGTTTACGTTTGGCATAGATATGAAAATGTTAAGGCCATAAAAGGAAAATTATAAGTTTCACTTCTACTCAGTTAAAAATAAAACCACTTTTGCCCAGTAACAAGCCTTATTGCATTTACTTTTAGCTGTCATCCCTTTCATCAGTGAAGAGACTATGGCTGTAGAAAATGTTTCCAATACTGTCCATAAACTCCCTATCTGCTGCCTCCATTTGCTCCAGTATTTGCTTTGTTTAGTTTTAAGTCCTCCTGTGTGAGAGTCAACAGCTGTCCGTCATTTGGCAATTTCCTTAAGTTTTTCTGGTCTGTAACTGGACAAACACGCACCTAGTCTTTCACGGCAAGATTCAATACCAAACATGTCACTTGTTTTCTGTAGATGTGTAGTAGAAGATGTGCCCAAATACCGGTTTTAATGTGGATGGAGGTATTTTCAAAACTGCCTGGTGTGGACGCTTATCATTTTTACGCGAAACTGGTGTTTTCAAATTTATCCAGTCTAGTGTGGACATAGCCTGAACTTCCAGGCATTTAACCTTCTGCAGTTCTCTCAGAATGAAGAGCAAAAGGAATGGATTGTCCTGTCATTAACAAAAATGGAGGGCCTCCTTTCAAGGGGCAGTTGTTCAAATTATATAGGCACGGGAAGGATAGGTAGCTAACCAGATAAGGAATGGGCAGGAGTAAGTGAACAAATTTGTTGTATTAATAGGCCATTCATTCAATCAGGCTACTGGGCACTAAATAGTGGAAGAGCCACCGTAAGCCATTAGAAACAGTCCACTCTTGTACCCTGAAACCTAAAAAGTGTGAACCAGTCAGCGAGTCCATTTGCAACAACCCATCGGTATAAATACGGCATTCTTCAGTTTCCTAGAAACCAAAAAAAACCTACAGCACAATACAGCCCCTTTGGCCCACAAAGCTGTGCTGAGTATGTCCTTACGTTAGAAATTACCTAGGGTTACCTATAGCCCTCTATCTTTCTAAGCTCCATGTACAAACCCAGGAATCTCTTAAAAGACCCTGTCGTATCTGCTTCCACCACTATCGCCAGCAGCATGTATTCCGATGAGCTCTGCGTTATTGACTCAACCTATCAGAACCTTTTTTCAAAACTTGTTGGGGAAAGGGTTAAAGACAGAAGCCTTCCAACAAATGATGACATTCTTCCATATCACAGAGCCGTCAGTAAACCAGCCATGCAGCTGCTAAGCGGGAGCTAGAGGATTGCAGCGGATTCCCATGGGTGACATAGTCTGAGTGGATTAGGCAACTAGCTCATGTATTTTACTAGTTCTGTCCAGTCCCTTTGATACTCATTCAGAAATATACCACTTCCACTTGACAACTGAACTCTCTTGTGCATGCCCTACCTTATAGGTGAGTGTGTCACCCATCCCATAATGGCAGGGACAGGGCAGGGTGAAACAAGGGAATCCCCCTGTTACGTTTCATAACTCTAAAAAAAATTAAACTAATCAAACAAAAGACAAGGGAGCCAAGAGATGGGTGTCTTAGTTTCACTTTTACTTCAAGCGAGGAATGCATATGTATGACGTAATGATGTATGCCACTCATGCATCTTTACAAGATACCCAAAATTAATAAATTATTCAAACAAATAAGAATACTTAATTAAGCAGTATATTTACAATATTACTCAGATATTACTGAAATATTAAATACACAACACTCTTTCAGGCTTGGCTATAAACTCCAACTCAATATAGAATTAATCTCAGCATGTATATATTCGTGTGTGTATAAGTGTGTAACTCTCTCTTTGGCTAGCAGCTTAATATAAGGGGTGATAACCCCCAGCCTGGCCAAACTTAAGAAATCTCGTTTGGGTGGATGCTGTGGGATGTGTCCCCTGTTACACATCAGTACCCTGAAATAACAAACAGTACACAATATGCGATTAAACAATTAAGCTTTATAAATCTTACTTTGACTATATGGTTGGTACAGAAACGAAGAAAAAAGGGCCCGATCTTATGAAACAGTCTGTTGCACAATGTTGGAGCTCACTGATCGTTCACCATCGACCTCCTCTGATTGTCGCTGCCCTTCGGACCCTCGCTCCAAGTCCACCCCGTCCGGCAGTCTACCAGCTCCCTCCATTTGCATCTTCTTTTCTCGTCTCTCCCTGGCAAAAGCCTGCAAAAAATGTCCTTCCAGATTCACAAGACAGAGCAACAAAATCCTGATTGGCTAACATGCATCCACAGTCCTGTTATCTTCTGCAGCTTCTTCCGGTCTTGGACAGGACAACTTCCATACCAGGTTGTGATGCATCCTAGAAGAACGCTTTCTACGGTGCACCAATAAAAATTAGTGAGGGTTTTAGGGGACAGACCAAATTTCTTCAGCTTTCTCTGGAAGTAAAGGCGCTTGTGGGCCTTCTTTGTAGTGGACTCTGCTTGGTTAGACCAGGTCAGTTCATTTGTGATATTCACCCCGAGGAACTCAAAGCTTTTGACCTGTTCCATCTGCACACCACCAATGTAAATGGGGTTGTGCGGTCTGCTACTCCTTCTGAAGTCAACAATCAATTCCTTTGTCCTGCTGACATTGAGGGATAGGTTATTGTCTTCGCACCATGCCACCAGGTTCTTAATTTCCTCTCTGTACTCAGACTCATCATTACCCAAGATACGGCCTACAATTGTGGGGTCATCAGCAAACTTATATATTGAGTTTGATGGAAACGTGGCTACACAATCATGGGTGTACAGTGAGAACAGCAGGGGGCTGAGCATTGTGGGGCACTGGTGCTCAGAGTGATTGTAGAGGAGAGCCTGTCCCTATTTTTACAGCCTGGGTCCTGTCTGTGAGGAAGTTGAAGATCCAGCTGCAGATCTGAGTGCTAAGACCCAGGTTCCGGAGCTTAGAAATCAGTTTATTTGGAATGATGGTATTAAAGGCAGAGCTGTAGTCAATGAAAAGGAGCTTTATGTATGTGTCTTTATTCTCCAGGTGTTCTAAGGAGGAATGTAGTGCCAGAGAGATGGCATCTGCCATTCACCTGCTGCTCCGGTACGTGAATTGCAAATCATCGAGGTTGACCGGCAGGTTATGGTTGATGTGTGCCATAACCAATCGCTCGAAGTACTTCATAGCAATTGATGTTAGAATGACAGGTCGTTAGTCATTCAGGCATGCCACTTTGCTTTTCTTCAGCTCCGGGATTATTGTTGCCTTCTTAAAACATGAGGGGATCTTAGACTGAAGCAGGGAACAGTTGAAGATGTCAGCAAACACTCCAGCTAGCTCGCTTGCACAGGCCCGGAGAACCCATCCCAGGACGCCATCTGGGCCTGTTGCCTTCCTTGGATTTATCTTCAGGAAGGTTCTTCTAACGTTTAATGCCATATAACCATATAACAATTACAGCACGGAAACAGGCCATCTCGGCCCTTCTAGTCTGTGCCGAATGCTTACTCTCACCTAGTCCCACTGACCCACACTCAGCCCATAACCCTCCATTCCTTTCCTGTCCATATACCTATCCAATTTTACTTTAAATGACAATACTGAACCTGCCTCTACCACTTCTACTGGAAGCTCATTCCACATAGCTACCACTCTCTGAGTAAAGAAATTCCCCCTCATGTTACCCTTAAACTTTTGCCCCCTAACTCTCAACTCATGTCCTCTTGTTTGAATCTCCCCTACTCTCCATGGAAAAAGCCCATCCACATCAACTCTATCTATCCCCCTCATAATTTTAAATACCTCTATCAAGTCCCCCCTCAACGTTCTATGCTCCAAAGAATAAAGACCTAATTTGTTCATCCTTTCCCTGTAACTAAGGTGCTGAAAACCAGGTAACATTCTAGTAAATCTTCTCTGTACTCTTTCTATTTTGTTGACATCTTTCCTATAATTTGTGACCAGAACTGTACACAATACCCCAAATTCAGCCTTACCAATGCCTTGTACAATTTTAACATTACCTCCCAACTCCTATACTCAATGCTCTGATTTATAAAGGCCATCATATCAAAAGCTTTCTTCACCACCCTATCCACATGAGATTACACCTTCAGGGAACTATGCACCATTATTCCTAGATCACTCTGTTCTACTGCATCTTTTAATGCCCTACCATTTACCATGTATGTCCTATTTGGATTATTCCTACCAAAATGTAGCACCTCACACTTATAAGCATTAAACTCCATCTGCCATCGTTCAGCCCACTCTTCTAACTGGCCTAAATCTCTCTGCAAACTTTGAAAACCTACTTCATTATCCACAATGCCACCTACCTTAGTATCATCTGCATACTTACTAATCCAATTTACCACCTCATCATCTAGATCATTAATGTATATGACAAACAACATTGGACCCAGTACAGATCCCTGGGGCACACCAATGGCCTTCAACCTGGCAAAAAGTTATCCACCACTACTCTCTGGCATCTCCCATCCAGCCACTGTTAAATCCATTTTACTACTTCATTATTAATACCTAACTATTGAACCTTCCTAACTAACCTTCCGTGCAGAACCTTGTCAAAGGCCTTACTGAAGTCCATATAGACAACATCCACTGCTTTACCCTCGTCAACTTTCCTCGTAACCTCTTCAAAAAATTCAATAAGATTTGTCAAACATGACCTTCCACACACAAATCTATGTTGACTATTCCTAATCAGACCCTGTCTATGAAGATATTTATATATACCATCTCTAAGAATACTTTCCATTAATTTACCCACCACTGACATCAAACTGACAGGCCTATAATTGCTAGGTTTACTCTTAGAACCCTTTTTAAACAATGGAACCACATGAGCAATGCACCAATCCTCTGGCACCATCCCTGTTTCTAATGTCATTTGAAATATTTCTACACTAACCTTGCTCAAGGTCCTAGGGATATCCTGTCAGGATCTGGAGACTTATCCACTTTTATATTCCTTAAAAGCGCCAGTACTTCCTCTTCTTTAATCATCATAGTTTCCATAGATTCCCTACTTGTTTCCCTTACCTTACACAGCTCAATATCCTTCTCCTTAGTGAATACCGAAGAAAAGAAGTTATTCAAAATCTCCCCCATCTCTTTCGGCTCCACACATAGCTGTCCACTCTGATTCTCTAAGGGACCAATTTTATCCCTCACTATCCTTTTGCTATTAATATAACTGTAGAAACCCTGGCCAATAGGTTAAAAGAATGCATTTGTTCTGTTATTCATCCAGATCAAACTGGCTTTATGCTAGTTAGATATATGCATTTTAATTTGCGTCGTCTTTTCAATATTTTATATACAAAACATGCGGAAGAGGCTGTAGTCATTTCATTAGCTGAGCAACTTGCGTTTGACCAAGTGGAATGGCCATATATGATGTTTGCACTTAAGAAATTTGGATTTGGATCATCTTTCATTAAATGGATTGAGATAATTTATTCACACCCATCTGCTTCTATTATCACTAATCAGAATGTTTCCTCCCCTTTTGCAATTCATCGTGGGACTCGTCAAGGCTGCCCCCTTTCTCTGTTTTTGTTTGCAGTTATCATTGAGCTACTGGCTGTTAGCATCAGACAGGACCCTTTGATATCTCCCATTGATATGCATGGACATAAACATCACCTTTCGTTATACGCTGACAATGTCCTTTTATATCTCTCCAGCCCACAAACATCAATACCTGCTCTTCTGATTCTAATTAATAATTTTGGCAGTTTCTCAGGTTTCTCTATTAATTGGGATGAGAGTGAACTAGTGCCAGTCACAGCAGTGGTTATTTACAGTCCATACCCTTTAAAATTACTTATGATAATTTTTCCTATCTTGATGTGTCTATTACAAAAAAAAACCAGATGATCTTTTGCAAGTGAGTTGGTGAAACGAAGTTGAGCAGGTAAAATGCAATATTGACTTTTGGAAAACCCTTCCAATTTCTTTGGTGGGGAGGGTTAACGCAATCAAGATGATTTTACTGCCACGATTTCTTCATCTTTTCCAGTCAATTCCATGTTTTATTCCTCTGTTATATTTTAAGCAATTGGATTCAATTATTATACCATTCATTTGGAATTATAAAGCCATTAGAATTACTAAAAAAGGCCTACCCACCTATCCATTTTTGCATGGTGGAAAAAAGGCCCACCCTCTACCTCAGACTCATGCCCAGCATGGTTACTCATAGATCAAGTGCTTTGTAAGAAGACTTCCTTACCAGCTCTCCTTAACAGCCCCACTGCAGTTAATAAGTCACATTTTAGTAACAGCTTTGTGGTTGGCAGCACTATAAGAATTTGCAAGCACATTCAACTACACATTAAGGCCCCAAAAACTTATATTGACACTCTGATTTGTGACAATCATTCCTTTTTGCCAAGCCTGAATGATACCGTTTTTTCATCCTGGAAACAGAGTGGCATCTGTAGTGTAGGTGACCTATATATTACTGGAAACATTGCCTCATTTGTGCAGTTACAGGCAGTTAACAATATCCCTGCATCTAGTTTTTTTTAAGATATTTACAAATTCGAGATTATGTTAGGAAAAATATACCTAATTTCGAAGTTCTAGACAAACATCAGTCCCAGGAGGCAATAAATAAATTTGATCCTGTTACTCATAGTGCCATATCCTATTTTTATCAGATCCTACATAATGGAGCTTGGGTGAATACTGCAGGTCTTAAGCAGGCATGGGTGGATGAATTGGGTATAGAAATGACAGAGGAGGTCTGGGATGAGTGTTTAAAGAGTATACATGATTGTTTGGTCAACGTCAGACACAGACTCATACAGTTCAAAACATTACATAGCCTCCATTATTCCAAAGAAAAGTTGCACAGCTTCTATCCTGATGTTTCATCAGTTTGTAATCGATAATCTCTGAACAGTAACTTGTCACATTCATTCTGGTCACGTTGTAAGCTTTATGCATACTGGAAAAGTATTTTTCACTGTTTCTCTGAGGCATTTGAGAAACTGTGGGAACCAGACCTGCTCATAGCCATCCTTGGAGCAACAAGCTCCCTATCTTCAGCCAATAAGTATGAAAAAATTGCTGTATTGTTTGGAATGGTGGTTGCTAAGAAGTTAATCCTGCAAATGTGGCAAATGGACTCTGTGCCTACGTGTGGCTGAGAGAACTGGCAAATTCTTTACATTTGGAGAGACTGAGACTATGTAATGAGGACAGAGGGGACATCTTTGAAAGGATATGGGGCCCTGTATTGGACTTTCTTATGGAGTGAGGACTTAGGTTTTTTGGTGCGGTGTTTGTTTAATTTTGCCTTTGTATCTTTCTCCCTTTTGCTGCTCAATATTTAATTTGATTTTGTTAAGGTCATGGTTTTAGTGGATGTGCTGTATTTTTTTTGTTTGTAGAAAAAAAAGAATTAAAAATATTTTTAAAAAAAAATCCCATTTCATAGAAATGAAATCCCTATGAAATTCTATGAAATGGGATTTCTTAGAAATGGGATTGTCGCTATAATTGCATTTCATTGAATAATCATCCTAACACTAGCTAACATTAGTTTAAAACTTTAAACAAATGGAATATACACCATATCCAATCATTACTGAATAAAATAAGACATTATTATCATTAGTATAATTAGCTTGAAAAATGTTTTAAAAATGTATGAGATAATTTGCATAGAGTCCAATTTCCCAAGTCAGGTCACCCATAACTGGGGCAAGCCAATGTCTTCGGCAATTTGGTTCAATGAAAGAGTTTTAAATTGATTTGACTTGATGAATCAAATTAACTTTCTAAAAAGTAATAAAACTTACATGTTTATACAGTGCACCCCCACATTATGGAGGTGCCACACTCCTAGAATCATCTGAATCCAATTTTTGGTAAGAAGAAACCATGACAAAAAGTGACAACTTTTGTTTCTTTCACATTTGTGTTTATTCAGTTACTGTTTCTCTTGCAAATTCTGCAAAAGCAAATTTTTCTTGATCTTAAATTTTTTAGTAGTGAGTTGTGAATTCCATTAGGGTGAATTTCTATTATATGAAATTCTATAATGCAGGAGTGCATTGTATTGGGATTTAAAATTTATAAGTTTTCCAGCAAGGCACATATCAATGTATCATCGGCTTTGCAAAGCTGATGTAATTTTCTCACTTCATTTCACAGGAACTATCTTGACATTGTATTTGTTTCACTTTATTAATTTTTAACTGAATTTAAATATTTTATTGTTTGGGGGAAGTACCTTTTACATGACACCTTCATCATTTTGTGATATGCAGTTGCAATTTAAACATATTGAAGGTGCAGTGACATTATTCACCGTATCATTGCACAGTTGCTGCCTCTATGCCACAGAGCATTTCCAATTGTATCAGTGTGGTTATATCCTCCAGTTGCATCGTTGTATTGGCACGTGCTATTTACGTTTACATGTGAGCTGATCATACCAAATGGAGTTTTGAACTTACCAGACTTATTTTCGTGTTTGGCAATCTCTTATGGCACATGGGAGCTCAGAGAATTCGACCGTGTAGGTAGGATTTAAGCCTACCTGGTCAATACCTGTGGAGGAGGGGGAACTGCGCAGGCGCGAGTGACGTCAGCGTCGAGCGCGCACTTTAAAAGGCAGGACTTCTTTTCAGAGCGGGCAGCGGAGTCCGTGGAAGCAGAGTCCTGGGCTTTGGCTAAGTGGGCTTCGGCAAGCTTGTGTGATTGCTCGCTGAGGGGAAGAAGGTAAGGTCGCTAGGTGCTTTTTAGACTTATTCTATTAATCCAGTTCAGGTATGGGGGAGACAGTCAGAGCAGTGGTGTGCTCCGTATGCAGTATGTGGGAAGTCAGGATCAACACAGTTGTCCCTGATGACCACACCTGCAAAAGGTGCGTCCAGCTGCAGCTCCTATCAGACCGAGTTAGGGAATTGGAGCAGGAGCTGGATGAACTACGGATCATTCGGGAGGTGGAGGCAGAGATAGATAGGAGTTATCAGGAGGTAGTCACACCAAAAAACCAAGATGGGTGACGGTCCAGAGAGGCAGGGGGAGCAGGCAGAGAGAGCAGAGCACCCCTGCGGCCATTCCCATTAACAATAAGTATACCGTACTGGATACTGTTGATGGGGATGACCTACCAGGAATGAGTTGTAGTGGTCCTGCCTCTGGCACAGAGGTTGAACCCTCAACTAGAAAGGGGAGGAGGGAAGAGAAGAGAGCGATAGTTTTAGGGGACTCTATAGTTAGGGGGGCAGATAGGAGATTTTGTGGGGCAGATCGGGAGTCTCGGATGATATGTTGCCTCCCTGGTGCCAGGGTCCGGGACATCTCAGATCGGGTGCAGGCTATTCTTGAGAGTGAGGGCATGAACCCAGATGTAGTGGTCCATGTAGGGACCAATGATGTAGGTAAGGTGAGTGAGGGGGTCCTGCTTAGAGAGTTCAGGGAGTTAGGAGTGAAGCTGAAAGGCAGGACCTCCAGGGTGACAATCTCGGGATTGCTACCTGTGCCACGTGTGAGTGAGGCGAAGAATAGAATGATTATGCACATTAATACGAGGCTGAGAGCATGGTGCAGGAAGGAAGGGTTCAGGTTTTTGGATAATTGGTCTTTGTTCCAGGGACATTGGGATCTGTTTCAAAGGGATGGTCTACATCTGAACCGGAGGGATACTAACATTCTTGCAGGAGTGTTTGCCAGTGCTGCTCGGGGGGGTTTAAACTAGATGTGCAGGGGGCAGGGATCCAGATCCAGAGGGTTGGTCAGAAGGTGCATGGGGTTAAATGTGTACAAGGTTTGGGTGATCTTGAGAAGGTCATCAAAATTCAGGGTGCAATTTGCCCGATGGAAGTTCAAGGAGCTGGGTTAGGTATAGTAGACAGTGTTTTAAGCAAAGAGAGGAGGAATGGGCTAAGAATTCTATACTTGAATGTGCGTAGTGTCAGAAATAAGACAGATGAGCTTGAAGCTCAGATGAAAATGGGGAACAACGATATTGTTGGGATAATGGAGACATGGCTGCAAGGGGATCAGGCCTGGGAATTGAGTGTACCAGGGTATACGTGCTATCGTAGAGACAGAAATATGGGAAGAGGGGGTGGGGTGGCCCTGTTGGTGAGGAATGAGATTCAGTCCTTAGCAAGAGGTGACTTGGGAACAGGGGAAGTAGAGTCTGTGTGGATTGAGCTGAGGAACAGTAAGGGTAAAAAGACCCTAATGGGTGTTGTGTACAGGCCCCCAAACAGTAGCGTGGATATTGGGTACAAGTTGATTAGGGAGTTAACATTGGCATGTGCTAAAGGTAATGCAGTCGTTATGGGAGATTTCAACATGCAGGTGGACTGGGAGAATCAGGTAGGTGCTGGACCCCAGGATAGAGAGTTTGTGGAGTGTCTAAGGGATGTATTTTTGGAACAGCTTGTGCTTGAGCCAACCAGGAACGAGGCTATTTTGGACCTGGTGATGTGTAATGAACAGGAATTGATGAGTGATCTTGAAGTAAAGGAGCCATTAGGAAGTAGTGATCATAACATGATAAGTTTTTATCTACAATTTGAGAGGGATAGGGGCAGATCAGAGGTGTCAGTGTTGCAATTAAATAAAGGAGACTACGGAGCCATGAGGGATGAGCTGGCCAAAGTTAAATGGGCAGATGCCCTGGCAGGAAAGACAGTGGATCAGCAGTGGCAGATATTCTTGGGCATAATACAAAAGATGCAAATGCAGTTCATTCCAATGAGAAGGAAGGATTCAAAGAGGGGGAAGGGGCCACAGTGGTTGACAAAGGAAGTCAGAGATTGTATAGCATTAAAGAAAAAGAAGTATGACAGGGCTAAGATGAGTGGGAATACAGATGATTGGGAAAGTTTTAAGGAACAGCAGATCTTAACTAAAAAAGCAATACAGAGAGAAAAAAATCAGGTATGAGCTCAGTCTAGCCAGGAATATAAAAGGGGATAGCAAAAGCTTTTTTAGCTATGTGAAGAGAAAGAAGATAGTTAAGAACAATGTTGGCCCCTTGAAGAATGAATTGGGAGAAATTGTTATGGGAAACAGGGAAATGGCAACAGAATTTAATGCATACTTTAGATCTGTCTTCACCAGGGAGGACACAAGCAATCTCGCAGATGTATGGATAGGCCAGGGTCATAAGATATCAGAGGAATTGAGACAGATTGACATTAGGAAAGAAACTGTGATGAGTAGACTGGTAGGACTGAAGGCTAATAAATCCCTGGGTCCAGATGGTCTGCATCCGAGGGTTCTAAAAGAGGTGGCTCAGGAAATTGCGGATGCATTGGTAATCATTTTCCAATGTTCCTTAGATTCAGGATCAGTTCCTGAAGATTGGAGAGTGGCTAATGTTGTCCCACTTTTCAAGAAGGGAGGGAAGGAGAAAACGGAGAACTATCGCCCTGTTAGCCTAACGTCAGTTGTGGGGAAGATGCTTGAGTCCATTATTAAGGACGAAATAGTGGCACATCTAGATGGCAGAAATAGGATTAGGCCGAGCCAGCATGGATTTACCAAGGGCAAATCATGCTTGACTAATCTGTTGGAGTTTTTTGAGGGTGTAACAAGGATGTTAGATGAGGGTAAGCCAGTAGATGTTGTGTACCTAGATTTTCAGAAGGCATTCGATAAGGTGCCACATAGGAGATTGGTGAGTAAAATCAGAGCTCATGGCATTGGGGGCAGGGTTTCAACATGGATAGAAAACTGGTTGGCAGATAGAAAGCAAAGGGTAGCAGTGAATGGGTGTTTCTCAGACTGGCTGGAGGTGACTAGTGGGGTACCACAGGGCTCTGTATTGGGACCACAGCTCTTTACGATTTATGTCAATGATTTAGATGAGGGCATTGAAAACTATATCAGCAAGTTTGCTGACGATACTAAACTGGGTGGCAGTGTAACATGCGAAGAGGACGTTAGGAGAATACAGGGAGACTTGGATAGGCTGAGTGAGTGGGCAGATACTTGGCAGATGTCATTCAATGTGAATAAATGTGAAGTTATCCACTTTGGAAGCAGGAACAAGAGGGCAGAGTATTGTCTGAACGGTGTCGAGTTAGGTAAGGGAGAAATGCAAAGAGACCTAGGAGTCCTAGTTCACCAGTCAATGAAGGTGAATGAGCAAGTGCAACAGGCAGTGAAGAGGGC
This sequence comes from Hypanus sabinus, assembly GCF_030144855.1. Lineage (NCBI taxonomy): Eukaryota > Metazoa > Chordata > Chondrichthyes > Myliobatiformes > Dasyatidae > Hypanus > Hypanus sabinus. The sequence goes on from NC_082715.1 coordinate 46,718,979, forward strand.
AAATGGAATGTTGGCCTTTGTTACAAGGGGAATTGAATACAAGAGCAAGGATGTCCTTTTGAATTCGTACAGGGCCCTGGTGAGACCACACCTGGAATATTGTGTACAGATTTGGTCTCCAGGTTTAAGGAAGGACATTCTGGCAGTTGAGGAAGTGCAGCGTAGATTCACTAGGTTGATTCCTGTGATGGCAGGGCTGTCTTACGCAGAGAGATTGGAGAGATTGGGCTTGTACACGCTGGAATTGAGGAGATTGAGAGGGGATCTGATTGAAACGTTTAAGATAATTAAAAGATTTGATAGGATTGAGGCAGGAAATATGTTCCAGATGTTGGGAGAATCCAGTACCAGAGGGCATGGATTGAGAATAAGAGGTCAGTTATTTAAAACAGAGTTGAGGAAGAGCTTCTTCTCCCAGAGAGTTGTGGAGGTGTGGAATGCACTGCCTCGGAAGACGGTGGAGGCCAATTCTCTGGATGCTTTCAAGAAGGAGCTGGATAGATATCTGATGGATAGGGGAATCAAGGGATATGGGGACAAGGCAGGGACTGGGTATTGATAGTGAATGATCAGCCATGATCTCAGAATGGCGGTGCAGACTCGAGGGGCCGAATGGTCTACTTCTGCACCTATTGTCTATTGTCTATTAAAGACACTAGAGCTGTGCATCTGGGTTGCCTGGTACCTATTACATGTTAAGAACGTTCTCGTTCTGAACTGATGGGCCAGAGCAAATAAAAGGCAGGGCACAGGGATGAAATCAGCAGAGTTGCCAGAAACATCGGAAGAGTAGGAAGAAATTGTTTTTAAAATCTTTCCAGACCACTATCAATCTGGCCCTGTACATCTGTGATGCCTCACTGGCATGACTGGAGATTATCTGAATATCATGGATTAGATAAACTGGAGCATACCTAGAAAACTGTGCTGAATTATAAGCTACAAAGAATTGTGGATCCAAGACCACCAGGATCTAATATCAACTGCAGGTGAATGTTTGATTATGCTCTGTTGAAATTCGATTTGGAGGTGGATGGAGAATACCTAAATTTGGCTAATTTAATTTTCATGAGCAATTTTTAAATTTACATATTTAGATTACTTTTCACAAATAGAAATATGATAGATAATTACAACAAAATAATGCTCCAGTTAGCTCATTTTAAAAGCAATTTATAATAAGAAAATTGAAATCCTAATGTTTGTATATGTTTAACTACAAACTATATGCATAAATTGGAAATAGACAATCACTGCTAGAAAAAAATAATAAAGCAGATGTTAAATCAGTTCTCACAACCCTCACCATCTCTAAGGTTGGGATGTAACAAATGCATTTAGTAATCCTAATACAAACCAGACACTGCTGAACAGAACATGAAGATAATAAAAGATCAGTTTAGCCGAGGGAAACTACCTTTGCAGCAGTGATCACGAATGCACTTGCAGTGGCTTACCCCTGGAGTGCTTGCTTTAGTTATTTATAGATTTCTTACAAAAAGTTTTAAACTGTCTCTAATTAGCTACAAACTTCAATTGGTATAAGTACTTTGTACTACTCATTGCTTCAACTAATTGAGATTCTTTCATTGAATTTTAACTTGTGTATGCTTCGAGCTAGGTCTATATATAAAACTAGCAATGAAAGACTTGTAACTCCATTGATTTCAATGAAATGTTTGAATTACATTAATAGTTTTTTATCGGAAATCAGTCAGTGTGGAAACTGCAGAGGTGGGGGACAAATTGTGACACTGCTGAAAAGCTTGATGTTGCAGTAGGTTATGTCTGTAATTTCAATTAGCACAGAAGAGCTGCAGCATACTATGTTATTTCATAAATTTGGGACAGATTAGAATCAGGTTTATTCTCACTGACATGTCATGCAATTTGTTGTTTTGCAGGAGCAACATAGTGCAATGCATTAATATACTATAAATTACAATAAGAAATGCATGTGTGTGTATATATAGTATACATACAAACATCATATAGATAGTGTATATATACAACACATAAAAAGTATGTATCTAAATTCATGCAAAAAGAGACCAAAAATAGTGAGATCGTTTTCATGGGTTCATGGACCTTTCAGAAATCTGATGATGGATGGGAAAAACTCATTCCTCTACATTGAGTGTGTGTCTTTAAGCTTCTTAACTTCTTTTTCCTGATGGTAGTAATGAGAAGAGGGCATGTCCTGGGTAGTGGGGTCCATAATGATGGATGACATTTTTTGAGGCATTGCCTTCCTTGCTGCCGGGGAGTCTAGTGTCCTTGACGGAGCCGGCTGACTTTACAGCCCTCTGGTCCCACCATACCTAATGTTGATGCAACCAGCCAGAATACTGTCCTTGGTACATGTGTAGAAATTTGCTCAAGAGAGCTTAAAAAGCTGGCGTCCTTGTGAAGACACTCTTACAGTGCACTTGGAAAGGGATTTCCAGATTTGAACCCGACGACAATGAAGGTGTAATGGTTTCCCAGTGAGGAAGATGTGTGACCTTGAGGGGAAGCTGTAATTAGTGTCTATTCCATTAATCTAAATGTGGCTTAGATCTTGCCACCAGTGGCCTGCTTTATTTGAGGAGAATTTTTTAACCAATTTGAACATTGTGCAACCATCAATAAAAATGTTCCTTTTAAACCGATCAACAATTAACCAGAATGGATGAAATTTCATAAATGGCAACAGTTATGTTTTCAGTTCTAGATAGTGATACACACTGTTGCATTGTTATTACCGATTCATAAGAGGTACGGTATATAGCATTGAAACAAACTTGTCAGTCCATGCTGACAAATTTGCCAACCTGAGCTAGTCCTACTTGCCAGTGTTTAGTTCATATCCCTTTAAACCTTTCCCACCTTGTACCAGTCAAAATGTCTCTTAAACATTATAATTGTATTTGTGTTGGCTGCTTCCTCTGGCAGCTTGTTCAGTATACCTACCACCATCTGACTGAAAACTAAAATGCCTTTTGAGCCCTCTCACCTTGAAGCTAAGCTTCTCGTTTTATACTCCCCTATCCTGGGACACAGATGATGGCCATTCGACCAATCTATGCCCCTCATGATTTTATGTCCCTCTGTAAGGTCCCCCCTTAGCCTCTTGTGCTCCGGGAAACCTGCAGCCTATCCAGTCTCTCCTTAGAACTCAAACTCTCCAGTCCCAGTGACAAGCATATGAATCTTATCCAGCATAATAGTGTTTATCCTTAAACTGGCAACTAGAACTATAATACTACAAGTGTTCTCACCAATGTTTTGTACTGTTAGACATGATATCCAATCTTTTGTACTCCATACCTTTAATGATGAAGGCAAACACCCTCTTCAATTTGTCTACATGTGTCACCACTTCCCGGGAACCATGTACTTGTACTCCAAGGTACCCCTGCTCTGCAACCCTCCCCAGGGCCCTCTCATTTACTCTGTAATTTTTATCCTGGTTTAACTTACCAAAATGCATTTTTGCTCTTGTCTGAATTAAATTCCAGCTGCTATTCCCTGGGCTACTTCTCCAACTGATGTAGATCTTGTTGTAATCTTAGATAACTTTTGCTGTCCACTATACCATCAAGTTTAGTGTCATCCACAAAATTACTAACCATATCAACTACATTCTCATCCCAATTGTGCATATAGATGACAAACAATGTGGGACACAGCACTGATCCCTGTGCCCCCCACTCCCCAATGGTCACAGGCCTCCAGTCTGGAAAACAACACTCCTCGATCACTCTCCAGTCCCTACCACCATGCCATTTTGGAGTAATTGTCGATCTCATCCTGAATCCCATATGATCTCTTATCTTCCAGACCTTGTCAAAGGTCTTAACATATTTCATTGGCATACTTTAACTTATAAAGGCTAGATATAGTTTTAAAAAAAATTGAAGTAATTTCTGGAAGCGTTGAATTTGCATGGTGGTTTTTAAGTCTGCAGGATGTCTTTGGTGCTATATAGCCAATGAATTATCTTTCAATTGCAATTGTGTACAGTATATCATGCAGGAAATGGGAGCCAATTTGTTTGCACAACAAGGTGCAATTGAAAAGTTCCCAGTAGCCTTGGGTTTGCTATGGTTGTTTAGATGTCGCTGAGACAGCATAAAGGTGTCATTAGGATAACAGGTATTGACCTGCATGACTTCTTGCCTTTGGACATGCATAAGGTCTGCACTGAAGGGGTTGAATCCTTCAGTTTTGGGCAGAGTTGACATGTGATGCCTGCAGACTGATGAGTATGCAGTCAATGGCACCCAGAAAACTGCTAGGTGATGGAAATATCTACAGAACCAAGGAGGAAGGAAGCAGGCATATAAAATAATATTCAAGTGTAACCTTGACAACCACAATCAATGTGGTCATTGTCCTGCTTTGAGCTTGCAACTATGGCAAATAACAGATCTCATTAAGGGCATTGATATTGAAGCACCGTTTCTTGAACTTCTTCTCTGTCGAGAATTGCGAAGGATAAATGTTATTTAAAATCCCTGGGTGGAGAGGGATGTATTGTCATTTTACCTCCTCCACTTCCATACCAAATGGTCCTCTATTCCAGCAGTTTGCTTTGTTCTAATTTCAGTCTGGTTGATATTAAGGGAGATGCTTTTCAATGCCCTTGTGTCTGAGAACAATGGGCTCCTGTACAGATCTTTATCTCTGCAAAGTCGTTCAAAGCCTGCAATGTTGCTCCCTATAGACTTTTGCAAATTGAAGTAACATCCTGATATTAACTTTACATCCACTGTTTCAGGGTCTTTGCCTCATTATATTTGGCATTTCTCAACAGCTTTTGTCTTCTTTTCCTAATCTACAAGTAGATCTCAGCAAATCCTTCTTAATATTAAGCAATAATTCTAATATTTTAGCTACTATTTTAATCTGCATGAAATACCTCCATTATTTATAAAACTGCTTTGTATTTTTAGATATTATTTCAATAAATCTCATCTGAGGGGTTACTAAACAGTTCCACAGTAATGGATTACACTTACTGTGATTATATGAACTGTGTTTCTATCTTTGTGCATTTAGGAAATCACATTTATTCCTTCTATCTGAGATGAATTTGTGAATAACTTATTCCCTTTATCGTCAAAACATTTTGCTTATGTAAACATTTTAATGAAATCTTGTTATAATGATACCTTTTAGGTTTTTTCTTCTCATTTATGAAGAGTTCAGGTGTTAGCTCTGTTTTTCCTTGAGACCAATGATAGGTTGTATTAAATATGGTTCATTACAACATCAGAAATCAAAGTGTATGTGATACAACTCATGTAGGCCTTATGAAATTTGATTTGATCATGCATAGTTTAATAACAAATTTTTGCTGAACCTGTTAGCTGAAGTATAGCATTCTTAAAATGATAAATTCTTTATCATAATTATTTCCAAAGTTAATTCCAATTTAGGCTTCATTGTCATGTCAAGTTTGTGTCTTGTTACCTTCTTTGTTTCTGTCAAGGAATACAAATATTCATGCAGCTTTACCATGAAATTATGTCCCAATTTAGCTTGATACAGTTATTAATAATGTGCAGTTATTTTACTTCCACCTGGGACTAGAATCCCAGTACATCTGTTAGAACATTTACTGAACATCCAGCATGCCACTGGGATGCTAATGTAGGCAGAAAAGGGGATTCAGAGCTCACCCACAAAACAAGATTAAGCCTTTTGCACAAGTAACAAAAAGTACAAAGACATTTTGAGGCATTGATGAAACAGCTGCTGCTCTAAACAAGGTTAGCATCTTTAATCATTCCCTATCATCCTAATCTCTCCTAGACCCAGCCGAGAGCTAGTGTAATAGTATTAAGTTGAAACATTTTCACAGTCAAGCTTCCCAAAAATGCTGGCAGTTGCTTGTAGTTAGCCAGTTTCATAAGTAAGTCCCCACGCTCACTATTTGGTGTGTATTGAAGCTACAAGTCCAGAGTCAAGTTATTTATGTGTAGCTATGTTTACTGAGGTATCCAAAGATCAAACCAAGTTATTTATTTCATTAGATTTTTCTATATGTGATAATTAACTTGGTTCAGAAAACAATAGAAAGCTTTTAAATCTTATTATTGACCACCTTCTGTAGAAGTGTGAGTCCATCTGGTTTATACCTCCTAAAACACTTAAACAAGTTATTACCTGGATACTTATGTGTAGATATACACTTTAACATATATACAACATTTATATAGTTCTGCTTGCTTTTGAACAAGACATTGTAGACCTTCTAAGATTTGTAAACATTTTAAGCCCTCATAGACCCACCTGTTTGTTCAGTAATTTCTTTGCACTATAGCCAATTAATAAGTACATACAGTGAACTCCAGCTAATTGGGCTATTGATTAATAGAAACATAGAAAAACTACATCACAATACAGGCCCTTCAGCCCACAGTGCTGTACCAAATGTGTACTTACTTTAGAAATTACCGAGGTTTACTCATAGCCCTCTATTTTTCTAAGCTCCATGTACCTGTCCAGGAGTCGCTTAAAAGAGCCTATCATAACTGCCTCCACCATCATCACCGGCAACCCATTCCACACACCCACCACTCTGCATAAAAAAACTTACCCCCCGATGCCTCCTCTGTACCTACTTCCAAGCACTTTAAAACGCCGCCCTCTCATGATAGTCCTGGGAAAAAGCCTCTGACTATCTAGACAATCAATGCCTCTCATCATCTTGTATATCAGGTCACCTCTTATCCCCCATCTCTCCAAGGAGAAAAGGCCAAGTTCACTCAACCTATTCTCATAAGGCATGCTCCAACATCCAGGCGACATCCTTGTAAGTCTCCTCTGCATCCTTTCTGTGGTTTCCACATCCTTTCTATGGGAAGGCAACCAGAACTGAGCACAGTACTCCAAGTGGGGTCTGACAAGGGTCCTATATAGCTGCATCATTACCTCTCAGCTCCTAAATTCAATTTCATGATTGATGAAGACCAATACACCGTATGCCGTCTTAACCACAGTGTCAACCTGTGAAACAGCTTTGAGCGTCCTATGGACTCAGTCCCCAAGATCCCTCTGATCCTCCACACTACCAAGAGTCTTACCATTAATATTATATTCTGCCATCATATTTGACCTACCAAAATGAACCACGTCACACTTACCTAGGTTGAACTCCATCTGCCACTTCTCAGCCCATTTTTGTATCTTATTGATGTCCCACTGTAACCTTTAACAGCCCTCCACACTATCGACAACACCTCCATCATCAGCAAATTTCAGCAAATTTACTAACCCATCCCTCCACTTCCTCCTCCAGGTCATTTATAAAAAACACGAAGAGAAGGGATCCAGAACAGATCCCTGGGGCACACCACTGGTCACCAACCTCCATGCAGAATATGACCTGCCTACAAACACTCTTTGCCTTCTGTGGGCAAGCCAGTTCTGGATCCACAAAGCAAGATTCCTTTGGATTCCATGCCTCCTTACTTTCTCACTAAGCCTTGCATGGGGCACCTTATCAAATGCCTTGCTGAAATCCATATACACTACATCTGCTGCTCTACTTTTATCAATATGTTTAGACACATCCTCAAAAAATTCAGTCAAGCTCGTAAGGCACAATCTATCTTTGACAAAGCCATGCTGACTATTCCTAACCATATTATGCCTCTCTAAATGTTCATAAATCCTGCCTCTCAGGATCTTTTCCATCAACTTACCAACCACTAAAATAAGACTCACTGGTCTATAATTTCCTGGGCTATCTCTACTCCCTTTTTTGAATAAGGGAACAACATCCACAACCCTCCAATCATCTGGAACTTCTCCCTTCCACATTGATGATATAAAGATCATTGCCAAAGGCTCAAAAATTTCCTCCCTCACCTCCCACAGTAGCCTGGAGACTTATCCAATTTGATGTTTTCCAAAAGCTCCAGCACATCCTCTTTCTTAATATTTAGATGCTTTCTTAATATCTTCAGCGTGCTGCAAGTCAGCACTACAAACACCAAGAATCCTTCTCCATAGTGAATACTGAAGTATTCATTAAGTACCTCTGCTATTTCCACTGGTTCCATACACCCTTTCCCACTGTCACACTTGATTGGTCCTATTCTCTTATGTCTTATCCTCTTGCTCTTCACATACTTGTAGAATGCCTTAGGGTTTTCTTTAATTCTGCTTGCCAAAGCCTTCTTATGACACCTTCTGGCTCTCCTAATTTCATTCTTAAACTCCTTCCTGCTAGCCTTATAATCTTCTAGATCTCTATCATTTGCTAGTTTTTTGAACCTTTCATAAACTTTTCATTTCTTCTTGACTAGATTTTCAACAGCCTTTGTACAGCACAATTCCTGTACCCTACCATCCTTTCCCTGTCTCATTGGAATGTACATATATACAACTCTATGCAAATATCCCCTGAACATTTGCCACATTCCTGTCGTATATTTCCCTGAGAACGTTTGTTCCCAATTTATGCTTCCAAATTCTTGCCTGATAGCTTCATATTTCCTTTTTCTCCAATTAAACACTTTCCTAACTTATCTGTTCCTATCCCTCTCCAGTGCTATGGTAAAGGAGATAGAATTGTGATCACTATCTCCAAAACGCCCTCGCGCTGAGAGATCTGACAACTGACCAAGTTTATTTCTCAATACCAGATCAAGTACAGCTTCTCCTCTTGCAGGCTTATCTACATATTGTGTCAAGAAACCTTCCTGAACACACCTAACGAACTCTACCCCATCTAAATCCCTTGCTCTAGGTAGATGCTGTTACGTACCCCGTAACTGGGTCACTTACCAGCAAAGATAGAGAGGTCTGTTGAAGTCTGATGGTACTATTTTTAACAGTATTTATTGATTAAAATACACAAAAATAATATCAATGCAAACATACAGATAATATACGTTGTCAATACTAAATCTAAAAGCGCGGGTATAATTATACCCAATAAGAACTAGCTCTATCGTTGTCTAGGGGATAACGTACTGTCCGACGGAAATATAAAAGTCACTTTAGTTCATTCAAGCTGCAGGCTGCAGCCTTTGGCTGGAGTCAAGAGAGAGAGTTTAAACTTGCCCATTCCTTTTATGATGTCAATCCTTCGAGAGTCATTGGGGCTGATTTCTCTTTTGTGTTAGCTAAAGCCATTCTTCCATGGTAAGGCCCACCAATTCCGAGGCAAATAGAAAAGGACGCACGTGGACCTTCCACCGGCTTTCGCTATTACGCTGTTACAGGAGTTCTAGCGTTTCTTCTGGTGCGTCTATAGGGGCTGTTCCCCAGACCCTCTTTTATCCCCACTCACGGGGTCTCAGATGTCAATCAGGGTGGAACGATGCCACCCCCCAACCAGCCCACATTGCCTGAGGGCTTCCACGAAGCATAGTACTCAATACACATTTCCGTCTCCAAGAGACAATGATCTTTTCCGTGGCTTTGTATCGCTGAGGGCCAGGACATTCCAAACATCTCTCTCATTTCCTGGGTCTCACGCCCTGACTTAATAACGATCTTGCGATTCTCAAAAAGGAGGGGGGGGGCACAGGCGTAACAATACCAATGAATATTTTGGAAATTAATATCTCCCACCACGTCAACCCTATTATTATTACAGCCTTCCAGAATCTGTCTCCCTATCTGCTCCTGGATGTCCTTGTTCATATTGAGTAGTCTATAAAAAAACAACTAGTAGAGCTATTGACCCCTTCTTGTTCCTAACTTCCACCCACAGAGACTCAGTGTACAATCCCTCCATGACTTCCTCTTTTTCTACAGCTGTGACACTATCTCTGATCAGCAGTGCCACACCCCCACCACTTTTGCCTCCCTCCCTGTCCTTTCTGAAACATCTAATCAGGACAACCACTTATTTAGGATAACACCTAAAGAATAAAAACTGATCAAGTAAATAGCCTGGATTTTCTCCATTTACTTGGGATACTCTGCCCTTAATTGGGACTGGAAACTGTTATTTAAGTGCTTCTAACCAGCATCAAACATAGGTACTTGTGTGGCCATTTGACACTACATGGTGCTTAGAGCAATGAGTTTCTCAATAGCATCAGTTGCAGTGCTTGTTTTAAAAAAAACAGTGATTCTTGTCACTGTTAGTTGATGAGAATCAGCAGTATGACAATTCCAAACTGTTTAGCTCATTGTGGTTTCAAATATTTAGGCATGGAGATGCCAGAAATGGCTGGGAGTAAAATGAAACAATTTCACTTCTTCTACAAATTAGGAACTACAAAGAATTTGAAGGTATCGATAATCATCCTGAATATTATGATGAAAATGAAGATTTGGTGGCTGCAATCATTGAAAGCATTGCATGAAGGTAGTCCATTATTTACACTAGGCTAATTGGGGAAACTGCTTAACTGGGCCAAACTGTACAGGCTTCAATGTATCCCAATTAACCGGAATCCACAGTAGTTGCTTCACTGTCAAAACTGGTACATATCATGCAAGTTCTCAAACAAAGTTTTTCTGATTGCATTCCTAAAGAGTACTCCTGATGGGCATCTGGGTTTATTATCTTTCATTTCAATCTTTTCTTTTTATAATATTTTTATTCAGAAAAAAACAAGATTTACAGAGTGCAACACACAGATACATCTCAACATAACTTGTGTACATTCATATATTGTAATAAAATTGATCAAAATGTTATAGCATAACACATAAAGGTAAACCACTCTGTAATCAAAAATTTACAGATAAGTCATACATCATAAAAGAAATTTTTTATATAATAAAGTCAACCCCCTACCAATTACCAAAGAAAAAAGCTGATGGATGACAATGGATAATTAGAAAGAAAACATATTCACTTAAGAAGAGAAGATAAAAATATACATAAAAGTCTGTGCACTGTTAAACTTTATAAATTGGAAAAGTAATTTAGGAAAGGTCCCCAAATATCATAAAAAGATTGTTTCAAATTTAAGACTGAGCAGTGGATCTTTTCTTAATTTAAATAAGACGTAATATCTCCCATTCTCCTTAATTATTTTTTCTATCCCTTCCATGACTGATAAAGTCTTTAAGGATTGGGATGAATTAGGTATTAAGTGTTTTTGGGACCTGTTTATCTCAGGGTCTCTTGCTTCATTTGACCAATTGTTAAATAAATTTGCACTCCCAAAAATACATTTTTACAGATACCTTCAAATTAGAGATTTTCTACATTTCCAATTAGCTACTTTTCCTATAGGTCCTGATAAAAATTTACTGGATGATCTTTTAAATTTAAAACCTTTTGTTAATGGTTCTTTTACCTGTATCTATAACTTGTTGATTGATTCTAGACAAGACTTTTTAGATAAAATAAAAAAAGCTTGGGAGGATGATCTAAATTGTCAGATTTCTGATGATAGATGGAATAAAATTCTTAAACGGGTTAATAAATCATCTTTCTGTGCTTGTCATTCTCTTCTACAATTTAAAGTGGTTCATAGAGCTTACATTTCTAAACAGAAGTTCTCCAGTTTTTACCCGAATGTTTCTCCACTTCATAATAAATGCAACTCTGCTGATGCCTCTTTAATTCATATGTTTTGATTTTGCCCTACAATTGAAAAGTTTTGGCGGGAAGTATTTCATACCTTCTCTCAACTTTTTAGGGTCCAATTTGACCCAAATCCTCTTACTGCCTTGTTCGGAATTATTGCAAATGAAGATATAACTTTAAATACTCCTAATATACAGGTTTTAGTTTTTACCTCTCTTTTAGCAAGAAGAGCAATCTTGCTTAAATGGAAGGAGTCTACCCCTCCTACACATCTTCAATAGCTATGTGATATTATTTCAATCTTTTCTACTATTTCCAAAGTTACTAGAAGTCCAGTTAATAAACATTATACCTTATTTATTACTGTAGCTATTTGATAATATTATTTCACCAAACTTAATGTGTGCATTAAGACCAAAAGAACATAGGAGCAGAATTAGCACTTAGCCAATTGCTCTGCCATTCTAGTTTATGTCATGGCTAATTTATTAACTTTCTCAGCCATATTCTCCTGCCTTCTCCCCATAACCTTTGATGTCCTGTCAAACTCCCAGTTTAAATATACTCCAGTGACTTGGACTCCACATACATCCATGGCAATGAATTCCACAGATTCACCACATACTGGTGTTATGAAATCCCGTAACTGGATCACTTACCAGCAAAGATAGAGAGGTCCGTTGAAGTCTGATGGTACTGTTTTTAAAAGTATTTATTGATAAAGGGCACAAAAATAAGATTAATGCAAACATACAGATAATATACGTCATCAATACTAAATCTAAAGCGCGGGTATAATAATAACCAATAAGAAATAGCTCTATCGTTGTCTAGGGGATAATGTATTGTCCGATGGAAAGATAACAGTCACTATCAGTTCGTTCAAGCTGCAGCGTTGTTGGGTTTAAGAGTGATGCGGTTTAAACTTGCCCAGGTCTTTTATGATGCCAATCCATTGAGTCAGGGGAGTGGGTTTCCTCGTTGTTAGCTAAAAGCTGTTTTCCGTGATTCCAGCCACCAATTCCACGGAATTGAACGCATGTGGCCTCCTTCAGATGACTTCCGGCTGTTATGTGGTCGCTTAACGTTTCTTCTGGTGCGTCTGAGGGACTGTTCCTGCAGACCCTCTTTTATCCTTACTCACGGGGTCTCAGATGTCAATCAGGTTGGGATGATGCAATCCCTCAACCAGCCCACTCTGGTCATCCCCTGAGAGGCTTCAATGAATAGTACAGTACTCAATACACAACTTGGTCTTCCAGAGACAATGGCCATGTCCTGTAGCTTTACATCGCCGGGGAAACGAGGCATTTCTCTCTCTCATTTTCTGGGCCCCTTGACCCAACCCAACAGTGATCTTGCGATTCTCACAAAGGAGGGGGCTACGGATGTAACTCTGGCAAACAAAATTCCTTCTCACTTCTGTTCTAAATGGACGCCCGTCTATTTAGAGTCCTCTCTCTCGTCTTAAACTCACCCAATATAGGAAACATCCTCTCCCAATCCACTGTCTCTAGGCCATTCAATATTCAATATTCAATAGGTTTCAGTGAGATCCCTGTCATTCATCTAAACTCTAGCGAGTACAGACCCAGAGCCATCAAACCAGAGACAGTCCTGCCGAGAGGTATTGGGCTGAAACATCGATTGTACTTTTTTCCATAGATGCTGCCTGGCCTGCTGAGTTCCTCCAGAATTTTGTGTGCATTGCCCAGAGGCAACAAACACTTGTCATACATTAACCCTTTAATTCCTGGAATCATTCTTGTGAACCTCCTCTGGACCTTCTACAGTGCCAGTACATCTTTCCTTAGATAAAGTGCCCAAAACTGCCCATGATACTCCAAAGGTGGTTTGACCAATGCCTTATAAAGCCTCAATTTTACATCTTTGATTTTATATACTAGATATTCAAAATTAATGTTAATATTGCATTTGCCTTCCTTACCACCAACTTAGCTTGCAAGTTAACCTTTTGGGAATCCTGCACAAGAAGTTTCAAGTTCCTTCGTGCCACTGATTTTTGAATTTTCTCCCCATTAAAAAAAAATAGTCTACGTACTTACTCCTTCTACAAAAGTGCATGAGCATAATCTTCCCTACACTATATTCCATCTCCCATTTCTTTGCCTATTCTCCCAATGTCCTAGACTTCCTGCTTCCTCAACAACACCTGCCCTTCCACCTATCTGCAAACCCTGCAGAACAGAACTTGTCACCAGCAGCCAACCAGAATGGCCTCCTTTTATCCTGACACTTTGCCTTTTGCCAATCAGCCAAATCTTCTATCCACACTAGCATCTTTCCTGTAATAGCATGATTCTTATCTTGTTATGCAGCCTCAGTGTGGCATCATGTCAAAGGCCATCTGTAAATCCAAGTAAACACCCTCCACTAACTCTCCTTTGTCTATCCTGCCTGTTAATTCCTCAAAGAATTCCAACAGATTTGTCAGGCAAGATTTCCCTCTTGAGAAAACCATGCTGACCTTTGCCTACTTTATCATGTGCCTCCAAGTACCCTGAAACCTCATCATTATTGAAACCAGGCTAACTGACCTATAATTTGCTTACTTCTGCCTCCCTTCCTTCTTAAAGAGTGCAGTGATATTTGCATTTTCCAGTCCTTTGGAACCATTCCAGAATTTATTGATACTTGAAAGATCATTACTGATGATTCCACAATCTTTTCAGGGACCTCTTTCAGAACCCTGGGGTGCAATTCATCTGCTGCAGGTGGCCTATCTACTATCAGACCTTTCAGCTTCCCAAGCACCTTCTTCTTAGTAATAATAACTACACTCACTTCTGCCCCTTTGGCATTCTGGACTTCCAAGCATACTGAAGCCATTTCTTTGTTCTCCAATACTTCCACTCCAGTGTAATTTTCTAGCAGTCCAATGCCCAATCTTGGTTTTTATATATCTGAAAAAACTTTCGGTACTGTTTGATATTGTAGCACTCCAGTTGTGGGGGGTGGGGGGTGGGGGTAGGGAGATGGTGAGGGTGTTGTCGACAGCTTACCCCAGCGTTCTCAGTGGCCAGCACTATTTATCATTCTTGTTTAAAAATGCTTTTGTGAGATTATGGTGGGATATTCAAGTTCATTAATTGTTCCACTTTAGCTTACAATTATTCACTGGTGTGGTTGTGGGTCACCCTGACTGTAACCAGTGTGTGTAATAATCACCCACCCCATTTGTATGTGACTGAGTGAGTTCTTCCCTGGGTCATAGTGCCTGGTCTGTTTTTGTACTTGTCACAATAAAAAAATGGCTATTGAGTCAGATGAGCTTTTCTCATCCGTCATTATGGACTGAATGCTTGCCACAACATTTTTGGCTACCTTACCTTCATATTTCATCTTTTCTATCCTTATGTTTTTTTTTCAGTTGCTTTTGTTTCTTTTTGTATGCTTCTCAACTCTTTAAGTTCCCACTAATTTTTTTGATATTTTATGCCCTCTCTTTTGCTTTTACGCTGTCTTTGACTTCTCTTTTCATACACAGTTGCCTCATACTCCCTTTAGAATACTTTTTACCTTTGGGGTGTATCTATCTTGCACCTTCTGAATTGCTCCCAGAAACTCCAGACATTGTTCTTCTAACATCATCCCTGTTGGTGTCCCCTTCCAATCAACTTCGGCCTGCTCCTTTCTCACATTCCCTTTACTCCACGATTCACCTGACTTTACGTTCCCCCTCTCAAACTGCAGGGTGAATTTTATCACATTATGATTATTGTCTCCGAAGGATTCCTTTGCCTTAAGCTTCCATATCAAATCTGGTTCATTACACATCACCCATTTTAGAATTGCCTTTCCCATGGTGGACTCAATGATAAGCTTCCCTGAAGAGCCATCTCTTTACCATCCTAAAAATACTCTCTCTTAGACCCACACCAACCTGATTTTCCCAATCTACTTGCATATTGATATCCCCCATGACTAACTGTCGTTATTACATGCTTTTTCTATTTCCCTTTCAGAGTTATATCCCACATCCTGGATACTGTTTGGTCCATTGGGGTCTTTTACACTTGCAGTTTCTTAACAAGGATTCTACATCTTTCTGTCTTGCCTCTTTCTAGCGATTTCATTCAATTTTTTGCAACAGAGCCACCGTACCCTCCTCTGCCTATCTATCTGTCTTTTTGATACGTGTATCCTTGGATGTTAAACTCCCAACTATGATCTTGTTTCAGCTACAACTTAATGATGCCCACAACATCATACCTGCCAGTCTGTAATTGTGCTACGAGATTATCTACCTTAATCTATATATGGTATGCATTCAAATACATCACCTTCATTCGTGTATTTATCATCCTTTTTGATTTTTCCCCTATATTCCAATTTACGTCATCCCACTGACTGCAATTTTGCCCTGTCATCTGTTTGTCCATCCTCACAGTCACACAACACACTACATTGACTGGAATACCAACTGCTCCATCCTCAGCCTGATCATTCTGGTTCCTTGCCCTCTGCAATAATATTCCAACAGCTCTGGCAAACCTGCCTGCAAGGATATTGGTCCCCATCGCATTCAGGCTACGTCTACACTAGACCAGATAACTTTGAAACTGCTGGTTTTGAGTAAAAACAATAGGCGTCCACCCTACACGTTTTTAAAAATATCTCTATCCACATTGAAATGAAGATTTTGGCAAATCTCCTCCTCCTGCACATGCACAGGACACATCTACCAAAAACAAGCAACATGTTTGGTGTCGAATCTCGCCGTAAAAGTGCACATTTGTGTAGTTACAGACTAGAAAAACTTAAAACAACGGACAGTTGTTGGCTTTCGCGTAGGAGAACTTAAAAGTAAAAAAAAAACAAATACGAGAGCGTATGGAGGCAACCGACAAGGAGTTCACGGACAGATTGACCTGGCTGACGACGAACATTGGAAAACTGACTAACTCTGTTGCATTAATAAAGCACCTTGTTAAATGTATGAAACATGTCTGCATCACTATTATCTTGTATTTCCATACTATGTTACATTAGGCTGTTACACATCTATTGTCAGAGAAGTACTTGCATAAACAGGTAAACCACCTTCATACGAGCAAGGACAGAAAACAGGGCAAAGTGAGTATACTTATTTATTCAGTAAGTTATGGGTCAAAGTATTTGCTGAGTAAATTTCTAACTCTTCTGGCTTCAGTCTCATTGCCGTCTGTTCTGAAATTGTTAGGTTGCGTTCAAGAATACAATGAAATAGCGCGCTGTTGTCTGACAGCGTTTTCAGAAGTCTCTGGTTAGCCCGTCCACACTGATCCAGCCAATCCGGCATTTTCAAAAATATACACTTTGGAGTGCGTTTCTGAAAAGCTCCAGTTTCGGGGGTCAAAAACGCCATTTTAGTGTGGACGGAGGGTAAAAACGAAGAGTAAAAGCTTCGGTTACAGATTTATCCAGAGTAGTGTGGACATAGCCTCAGGGGTAACAGATCATCACTTCCCCAGAAGAGATCCCAATGAACTAGAAATCTGAAACCCTGTCCCCTGCAACATTTCCTCAGTCATTCGTTCATCTATACCATCAATCTATTGCTGCCCTGACTAGCATAAGGCATTGGGAGTAATCCAGAGTTTGCTACCTTGGAAATCCTGTTCTTCAGCATTTTCTCTAACTCCCATTATCTCTGCACAATACCTCTTCACCCTTTCTATTTCATTGGAGCCAATGTGCACAGAGACATTCCCCCTCCCTCCTGAGAATCTTCTGCAGCCGCTCTGAGACAACCTGGGCCTTAGCACTTGGGGACAACATACTATTCTGGCTTCTTCTTCAAAATCTCCTGTCTATCCCCCTAACTATCGAGTCTCCTATCACAACTGCTCTGCCCGACATTACCCTTCCCTGCTGAGCCTCAGAGGCCGGTGGCAGTGCCACAGACCTGGCTGCTGTTGTTGCTGTGCCCTTGTAGGCCATCCCCTCCAGTGATGTCCAAAGGGGTTTATTGTTGCTAAGGGGAATTCCCACAGGAGAACCTTGCACTCACTGTTTACTCCACTTTCTTCTGTTGGTGCTCACCCATCAAAAATCAGAAGCTTTGGCTCTGGGTGTGACCAGCTCACTAAAAGACTCATCTACAAAGTTTTCAGCCTCCTGAATGATCCTGAGTGCATCCGTCTCCAGCTCCAATTCCTTGACTTTGTCAGTCAGGAGTTGGGTCCACCCTGCAGATTTAGTAATCAGGGAGACCTTTACATGCCTTGAAATCCCACATCTCACAGGAGGACAATCCCACTGCCCAAACTACCGTATTGCCTACACTTGTTATGCCTTTAACTACTCCAACTTAAGTTCTAGCCTGTGTCTGTTCTCACCGAAGCCTGTTGAGCCAAACCCTGACTACTCTTACCATTGTCGACTCACACAATAACTACTGCAACAGTGCCCGCTCTGTTCAAACACTGCTTCCTTTGAGAGGCATTTGCAAATTAACCCTAGTGACTATTAACCTAAACAATCTCCCACTCCTCACAGAAGTTGTGACAGATCCCACTCACTTTTTAAAACTGGTACGTAAAGTCCGAAAGGAACAGTCTCCCACTCACTCTGTGACCTCCTGCTCTGTACTTCTGGATTTATCTCTATCAGCTTTTTAGCTAGTAAACTACATCTAATAAAGATGATACCTACTCTACTCTTCATCAAAAATTTATCATAATAGCTTCTTTGATGACTGTAATTCTTTTCTATGAACTGGAAACTATAGCTTTAAATTCTGGTAATGAATGTAACCATTCACTACCATTCACTGCTACTTTCTGTATTGATGTCTTGCTGTGTGGCTGAAAATTTTCTGCATGTTGGAGGTTGGTCTTTCCTTACCTGTAAAATTCATAGTTGGTTAATGGTTCCTTGTAGTAGAATTGCAGAAAAATGAGACACTGAGTGTGGTTATAATCAGAAGTGCTGTGAACATTTATTTCCAATTATCTGAAAATCAGTTTACCTTATATGGATGGAGAGGAATTATGGCTGGGACTGAGGAAAATGAGGTTCCCAGAATGTAGACCATATGCTTGGTATTGGGCAGTCTTTTCCTTACACAGCTGAAGGCTTTGCTGATGCACTGCAGGCAGTAAAAAGCTTCCAGCCGGGTACAAGTATTAATTATAACCGACATTTTGATGACAAACTCTGACATCTTAAGATCTCATACCTGGCTGGAAGCCCAAGGAGACTTTATTCATCATGTACACAGGGAAAGCACTGCATCTTTTTTCAGTAATAAGCTTCTTCACCAACGTTTGAAAGTGATCTAAATTTTACTTTGTTTGTTTTGGGTCTTGATTGTCAGGGGCTGCTTTTTTTTGTATTGGGAATGTCTGTCTTCCTGTTTGGAGTATGATCCATTCTATCATATGCAGCAGTTAAGTTCTCAATAAAGTCCAAAACTACAGCATGGAAAAATTGCAGATTAAAGCTACCTTCTGCTGTTGTGCTTTCTTTCCTTTTATCTCTCTTAGTCTATTTGCGTATCACTTCAAATTTGAACGATCTGATTATGGATTCATTTAGAGAGTGCTGAACTTAACCGAACCATTATAATTTTGTGTATCTCCACTAAATCATCCCATCAGTAACCCCATTGTTCTAAGGAGAACCAGTTGGCAACAGGTCTCCTATCCCAAATAAGTGGTATAGTGTCCCAAATAATGAAGTAAATGCTGGCTATTTTCTAAATTAGTTTTTGTTTTTTAAATGTTGCACCAAATAAGTGGCTGCCCTGATTAACTAATAGTCCAATTAACTGGAGTCCACTATATATTACATCAAATTACTCTATTAACTGTAGAATGTCTATTCTGCTAGCTTTACTATGCTCTCTTCTAGTCAGTCACCGTGTCCCACTTCTCTATGCTTCAAACCAAAACAGAGAAAAGGAGTGGGAGTAGTTCTTTCAACCATTCAAGCTTCAACTTCAATACTCTCTTTCCACTTTGTCCCTGTATTTTCAGTTGCTTTTTTTGTGTCTATAAACTCATCCATTTCTCTCTTTAAATGTATTCAGCACCTTCACATCCACAGCCTTGTGTGGTGGAAAATTCAGCAGGTTCTGTGCCCTTTGAGGGAAGAAATCTCTTCTCCTCTCAGCCTAAGTCTGTTACCTTGTATCTTGAGACAGTGAATCCTTGTTTTTGACTATGCCAACTCCATCTTGATTATTAAGCCATTTTATCCTTGAGCCCATATCACTGATCTTTGAGGAACAATGTGTTTACAACTTTCTAGCCTGACAGACAGTTATTAACTGTTTTGTTCTTTTATCAGTGCTGCTACTGCCTCTTTATCAAAGATGCTAATTTGCTCACCAGCTTTTTGTGTAGGCTGCAACTTCTGAAAGTTATTCACCACCTTCCCTGTTACCTAATCAAAACCATTCAATCCTGTTTCGAAAGCCGTGTTGCACTCTTAGGCAAATTTGTTAGGTACCTCCTGTACCTA
Organism: Hypanus sabinus; assembly: GCF_030144855.1. Classification (NCBI taxonomy): domain Eukaryota; kingdom Metazoa; phylum Chordata; class Chondrichthyes; order Myliobatiformes; family Dasyatidae; genus Hypanus; species Hypanus sabinus. The sequence goes on from NC_082715.1 coordinate 46,738,942, forward strand.
ACAAGTTGGTCACTGAGTGTAAGTTCTTCTGCTGTTGTAGCCCATTCACTTCAATGTTTGAAGTTGACCATAAGAGCATAAGGCATTACGAGCAATATTAGGCCATTCAGCCCATTGAGACTGCTCCACCATTCCTTCATGGCTGATCATCCAAGATCCACTCTATCTTCCACACAATCTTATACATCTTCCTTCTCGCCATATCCTTTGAAGCCCTGATTGATCAGGAAACTATCAACTTCTGTCTTAAATATACTCCCAGACTTGGCCTCCACCGCAGTCTGTGACAGAGCATTCCACAGACTCTCTTCTCCCTGGTAAAAAAAAAAAATTCCTCTTTACCTCTGTTCTAAAATGTTGCCCCTCAGTTTTGAGTCTTTGCTCTCTAGTTCTGGATATCACCACCAAAAGGAAACATCTTCTCCACATCCACCTTACCTAGTCCTTTCAACATTCGGTAGCTTTCAATGAGATCTCCCCACATTTCTCTAAATTCCAGTGAGTACAGGCCCAAAGCTGCCAAATGCTCATCATATGTTAACCTGGAATCATCCTCCTGAACCTCTTCTGGACTCCTTCCAATGACTACATATCCTTTCTGTGATGAGATGCTCTTCTGCACACCACTGTAATAATGCAGGGTTATTTGAATTACTATTGCCTTCATGTCAGCTTGAACCAGTCTAATCAGTCCCCTCTCTCATTGATGAGGTGTTTTCACCCACAGAAATGCCATTCATTGAATTTTCTTTTGTTTTTCACACCATTCTTTGCAAGTTTGTAAGATTGTTGTGTGTGAAAATCCCAGGAGATCAGCAACTTCTGAGATGGTGCCCCATGGTCAAAGTTACTTAGGTCACATTTTTACCTCATTGGTATGAACAACTGAAACTCTTGACCATGTCTGCATGCTTTCATCCACTGAGTTGCTACTGTATTATTGGCTGATTAAATATTTGTATTAACAAGCAGATGTATTGGTGTACCTAATAAAGCAGCCACTGAATATATGTTCTTGGTGAAGGTAAACTTTATTAAGATATCTGTAAGGGAGATTGTGCTTACAGTATCAAGAATACTGTAGGTTAAAGGAATCACACATTTGCCAACTCCTCCATTGGTTTCTGTATAAAGGAAATGCTTATTTTGTTAATTATTCAGCCCTTAATTTTAAGCACTTGTGTATTTTGGCACTATTGTCAGCATCTCACATTTAGAACATGACACTAGTTCTGTTTCAGCTGCAATGCATGACAGCATTATAACCAAATCTATCTGCAAGTTCAAAGAAATAAGAAGATCTTTTGAACACATTTGCAAAATTTAAAAAGATAGCACCAAAAATAACTCTTCCTTTAACATAGGTACCTGGAAAGTATCTGGATATTATCAACCATCCTAAGAGTACAGCCTGTGAGAAGCTGATGTGATGTAACTGTAACAGCCTGGTTAAGGTTTTTACTGCTATGCTCTAAGTATTTCATTTTAGCAGTTCTGTAACAGCGGTCTCTTCTGCTTTCAGTCTGTTTGGGTTTAAGCTGAGATAAGGGGTTTTGCTATTCAACTTAGGAATGTGGTGTCAGCCAATCAGGATGGAGAAGATTCCAGATGATGCTGGGTGGAGAGGTGTTGTGAGGGACACTGGTGTGAGTTGAGGTCTTTTTTTGGCGGCAGCTGGGAGGAGACACAAGGGAAGATGGGTGAGGATGCCATCCCTGTTGCACAAGGTGCTTTGACCAATACTTTTGTGGGAGAGCCCATTTGTTCGAGATGGATTTAGAGCGACGTTTGGAAGGTGGTTTATGCTTCCAAGCAGATCAAGGGTCCAGTGTGTCAGATACAGACAACTTTAAAATTACCTCCAACTTATGTGTATATTAGACTTTTAACTATAATAGGCCGTTTTAGTTTTTTTTTCTTTAATAACTCTTTGGTTAAGTTAACATTCATAATTATACTTTATAATTGTACACAGTGTATGATCTGTTATTTCTTGCCACTGGCCGATTGCAATGCGGCAGTAAATCACACAGGATTCATACAGACTGGAGTTTGGGTGGGTGAGGCATCCCAACCTCAGGGGTTTGGCAGGATCAAAGTCGTATACACCCTAGATGTATGGAGCTATTGAAGGTGGGTTTCTTGCTGCAGAGTCCAGTGGCTGTTAGCGAAGGGCTAATGAGCCGCATTTCTACAGAAGCCCAGTAAAAAGGTGTTTAATTACTTTGTATATAAGCATTTTTGCATATTAGATTCAGAATGTTCAAAATTATAAACTTCATGAAAGGGAAAGTTAGGATAGCAGCAAAATTTCAAATTATAATTTTCACTTGGCTTGGATTTATTTTTGATTGATGCAATTTTTTTCTTACATAGCTTTCATGCTAATTTTTTATTTTCCCTTTGTTCATCATACTCAGACTTTATGGCCCAGGGATAATTACTTGTCTCCTACAAGTTAATTACTGAGGGAATGTGTTTGATGTCAGTCTCTATAGATTGGATCAGGTAACTTTGAAACCTCAAATTCCAACAGCGCTTAATGAGAAAATAATTATCTTCTAATTTTCTTATGTACCAACATCCACAATTGTCAAGCATAGCCTTTAGCTGTTAATAATTTATAAAAAAAAATACATTTGACAAATACAAATGTCACTTTCAGCATATCAAGCATTTTCTATATAATTAAAGCTTAAATGCTATACACTTCTTTGTTTCCTAATAATGTGGATAATTTCCACAACACATTTAAATTATTCATGTTGGCAAGAGCAGTTTATGGTTCATTCATAATTATGCTGATTGAACCATTGCAGTGTATATGTGGGTGAACACTCTATCATCTTCTTACTATGCAAGGAACTTACTGATTCCAGTCCTGATGAAGGGTCTCAGCCTGAAACGTTGACTATTAATTCCCATCAATCGATGCTGTCTGACCTACTGCACATTGTGTGTAATGCAAGGAATTTGAGGATTTTGGCTAAAGCAAAACTGAAAGAGGACAAGTATTGTGCGCATTTTCTGTCGGGTAAACTGACATCCTAATCACCCCATGAAGTTGTTGGTACTTACCCATGTTAATCCGTATACTCACACTGTTAGTCCACTCCTCCCCTATTGCTGGAACAAGAAAACTCCCCTCTTTTCCTTGCTTGACAACAGCATTCCTCCAACAGCACAAACCTGTCCCTCAATCTGAACTTTGGCCATTGGAATACAAATCTCAAAAGTACAGTTACTCGTGGGTTTAAAGTTATCACTTATTTTCAGCGATAATTTAGTATGTATCTGAAGCAAAAGAGATAAGTGATACTTAGAAGCATTTTAATGTGCTGGACTTCTGTCTGTGCGTTACCTTTACTTTGTGGCTGGGATTTGTATAACAATCATTGTATGCCAATTGGTCCTGAGCTCAACACATCAGTGCAATTGTGAAGAAGGCACTCCAGTGCTTCCAGTAAAAGTTTCCCTCCCCCTTCGATCTTCTTCTAGTCCCCCCTCTGGCCTCACCTCTTCTTCTTACCTGCCTATCACTTCCTCCTGGTGCCCTCCTTCCCTTTCATCCATAATACACTCTCCTCTCCTATCAGATTCCTTTACCTTTCCCACCTACCCAGCTTCACCAATTATCTAGATAGTCCTCCTTCCTCTCCCTCCACCTTTTTGTTCTGGCATCTTCCCCCTTCCTTTCCAGTCCTGATGGAGGGTCTTAGCTTGCAATGTCGATGGTTATTTAATTTCCATAGATGCTGCCTGACCTGCTGAGCTCCTCCAGCAGATTGTATGTGTTTCTCCAGTGGCTCTACTTCATTAGGAGTTTGAGGATGTTTGTTATGTCATTAAAGATTCTATGGATGTATGGTGGAGAGCATTTTGATTGGTTGCATCACAGCCTGATATGGAGTCTCCAATGAAAGAGTCAGCCATTTTAATCATAGGCACAAACAATGCCGGATCAAGGATATCGAAAGGCAGTGCTTCATGAAGCTTGCATCCCTTGTTAACACCCTCACTATCTGGGACATGTCCTCTTCTCATTACTGCCATTGGGGAGGAGATATAGGAGCCTGAAGCCCCACAGCCAATGATTTAGGAATTAGTTTCTTTCTCCTCCTCCATCAGAATTCTGAAATGTCCATGTACATTATCCCAATAGTTCTCCTTTCTGCACTATTTATTTTACAAATTTATAGTAATTTTATGTCTTTACACTGCGCTGCTGTTATAAAATAACAAAATTCATGACATAAAAGTTTAGTAAACAATGATACTAAATCTTATTCTGATATGAATAATTGAATCACTAGTGCTGCTGGTAGTACCCTACTGAAGATACCTAAACATCAAGAGAACATTAACGGTGTCAATGATCAGAAGATAATAACTGAAATATCCTTAACACCTTCAAGAAATTTAAATCTATAAAAATGTGAATATCTTCACTTCATATTTTTGAGAATTCACCTTTTAAAGTGCTTAGCTAGAAAATTGTACACCACATAGCAAGATAAATGCTGGCATATGGATTAAGTTGGAATTCGGAACTTTTTAACTGGGAAATGTGGACCCTGAGTAAATCGCTAGGTGGCGTGGCCTAGCGCTAGAGCCATTTGCTGCAGCCAGGTCTAAGTGCGAGGCACAACTCGCTGATTAGACAATTTAAATGTTGGCCCAGTTTGGGTGTGAGAGCCAATTTTGCTCGCTCTCTGCCATGTTCACTTCTCTTTCTGGAGTGCTGGATTTTGCTTGTTTTCCGCAATGGTCACTCCTCTGTCCATGGCATTGAGGCTATGAAGACTGCCTTGCCTGCTGTGCTCCGTGCCCGCTGATATGATGAACTGACAAGTGAGGCTTTGGGCCTGCTCTGGGGTTCGGATCTGAGGGCTGAGTTTTGATCCATGATGTGTTGTTTGCTTCAATTGTTTGCATGATTTGTGTTTATTTATCTTTCTCTTCGCATCAGATGTTGGCTTTTCACTTTTTAAAATTTTCTTTAATTGAGTTGTTTTGGGTTTATTGCTTTGTGGCTACCAGTGAGCAGGCAAATCACAAGGTTGTGTAATTTATACATTTTTTGATAATAAATCTTGGATCTTGAATATGGCTAACCAAATGGAGACCATTGTGGTTTTAGTCATTTATAAAACAACTTATTTTATACACATATGGAGTCAAACAACACTGAAACTGATCTTTCAGCCCACCCATTTGCACCAACCATCAAATACTTCTTTATGCTAATACTAGTTATTATATTTAATTTCTGTTTATTTGACTATAATCTTGTATTTAACAATTGAAGATACTGTTACTGGTCAAAATAAATAGTTTCCTTGGAAGCTCAGATTGCTGCTGTTGTGGATCTAGATAACAAACCTGAAAGCAGATCAGTAGAATCATGAGGTGCCTCTCCATTGTGGTTGCAATTACTCTGTGGGACTTAAACCTGCCATCCCCTCTCATCAGCAGAGTGGTCATTCTCCCTCTGTTGTTTATGCTTATTGTCTGTCACCAAGCCAGCCTGAAATATTGCGCCTCATACCAAGAAGATGGAATACAAAGCCCAGGGCTCTGAACTACTTGCCTTCATGCTGCAAGTCTATGTATTGCGTCCTCTGCTTGAGATTTCCAGCCGAAATTGAAGCAGCTCATTCTGCAAGTACAGAGACCTGGACAACCAAGCGTCTGGCAATGATCATTTCCAACAAAGATAGTGGAATCATCTTCCTTTGACGCACAATATCATTGTCAAGTCACAAGCAACATATTGAGTGTCACCTTAGACAGAAACACAACTGGACCATGCAAGTGATTACAATAAGCTGCACTCTTGGGAGGGGCTATGATGTGGCAAATGATTCAGTTCCTGAAATCACATCACCTTTCCACAGGCTCGTCAGGCATGTACTGGAATACTCTCCACTTGCACTCCTTCCTCTTTACTCTTCTTTAGTTCAAGAGCCTGACGGTTGAGGGGTAATAACTCAGGACTCACACCAGCAGATTAATGACTGTTATTACCCCTTAGCCACCAAAGGGGATAACTTTACTCAGCTTCACTTGCACCATCATTGAAATGTTCCACAACCAATGGATTCACCTTCTGGGGCTCTTCATCTCATGTTCTTGGTATTTATTGCCTATTTATTAATTATTATTAATATTTCTTTCTTCTTGTTTTGCACTGTTTGTTGTCTTTTGCAAACTGTTTGAATGCCCAAATTGATGTGCTCTTTCATTGATTCTATTATGGTTATGATTCCATTATGGATTTATTGTGTATGTTCTTAAAATGAATCTAAGGGTTGTATATGGTGAGATATATAGTTTGATAATAAATTTACTTAGAACTTTGATATTACTTTTTTGGCACAATACTTAACAACTAATTGATCTAATATATCTGTTGTTGAAATGACAGCCTGAATTCTACTTTAATCACAGTATTAATGAAGATGGTAATGACTACTTACTCTTTACCTGAGACTCAACAGCATACAGGACAAAGGGATCCACTTGATTCTTACCCCATCTATAACCCCTGAACATTCCCTGCCTCCACCATAGCTGTTGTTTAAGTCATCTATATGACTCATCACAGCTGCTTGTTTGGACTCCTCTCAAACTTGCCACTTCAAACAACTAGAGGAATAAGGCATATGACAACCTGCAGGATTCCCTCTAAGGGCACTATCTAGACTTGGAAATGCATTGTCACATCTTCATCTTCACTGGATTTAAATCCTATAACTCCCCCCCCCCCCCCAATTCCTTCCTCCCAACAGTATACTGGGAATAGTTTCACCACGAGGAAATAGTTTAAGAAGGTGTCTCACCACCTTCAAGGGCATTAGGGATGAGTAATAAACATTGTCTTTATCTCCAGGTCATTAAAGATGTATAAAAAGCCTCAGGAAAAGTACATTGTAGGAGCACTATTTGTCAAAGACGCCCAGAGAGGGCTGGGAGGCAATGCATAAGAATGATTAAATAATGCATTCACCATTAAATGAATTCACAAATTTGGAGTGGCATCTGCATTCCTTTACTTAGGTGGTGATTTGGGTGAAGACGTAAAATGTCATTCCAATGGTTAGTAGGAGAAGCAGGGTGAACCTGTAGATGAATTAGACTGTATGGCTGAGGTTATTATTAACAGGTACCTGTCATAATCAGGACATACAGCACTCTGTCAAGAAGTGGCTTTCTGCAGTGTCATCTCATTCCCTCTTCATCTTATTCCCTGTGTTCGTGATCAGGTTCTTTCTCTGTAGAATGCTACCAGACTCCTTAGCATCCCAGGAAGTGAAATGTTGCCAAGGGTCTGCTCATCCAATATTTCCGATGGCAGTGAGATTTTTTTTTAAGCAGGATGGGGATTTGTGATCAGAATTACCAGACCTAGGAAGCAAGGTAAATACCCCTTGTTGTCCAGTAACCTTCAATACAGCTGATCTAACTATTTACCAAGGACATGACAGCTTCCTGGGGACCAGAAACTGATGACTTATGATTATATAACATGTCATTCAGTTCTGCTCCTTTCTGTTGTGGGGTTAGTTTGGCAAGAAATTTAAGTGTTGCTTCCTGGCCGGCCCAGATATGATCCTTGATTAGGTCATTATTTTCGAGAACATACTGCTGACCTAATTGGTGAAGTTTCCTTCCCACGTGCTCAGCAGGGGGCTAGTTCCAGGAATATTTTAATTACATTTTGTCTAGTTTGCACTGTTAGTTAAAAAATATTCTCCTTTGATTCTATGATGAGGAACAGAGTATTAAGGGTCAGGAAATCGTGTTGCAGCTATATAAAACTTCGTATAGGCTGTACTAGCGGAATTGAGAACAATTCTGATTGCCCCAAATACACAAAAAATTCAAAAGAGTTGAGAAACTGTTTAGCTGGATAATGCCAGGAATTGACGGATGAACTATAATGACAGGTTGTACACATTTGGGTTGAACAAGTTAAGTCCAAAGGTTGAACAAATTATGTCTTTATTCTTTGGAGCGTAGAAGGTTGAGGGGGGGGGACTTGATAGAGGTATGTAAAATTATGAGGGGGATAGAGTTGACGTGGATAGGCTTTTTCTATTGAGAGTAGGGGATATTCAAACAAGAGAACATGAGTTGAGAGTTATGGGGCAAAAGTTTAGGGGTAACATGAGGGGGAACTTTTTCAATCAGAAAGTGGTAGCTGTGTGGAACGAGCTTCCAGTAGAAGTGGTAGAGGCAGGTTTGATATTGCTATTTAAAAAAAAATAGATTGGTATATGGACAGGAAAGGAATGGAGGGTTATGGGCTGAGAGCAGGCCAGTGGGACTAGGTAAGAGTAAGCGTTCGGCATGGACTAGAAGAGCCAAGGTGGCCTGTTTCCGTGCTGTAATTGTTATATGGTTTGTTGTGGAGTGCCAGAGGGTGAGAGGAGATTGATTGAAGTTTATAAAATTATGAGAGATATGGGCAAGGTAGATGCTCATTTTTGCCAGGATAGAAATGTTAAATAACAGAGGATGTGCATTTAAAGATGAAAGGGGGAGAAGTTTAAAGAATATATATAAGTTATATATAAGTATATATAAGTTTTTTTTATACAGAAAAGTGACAGATGTCCAGAGTCCGTCAAATGTAGTAGTGGAAACAGATATGATAGTGATATGAGAGGCTTTTATATGAATGGAGGGATATGAAACATGAGCAGACCGAGAAAGAGATGTTTAATTGAACATCATATTTCACACAGATATTGTGAATTAAAGAGTCTGTTCTTGTGCTGTACTTTTCTATGTTCCATGAGCAACTGTAAAGGTATTAATCCACAAGAGCTTTTTAAACTTTATTTTTGACACAATTCATTTGATGTGGATGTAATTGATTGATACTTCCATTTATAAAGCAGTCAGGAAGATGCAGGAAAAGATCTTGTGACAAGTGCACTGTTCTCACTCATCTTTATATATTGGCTTTTAGACAGTTCTTATTGTAAAGAGATCAAGCTACATCAATAATATTTCTTTGTCAGTACTTTTAGTTCAAAAAAACAACTTTCTGACATCTTTTGGGAAGTATAATAGAAGTGGTAACTTTTGAGTTTTATCTGATATTTTCAGAACACTTACTGGATTAGTTGGGAGTTTCTCACTGTATTTTCTCTTATCTCACCAAGTAATTAGAGTATTGCTTTGGAGATCGCATTTAGTGAGGGAAACATGCACAGTATAATGTGAATAAAAATTGCATAGAGGTAGTTCTGGTGTTGGCAAGGCTTTGACAGGAAGAAAAATGAAATTGGTATTCACATTGATTATAATTCCAACCAATCTGGTTCACAGGACCATATCTCTGAACAAATTCACAAAAATACATGACAAATCCTGATGGAACTTGGAACTTTTAAAGAACTTATTATGATTGGAAACTTTAGGTGTCAGATGCAATTTTGAGAATCTGCACAAAATGCTTTTAATTATTTTAGGGAGCAATGGAGGTACTAAAAGGAGAGACTATGTCTTACTATAATTCAAAATTCCTTAATACGTTATTGGGCACAATAAAGGTGAATTAAGAATAAGTGAAGGTGGGTGAGTCATTGCCTTAACAAAGAAGGCATATCCATTGGTGATCTGTAGGAGTATTGAGCTTTAGGGCAGTTGGACCAAATCAGGTTGTGAAAGATGGAGAGTTGCAGTTCTTAATTAGATCCCAAGTGTCACCTCCATCACTGGAAGGACTCCCTTAGTATATCATTCTTTATAGATGTTATACCTGTCAGATACATACACCTAATAGAACTTACCAAAGAAGGGGAAAAGAAGAGCAATAAAGTAATAACAGTAGATGTATGCAATTATATTATAGGTTAGTAGAGGAAGCCATGGACTGATATTTCAGAATGAGAATGGGAAGCAGAACTAAAATGAGGCCTTGATAAAGTGAATGTGGAAAGTATGTTTCCTCTGGAGGGAGAGTCTAAGAGCAGAGGATACAGTCTCAGAATAGAGAGACATCCATTTAGAACAGAGATGAGATGAGGAAAAATTTATTTTGCCAGAGTGTGGTGAATCTGTGGAATTCTTTACTACAGGCAGGTGTGGAGTCCAGGTCTTTATGTACATTTAAGGCAGAGTTTGAATGATTCTAGATTGGTTAGGGCATGAAGGGATACGGGGAGAAAGCAAGAGACTGGGGCTGAAAGGAAATTTCGATCAGCCATGTGATAAAGTGGTAGAGCAGACCTGTTGGGTCAAATGCCTAATTCTCCTCCTCTATCTTATGGTCTGTGGTCTTAATTGAGAATACTATATAATGCAATTATTATATAGACATCTGCACTATAGTAAATTTTAAATTGTCCCATTCAAGCCTAAATCACTGTGGAGGGTTTCTCACTTTTGTGAGATAATGTCTTTCCTGATAAGAGAGGTCACTCTGTTTGGCAGGAGAGACTGATGGGTGTGAACACAATCACAGGTTCTGGGGCCTCCTCCATTTTGTTTGCAGGAGGTGACTCTGAGGCTGGAGGAAATGGTTCTGACAATTCTGGACACTTGCCTTCTCCTTTCCTTGGCTTTTCTCTCTGGATCTGCATCGATCCTTGCTTCTCTCCCAGTCCTGGCTTCTTTCTTTCCTTTTATCCTGCTCTTGATTTGTATCATGGTCTTGCTCAAGGTCTCTCTCTCTTTTTCTATCTTTTCTCTCCTTTTTAATTTCTTGTCTTTCTTTTTCTCTCGTTCCTCTTTTTTCTTCTAGTTTCTTGTCTGTCTTTGCTAATTTCTCAAGAAATTAGGTCTCATTTATCATTTTCCTTTTCCATAGTACTCATGCCATTCTCCTCTTCCTTTTTCTTCTTTCTAGTTAGTGCATCTTGATCTTGTTCACTGGAGTATTCTCTTATTAATCCTTCTATCACTCCCTTTATGATCTGATCTCTACTCTTGGTTTCCTCATTCACAACATCATCATTTGACAAATCCTATGTTTTCATATCTCCACTGACTGATTTCTTTTTGATCTGCCATTCATCCTGCTGGGCTTTGGTTTCTGCATATACCTTTACAAGCAGCTTTTTGTCTCTCACTTGAAGTTTATGCAATATCTGTAATCCGGAGAGTAGATTCTGGTTCTTTATACTCACAAAAGCCAAATGCTTACAACTTTCTTGAAGCTCCTTGAATTTTCTCCCTGCTTAAAACAAGCCATAGTTTGCAAGCAACTGCCTGATAACCATATCAGACATGTTCTCAGTTATGTTGTCCACAAAAACTGTTGGATTTGGACCACTGCTCTTCTCACTTCTATGATTCGACTGAGCAGCATGGTCCTTCATTGTTCCAATATGCTTTCCAACCAGAGGCATAGAGTTTGGTACCAACACCTGTTTGTCCTCTGCTGGGCAATGGTTCATGGTGTTCAGCGTGGAGACATTTTTGACATCATCCAATACCTTTCCTAATTAAATTTCAGTTGTCTCTATTGCAGAGCATGTGGCATGTGATTGGTGGATGGATCTCCAATCGAGTTATAGCTGTGTCAGCCACTCATGTCCCCTCCTGTTTTTACTACACACAAGCTCAATGTGGCTTGTTGGTTGTTGTATTTCACTGTTACGAATGCTATTCCCACAAGAGTTATCTTTTCTCCAGAATAAGCTCTTAGTTTGATACCTGCAGGCTTCAGTTCAGTATCTTTGAAATGTTGTTCAAAATCATTTTGTGGAATAACTGAAACAGATTAGCAGGTGTCTAATTCCATTTTAAATAATTTCCCATTACTTGCTTGTCTATTGTTAGTTCAGCTTTATAAATCTTAAGGCTACTCAGTCCTCAGTCACTCATATCATTTTAAGATTTTTCATCATCAGCAAGCAGATTAACAAACAAGGGAAAACCTCCAGATGCTGAAAATCAAAGTAATACGCACTTAAAGCTTGTCTGTTTACTCTTTTCCATTAGTGCTGTCTGGATTGTTGAGTTCCTCCAGAATTTTGTGTGTATTGCCAGCAGATTAATGTTCTTTATAAAAATGCAACTTGACTTTTTAGCTTTTGCTCTTTCCTCTGCAGTCCATTTATTTTTGTCTGCCCGACATTTTCTTTGTATTTGTCTTACTTTGTTGCATTTTCCGCAAGTTTCACGCGTAAACCTGCACCAGTCTGGTGCATGTGAATCCCTGCCACATTGGTAACTCAATGTGCTTCCATTTTTCTAATTTTGTTCATGTTCACTTTCATTCCTGACTGCAGTTCAGTAGTGCCTCTATTCCCTATGATATGGCTAGTTCAGCTGCTCATTTAAGTGTATATTGAGTTCTGTTAAGAGCCATTTTTGAAAGTTTTCTTGTAAGATTCCACAAACTAAACAATCATTAAGCCCATCATTGAACATGCAATGCTCAGACAATTTCTTCATTTTAATCAGGTAAGCTGAAATGGACTCCCCTTCCTTTTCATTCCACTTGTGAAACCTAAACTGTTCTCCAGTCAGCAATGGTTTTGGTTCTAAATGTTCCTGCACTACTTTCACGATATCACCAAATTTCATTTTGCTGCCTTGGTTGGATCAGTTATCCTTCCAACCAAACCCTACGCTTTCCCACAAGTTGCACTTAGCAAAAACTGGCACTCATTTCTTATCAGCTATTCCATTTGCTTCAAAAAACTGTTCAATTTGTTCAGTATATCTGCAGTGCAATCAAACGTGTCTATCTTTCCAATGTAGCCAGCCATCTCTATTTTAAAAAAAATTTATTATTATCACTTGGTACTACGGTTTAGGAATCTGTGTATTCTTCCATTTTCTACTGTTTTTTTTTACTCTATTATCTTTCATTTTGTGAAAAAATGTGCAGATCCAAAGTAAAAAAAAAGTGCTCTTTTTTATTAACTTCAGAATCAGGTTTATTATCACTGGCATGTGACATGAAGCTTGTTAATTTAGCAACAGCAGTTTAATGCAATACATAGTCTAGCAGAGAGAAAAAAAAATAAACAAGTAAATCAATCATGTATGTTGAATAGATTAAAGGAAACGTGCAAAAACAGAAATACTGTATATTCAAAAAATGTGAGGTAGTGTCCAAAGATTCAATGTCCATTTAGGAATCGGATGGCAGAGGGGAAGAAGCTGTTCCTGAATTGCTGAGTGTGTGCCTTCAGGCTTCTGTACCTCCTACCTGATGGTAACAGTGAGAAAAGGGCATGCCCTGGGTGCTGGAGGTCCTTAATAATGGACACTGCCTTTCTGAGACACCACTCCCTAAAGATGTCCTGGGTACTTTATAGGCTAGTAGCCAAGATGGAGCCGACTAGATTTACAACCCTCTGCAGCTTCTTTTGGTCCTGTGTGGGTAGCCCCTCCATACCAGACAGTGATATAGCCTGTCAGAATGTTCTCCATGGTGTAACTATAGAAGTTTTTGAGTGTATTTGTTGACATGCCAAATCTTTTCAAACTCCTAATAAAGTATAGCCGCTGTCTTGTCTTCTTTATAACTACATTGATATGTCAGGACCAGGTTAGATCCTCGGAAATCTTGACACCCAGGAACTTGAGGCTGCTCACTCTCCATTTCTGATCCCTCCATAAGAATTGATATGTGTTCCTTCATCTTACCTTTCCTGAAGTCCACAATCAGCTCTTTCTTCTTTGACTGTTCCACTTCAGTTCAACAGGTAGGCAGTCACCAGTCCTGCTGAAGGTTCTTGACCTAAAATGTTGACAGTACTCTTTTCCATAGATGCTGCCTGTCTTGCTGAGTTCCTCCAGCATTTTGTGTGAGTAGTCCTCAGGGGTTCATTTTAAAAATACCTTGTCGCCACTGTTATGATCTGTAACTCTAAAACATAACTTTTATTTAAAAGAAAAGTGCAGAGTCAGAAAGCTTAGTTTGCTTTTTCACTTTGTGAGGCACATGTGTACCACATGGTGGCGTGATGACATATGCAATTAGCTTCTTTTACAAATAACCCACAATGCATTATGTAAACAGTAAAGGATGCTTACTCAAACAATATCTCTACAATATTACTGAAATATTAAATATACAACACTTTCCAGTTCTGATGAAGTGTTATGGCCTGAAACATCGACTGATTTTTCAACTCCACAGATACAGTCTGATCTGCTGAATTTCTCTAGCATTTTCTGCTTGTAGCTCTGAATTAAATGTGTTAGGCCACGAATAGGTGCAATGTTCAACAGCCTGGAAAATCTGTCAGTCCCGCACCAAATCCAACGTGTCCAGGGTTACTGTTTCTCACCATTTTGACATGATGGAATCTTATGGTGGATTTCACCAGCTTTTTCCTGAAGGAAGAAACATGAAATGACTGCAAACAGTGGCATCCAATGGCCCAATTCTTCTCAGATGACTTGAACGCCATTGCACTAAAAATGGGAACAAGTGCATGTGAATTTGACAGCGTGACATTTTCATTACCTCCCTGACCCTCTTTCTCCTCTTCGAGCATTAATGATGATAGAATCCCATGTTGGAAAAGAATGTAAAGATTTTTGAAATTAAATTAATTTCTATCTAATTAATATTTCACATGGTGATTATTTCTGTTACAGCTCTGTGCTCATATCTATTAATTAAGGTCTTGACTTCTGTGATTAGGTTACCTCCTGAGAACCATGCGGTATTCTACTAAATTTTGAAGAGAGCATAGTATTTACTTTATCTTGCAGGCCATCCAGGGGAGTCTGTGGGAATGACATCATCATCTGCTGCCAAAGCTGAAATCATATTGAGGTTACCAAGGTGGAAAATGCTCGGTTCAATTTTTTTTAATTAACGCAAAGTAACCGGCAAATGGTCCCTGTGTTCCACACATAAAATGCAATCAATTTTGAACTACATAATTCTGAATAACATGTCAGTTTGAACTTCTAAGTAGTTATAATTCCTAAAATACCCATCTATTAGATTGTAGGATTTCCTGCTGGATTTAATTTAACAGGGAACAAATGAAAACTTGTTTGACTTTTTTTTTCCTGGTAAAATACATGAACGATCTACTTTTTATTCCCATTATTCACAAATCCCTTTAACATTGTAGTAAGACTCTTGCTTTCACAGCTATAGTAGAAAGGCGAGGAACGTTTTACCATAATGTTTAAAGTTCTGGCCGAGGGAGAATGCAGTATTAAAAAGTTGCTGTTTTGGATGCATGGATTCTCAGCAAAGATGTTTGAAAACACAGGGGAGGTTTCCTCAGTTGTGATGTAACATCATTATAAATATGCAATTCTTTGGAGCACAAACAAATAAGATTTTTAAAAAATGCAAGTGAAGTAGTCCTGGCACAACATTTCCAGATTTACTGATAAAGACCTTCACCTAAGATCTTTGAAGTGAGGCAAACTTTATATTTGCCTTGCACCAAAAAGTCAAAGGGGAAAATGTTGAATCCCATGACTAGAATTGAAGTGGAAGACTTCAGGAAAGTTGTCAATCTATGCCTGTAGATTTCACATCAATCACATAAACCATAGAATATGAAACTAATAACTGAAGAACATATGGTCCCTCAAGCCTGCCTCATCACTTATTAAAATGTTGGCTGATCTGCAACTTCCTCTCTAATTTCCTGCTTAGTCTTCATGGATTGAGATTCTTGTAATGGCCAATATGTCAATATCAGTCTTGAATATACATACTGACAGCTAGGGCCCTCCAGAGAAGAGAATTTCAGAAATGTTCAATTCTGTGTGAGAAAAAATTCTTCTCAGTCCTAAATTATGGATTCTTCTCCCCACCCTCCCCCCAGAAATCACAACTATTTGTTCTATGTTGATAGTTGGTAGAAACAAACATTCAGCATCTACCTTGGTAAGTTGTCTAAGAAATATTGTAGATTTAACTCAGGTCAGCTCTCCACATCCTGCCATTTTACAAAAAAATACTCTTATTTTGTTTATCCTTAAACATGTATATACATTTATCCCTAATATAAAGTAACTACTTTATAATTTGTTTATTCACATGTGCATCGTTGTGACTGTAGATGAGTCATGGAAACTGGAACTTTAGAATTTGGAGAGACATAATATGATTAGGAATAGTCAGCATGGTTTTGTCAAAGGAAGGTCGTGCCTTACGAGTCTGATTAAATTTTTTGAGGATATGACTAAACACATTGATGAAGGTAGAGTAGTAGATGTAGTGTATATGGATTTCAGCAAGGCATTTGATAAGGTACCACATGCAAGGCTTATTGAGAAAGTAAGGAGGCATTAGATCCAAGGGAAACTTGCTTTGTGGATCTAGAATTGGTTTGCCCACAGAAGGCAAGGAGTGGTTGTAGATGGGTCATATTCTGCATGGAGGTCAGTATCTGGGGGTGTGCCTCAGGGATCTGTTCTGGGACCCTTCTCTTTGTGATTTTTATAAATGACCTGGATGAGGAAGTGGAGGGATGGGTTAGTAAATTTGCTGATGACACAAAGGTTGGGGGGTGTTGTGGATAGTGTGGAGGGCTGTCAGGGGTTACAGCGGGACATCAATAGGATGCAAGACTGGGCTGAGAAGTGGCAGATGGAGTTCAACCCAGATGAGTGTGAGGTGGTTCATTTTGGTAGGTCAAGTATGATATTAGAATATAGTATTAATGGTAAGACTCTTGACAGTGTGGAGTCCATAGTACACTCAAAGCTGCTGCACAGGTTGACTGTGTGTTTAAGAAGGCAAACGGTGCTTTGGTCTTCATCAATCGTGGGATTGAGTTTAGGAGCCGAGAGGTAATGTTGCAGCTATATAGGACCGTGGTCAGACCCCACTTGGAGTACTGTGCTCAATTCTGGTCACCTCACTACAGGAAGAATGTGGAAACTATAGAAAGGGGGCAGAGGAGATTTACAAGGATGTTGCCTGGATTGAGGAGCTTGCCCAATGAGAATAGGTTGAGTGAACTTGGCCTTTTCTCCTTGGAGGGGTGGAAGATGAGAAGTGACCTGATAGAGGTGTATAAGATGATGAGAGGCATTGATCATGTGGATAGTCAGAGGCTTTTTTCCAGAGTTGAAATGACTAACACGAGAGGGCACAGGTTTAAAGTGCTTGGAAGTAGGTACAGGGGAAGTTTTTTATGCAGAAAGTGGTGAGTACGTGGAAGGGGCTGCCGTTGACCGTGGTAGAGGTGGATACAATGGGGTCTTTTAAGAGACTCCTGGATAGGTACATGGAGCTTAGAAAAATAGAGGGTTATAGGTAACCCTAGGTAATTTCTAAAGTAAGTACATATTTGGCACAGCATTTTGGGCCGAAGGGCCTGTATTGTGCTATAGGTTTTCTATGTTTCTATATTTCTCATGAAAAGTTCTTTGCACAAACAAAAGTTCTGTAGAAACTTTCTCTTGGAGGTGCTCTGCAGATACTCATGACAATCCCTTTGCACTCAGAAGTATACAGAAGTCTTATACTCTTCGCACTCTAGAGCAATGGCCTTACAGTAGTCACAATTACCATTTACTTCAACATTTTAGATTTAGAAATACAGCAGCAAAGAATTACATATTTACAATCAGAAGACATTTCAACTGACAATTATATCTTTACACATCCAAACTGCTTTGTTTTGGAATCCAGGCACCTAAAACAGATGCTTTTTAGGTTGAATTAAGAGATGGTTCTGTGCAGACAATGGTGTGTTTTCATGTGTCTGTCTTGTGTTAGTTTGAAAATTGGTTCTCTTTTGTATTACATGGCTGTTAACCCTTTAACACCTGAAAGACAACCCATGCCTAAATTTCCATAGTACACAGTGAGCCGTGATATATTGCCAGCACTTGCATGTCAAAAAGTGGCAAGTTAACATTCCTGTACAATTAAAGAGGAAATCTAAGTTTTTTGGGAAAAGTTGAATAGGCTAGGACTTCATTTCCCTGGATGTAGATGTTTGAGGGGAGATTTGATAGAGGTGTACACAATTATGGGGGTATAGATAGGTAAATGCAAGCAGACTTTTTCCCCTGTGGTTGGGTGAGACTTAGAACTAGAGGTCATGGGTGAAATGTGGAAGGAGACATGTTTAAGGAGAAGATGGGGGACTTCTCCTCACCCAGAGCGTGGTGAGAGTCTGGAGTGAGCTGCTGGCATAAGTGGGAGATGCAGGGTTGATTTCAACATTTAAGAGAAATTTGGATAGCTACATGGATGGCCGGGGAATGGAGGGCTATGGTCTGAGTGCAGATCAATGGGACTAGGCAGATTAATAGTTCAGCATGGACTAGATGGGCCAAAGGGCCTATTTCTGTGCTGTAGTATTCTATGACTATGACACCACAAGGAACTGCTGGCCAACTCCATTCCAGAATCTGTTAAACCTTAAGACATGGGAAAAGAATGAGGCTACTTGGTCCATTGAGTCGGCTCTATCATTCCATCATGGCTGATATATTATCTCTCTCAATCCCGTTCTCCTGCCTTTTCCTCATAACCTTGAATATAATCAAATAATAAGTACTTGTGCAAGTTGCTTTGATAAGGAAGAAATAGGCACAGTTATGATAAAGACAAACTAAATTAATTGAATTGTCTATGATAAGACAGCTGAGAATGTTGATGAATGGGTTCCTGTAGATGTCGACTAAAAAGAATGATATTCAAAGTAGAATTTAAAGGTCAGTAGTAGGATAGATAAATTAATAACTTAACAGCAGCAATTAGAGGATAATGATAAACCCTGTCTTCCATACTGGAGGATGGTAGATGAGGGTTTTTGCCAGGTGTCAGTACTAGAGCCTGTACTTAATATATCAATGACCAGATATGGGTACTTAGGCTAAGATTTCCACACTTGTAGATGACTCACAGCTTATAAGTGTACTACATAATGAGAAGAATAGTAATAGACTGGCCAGAGAGGAAGAACAGTACCACTGAGAACTGTGAAGTGATGCATGTTGGCAGGGAGAATGGATAAAGGCAATACTAATGCAGTGTGATGTATGTGGAGAATCAGACCTAGGTGTAGATGTATATAAATCCTCAGTAGTGGTGAGGCACATTGAGAATATGACTGGACAGCTTTGACTGCCAGTTGTAGGGCTTTCCTGTCAACTGCAGTGCAGTTTCTGTACCATGCAGAATGTTAAGCTGGTCTTTTCTGCACATCTGTAGAATGATGTGAGTATTGTACTTAGCCCAACACTTTTCAGTCCTCAGAAAGTAGAGGCCATCCTGACTGTGTGGAATATGTTTTGGGACTGTCAAAGGTCGTGCGAGGTGTGTGCTCCCAGGAGTTTGAAACTGCTTACAGTTTCCGCTGCTATGCTGCTGATGTAAAGAGGGGTGAGGAGGAGGTTATTTGCTTGGCTCCAGGCCTTGAGCTCTTCCACCTCCTCTGTAGGCTGGCTCATTGTCGTTGTGTCAACAATGTGACTATTCAGGTGTTTGGTCATGTGTGAGCAGAGACTCAGCACACGGCCTGGGGGCGGGGGGCACGCATGTTGTGGATGATGGGGAGGGGGGAGCAGCTGTGCATCCTGATTAATTGGGTTCTGTTGGTTGGGATGTCCAGCATCCTATTGCATTGCAGTGTCTTTAGACTGAGGAGTAGGGGTTTGTTCAGCAAGGTCTTTGAGTGTCGAATGCTGAACTGAAAACAAGAAACTGCCACGAGGAAACATACTAAACAGTTGCATGTACAAAAGTCATTACATATATAAAATACATGCAGGCATAAATTATTAAACTGCACAGAAAATATCCATTAAACCATCTAATCCAATTATCCTTGATTCTCACTCATTACATCTGAAAATTCTGAGACAGGGAATTTGTTGTATCTACTGTATGTTAAATATTAAATAATCAAAAACCTACTTAAGTTATGGAAATATTAAAGAATGTAAATTCTTCAAAGTATTAATAGGATCATGTCCTGGCTAGGAAGATTAATAGGCACACTTATATGAGTGTAGGTAGGGAAAATTGGCAAAACTGTAACAATATTAGAATAAACTTCATAATGACCAGTAGCTGTCGACTCTGTTCGAAGTCTTCTGACTGCTTGGTGATTTGCTCACTGTAGCCCAGCAGCATAGGCACCGAATCGGAGGTTACCAGCACATTAACCACAGCACTTGCTGTCCTCATCAGGCACTTGTTTTTTATTTTGACTTTTACTGCTAAGTTAGTAATTAACAGCACTTAATAAGGACCCTTCCATCCAGCTCTCAGTGCTTCCCCATGTGGCTCCTTAATCAGGATGCACCCACCAGGAATCAGGATGTGTCCTCCCTTCGTTGGATCATTCCCAGCGGCGGAGACTTGTTGAGAAGCAGACTGGACAGCTTAGTTTAATTTCACACAATATTTAACTAAACTTGGCCATAATGTGTATGTCAGCCTCTTTGAGGTCGAGGGCTCCTGGCAGAGACGTAGGACGCCCTGCTACCATTTAAAAAGGACTTAATTTAACTTTCTTGTTCAGGCTCAAAGGTCCAATTTAATGTCAGAGAAATGTATACGATATACATCCTGAAATGCTTTTACTTCATGAATGTTCACAATAACAGAGAAGTTCTCCAAGGAATGAACAGCAATTAAATGTGAGAACCCCAAAGCTCCCCCCCACACGTATGCGGCAGCAAGCAATGATCCCCCTCCCTGCAGAGCAAACAAAAAGTGCACCCGCTACCGAGCACAAGCGTGAGCTAGGCCATAGCAAAGACACAGACCTTGCAGTTACCCCAAAGACTGTAGCATTTCATTCAGCATTCGGCAACCCACAGGTTCTCTCTCCCTAATAAGGGTGTAACGTTCTCCTTTGCGTGTAACGAACGCCGAATTTAACGTCGAGATAAACCACAGCCAATGAAAACCAGATCGCAGTAAGATTAACCATTTACTGTTCACTCTTCGCATTAACATATGGTGAAAACTGTTGATAAAACAATACAAGATTGATACAGTATTTGTTCCTTCCTTAATATCACATTTCAAGTGTAAATACTTGCAAAGGTGACTATAACTACATTACACTAAGGTGCAGTATACAGGGAGAGTTTACCTGCTCCATTGACTACTTTAAATACACTTCCATGCAAACTATCCGCGACTCTTTAACTAACGAAAGCATAAACATTATCTACCGTCGTTACTTCTAACAGGATCGGCATTAACATCTTAGTTCAATATATCGATTATCTATTAACTTACAGCGTTGCTCTCACTGTGATTTCTCATGCCTGCAAACAACTTCTGCTCAGGTGAGCCTCGTGGAAAGCCCCCACCCTTGCGCTAATTTCAAACCGGTGTTTTCCCACAAGACGCGGCGAAACCGGATGTGACATCATCGCATGCCGATATATTTTACAAGCAATGAATATACTTTAAACACTTCTAATTCTAACTAGAAAATACTATTGAATGAATTACTAAGCGAAAATATTATAAACTAAATAACTGTCGTAAAGACAGCACAAAGGGAGAGGGAGGCGTCCCCAAGAACGGGTCCCATTCCTGCAAAGAACTGAAGTCAGCGTGTGACTCCAGGTCAGGGATTTCAAAAGAACCTTGAAAGATATAAATAACGATATTAAAGATAGAATAGAGCTGTTTCTGAAGATGCAAGCAAAGGAGTTGCTGTTTAACGCCACCTTAACGACGCCTCCCCATACCCTTTCTGATGTTACTTAATCTTGTTCTAATGTTACTTAAGACCATAGGAAGAACTGTAAGCCATGGCACATCTTGCTCATGATACTTAGTTGAGTTTGATGGTTTATTCATTTGTTCACCCTCACCTGAAGTGGATAATGAAGTCTATACAATTGTGAAGAAAACATGGCAGCATCTCTGCTTCCATAGGAGTTGCGAAGATTTAGCCAGTCATCTAAAACTTTTGGCAAACTTCTATAGATATACGGTGGGGGGATATTGACTAACTGCATCACAGTCTAGTATGGAAACCCCAATGCTCTTGACTGGAAAATCCTTCAAAAAGTAGTGGATATAGCCCAGTCCATCATGGGCAAAGCACTCCCCATTACTGAGCACATCTACACGGAGTGTTGTCATAGGAAAGCAGCATCCACTGTCAGGGACCCACACTCTCGAGGTCATGTCTCTCCTCCCTACTGCCATCAGGAAGAAGGTACAGGAGCCTCAGGACTCACACCACCAGGTTCAGGAACAGTTATTATCCATCAGCCATTAGGCTCTTGAACCACAGGGGAATAACTTCACTCAACTTCACTTGCCCCATCACTAAAATGTTTCCACAATCTATCGACTCACATTCAAGGACTCTTCATTTCATATTTTTGATACTTATTTATCTACTATTCTTTCTTTCTTTTTGTGTTTGCACAGTTTGTTGTCTTCTGCACTGGGTTTGAATGCTCAATTGGCACAGTCTTTTGTCGATTCTATTATGGTTATTATTCTATTATGGATTTTTGCATAAGCCAGCAAGAAAATGAATCTCTGGGTTGTATATGGTGACATACTGTATATGTACTTTGTTAATAAATTCACTTTGAACTTTTTTCCAGTTGTCGGATTCACTGCATGTGATCTTAATACCTCCATCCAATTGCTTGGCCTTTTTAACTTTTACTTCTTGTGCTGCCCTTTTTACAATTTCATCTGTGGATATATTTCTATGGCTTTCTATTGTAGTGATTTTGACATAGCTTTTACATTTTATACAGCAACTTCTGATGCCAACTGTTTGACATTTATGAGTTCTTGAATAAATTGCTGTTCTTGATTGGGGTTCCTACAGCCACACAAAATCCCCTTTGTTTCCAAGTTTCCAAAATCATGAGTAACTCTAAAAGCACATTGAGTACCAGTGTTCCTTCTGCCATCTGACAGGCTTCAATCAGAGCTTGGTCTGCTATGTAGAGGAACCAGGAGCCATTTAAATTTCTCTCTCAGTTATTGAGGAGCCGTCAGTGTACAAACCTTTGGCAGAGCAATAACCAACAGGAGGCTATCAGCCGCCATGTTCTTGAGTCAAGACTGTCATCATGTGTTTCTCATTGACATGCAGTGTAAATATTTTGTCTCTGTCTGGGATTCCTAATGCAGGTATTTGCAATGTCACCTTGAAAATCAGTCCTTTATTGTGAGTCAGAGGGTTCTTTGAGCACTTACTGCCTTTCAGCTGTTTGTTGGGTGGTTGTGCAATAGTTGTTGGATCTGCCACTATAAAGGGGTTATCTAGCCAACACATTGATTAGCAACCTAGTAATCCACTGTCAGTCTCCTTTCACAGGCTCCATCTTTAGTCCTGCATGTCTTCACTCCCTTGGTTTTTATTGGAGCAGGTTCTAACCTATCTGCCAATCTTATTGTTCCATCACTGTCATCCTCACTTGAGGCACCCGAGGCTGCTGTTGAGTCCGTGCCATGTCCATCCTGTAGTTCCTCTGGGTTTGGGTGGTTTCACCCTCTCGGAGAGCTGTTCGATAGAGAGGAGTGTTCCCTAAGAAAAAGTGTCAGGAGCATCACTGGCAGTGTCACTGTTTCGCTGTTGCTCTGCTGAGCATTGTGGGCATGCTATGCTGGTGCTGGAAAGTGCTGTAACACTTGCAGGCTGCCCCCAGCAACCCCCTAGCTGTGTTGGTTGTTACGCAAGTGACACAATTCACTGTATGTTTCAATGTACATGTGATAAATGAATTCACATCCATCACACAGGTAGGACAAATTCACACAATTCAGTGCATTCTAACAGTGAAGCAAACAAAATTTTTTCAGGAAGTTCATGGCAGCTCAGTACAATTTAGGCAGCAACCTTTTACATTTTGAAATTAACCCAATAAAATTTCATAGCCAATTGTTCATTAATGTCCTCCCTCTTTACGATGGCTGGGTTATTAAAATGCAGGCATAAGAACATGCAATACAGCCAATAATATTATAAATAAGTGAAATGGAAGGAATAAAAATGGTTTCTATTTTCAGTTTATACTCATGAGAAGTTAATCTGTATTTATACTAGCAAACATAAAAGACGCCTCCCTTTCTTTGTACAAGTCTGAGATACAGGTAATCATCAGAGCATCATTCAGCTTAATCTTTTGAAATGATATGGTGTAAACCCAATGGTGTACAGGTACAAACTTCTTATAAGCTTCTTATAGAAACTGGTCAGTGGTTGATAGAACTGGGGGAGGGGGCACATACCAAAGTACTTAGTAAATGTCAGCCAAGATAAAAGGATAATATGAAACCTCTCTGCTGTTTCCAGATGGCATAAACATCTGCATCTGCTCAGAAAAGCAGTTTAAATCTCTTTGTAGTGAGAAAGAATTTCACTGAATCTTTTGAAATTTATTTATTCGTCCGATAGTCATGATAGTCAGTCCGACAGTACTGATCCAAGTCTTGTGCTTGTAATAAACAAACCAATTGGCCAGTCTTATCCCATAGCTCTAACAATCTTGAAAATACATTAGAAATCAAGTTACTTAGATATAATGTGGCTCACTGCACATGTTTGTATTCCATATTTCAGGCTGAGGGTACAGTTAATGAGTGTTCTAAATTTTTGACCCACACTGTGGCACGCTAATTATCTCCTGCTCATTTTTTGAGTAGTGTGAATAAAGGGATATAATTCATTGACTGAGATGGTATTTCACAGCCCACCAGGGAACAGTGGTCAAATTTCATCCTCTTTTATTATGCTTTAAGTACTTGGTTAGCCCCCTGGAGATTATGGCAAAGATTAAGCTTTTACTGCATGCATTAAATTAACTCTTATCTAACAATGCATTGTCTCTAGATAGTTGTTCATATCTATTCAAAATGGAGCAATTATCTCAACAGTATTACCTCCGAATTTTGTTTGCAAGGACCTTGGCAAAAAATCTTAAGTTATGGCTGTATGAAACCACATGCCTGCTTTGAAAGGGAGAAGATAACCGTAGCTGTGAAATTCCTGCTGTACCCGGTAACCCTGTGATCATTGTCTCAGAGGCCGATGTTAAGCTGTCTTTAAAGAGGGTGATTCCTCGCAAGGTGGAAGTTCCCAATAAGGCTCTGAAGCCCTGTGCCAACCAACTAGTGAGAGTATTGAAGGACATTTTCAACCTCTCACTGCTATGGGAGGAAGTTCCCACTTGCTTCAAAAAAGGCAACAATTATACCAGTGTCTAAGAATAATGTGGACTGCCTTAATGACTATTGCCAGTAGCACTTACATCTACAGAGATGAAATGCTTTGAGAGGTTGGTCATGACTAGGCTACCTGGACCCATTGCAATTTGCCTATCATCACAATAGGTTAATGGTAGTTGCAATCTTGATGGTTCTTCACACGGACTTTGAACACCTGGACAACACAAGCACCTATGTCAGGATGCTGTTCATCGACTATAATTCAGCATTTGGTACTATCACCCACAATTCTGATGGATAAGTTACAGAACCTGGGCCTCTGTACCTCCCTCTGCAATTGGATCCTTGACTTGCTAACTGGAAGACCACAATCTGTACAGATATGTGATAATATCTTCTCCTCACTGACCATCAACGCTGGTGAACCCTGGGTGTGTGCTTAGCCCACTGCTCTACTCTCTCTATACCCATATCTGTGTGGCTTGGCGCAGCTCAAATATCATCTATAAATTTGCTGATGA
Source organism: Hypanus sabinus (assembly GCF_030144855.1). Taxonomy (NCBI): domain Eukaryota; kingdom Metazoa; phylum Chordata; class Chondrichthyes; order Myliobatiformes; family Dasyatidae; genus Hypanus; species Hypanus sabinus. Next base: position 46,764,547 of record NC_082715.1, read on the forward strand.
TACAAACATTGTTGGTAGAATCTCAGATGGAGATGAAAGGGTGTACAGGAGCAAGATATGCCAACCATTTGAGCGGTGTCACAGAAACAACCTTACATTCAAGGTCAATAAGATGAAAGAACTGATTGTAGACGTCAGGAAGGGTAAGACGAAGGAACACATACCAATCCTCATAGAGGGATCAGAAGTGGAGAGAGTTCCTGGGTGTCAAGATCTCTGAGGACCTAACCTGGTCCCAACATATCGATGCAGCTATAAAGAAAGCAGGACTGCAATCATACTTTATTAGGAGTTTGAAGAGATTTGGTATGCCAACAAAAACATGTACTATGGAGAGCATTCTGACAGGCTGCCTCATTGTCTGGTATGGTGGGGGGCTACTGCACAGGACTGAAAAAAGCTGCAGAGGATTGTAAATTTAGTTGGTTCCACCTTGGGTACTAGTCTACAAATTACCCAGGACATCTTCAAGGAATGGTGTCTCAAAAATGCAGCATCTATTATTAAGGACGCCCAGCACCCAGGGCATGCCCTTTTCTCACTGTTACCATCAGGTAGGAGGTACAGAAGCCTGAAGGCACACACTCAGCGATTCAGGAACAGTTTCTTCCCCTCTGCCATCTGATTCCTAAATGGACATTGAACCTAATAACACTACCACATTTTTTAAGTTTATATTATTTCTGATTTTGCATGTTTTTAATCTATTCAATATAAATATAATGTAATTGATTTTTCTTCTATACTATATGTTGCGCTGAGCTACTGCTGCTGCTAAGTTAACAAATCTCACAATGCATGCTAGTGATAATAAACCTGATTCTAATTCTGATTCTGATGAGCAGTGTGTAACCAATGAGATGGATTGTCACAGTGTCTGCAAGATGCTCTCTTCTTTAAACATTATAGTGATGATAGAATAGGGAAAAGAACACATACATTTTGAAATAAAAGATGCCAATCTGTTTTTATTATAGCAGTATCCTGAGTGCTGACATGCTCCTTAATTTCTAATCATCCAATCAGGTGGCAGCAATTCAACGTGTAAAAACGTGCAGACATGGTCAAGAGGTTCAGTTGTCATTCAGATCAAACATCAGAATGGGGAAAAATTATGATCTCAGTTACTTTGAAAATGGAATGATTGTTGGTGCCAGATGGGGTGGTTAGATTATTCAAGAAACTGCTGATGCCCTGGGATTTTCATGCACAACAGTCTCTAGAGCTTACAGAGGATTGTACGAGACACAAAAAAAATCCAGTGAGCAGCCGTTTTGTGGATGAAAACACGTTGTTAATGAGAGAGATCAGGGGAGAATTGCCAGACTGATTCAAGCTGATAGGAAGGCAACAGTACCTTGAATAATTATGCACTACAACTCTGGTGTGCAGAAGAGCATCTATGAATGCACAACATGTCAAACCTTAAGCTGTATGGGTCACAGCAGCAGCAGACCACGAACGTGCAGGACACTCAGTGAACACTTTAATAGGTACAAGAAGTACCTGATAAAGTGACAAATGAATATAGAAACACAACCCACTCAATCCAGGTCAAAAGCTAAACTTTTCATCTTCCATGAACTGCCATGACTCAGTGGTGCATGGCTTGCTGCTGGGTTAGAACAAGGATGATCTTCAGTTTAAAATGCTAAAGTCTTATGGATTCAAGCAACAATAAATATATGAGTTAGGCAGGGGTTTTTATAACAAATAACACATTTATTAAACACTAAAAACAAACCCCCCAAACGTAAACAAGCCACTCACGTAACTGGAAATCAGCTTAAACGGTTCTTAAAGCAATGAAGCTTAAACAGTTCTTAAAGTGATGTTGCAAAAACAGTTCTTCAAAGTAGTATTGCAAAAGTTCAAAATGCTTACAATCCATTTAAGGGAGAGACTTTTTAAGACGACTTAAATTCTCTTTCACGTCATGTTGTTTCGGTTCCCAAATCGAACTTTTCCCACGAAGAATTTATGGGGATGGACAAATGAAACGGCTTAAAGGCACTGACCTTTCCTTTACAGAACTGTTCCCAATCCTTTCTGCTATTTCACAGGGATTAACATGAGAACAGTCAATGAATTCCTTCTGAAAGAGGATCAAACAAGGTCGAACCTGTTTCCCTGTCGAAATCGATTCTCCTTGATCTTTTACCTCCCGAACTCCGTTCTTCACACTCCACTGATTCTCAACTAGCAGTATTATACAGAAACTGCTGGCAATGACCTTTTAAACTTTAGGCATTAGATAAAACTTCATCTTTCAACTAAACTGCGTCATAACGTTAAATCACGCAGTGGCATGAAGTCAACTTGGCAAATCCAGCCATGAACTGCCCTTCCTCACAGGGAGGGGTCCTCCTTTTATATCCTGTAAAAAAAAAACTGTCACATGACCTCTACTGGCAGGAAAATGACATCACTCCACCATCACAAGTCCAGTATAGCTTCAACACCTGTCATGTGACAAGTACACCACTGTCACGTGTCACGGGTATGTAACACCTCCTTCCAAAAAAAACATTTTTGGTCTGACGAGAACAAAAATTTTAACAATTATTGTTTTTACAAGAAAAACAAATGTATAAATTTTATAACATACATAATATACAATACAGTATCACCATATAACAGCTTACAACTCACAATACAGTAGGAGTGTTACAATTGTAAAAAAAAACTCCATAAAAAATTACCTTGTACATTCAACATCGAGATAGACAATCAACAACCACATTATCTTTACCTTTAATATAAGTTATCACAATATTGTACTCTTGTAACATCAAACTCCAATTTAATAATCTTCTGTTTTTGTTTTTCATCTTACTCAGAAACACTAATGGATTATGATCAGTGTAAACAATAAGTGGTTTTTGTGTTGTACCAACATACACCTCAAAATATTCTAAAGTTAAAACAAGAGATAACAATTCCTTCTCTTTTGTTGAATAGTTTCTTTGATGCTTATTAAATTTCTTAGAAAAGTAAGCTACTGAATGATCAACCTCATCACCCTCATTCCTTTGCATTAACACTGCTCCTGCAATTTATCAGTATCCCTCTCATTTAAGTAGGTCCTTACTTCAACAGGGATGCTTCTTTTAAATTCCTCCATTAAAATCAGCTCTTTCAAAGTATCATAGTCCTCATTTACATTTTTAGAAGAAACCCATCTCTCAAAATGCACAGCTTTATCATAGGTAAATTCCACAAGTTTTTTCCTCAGACTTCTTCAAACTTCTGAATCTTTCTCTATACACTTCTGGGACCAATTCATATGCTTTTAAAATATGCTTTTTCACAATATTATAATCAAGTGCTTGCGCAGCAGTTAAAGCTGTATAAACTTGTTGTGCTTTGCCTTTAATTACACTTTGCAACAACACTGACCATATCTTTCGGCCACTCTGAAATCTGAGCAATCGTTTCAAAATATTGGAAATATCTTTCCACTTCTGTTTCACTAAATGGTGGGACCAATTTAATTTCTTGACTAGCAACAAACGGTTTTCTAGAACCAGAAGACTGATTCCCAGACTTAATTCTGTCATTGCATATTCAAAATCCCTTTTTTTCTGATCAGCTTCTAACCTACAACGTCCAATTCTGATTTACTTTGTTCCAACTTCATCTGTTCGATTTGCAACTGCATCTCCAGATTACTTATTGGAAACGACTCTAAAATCGATTCATCAAAATCACCCGAATCCACATAGTGTGACGCAATTTTTATTACAGCCTTTGATGTCGTCTTCAAAATACCTTTAAGTTGCAATCTACTAGCTATCTCAGACACCTCAGTTTTCTTCGCCTTCGCTAACAATTCCACATCTGGAGAAGCCAGAAGCTCATCAATATTCATTGGTGCCAAATACCACTCAAGCCAATCAAACAAAAGAATCCAGTATTCCCCTTTTCCAAAACACCGATTAAAAATTTAACAAGCATTTAAACTCAAATGATCCAATCCGGATGCAGCTCCCATATTTAAGCAACAATAAATATAAGAGTTAGGCAAGGGTTTTTATAACAAATAACATGTTTATTAAACACTGAAAACAAACCCCCCAAAAGTAAACAAATCACTAACGTAACCGGAAATCAGCTGCTGTGCGGCAGCTTAAACAGTTCTTAAAGCGATGTTGCAAAAACAGTTCTTCAAAGTAGTATTGCAAAAGTTCAAAATGCTTACAATCCATTTATGGAAGAGACTTTTTAAGACGACTTAAATTCTCTTTCATGTCATGTTGCTTCGGTTCCCAAATCGAACTTTTCTCACGAAGAATTTACTGGGATGGACAAATGAAACGGCTTAAAGGCACTGACCTTTCCATTACAGAACTGTTCCCAATCCTTTCTGCTATTTCACAGGGATTAACATGAGAACAGTCAATGAATTCCTTCCGAAAGAGGATCAAACAAGGTCGAACCTGTTTCCCCGTCGAAATTGATTCTCCTTGATCTTTTACCTCCCGAACTCCGTTCTTCACACTCCACTGATTCTCAACTAGCAGTATTATACAGAAACTGCTGGCAATGACCTTTTAAACTTTAGGCATTAGATAAAACTTCATCTTTCAACTAAACTGCGTCATAACGTTAAATCACGCAGTGGCATGAAGTCAACTTGGCAAATCCAGCCATGAACTGCCCTTCCTCACAAGGAGGGGTCCTCCTTTTATATCCTGTAAAAAAAAAACCTGTCACATGACCTCTACTGGCAGGAAAATGACATCACTCCACCATCACAAGACCATTACCTCAAGTCCAGTATAGCTTCAACACCTGTCATGTGACAAATACACCACTGTCACATGTCACGGGTACGTAACAAAAGAATATTAGCAATTTGGATTCACATTCTCAGGGACTACTATTTCCACGTGTAATGGATTGTATCATGATATTCATACAAAGCAAACGCTATTTAAATGAAAGTGGTGCTGCTTTGATATCCTGACACTTGGTGACTGCCACTTTCAGCAAATGTTATTAAAGTATGCAATCGGACTTTAAAATCCACAGATAAAAAACTTAGAATACTTAATTATATGTGAATTGTACAGACCACCTGAAGGGTGTGAAAGTTGTGGCATTTGCAATATAATCCAGTCTGATATCTTTCCACTTAATTGGTCATCTATCTGTGTAGTTACACACACAAAATGCTGGTGGAACGCAGCAGGCCAGGCAGCATCTATAGGGGGAAGTGCTGTCGATGTTTCGGGCTGAGACCACCAGCATTTTGTATGTGTTGCTTGAATTTCCAGCATCTGCAGATTTCCTCGTGTTGTCTGTGTAGTTACCTGTTCATCTGTGATCACACAGAACATGTGAGTAGGATGCCGGACAATTGAAAAGGACTGGGATTCAGCAAAATGTTGCTTGCTACCCATATTGAAATCTCCACGACTGTTCATTCCAATCCTATTTTAGAATTAGTTCATTCTGGTTCTAACTCATTTTAGGGTCACTGTGTGAGAGAGAAATATCTAACCAGTCCAAATGTTTGCAGCCAGATTAAATCATTGGGCAGTTAAATTTGGCACATGCTTTATACATTGGAAACTCCTGCTCCTGGATAATTAACTATCTTTGACATTTTATTGAAAAAAGAGGACATAGCTCTCTATTGTTTCCTTATTTGAATTTCAATATTTTTAGTTATTTTGGTTGCATTCCAATCCTAATAATGGCGCATTTTCATTTTTATTGCTTTTTAAAGTGTAGCATCAAAGAAAGATCAACCGGAATCTCTGCACTATCCTGAAATTATGCTCAAGAATATCAAGTTTAATTAAAGCTCTTTTGGGAAGAGATTTGCCTCAGCCAGCTTATCAGTGCCAGTGCATGAGGAGAATCAAGACATTTGGTTATTCTGTGTAGAGAAAGCTGACTATAGTAATTTTTTAAGATTAACTGAAGTAGTAGATATTACAAATCTACTATGATCCATGAAAAACAAATGCATTGTTCTTTGTTTGTGAGAGGTATCATGCAAATGATAAGGACTGGTGTTCCAGGCTGATCTGATTGTTACCTCTTATGTATATGTGGTGGGCATTCACTCCCTTGCTTAACAAAGATCTTTCTAATTCTGTCATAAACATGGTAGGAAGAGCTGAATCCCAGAAGTGAAAATGACTGCTCTTGGCACCACTTGATAGCTTGGCCTTTAATGAAACAGATAATGTCGATTGGGGGAAAAATACTCTCACTTACCAGAATTGCATCTTATTCAAATTGAAGATGATTATCACAGACCTTCTGCCCCAGTAGATGCCATTCAGTACAATCTAAGACACAATCATGTGGAAGGTTACTGTACTGGAGGCTGTTTTGTTCAGATCAGTTCTCAAGTTTTGACCCTTTCACTATAGCCCAGTAAATATTTCTCCATCATACTTTGTTGCAGCTCACAGTAGTGAAAAGGCCACTATAGTATCAGCCTTTCATCACATCCACAGACAATAACTTCCTGTCATACGACACAACATATAATGATGATTCTATTATATCTTTCCTGAACTCTTCTTAAAATAAAATGACCTCTCTCATTTATCTTGTAACTCTAGACTCCTATGCTAGGAATGATTGCTGTGAAACTATTCTGAACTCTTCATGAGGTGTTTACATCCTTGCTATGATGTGGCAGTGTTGCTGGTAGTGCAACACACACACACACACACACACACACACAGCTAGAAGAAGGTCGGGCAGCATTAATCGATGGGAATAAACGGTTCATGTTTTGGGCTGAGACATTTCATCAGGACTGGAGAGGAAGGGGGCAGAAGCCAGAATAAGAAGGAGGAGAAGGACTTCATATTGGCAGGTGATGGGTGAGTGCAAGTGAGTGGGAATGCAGGTTAGTGGAGGAGGGGGCATGAAGTAAGATACTGGGAGATGATCTGTGGAAGAGGTGAAGGGCTGCATCTAATAGGAAAGGACCATGGAAGAAAAGGAAGGAGGGGAAGAACTGAGGTGATAGAATGGAAAAAAAGGAGGGAAGGTAGATTAATTACTAGAAATGTGAGAATTTGATGTTCATGCCATCAGGTTGATAGCTACTCAGACAGAATATGAGATGTTACTCCTTCAGCCTGAGTTTGACCTCGTCATGACAGGAGAGGAGATCTTGGATAGATCTGTTAGAACAGGAATGGAAGGTTGAATTGAAATGGGTAGACACTATGAAATCCTGCCTTTTCTCTTAACCCGCGTTGGGTCTCAAAGATGTAGGGGAGACTGCACCATGAAGAGGACTGGATACAAAAGATAACCCAGGCAGGCTTGCAGGTGAAGTGTTACCTCATTTGTAAGGACTGTTTGGAGCCCTGAATAGTGGTGAGAGAAGAGGTGTAAGGGCAGGTGTAGTACTTGCCTCCCTTGCAAGGAAAAATGTCAAGAGGGTGATCAGTGGGAAATCAAATCTTGTTGCTGTCTAAATATTCATACCATGAACAATGATTTCTCTAACCTTCATTAATTACTTCCCCCCCCCACCCTATCCTTTTCTCTTCCATTCCCCACTCTCACTCTTTTCTCCTCACCTGTCCATTATCTTCCTCTGGTTCCTCTCCTCCTTCATTTCCAGTCCTGATGAAGGCTCTCAATCTGAAACATTGACTGTTTATTTTCCTCCATAGATGTTGCTTGACTAGTTAGTTCCAGCAGCATTTTGTGTGTGTTGCTCAAGGTTTCTAACGTCTGCAGAATCTCATGTGTTTATGTGAGAAGGTAGTGCTGATGTCATACACCGCCAGTGAACCCAGGTTTGATTCTGACCTGCAGGGCTGCATGAAGTTTACACATCCTTGCAATCATATGGGCATCTCTGATATGGTCTGTTCTATTCCCACCTCCTAAAGATATGCTGGTAGGTTAATCAGTCTACTCAACCCTTTAGTGTAGGTGGATGGCAGAAGAATCAGGGACATTTTAAGGGGTATGTGAGAGAGAATAGGTTATAATCAGGATAATGGTGGAATGCAATTACCAGCGCTGCTTTTAGTGCTGGAGTTGACAGGTTGAGCGGCAATTTTCTATGTCAGAATGAAATTTGAAAATTCAGCAATCAATAGTTCACTAACAACCTTTGCACATCGTAAATCCAATAGAGGGGAATTTTTGATGATGATTGTTTACTGTCTGATTTGGTGCAGCATTCTCTCACAAAATACTAAAGCTGCAATGATCTGTCAGGTCAGCAGAAAAGATCACTGACTGTAGTCTACCATGACTACAGGACAGCATGTGTTCAGGACAAAGATGTGGTCTTGAAAAAAATCATCACCCGCCCCACAAACTGCCTTTTCCTAAAGCTCCCTTCTGAAAAGTGCTATAGGGCGATTCAATCAGAATCTCCTAGTTATCTTAGAAGTTTCTTTCCTTAGGCAGTTAATCATTCTAGTCAGGCCCAAATCCCCACCCTGTCTATTACCTCTTTCAATGCACTACACTGCAAAGACTCTAAGCCACTTTATATAAAGTTACAGAACAATACAGCACAGAAACAGATCCTTTGGTCCATCTACTCTGTGTCAATCTGCTGTTTATGATGTTTATCATAATGATTTATTAAGATTTATCATATGACTTATCTGCTCACATGGTGTGAGCAGAATCATCTGCAGTTTAATGTGAAAAAGACTAAGGAGCTGGTGGTGGACCTGAGGAGGGCTAAGGCACCAGTGACCCCTGTTTCCATCCAAGGGGTCAGTGTGGACACGATAGAGGATTACAAATACCTGGGGATATGAATGGACAATAAACTGGACTGGTCAAAGAACACTGAGGCTGTCTACAAGAAGAGTCAGAGCCATCTGTATTTCCTGAGGAGACTGAGGTCCTTTAACATCTGCCGGACAATGCTGAGGATGTTCTACGAGTCTGTGGTGGCCAGTGCTATCATGTTTGCTGTTGTGTGCTGGGGCAGCAGGCTGAGGGTAGCAGACACCAAAAGAATCAACAAACTCATTCATAAGGCCAGATATGTTGTGGGGGTGGAACTGGACTCTCTGACGGTGGTGTCTGAAAAGAGGATGCTGTCCAAGTTGCATGCCATCTTGGACAATGTCTCCCATCCACTCCATAATGTACTGGTTAGGCGCAGGAGTACATTCAGCCAGAGACTCATTCCACTGAGATGTAACACTGAGCGTCATAGGAAGTCATTCCTACCTGTGGCCATCAAACTTTACAACTCCTCCCTCGGAGTGTCAGGCACCCTAAGCCAATAGGCTGGTCCTGGACTAATTTCCACTTGGCATGAATAACTTATTATTATTTAATTATTTATGGTTTTATATTGCTATATTTCTACACTATTCTTGGTGCGACTCTAACGAAACCCAATTTCCCTCGGGATCAATAAAGTATGTCTTATTATGTTTATAATACTCTTTACATTGTAAATACATGTGGATGTTATGTCTTTATGCACATTTTATTCAACATCTGTATTTTAAACTCTAACTTTATTTTTTATATAATTTTTTATCCTTTATAGTTGTTGAGTGACTTTGTTGCATGTTGCACCATCACACCACAACTAATTCCTAATTCATGTAATAGTATATGGTGGGTCTTGAAAGTTCATCATTGATCGCATGCTGTTCCATTTTTAGATGCTCAGTTAATGAACCAAGCTAACTGCATGGAAGAAAATACAGACCCTAAGCAAGTAATATTAACACATCAGCAAACGTCGTCAGACCAGTCTGATTGAAAGCAATGCCTAACAAAGGGGAGTTTCCATATTCTGCACTATTGAATCCTCTACCAGCACATTTTGGGATTTGACCAGATTCTCCACTGGATAGATTGAGATAACAGGTGAGAGAATTAGTGTTTTAGAATTAAAGAGTCACTTCCTGATTTTGCAAAGCATTTCCATCATTTTCAAGGCACAAGTCAAACGTCAGATAAGAAATATAGTTACCTGTCCCTTGAGCTGCTGCTGTAATAAGAACCTCAACACCTTCTCAGCCAAAGCAACTTATCTGAATACAATTAAAATTAATTAAACATCCGAGCTTAATGTGCCAAAGGCATTGTGACTCATGTGCTTTGACAAGATCAATAGTCCCTTGTTTTGTGAGATCTGTAGCTTTTGCAACACTACCAAACACCATGGTACTTTCCGCTGAATAGGTGACAACATTCCCTAAAGTTAATAATTGACCATTTTCTGGTAAATGATCATTTTCTTGTTTTGCTCTTCTCTTCTAAAGAATTTGAAGACAAGTGATACTTGGACAATTGTCTCTGATACATTATCTCTCTTCTAATCTGTTGGTCTATCTCTGCTTTCCTTGGTTATTTAAAATCATTTTCAGTATGTCCAGAGCAACTCCAATTTCCATCCAAGTGCAGTAGGTACTTGCCTTTTGGTAGTTCCTGCATCTGAGTCTTCCACCTGCAAGCATGACTGAATATTACCTTTCTTTCCCAAAGAAAGAGATAGAATTTAGTCTGCAAGAAGGACCTTAGTGAAACTGGTGGAAAACATAAGGATATAAAGCATTCTGATTCTAACATAATTCTTTGTCATTCTGCTACAGTTTACATAAAGTGTTTTATTGAGATTTTTTTTATCACTGATATTCATGTCAGGAAATATGTGACCAGATTTGCACAGATGCTTTGTTACTATTGAGAAGATACTTAAAATAAAATCATTAACACAGTTAATTGCTGTGCCTATCACCTTGAGTATTGAAAACAATTTATACCAACTGCTATTTTTTTTGTAAGACTGCTTTTACGCAATTTAGTTTGATTCCCTTTCAACCAAGTAACAAATAGAATTGCTGAGTTAAATCCTAATGATTAATTTTCCAAACATTTTGCATGAGTGCACTTCTTGTTGAATTTTATGGTGTACATTTGCAGCAAATGAGGGATTAAAATTACATTTTTCATTAAGCAGTCCAAATATCTGCAAACCGATTGTGTCCTATTCAATCAAAGCTTTAGAAAAATGAGTTGTCTTTGCCTCTGAAAATGCATCCTTGCTTTCCTAATCAGCGGTTGCATCAATTTGACTAGCTTGATTTTTACTTTCTTTATTCCATTTACTTACCTTCAAACATATATTTTGTACTAGTTTCAATTCAAATGATTGGAATATAAGGTGCTGTTCCTCCAACCTGAGTGTAGCCTCATTGTGACAGTAGAGGCCATGGATAGACATATTGGAATGGGAATAGGAACTGGAATTAAAGTGGTAGCCATTGGGAGATCCTGCTTCTTCTGCCTGATAAAGCATAGGTGCTCAGCGAAGCGGTCTCTCATTCTATATCAGGTCTCATCGATATATAGGAGGCTATACCAGGAGCACCAGACACAGTGTATGACACCGACAGAGTCATGGATAAAGTCTCACCTCACCTGGAAGGACAGTTTGGGGGGTACCAAATGGTGGTGAGGGAGGAGGTGTAGGGGCAAGTCTAGTACTTGTTCTGCTTGCAAGGATAAATGCCAGGAGGGAGAACAGTGGGGAGGGATGAGTGGACCAGGGAGTTGAGTAGTTAGCGATCCCTGCGGAACACAAAAAGTGGGTGGGAGAGTTGGGGAAAGATGCGCTTGGTGGTGGGATCCCGTTGGAGATGGCAGAAGTTGTTGAGAATTATCTGTTGAATGCAGAGGTTAGTGGGGTGGTAGGTGAGATAGCCCTGATAGGGTTGCAGGAGGATGGGGTAAGAGCAGGCATGCGTGAAATGGATGAGATGCGGTTGAAAGCAGCATTGATGGTAATGAAGGGAAGCCCCTTTCTTTGAAAACCAGTTTTGTTCCAGCACCACCATAATTTCCTCCAACATGTTGTGTGTGTTATTTGGATATCTAGCATTTACAGATTTTCTCTTGATTGTGATCACGGGATTGTTTCTTTTTCATATTCTCATCCTGTGTTTACAAAGTTCCAAGTACATACAGCCAGTATCCACTTCACTAGGTAGAGGAGTAAAACTCGGTGTGATCTCCTGCTGCTGTCACCCACCTTCTTCAAGGTCTGATGTGTTGAGCATTCAGAGATGCTGCTCTGCACACCACTGTTGTATTACGTGGTTATTTGAGTTACTGTCTACTTCCTGTCAGCTTGAACCAGTTCAGCCTTCCTTGCTCATTAACAAGGTGTTCTTGCCCATAGACCCGCTGCTCATTGGATGCTTTTTTTTTTTGTTCTTCACATCATTCTCTGTAAGCTCTAGTGACTACTGTGTGTGAAAATCCCAGGAGATCAGAAGTTTCTGAGATACTCAGACCACCCTATCTGGCACCAATAAACATTCCGTGGTCAAAGTCACTTAGATAAAATTTCTTCCATATTCTAATATTTAGTCTGAACAACAACTGAACCTCTTGATCATGTCTGCATGCTTTTATGCATTGAGTTTCTACCACATGATTAGCTTTATTAGGTATTTGTATTAATGAGCAGGTGTACCTAATAAATTGGTCACTGAGAATATATTAATAGATTTTTATTAATAGATTTGCAATAGATGTTTTTGCATCTCCTAAGTGTCCCTTTGTTTATTTTGTACCTTTTCAGGCTTCCCATCAAACATTCATCATTCACTTCTCTGTAAAATCTATTTATCAGCACTTTTTGCCAGTCTACCTGTCACTGTGTTGCAATCATTTCAGATATTTGCAACATTTCAAAGTTTGGCGGTATCAGCAAACTGATTTTTTTTTTCCACTGCATAAATAGTTGAGATAAGATTTTTACGTCTTCACAATTCAATGCTTCTCCTTTGGCCTCATAATTTACCTTGTTATGATCTTGCACCTTATTTTTATCTGTATTGCACTCTGACTGTGCCTGTTATTTTTTTTAACTTGTTATATTTCAAAGCAGGAGTAATAATTTAATTTGTATGAACAGTATGCAAGACAAACTTTTTTCTTTGCCTTAGTACATGCATAATAATATACTAATTCCAATATAAAAAAAAGTCCTGGGGTCACCATCATTTTCAAAGTCAAAACAAATTTATTATCAAAGTGCTCCATATATATATCACCATATAGTAATATTGTGGGCATTCCCAGTAAATACAACAAAGCATAATGAAAGTCTACACAAAAAAAGACAAACAGCCAACATGCAAGAGACAACAAATAGTGTAAATACAAAAGAAATATAAAATAATAATAATAATAAATAAAATTGAGAACATGAGCTGTAGAGTCCTTGAAAGTGAGACGATAGGTTGTGGAATTAGTTCAGTGTTGGGGTGAGTGAATTATCCACTCTGGTTCAGATACCTGATGGCTGAGGGGTAATAACTGTTCCTGAATCTTGTGGTGTGAGTCCTGAGCGCCATCTCCTTCCTGATGGCAGCAGTGAGCAGAGAGAATGGCTTGAGTGGTTGAGTGACCTTGAGGATGGATTCTGTTTTCCTGTGACAATGCTCCTTGTGGATGTGCTCAGTGGTCAGGAGGGCCTTACCTGTGATGGCTTGGACTAACTCGTTACCATTTGTAGGCCTTCCCTTTCAAAGGCATATTAAAAATCATTTTAAAAACCAAGATGAATTATATGAACAGCATAATTTAATTTTAAAGAGAGAAAATCTCTTATGTTTGATAAGGGATGATCATGTTGCATAAAACTATAAGACATAGGAGTAGAATTAGGTAATTTGTACATCGAGCTTACTCCACTATGACTGATCCGCCCCCCTCACAATCCTATTCTCCTGCCTTCTCCATGTAACCTTTAGAACCTTGACTAGTCAACAACCTATCAACCTCCACCTTAAGTATACCCAGTGACTGAGCCTCCATACCTGTCTGTGGCAAAGAATTCCACAGATTCATTATCCTTTGGCTAAACAAGTTCCTTATCATCAGCATTCTAAATGGATGTCCTTCTATTCTGAGGCTGTGCTTCCTGATCCTAGACCTCCCACCATGGGAAACATCTTCTCCACATAAACTCTATCTAGGCCTGTCAATTCTTGTTAGGTTTCAATGAGATCCACTTCATTCTTCTAAATTCCAGTAAGAAAAGTCCCAGAGCTATCAAATGCTCCACATATGATAAGCCTCTAGTTCCTGGAATCATTCTTCTGAACCTCCTCTGAACTTCCTCCAAGGTCACCCCTACATTGCAGGGGGCGAGTAACTGGGTGACTGTCAGGAGAAGGAAGGGGAATGGGCAAGCTTCTGCAGAGTATCACCATGGCTGCTCCCCTCAATAATAAATATACAAAATTGGATACTGTTGGGGGCAGTATAATCTACCAGGGAGAGCTATAGTGACTGGGTCTCTGGCACTCAGTCTGATGCTGTGGCTCAGAAGAGAAGAGAGGTGAAGAGGATTGCAGTGGTGATAGGCAATTCCATAATCAGAGGAAAAGAGATGAGATTCTGCGGGTGTGATAGAGACACCTGGATGGTATGTTGCTTCCCACGTGCCAGGGACAGGACTGTCTCACATCAGGTCTAAAGCATTGCTGCCCACACCATGCTCCAGTGAGGGAAAGAATAGGATTGATTTGGCAGATGAATGCGTGGCTGAGAAATAATGCAGGGGCAGGGATTCAGATTTATGGATCATTGGGATCTCTTTTGGAGAAGATACAACCTGTACAAAAGTGACAGTTTACTCATGAACCTGAGGGGGACCAAGATCTTTGCAGGCAGTTTTGCTAGAGCCATTTAGGAGGGTTTAAACTAACTTGGCAGAAAATGGGAACTGGAATGATGGGGTAGTTGGTTTACAACAGAGGCAGTGCGTAATGAGACTGCTAACAAGGGGAGGCTGATGATAGGGAAAAACTACCATCAACAGGATGAATTGCAATGTAAAATGTGAACAAAATTGAAAAAGGCTAATAGAGGACTGAAGGTGTTATATTTGAATGCGCACAGTATACGGAATAAGGTAGATTAAGTTACAGATTGGCATGTATAACATTGTAAGCATCACTGAATCATGGCAGAAAGAAGGTTATAGCTGGAAGCTTAACATCCAAGGATACACATTGTATCAGAAGGACAGGCAGGTAGGCAGTGGGGGTGGCATGGCTCTGATGGTAAAAAAAGAAATCAAATCATTTGAAAGTGGTGACATAGGGTCGGAAGGTGCTGAATTGTTGTGGGAAGAGCTAAGGAACCACAAGGGTAAAATGATCCTGATTGGAGTTGTATGCAGACCCACAAACAGTAAGGATGTGATCCACAAATTACAACAGGAGATAGAAAATGCATGCCAAAAGGTAAAGGAAACCTTAGGGACAAGTGCTCATAATATGATGGAATTTACCCTGAAATTTGAGAAGGAGAAGCTAAAGGGAGATGTATCAGCATTACAGTGGAGTAAGGGAAATTATAGAGGCATGAGAGTGGAGTTAGCCAGAATTGATTGGAAAGGAACACTGGCAGAGATGATGGCAGAGCAGCAATAGCTGGAATTTCTGGATGTGATTCAGAAGGAGTAGGATATATACATCTCAAAGAGGATGGAGTATTCTAAAGACAGGATGACACAACCGTGACTGATAAGAGAAGTCAAAGCCAACATAAAAGTCAAAGATAGGCATATAATAGAGCAAAAGTTAGTGGGAAGTTCTTAAAAACCAACAGAAGGCAACTAGGAAAAGATGCAATATGAAGGCAAACTAGCCAATAATATTAAAAAGGATGCCAAAAGTTTCTTCAGATTCATAAAGTGTAAATGACAGGCGAGAGTAGAATTGGACCGCTGGAAACTGATACTGGAGTTGTAGTAATTGGGGACTGGGAAATAGCGGACAAACTAAATAATTATTCTGCATGAGTCTTCACAGTGGAAGGTACTGGCAGTCTGTTAGAAGTTTGAGTGTGTTTGGGGCAGAAATGTGTGAAGTTGCCATTACAAGGGATAAGGATCTTCTGAAACTGAAAGCTCTGAAGTCACCTGGACTAGATGGTATGCATCTCGTTGTTCTGAAAGAGGTGGCTGAAGAGATTGTGGAGGCATTAGTAATGATCTTTGAAAAATCAACTGATTCTGGCCTGGTTCCAGAGGAATAGAAAATTGCAAATGTCACTCAACTCTTCAAGAAGGGAGGCAGAAGAAAGGAAATTATGGGCCAGTTAGTCTGACCTCATTGTTTGGGAAGATGTTGGAGTCAATTGTTGAAGATATGGTTTAGGTTACTTGGAGACACATGATGAAATAGGTCATAGTCAGCATAGTTTCCACAATGGAAAATCTCACCTGACAAATCTGTTGGAATTCTTTGAAGAAGTAACAGGCAGGATAGACAAAGGAGAATTGGTGGATGTTGTGTTCTTGGATTTTCAGAAGGCTTTTGATAAGGTGCCACACATGAAACTGGTTAACAAGTTCAGAGCCCATAATATTACAGGAAAGATACTAGCATGGATAGAAAATGTTTGGCTGATTGGCAGAAGCAAAGAGTGGCAATAAGGTGAGCTTTTTCTGTCTGGCTGCCAGTGTGTAGTGGTTTTCCATGTTGGGACCGATTCTTTTTAAGTAATATCTTAATGACTTGGATGATGGAATTGATGGCTTTGTGGCCAGGTTTGTAGACAAGCGAAGGTAAATAGAGGGTAGGTAGTTTTGAGGAAGCAGAGAGGTTACAGAAGGACTTAGACATATAATGACAATGGACAAAGAAGTGGCAGATGAATTACAGGGTTGGGAAGTATATGGTTCTGCACTTTGATAGAAGAAATAAAAGGGAAGACTATTTTCTAAATGGAGAGAAAATTCAAAAATCTCAAATGCAAAGTATTTTGAACATTCTTGTATAGGATTCTGTAAAGGTTAAATGCATTCTGAAAATCCAAGTCCACAATACCCACTGATTCTCCTTTGCCTACCCTGCTTGTACTTCCTTAATTAAATCTAACAGATTTGTTAGGTAGGATTTGCTCTTAAGGACTCCATGCTGACTTTGGGCTGTGTTAGCATGTGTCTCCAAGTACCTTAACACCACATCCTTAACAATTGGCTCCAATATCTTCCCAATCACTGTAGTCAAGCTAGCAGACCTACAATTTCCTTTCCTCTGCCTTCCTTTCTTCTTGAGGGTGGAGTAACATTTGGAATTTTTCAGTTTTTTTGGATCCATTCCAGAATCTAGTTATTCTTGAAAGATCATTACTAATGCTTCGATAATCTCTTTAGCCACCTCTTTCAGAATACAGGAGTGTAATCCATCTGGTCAGGTGACTTAAGATTTTTCAGCTTCCCAAACACTTTCTCTCTAGTAAAAACATCTTCACTAACTTCTGTCCCCTGACAACCTCAAACTTGTGGCATACTGCTGGTGTTTTCCACTGTGAAGACTGATGCAAAATACTTATTTGGTTTCTCTGCCATTTCCTTGTTCCCCATTACTACCTCTCCAGCATAATTTTCCAACAGTCTAATATCAAATCTCACCTCTTTTTTACTCTTGATTTGTCTGAAAAAAGTTTTTGGTATCCTCTTGACTAGTTTACCTTCATATTTCATCTTTTCCTCCTCATAGCTTTGTTAATTGAATGGTTGTAAGGAAGAGATAAATCTGATTCCTCCTTGATATACACTGAAGGTACAAGACAAGATAGAAGTTTGCAAGACAAATTGGTGTTACTCTTGAAAGTGGGAGATTACAAGGGAACCAGTCCACAGCAATGTTTTGAGAACTTGGTGTTAGCACTGCCTACAATCTTGAGAGTAGATAATGATAAAGCATGTTTGGCTGGGTGAGGAAGATGATTCTGTGGGTGCAGGGACCACCAGGCCCCATCCCAAAGGAAAGTTGTAGGGTAAGAATTCTTTAAGTGAATAAAAAGGACAATTTGTTTGTGCATGTGGGAACCTTCTCTTCGGCTGGGTTGCAACCAGTGCTAAGAGCTAGAGATAGAGACAGGGACTTTGAGATAGAAATGGTGAAAGTGGAAAAGTTGTCAGATACTTGCAGTTCTTTCTGGCAATATATTGTGTAACATGACTTAGTGATTAGTTGATTTGTATTATTTGGTCGTTTTATTATTTTATTAACCAGTTATACTTTTTGTGTTTATTCTTATATTACTCTAATAACCTTGAATACATATCTACATTCTTCATTTGTGGATATTTCTTAGGGCTGAGTCAGAGACAAATTTACAAAATATAATTGTAGGATGTGCTAGATGATCCAAGTAGCCCGCCCCTGCTTATTAAGTGATCAGTGGTGCCATGGATGCAGGTATAGATAACAAGCCTGCATTTTAATAATAATATGTGAAGTCCATATACACATCAGTATACTCCTCACCTAGCTCTTCTCATATTCATTATTTTAACATCTTGTCATTAGAAAAATCAGGGATTTACCTTTAGCATACCCGTGCTGACTTTAATTTAGTAGACTAAATGCAAATCCA
Organism: Hypanus sabinus; assembly: GCF_030144855.1. Classification (NCBI taxonomy): domain Eukaryota; kingdom Metazoa; phylum Chordata; class Chondrichthyes; order Myliobatiformes; family Dasyatidae; genus Hypanus; species Hypanus sabinus. The sequence goes on from NC_082715.1 coordinate 46,782,940, forward strand.
TGTTGCTGTGGATTAATGTCTGTAATTTTTCCCACCATTGATTTTAGGCTGGAACTTGGAGCAGCATACAATCCGCTGGAGAAATTGAATGGGTCGAGCAGCATCTGTGGGAGGACAGGAATTGTCAATGTTTTGGATAAAAAAGATTGGATGATCTTAGGCTGACCTCTATGTAGTTGCTCGGTTAATCCCACTCGCTGTCTGAATTTGGGGATAAAATATGCAGTTGTCTCACCGCTGACACCATCCACATATTTAAGGGAGGTTACACTTAAAACCTCACCAATTACTTGCCTTACTTTCCTAAACAACCTCAAGTACATTCCATCTGGGTTGAGTCTGGCAACAGTTTAAGTAACACCTCTATTTTTAATTTAGCCAATGTCATCTTCAACTGGTTTTTTCCGGTTCTGCAGCAGGGTAACAACCCAGCATTTACTGTTCTGTTGACTATTCTGTAAATTGTATCTGTCACCTATCTCCACTCAATCTGGTGGTCTGTTGTATGATTTCTATTCTACTTTTCCTTAAGTTACCTGCATATATGTCTATGCCACCTTAATCATACTGGGCTCTCAGGGATTTGATCAATTCTACTATTAGCCTGCATTTGCTTTTCCTCTGACATTGAACATAGAATAGTACAGCACAGTACAGGCTCTTTGGCGCACAATGTTGTGCCGACCCTCAAACCCTGCCTCCCATATAACCCCCCACCTTAAATTCCTCCATACACCTGTCTAGTAGTCTCTTAAACTTTACTAGTGTATCTGCCTCCACCACTGACTCAGGCAGTGCATTCCAAGCAACAACCACTCTCTGAGTGAAAAACCTTCCTCTAATATCCCCCTTGAACATCCCTCCCCTTACTTTAAAGCCATGTCCTCTTGTACTGAGCAGTGGTGCCCTGGGGAAGAGGCACTGGCTATCCACTCTATCCATTCCTCTTAATATCTTGTACACCTCTATCATGTCTCCTCTCATCCTCCTTCTCTCCAAAGAGTAAAGCCCTAGCTCCCTTAATCTCTGATCATAATCCATACTCTCTAAACCAGGCAGCATCCTGGTAAATCTCCTCTGTACCCTTTCCAATGCGTCCACATCCTTCCTATAGTGAGGCGACCAGAACTGGACACAGTACTCCAAGTGTGGCCTAAACAGAGTTTTATAGAGCTGCATCATTACAGCGTGACTCTTAAACTCTGCCCCTCGACTTATGAAAGCTAACACCCCATAAGCTATCTTAACTACCCTATCTACCTGTGAGGCAACTTTCAGGGATCTGTGGACATGTACCCCCAGATCCCTCTGCTCTGCCACACTACCAAGTATCTTGCCATTTACTTTGTACTCTGCCTTGGAGTTTGTCCTTCCAAGGTGTACCACCTCACTCTTCTCTGGGTTGAACTCCATCTGCCACTTCTCAGCCCACTTCTGCATTCTATCAATGTCTCTCTGCAATCTTTGACAGTCCTCTACACTACCTACAACACCACCAACCTTTGTGTTATCTGCAAACTTGCCAACCCACCCTTCTACCCCCAGATCCAGGTCATTAATAGAAATCACAAAAAGTAGAGTTCCCAGAACAGATCCTTGTGGGACACCACAAGTCACAACCCTCCAATCGGAATGTACTCCCTCCACCAAGACTCTCTGCTTTCTGCAGGCAAGCTATTTCTGAATCCTCCTGGCCAAACTTCCCTGGATCCCATGCCTTTTGACTTTCTGAATAAGCCTACTGTGTGGAACCTTGTCAAATGCCTTACTAAAATCCATGTAGATCACATCCACTGCACTACCCTCATCTATATACCTGGTCACCTCTTCAAAGAACTCTATCAGGCTTGTTAGACACAATCTGTCCTTCACAAAGCCATGCTGACTGTTCATGATCCAGAGGATGATTCTCTAAATGGCCATAGATCCTATCTCTAAGAATCTTTTCCAACAGCTTTCCCACCACAGATGTAAGGCTCACAGGTCTATAATTACCCGGACTATCCCTACTACCTTTTTTGAACAAGGGGACAACATTCGTCTCCCTCTAATCCTCCGGTACCATTCCCATGGACAAAGAGGACATAAAGATCCTAGCCCAAGGCTCAGCAATCCCTTCCCTTGCCTCGTGGAGCAGCCTGGGGAATATTCCGTTAGGCCCTGGGGCCTTATCTGTCCTAATGTATTTTAACAACTCCAACACCTCTTCTCCCTTAATATCAACATGCTCCAGAACATCAACCTCACTCATGTTGTCTTCACTGTCATCAAGTTCCCTCTCATTGGTGAATACCAAAGAGAAGTATTCATTGAGGACCTCACTCACTTCCACAGCCTCCATCTTCCCACCTTTATCTCTAATCGGTCCTACTTTCACTCCTGTCATCCTTTTGTTCTTCACATAATTGAAGAATGCCTTGGGGTTTTACTTTACCCTACTTGCCAAGGTCTTCTCATGCTCCCTTCTTGCTCTTCTCAGCCCCTTCTTAAGCTCCTTTCTTGCTACCCTATATTCCTCAATAGACCCATCTGATCCTTGCTTCCTGAACCTCATGTATGCTGCTGCCTTCCACCTGACTAGATTTTCCACTTCACCTGTCACCCATGGTTCCTTCACCCTACCATTCTTTATCTTCCTCACCAGGACAAATTTATGCCTAACATCCTGCAAAAGATCCTTAAACATCGACCACATGTCCATAGTACATTTCCCTGCAAAAATATCATCCCAATTCACACCTGCAAGTTCTAGCCTTATAGCCTCATAATTTGCCCTTCCCCAATTAAAAATTTTCCTGTCTTCTCTGATTCTATCCTTTTCCATGATAATGCTAAAGGCCAGGGAGCAGTGATCACTGTCCCCCAGATGCTCACCTATTGAGAGACCTGATCCGGTTCATTACCTAATACTAGATCTAGTATGGCATTCCTCCTAGTTGGCCTGTCAACATACTGTGACAGGAATCCATCCTGGACACACTTAACAAATTCTGCCCCATCTAAACCCTTGGAACTAATCAGGTGCCAATCAATATTAGGGAAGTTAATGTCATCCATGATAACAACCCTGTTATTTTTGCATCTTTCCAAAACTGCTTCACAATCTGCTCCTCGGTATCTCTGCTGCTGCCAGGGGGCCTATAGAATACCCCCAGTAGAGTACCTGCTCCCTTCCTGTTCCTGACTTCCACCCATACTGACTCAAAAGAGGATCCTGCTACATTACCCACCCTTTCTGTAGCTGTAATAGTATCCCTGACCAGGAATGCCACCCCTCCTCACCCTCGCCCCCCCATCCCTTTTAAAGCATTGAAATCCAGGAATATTGAGAATCCATTCCTGCCCTGGTGCCAGCCAAGTCTCTGTAATGGCCACTACATCATAATTCCATGTATTCCATGTTACCTTTCCCAACTTCTTAGAAAGCTGGTTTATGGAAAATGAGATTCTGGCAATTGTTATGCAGTACCATGCAATCCAATTTGCGACGCTGTGTTGCTTACATTGAGGAGACAATATCTTCTGCAGAGGTACACCAGTTCATATTGAACTGTAGTGCCTACTACTTTTGGACTTCTGCTTAAAAGTGCTTCCCATCTCTGCATGGCAAGACACTCAGACACATTAACATTCATTAGCCTGATGGGTTTACTGTTAGTCTCAACACAGATGCTGCCACACTCAAGTATTTACCGTATTTTCTCCTTTTATCTCATTTGAGCTCATATCATTTTTCAGTTCCCACTTCTTCCCATCAGTAACTTGACCAACTGTTATGAAAATCTCAATAGGTTGCTCATGCCTTAAAGTATGATTTATCATAGAATAGAAATTTTAAAAACATACTTTGGCCTGGAATAGTACTCTAAAGGGTGTTTCAATCAAGGGTACAGCTTGAATGCATCATAACGTGCAGTTGGTGTTTGACCTCAAAACACCAATTAATCTGTCTCTGAATGTTTTTCAAGAAAAATATCAAATGGTTATGGAAATGAATAGGTCTAATGCTCAACTGACATACTGTAGTGATGACAGGAAACCTTTTAAATTTTATCACCTTGAAGCTTATTTTCTAATATATATCCAACCTGTTTGAAATGGGACTGAAATGTAAAAGAAAGCAACCCTGAAGTCTTAAACAGAAAACAGCTGAAGTATTGTGTTCACTGTATGATGCACCATCAATAACTCTCTCTGAGACGTAAAGGCGAGATATCGGCTTTTATTGACTGGAAGAAGGAACAAGCAGTGGTTGACCACCATACTACATCCTGGAGACTGAGGGCAGGGCTCAGGCCCCAATCACCTTTATACCGGGGTCTGTGGGAGGAGCCACAGGAGCAGTCAGCAGGGGGCGTGTCCAGACAGGTATATGTAGTTCACCACACTGTACTTAAAGGAGGTCAATATTGTCAAACTGATGCAATTTCACCATGGCACCAGCTACAGTACTGGGAGGGGAGATATAGTATAAACACACTCTAAAACTCAATATTCATTAAATTTTTGAAAGAGAGATATTTGCCCCACTTCAAAAGTTTGAAAAACATCAGCAGTGAGGCCCTAGTAAAAGTCTGCCTACAGGGAGTAGTAATTGATGGGTCATTTTGGAGTGAGCATCTGAATATTAATCGTCATAAGAATTATTGGTAGACTTCAGCTATTCAGAGTCATATAATAACTTGAGAAAGGGGACCACGAGTTTACTGATGGTACAAGGCGAGGTGCAGATTAGGTGTTGAGGAGGAAAGCAGCGAAATTTCAAGGAGATAACTACAGATTTAGCATAAAAATACAGAACCAGGGTCATAACTTCAAAAGATAGTCATCCTTTTTGGACCAAGGTGATGAAAATATACTGTGGAGGTGAGGAATCTTTGGAATCTTCAACCCATGAGGTTTGGGGTGAGGCTGGTGTGTGTTGGGGGTGTCATGGGTCCTCAGTTACTCTGTGTAGTGTATTCAAGATAAAGTCTGATATTTCTTCTTTATTGCTCCTATTTCTTCTGTTCTGATCCCTTACCTCTAACGTCATGGAGAGGATAGATAGGCTGGTCAGTTCCTTAATGCTGTCACAGTTGGGGATGGTAACAGGGTGAAGCTTTCAGTACCTATTAAAATGCACCCAATGGTGTGGATATCAAATAACCTCTGACAACCAAGTTGAGCTCCTGGCCTTCACGTGTGGCTGAGCTACTAGGCCTCATGGAGCTTTTCTGGCAGGAGAAAGGACAAAGGTTGGTTACTGGCACTTTAAAGCCAGTTGTTTCAGGCAGATAGGGCTCATCGTCTGTAGTTGGCAGCTCATCTAGGAGAAGGAAAACTCTGATCTCATAGTTAGGGTATAGTAGGGGAATTAAGGGTTATGGGGAAAAGGCAGGTAGGTGGAGATAAGTCCATGCGCAGATCAGTCGTGATTTTATTGAATGGCGGAGCAGGCTCGATGGGTCAGATAGCCGACTCCTGCTCCTATTTCTTGAGTAAATCTCTGCACGTTTTGGCTATACCCACTCATAGGAAAGGCTTTGGGAGTAAACTCTGAGGAAAATTCTGGAGCTGGAGTCCCTAAGGCAGTCCTATGTTGAGTTTAACACTGACAGGCAACTCCTGCACCACTGCTGGTGCCAAACTGTATCGGTCTCTACCGTTCCATTTGATTCATTGGCTGTGTGAAGAGGGCAGCAGCTTGATCTCCATATTGTACTGCCTTGGCCTTGCGTACCTGCTTATGTGTCATGTCAACAGATAGGATGCTATATCCATGGTTGACCCCGATGAACAGAGAGGCTCACAAGTTGGCTTCCTTGCAAGACCAGGAATCACCAGACGCACTGGTACCAGTAGCAACATCTTAACAGAGGTAGTCTGAATTATTTTTAGGTATTTGTACCAAATAGTAAGCTCCATCATCAATTATTTTTGCTGAATCCCTTGTTTCTATGCATTTGCAGGTATAAAAGAATCCCTAGAAAGCTTGCACGACTTAAGGTTTGTTTAGTAATTCTCTGTAAGTTATCTAATGGGTTAATATCAAATTCCTCCATCTGCAAACATAAATGCTAGCATTTATGCCTGTTCTCCATCTCCCTCTGGTGCTCCCCTCCACCTTTCTTTTTCCTTAGGCCTCCCGTCCCATGATCCTTTCCCTTCTCCAGCTCTGGATCCCTTTTGCCAATCACCTTTCTGGCTCTCAGCTTCATCCCACCCCCTCCGGTTTTCTCCTATCAGTTTGCATTTTCCCTTCCCCCTCCTACTTTCAAATCTCTTACTATCTTTCCTTTCAGTTAGTCCTTATGAAGGGTCTTGGCCCGAAACATTGACAGTGCCTCTCCCTGTAGATGCTGTCTGGCCTGCTGCGTTCCACCAGCATTTTGTGTGTGTTGCATGCATTTTTAGTAAACAGGGTAGTGAGCATGTCAAGTATGTGACTAGAAGAAATATTAAAAGCGCTATATTCCAAATGTAGTACTGCATGTTCAATTCAAGATGTGAACATTTACATGCAAGTTGTCCGTAGAATTCTAGTCATGATAATTTTAAACAAATTTGTAAGCTATTAACAGAAGGGGAGGGAAAAATCATTCTTGGGATAAAAAGTGAGCCAGCATAGTTCATGTCCTCTTACATTGTCTCCTGCTGCAATTAAATTGCACTTATAACAAACTTTGTCAAGACCCAGACTATAGTAATGCTTCCTATCAAGTCCATGGTGAAAGTATAATATGTCAACATCTGATAATGATGACAGGAGAGAAAGGCATCAGAATTAAAATGACACACTCACTTAAACATATTCAAAATATTGATCTTCATCATTGAAGTGATATGCATTCAGATCACATCTTTTATGTGAAAATTATGACATGGTACCAACTATTATAGATTACAACAATTGATGAGCCTGTTTATAGGAACCATACATGGATTCACAACAGATGTTTTGACAGCTGGTGCATTACAAAATACTGCAGTTTTATATTATTTCCCTCCTACAAGTACCCTCGTTAAACCATTATCCTGTGAATCATCTGTTTAATTATTGAACCAATTAATAAAGCAACTCCACCTTGGTCAAGAGTGTAGGATTACATCCTTAAAAATATAGAGAGACATTTTAAGTCAGTCAACAATGGAAAAGTACTAGCAAATTATATATGGAATATAAATCATTACATTTCATATGCTGTTAAATTAAATTCTTATCCATTAACATTAAACAAATTACACATTTAAATCGCTGAAGCTCGACTTAATGATTGCTTGAATCTTTGCCAAGCAGCATGATAGCGTAGCATTGAGTGTAATGCATCAAGCTCCAGTTCCCATCACTTTTTGTAAGGAGTTTGTACGTTCACCACATGACCGCCTGTGTTTCCTTCGGTTGCTAGTTTCCTCCAAAATTCCAAGGATGTATGGGCTAGGGTTAGTAAATTCTGGGAATGCAGTGCTGGCACAGGAACCATGGTGACACTTGTGAGATGATCCTAGCTTATGTTTGGACTGTGTTGGCCATTGACGTGAATGACACATTTCTATGTATGTTTTGACGTTCCGATGTACTGTACATGTGACAAGCAAAACAAATTTTTAAATCTTTGATCTTTTATCATTAATTCTTGTAGTGGTAAATTCACAATAAGATAAGAATATTTTTCTCAAAAGCTGATTTTGTTTGGTTTCAGTGGCACCCTAGAAAACTGTAAGGATCTTGTAGTTTTTTTGTTCTGCAAAATCCTCAAAACGTAGTAATAACAAACTGATAAATGGAAGTGCAAGGCAATATGCAGTCTTTCCTTAATCACATATTAGTTACTATAAGCTATTTCTAATATGTATGCTAAATTGCTGATGAAGTTGCCGAACTTTCTTCAATATTTTTTGAAGACGTAGTTTTATTCAGTGGTTCAGTTAATCATGTAGCAGAACATACTGGCCACAGCAAAGTGAATTCATTTACAATTGACTTGTAGGATAGATACTAATGAACCTTTCACAGATGTACCATTGACAAATTGCTGTATGAAGCCCTTCCTATCCAAGCTACTGTTGTCCTGTTATCAGGTTTGTGGATCAGAACAAAGCTCACTCATGAATAGTAGAAAAAAAAACAGATAGCTTTCTAGGTCACTCACAGTGCTTTGCTGACTGCCAAACATGTCAAGGGCTTTGAACGTGAAATTCAGGAGCATTAATGTATTGAAAACTTTTTAAAAAATCTTTTCAAATTATGAACAAAACTAGCAAAGTTGATTAATTTAAAAGTATGTAGGCAACTTGCTGAGTAGTTAATTTCCTCAGGGTCATTCCTATCCAATCAATTGAATAGACTTTCTGTTCTTATGCTAGATCTAACTGGCAGCAGAGTGAAATGTGAATCAGCTGGGGAACGCCAGGAAGTTGTTACTCTTCCAGTGGACTTCAGCAGGTGTCCCATCACGAAACACATGGGAATCTGCCAGTTAACACATCAGAAGCCTCTGTTTTCTTGCAGGAGTTTCAACCTGGTAGCATTTATTCTGAGAAATAGTGATAGCTTGATCTACAGCTGCCATCATTTTTCAGAAAAGGAAATATAACTCTTTAGCTGAATTTAATCATACTGGGGCTAAACTGGTTAAACTAGTGCCCACTATTCAGACATTATATTGTCAAAGAAGAAACAAAATTGGAATTTCTAGTGTGTGGCCTTATATGTTTAATTTCTAGATTGAACAGAGTCAGCTTGACAATTTTAACTGAATTCTTAAAATTTCCCCCACCATTATATGCATATTTGCAGGAATACTCCTGGCATTAATCTCTGCCAGTGTCGTACTCCTCCCTTGCCCCGAGAGCCTATGTCTGGAAGAACCTTGTGCACTGCACTGCGCCAGATACAACACCAGAAAACCTGGATGCTCACTCAGTTTCATCAATTACTCTTCGATCAGGTTCCAGAAACAGGTGCTCCCTTTTCAGCTCAGTCACAAGAGAAGATTACCTGTTGAGCAGAGGAAATAGTTCAAGGATGTTCCTTTAACCTCCTGAGGAAAGTACAACATCCCACAAACATGCAGTGTTACACAGCATGGAAATAGGCCCTTCAGCTACGTTGACCAAGATTCTTAACTAAACCAGTTCCATTTGTCACAAATTCCTTCAGTCTAACCATTTCCTATCCAAGTACCATTTTAAATTTTGTTAATGCATCTGCCTCAACCACTTCCTCTGGAAGCACATTCAATAGACGATAGACAATAGGTGCAGAAGTAGACCATTTGGCCCCTCGAGTCTGCACCGCCATTCTGGGATCATGGCTGATCATTCACTATCAATACCCAATCCCTGCCTTGTCCCCATATCCCTTGATTCCCCTATCCATCAGATATCTATCCAGCTCCTTCTTGAAAGCATCCAGAGAATTGGCCTCCACCATCTTCTGAGGCAGTGCATTCCACACCTCCACAACTCTCTGGGAGAAGAAGCTCTTCCTCAACTCTGTTTTAAATAACTGACCTCTTATTCTCAATCCATGCCCTCTGGTACTGGACTCTCCCAACATCTGGAACATATTTCCTGCCTCAATCCTATCAAATCCTTTAATTATCTTAAACGTTTCAATCAGATCCCCTCTCAATCTCCTCAATTCCAGCGTGTACAAGCCCAGTCTCTCCAATCTCTCTGCGTAAGACAGCCCTGCCATCACAGGAATCAACCTAGTGAATCTATGCTGCACTTCCTCAATTGCCAGAATGTCCTTCCTTAAACCTGGAGACCAAAACTGTACACAATATTCCAGGTGTGGTCTCACCAGGGCCCTGTACAAATGCAAAAGGACATCCTTGCTCTTGTACTCAATTCCCTTTGTAGCAAAGGCCAACATTCCATTTGCCCTCTTCACTGCCTGTTGCACTTGCTCATTCACCTTCATTGACTGGTGAACTAGGACTCCTAGGTCTCTTTGCATTTCTCCCTTACCTAACTCGACACCGTTCAGACAATACTCTGCCCTCTTGTTCCTGCTTCCAAAGTGGATAACTTCACATTTATTCACATTGAATGACATCTGCCAAGTATCTGCCCACTCACCCAGCCTATCCAAGTCTCCCTGTATTCTCCTAACGTCCTCTTCGCATGTCACACTGCCACCCAGTTTAGTATCGTCAGCAAACTTGCTGATATAGTTTTCAATGCCCTCATCTAAATCGTTGACATAAATCGTAAAGAGCTGTGGTCCCAATACAGAGCCCTGTGGTACCCCACTAGTCACCTCCAGCCAGTCCGAGAAACACCCATTCACTGTTACCCTTTGCTTTCTATCTGCCAACCAGTATTCTATCCATGCTGAAACCCTGCCCCCAATGCCATGAGCTCTGATCTTACTCACCAATCTCCTATGTGTCACCTTAACGAATGCCTTCTGAAAATCTAGGTACACAACATACACTGGCTTACCCTCGTCTAACATCCTTGTTACACCCTCAAAAAACTCCAACAGATTAGTCAAGCATGATTTGCCCTTGGTAAATCCATGCTGGTTCGGCCTAATCCTATTTCTGCCATCAAGATGTGCCACTATTTCGTCCTTAATAATGGACTCAAGCATCTTCTCCATGACTGACGTTAGGCTAACAGGGCGATAGTTCTCCGTTTTCTCCTTCCCTCCCTTCTTGAAAAGTGGGATAACATTAGCCACTCTCCAATCTTCAGGAACTGATCCTGAATCTAAGGAACATTGGAAAATGATTACCAATGCATCTGCAATTTCCTGAGCCACCTCTTTTAGAACCCTTGGATGCAGACCATCTGGACCCGGGGATTTATTAGCCTTACCATCTGGACCCGGGGATTTATTCCTTGTATAGACCAACCTCTGGGTGAAACAGTTGGCCTTATTAAATTTATTTTATTATTATATTAGACCTATTCAATTTCCCTCTTATAATAAACCTATGTCCTCTTTTTCTTGATTCCTCAACCCTATGAATCAGGTTCACATGATGAAGTGCACATTTACTCTTTTTGACTTTATATACCACTGTACGATCACCCTCCATTCATAATTCAATCTCTCAAATCCTGGAAACATTCGCATAAACCTTTTCTGCAGCCTTTCCAGATTAATGACATCCTGAAGCAGGGTGAACAAGACTGAACTGTACTTCATGTTTGTCCTCATCAGCACATTCTACTGTATAACTGCAACATAACATTCCATCTCTATACTTAATGCCCTAACGAATAAGGGTCAGTGTGGCAAAAGGCATCTTCTTGTGACTTCACTCTCAGGAAATATGTACCTGCACAAAATCCTCTCTTCTACAACACCACACCATTTCCCACCAGACCTGAACTTTCCGATTTGTCTTCCCGAACTACAACACCTCACATTTACCTGATTAAACTCTATTTGTCATTCTTGTCCTAGCTAACCAGGATCCCTCTGCAATTCTTGATAACCATCTTCTCTTAATAGTGACAACACACACAAAATGCTGGTGGAACACAGCAGGCCAGGCAGCATCTATAAGGAGAAGCACTGTCGACGTTTTGGGCCAAGACCCTAAACGTCGACAGTGCTTCTCCTATAGATGCTGCCTGGCCTGCTCTGTTCCACCAGCACTTTGTGTGTGTGTTGTTTGAATTCCCAGCATCTGCTGATTTCTTCGTGTTTGTCTCTTAACAGTGATTCCACTTATGTTAAAATCGTCTGAAAACTTAATAATCATGCCTTGTACCTTCTTATCCAAATCATTGTTAAGTATGACAAATAGCAATCAGACTAGCATTGAGCACTGTGGAACAGTACTGTACTAGCCATTGGCTTCCAGTGGCCACTGGAGTGAAAGGGCATGAGATAAGCACACACTACATGTGAGTCGAGGTAACCCAGTTTAACTTCTATAGACTTGGATGAAAGGTAAAAATGTGAATTCTTAAATTAAAAGAAGTCCAGTGTTTGGAAATTGACAGTTTCTTTAAAAAAAACTATTCTAACTTTCAGGTTCCATTTGACCTTGACTGGCTTGGTTTTGTTTTTAAATTTTCTAAATCTCCTGAAGTATTTTTGTCTGTGGTTCCAATATCCTAAAAATTAATGATAAGTAAAATGCACATCAAAAATATTTTCATTTCTTGTGCCAGGATGATAAAAATAATCTCTGAGCAAACACATTTTTATTATCTTGCTCAGATCACTTAGCAGAAGCAAATTATTCTCATTTGGCAATTCTGATCATGAAATTTCCACTCTGTCCCGCTGTTTCAATGCGTATCATCCTGCATGAGTTGTAAAGCATATCACTTGGTATGATCATTTTGCAATGCAAGGCACTCAACATAAAGCTACAAGCTACTCTTCGTCACATGCTTTCCTTTTGAGTTTTCCTCAAGGGTTAACGAACTTCCATTACAGAACCAAGAGAATCATTTTATTTTAACAGCTGAAATGTTAATGCCTCTCCAGAGATGCTGAATATATTACTGAGTTTTTCCAACATCTCCAATTTCTGTGACCGATTTTAATATTAAGGCTGATGCTGAGAAAATTGATTTAAATAATGGTCTCTAACAAAGTTCATCAATGCTGTTCAGCTGCACCCTTAGCAGAATCCCATCTAGATATGTCCATACATGCCCTCCTTTACTGCTACTGCCATGATGAGGCCAAACTCAGGATGGAGGAGCATCACCTCATCTACTGTCTGGGTAGCCTCCAGCCTGGTGGTATGAACATTGAATTCTCCAATTTCCGGTAATTCCCTCTCCCTCCCCCTATCCTAGGTCCCTCTCTGCCTCTCTCCCCATTCAACTTTCTGCTCCTTTATCTCTACAGTTCTTTCATGCTTATCCCCTCCCCCCTTATCCTTCCTCTAATTGGTTCTCCACATGGCACCTCTAGCCCTTCCCCCTCCCCATCTCTATTACTGGGCTTCGGCCCTCTCTTCCCCACCCCCATTCCTGATGAAGGGTCTCGGCCCGAAATGTTGGCTACTCTTCTCTCACGGATGCTGCCTGACCTCCTGAGCTCTTCTAGCGTCGTGTACGTACCCTTAGCAGAATGATAGCAGTATTAGGAACATTCACAACTGACAGGGCCAGACAGATAGCGAGAGGATATTAACAATAACAGGAAACTCCAAGACTATGGGTCGCAGCCTCAGGATTCAGGGCACGTCATTCAGAACAGAGATTCGGTGAAATTTCTTCAACACAGAGGGTGGTTAAGAAACCCTGTGAGATTCTTAACTGCAGGAGGATGTGGAGGCCAGGTAACTAAATACATTCAAGAAGGAGATAGATATATCTTTTTCTAACCGAGGGATCAAAAAATTGAGGATGGGTTGGAAGAAATGGGGCACTTAAGTGAATGACCATCAACGATCATATTAAATGGTAGAGTGGGCATGAATCTCAATTTTACTGTCTATAATAGTATGCCTGCATGCACAGAATCTGCACTGTTGCTATGGAAATAAATTAAACTGATCCAGGCTATTATCTTAATTGAATTCCAAGCATAGAATGACATAACAGGGGCTAAATTGGATTGTGCTAAAAAAAGGGTGCTAAGATTGAGATAAGCAATTAACCTGCTTTCAGTCAAGTGCAGCAGCCAACTGAGTTCACACAGCCTGCTTATGATTATGATTACCACATGCAATTAGTATGAACTGTTTCATTGTTTGCATTTGTGCATACAGCAGCCAATGGTTGACGTCTTGTGTTCTGCAGAAGGGAAAACCAGCCAATGCGTGGATAAATGCTCTGGAAATTCAGACTTCTCTCAAGCGTGATCAGCTTGCTGCCAGAATTGCTTTGAAAGTCAAACAGTTTAGAGAAGTTGCAGAACACACGGTGGTCCAGCAGCCTGTGCTGCAGCTGATTATAAGAATAGGCAGTGGCTCGAGAAAGCGGGGATCTGATCAGGATGACAGGACACTTGATCATACTATTGCCTACTGCACTTCTCAGGTAGTTGTCCTACAGACAGTCAGCCCAGAACATTGGTAAACTGGAGCTGTCGTAAGCCGGGCCTTGATCTCGCAAGACCATCCTTCACCTGAGAGTGAGAACGTTGAGCCATGCTTCAAATATAGGGAGAGAACAGAACAAGAGAATGAAAACTGGCAAGAATGTCAGAAGAGAATGGACACATAATTTGCTTATTTTTGTGTATTTTTCAGAATTGTTGGAGCAGTAGCTTTGCAAGCCCAGTTAATATGTTCTTACATTGCATGATGCTCTTGGAAGAAACATGATTTTTTTTTTAAATCACAACCAGCAGCTGTGTCACGACCAAATTCTGCTCCAAAGTTTCTTCCAGAATAGTCCTTTAGTTACCAAATAAAATGCAAAACACTATGTTTTGTATGTGGATTCATGCAAAACCAAAACCTTCAGTGCTAATCTAAATCTGGGTATTAAAAAATGAGCAAACTATGGATAAAAAAGGACCTAGTGCTTTCTTAGTATATATGACGAATGAACTCTTCTTGGGCTTCCAGCTGGGTACAGGTATAGATTATAACCAACTTTTTGATGACAAACTCCACCATCTTCGTTAGGGATTATGCCTGGGTACGTCTAGTCCAGTGATGTTTATACCCACCTTGACCGTCCCTCCTGATTGGTTAGTCCTCAACCAATCAGGTTTCGGCTGTCCCACCTTGATTGCAATTGAATTTCAGTTCTTACTTTGAGCAAGGCCTTCATCTTTTTAAAAATTCTTTTCCTCTAGTTTTATTTCAATGGCTTCCTTCACTAGGCAGTCCCAAAATCCATTGGCACAACACAGTACAGTTTTATGCTATCGAAGTCAATCCTATTTTAGAATCAGAATCAGATTTATTATCACCAGCATGTGATGTGAAGTTTATTAATTTGTCCATTGCGAACGTAGTTTTGCTACCACTGATTTTTTTTACCTCCTGTGCTCCTTAATCCAGGTTTCCACCATGCGTTCTGCCTGGCCAGTACACACCGTTCCGCATTCACAGGGAATCCTGTAAATGCCAGCCAGCCTGAGTCCCAGGTCATCTTTGTCCCTCATAAACTGTGATTTGAGCTTCCTTACGGGTTTGTGGATGGTATTAATCCAGTATTTCCTCAGGATCCTGGCAATCCTTCCAGAAACAAAGGAAGTATGGAGAAGACAGACGGTAACTGTGGGTTGCTCCTCATTATTTCATTTCCTGGAGTTTCTGTCGGCCATTTTAAGGGTGTGATTGATTTCCTTTATTTTGTAGCCAATCTGTAGGAATGTTGTGTATAATCGTCTTATTTCCTGAAGGAGACTCTCCAGATCCAAAAAGTTTTCATGTGGTTAATCAAAGTAGAAAGAACTGCTCTACATTGGGAAGTGTGATGGTGGCTGTTATTGTTGAGATACAAGTCTGTGTGAGTGGGTTTCTGATAGACACAATGTCTGAGGCTACTATCTGGTTTCCATTGCATTAGAATGCCCAGGAATGGGAGACAGCCATTCTTCTCCATCTCCATCGCAAATTAAATGTTTGGATGTATACTGCTCAGATGGTCAATTTATGGAATAATTATAATTGAAGTTTTCAGCTACCTTGAGTTCCATCTTCTGCCACACAGTGAGATAAGTTTTTTTTTATAATAAATGGAACAAATTCAACAGGATGTTCAAAATTATGCTAGATTTAATCCAATGTAAATCAGAATAAATCCGAATTCTAATCAAGGTTTTCAATTGTCACTAATCAACCATGAAGTTCAATTAAAATGATTCATACTTTCATTGGAATTTTAATGTGTTTTCTGAAATATTTCAGATATTTTGATGGCTGTAATAATTTGTATTCCTTATTTCATTTTCTAAAATGCATAGCTTCTCTTACATCCAAGGTCCATTTCTAGAAATGTTTAATTTAAAGAAACTGGTTTATTCTGAAAATTTAATTAGATATGGTTTTGCTACCATCTGCCTAATGTTGCTGCTTCAGCTTCTGGCCATTGTTTAAAACTTTCAAAGGACACTAAGCTAATTTTATTTTATTACTTAATCTACTTGTTTGACAAATCCACTGCTAAATCTAAAAATCACTAGATCAAAATGTTAGTAGCGTATGAAAACTTATTTTGCTGGAATTTCCTCAGAAGGTGTGACATTGAGTTTACCATTCATCCACCCACCACATCCACGTTTAACAGCTCTATTTCCATCTTTAATATCTCTATTTTCCCATTTCAGGGTTCTTTTGAAGGCTCTGACCTGGAGTTACGCACTGACTACGGTTCTTTGTAGGAATGGGACTCGGTCTCGGGGTTTCACGGCTGGCCATCATTCGGCATGCTAAAGGCTCGGCCCAGGAGCTCAGCTTGCCTTTGGAGAGCCCAGATCTCGTGGCTCTGGAGACGGACAAATCGTAGGCCAGTGTTCGGGCGGATTGGTATGTCATGGGAGATGGAAGATCTAAGGTCTTGTGCCCAGAGACCTGAGATCTTTGGGCACAGCACTCAGAAAAAGTGATGCAATGGACCCTTAACATCGTAAACCAGTGAGTCTGTTACGTCTCCCTTGCGCTGCAAAATGGAGACTCCTCTTTCTCCCTTATTGGGAGAGAGAGAGAGTGCACCTGCGGTATGTCAAGTACTGGGTGAACAAGTAGTCTTCAAAGTACTGTAAGTCTGTGTCCTTGCTGTTTCTTTGCTCACACTTGAGTGCTCGGTAGCAGGTGCCGATGCTTTTTTTTGAAGTTGGGGGGGAAGGGGGACCGTCAATCACTGCCGCTTATGCATGGGAGGGAGGGGGACTTTGGGGTCTAACAATTAACTGTCATTCATTCTTTCGGGCATTCCTCTGTTTTTGTGGATGTTTGCGAAGGAAAAGTGTTTCAGGATGTACATATATTGTATACATTTCTCTGACATTAGATGTACCTTTGAAACCTTTGAAACCTTTGTAGATTCCCTTTGAGAAACCTCATCAAAAGAACAGACCTAGCCTGTTCATCTACTACCTCCTGTTGCTGGGCCTTCCCACGTTGTTAAAATAAGCCCTGCTCCCGTGCTGAACCAGTTGTTAAAGGATTTGAATGTTTGTAGATCTCTATAGTATCTAAATATAATTGCAACTTAAACATTAACTTTTAAATTGTTTAATATCTTAAAACACAAAAACAGCAAAAAGTACTTAAACACACTTCTATTAATTTGATAATATAACAAAGCATATTCCCTCAAACTAAATTCTGCCTTGCCATCATTTACGGCAATGTTTGTTAGTACTTCAAACATTCAACATTGACACTATTTTGATTCTGTAATAAAAATCTGAACGGTGGAAATTTGTCCTCAGTCACCTGCACCAAAGAGCAAAAGCAGCTCAATACCATTGGGTTGTCACAATGCTTCATAGAACAGGTGATGTGAGTTCAATTCCCGCTGCTGTCTGTAGGGAGTTAGTAAGTTCTTCCTGAGACCACATGGGTTTCTTCCAGCTGCCCTGGTTCCCTCCCACACTCAAAGATGTACCAGTTAGGAGGTTAATTGGTCATTGTAAATTGTCCCGAGATTAGGCCTGGATTAAATTGAAGGGTTTTTGAGCGATATGGCTCGAAGGGCCAACAGGGGTCCACTCTGTATATCAATAAATAAAAAAAAATCAGGTACTACATCACTTCCAAAATTCAATTTGGATGACCAAGGAACCTAGTTTTAAAATAAGAGTAGATGTTTCAGCCATCTCTATGTTTTAGTATTTAATGATGCAAGAATTTCCTTTCCCCTGGATTTATATAACGTCTATCAAAGTGTCATAGTGTTCATTGTAGGAATACTTAGACAGCAACAAGGTTTGATCTCCCTCCTGGCACTTCACCCTGCAAGTGTGACAAGTGATACACCTCCTTGCTCATCACCATTTAGGACCCCAAATAGTTCTTCCAGATGAGGCGACACTTCACCTCCGAGTCTGTCTAGCTCTTCTTCTGTGCCCGGTGCTCCTGGTATTTGTATCCCTTTGATCTCCCTCCTGGCACTTGTCTTTGCAAGTGTGACCTAGCTTTTAGGAATCATGCTGGAGTTATGACGTTAGGAATAACGTAATTGTGGATTAACTAAAATAAGAAAGAGGCTTCAGGAAACAAAACCTGTATGCCATTTACTTTTCACTTTGTAGCTAGTGAAATCATTGGATGTGGAACATTCTCTGTCTCAATGAAAGTACATCAGAAAATACAATAGATGTATGAACTTGCTATTAGCATATGGTTAAAATAGCTAGATACATTACTGATGGCAAAGGAAATTACAGTCACAGAAGAATTACAATTGCACAGGTATACAAACATTACAAGTACCAGGACAGATATGTTTTGTCATGTGTCCTTTTGGTTAGTTGTATATTCATGGAGCCATCCCTCAACACAGACACAAAAGGGTATATTTTGGGTGGCTAGAGTCTTTTGGAACAAGCTAGAGTTCCTCTAGCATTTTGTATGTGTTGTCTTAATTGCTTGTGTGAAAGAAGTATAAACACCATGTCAGGATAATGAGATTGTCTTGGATTTTCCTGGACACTTTCTCTCCCCTAGAGGTCCATTGTGTGAACAAAGACTTTTATACTTCCCAGTTACAGCTTCTATGTGGCTCAGTTTCAGTCACAATAAGTGCTATACCTCCTTCAAGGGTCTTGGTCTGAAACATCGACTGTTTATTCCTTACATAGATGCTGCCAGACTTAGAGATTTCCTCAGGGTTTTGTGTGTGGTGCACTAAAGATTCCTTCCAACAGTCACATAATGACTATATGTTATCATTTGGAGATGGAAGTCGGAGGATCAGAATGCGAGTGCAGCGGGAGCCAATTGAATTTTTCTTATTCTCATCGGAGTTGAGAGGCGGGACTGCGCAGGCGTGTGACAGCGGGCAGTGAAGCGGGGAAGATTTAAAAAGGACATAGCCTTATGCAGCGTGCAACATCGTTTGTGTGCAGCAGTGTGAGCCGGGAGCAGAGTGAAGGCTTAAGGGCTTTGGCTCAATGGGCTTAGGCAGAAGCGGGCGAGGCAAGGTAGGTTTAGGTTTCAGTTTTTCCTGTTATTTGAGGAAAGGGGAATTATGAGTGTGAGGTCAGCTTGTGGTTCTCAGTGTCAGATGTGGGAGGCCCTGGAGTCTCCGAGCCTCCCGGACGTCCACATCTGCACCAGGTGTGCCAAGTTGCAGCTCCTGAGGGACCATGTTAGGGAACTGGAGATGCAGCTCGATGACCTTCGTCTGGTCAGGGAGAGTGAGGAGTTGATAGAGAGGAGTTACAGGCAGGTGGTCACACCAGGACCACGGGAGGCAGACAGGTAGGTCACGGTTAGGAGGGGGAAGAGGAAGAGTCAGGTACTAGAGAGTACCCCGGTGACTGTACTCCTTGACAATAAGTACTCCTGTTTGAGTACTGCTGGGGGGGGGGGAACAGCCTACCTGGGGGAAGGAACAGTGGCCGTGCCTCCAGCACAGAGTCTGGCCCTGTAGCTCAGAAGGGTAGGGAAAGGAAAAGGAAGGCAGTAGTAATAGGGGACTCGATAGGGGGTCAGATAGGCGATTCTGTGGATGCAATCAGGAGACCCGGATGGTAGTTTGCCTCCCTGGTGCCAGGGTCCAGGATGTTTCTGATCGCGTCCAAGATATCCTGAAGTGGGAGGGCAAGGAGCCAGAGGTAGTGGTACATATAGGTACCAATGACATAGGTAGGAAAAAGGAAGAAATCCTGAAAGGAGAATATAGGAAGTTAGGAAGGCAGTTGAGAAGAAAGACCACAAAGGTAGTAATCTCCGGATTACTGCCTGTGCCACGCAACAGTGAGAGTAGGAATGGATTGAGGTGGAGGATAAATGTGTGGCTGAGGGATTGGAGCGGGGGGCAGGGAATCAAGTTTCTGGATCATTGGGACCTCTTTTGGGGCAGGTGTGACCTGTACAAAGAGGATGGGTTACACTTGAATCCCAGGGGGACCAATATCCTGGCAGGGAAATTTGCTAAGGCTACTGGGGAGACTTTAAACTAGAATGGTTGGGGGGTGGGAATCATTTTGTAGTGACTAGGGGAGAGGAGGTTAGTTCACAAATAGAAAAGCTAGTAGACAGTGTGTGAGGGAGGGTAGGCAGGTGATAGAGAAAGGGAGCGCTCAGACCGAAGATGTAGGGGAGAAGGAAGAAAAAGATAATAAAGTTGATCGCATCATTAGGGATAAACAGAGAGGAAGAGGTGGAGAGTTTCTTAAATGCATTTATTTTAATGCTAGGAGCATGGTAAGAAAGATAGATGAGCTTAGAGCATGGATTGATACCTGGAAATATGATGTTGATATTAGTGAAACATGGTTGCAGGAGGGGTGTGATTGGCAACTAAATATTCCTGGATTTCATTGCTTCAGGTGTGATAGAAATGGAGGGGCAACAGGAGGAAGTGTTGCATTGCTTGTCCGAGAAAATATTACCGTGGTGCTTTGGCAGCATAGATTAGAGGGCTCATCTAGGGAGGCTACTTGGGTGGAATTGAGGAATGGGAAAGGTGCAGTAACACATATAGGGTGTATTATAGACCACCTAATGGGGAGTGAGAATTGGAGGAACAAATTTTTAACGAGATAGCAGATATTTCTAGTAAGCACAAGGTTGTGATTGTGGGAGATTTTAATTTCATAGACTGGGAAGCCCGTTCTGTAAAAAGGCTGGATGGTTTGGAGTTTGTAAAATGTGTGCAGGATAGTTTTTTGCAGCAATACATAGAGGTACCGACTAGAGAATGGGCAGTGTTGGATGTCCTGTTAGGGAATGAGATAGGTCAGGTGATGGATGTATGTGTTGGGGAGCACTTCGGGTCCAGTGATCACAATACCATTAGTTTCAATATAATTATGGAGAAGGATAGGACAGGATCCAGGGTTGAGATTTTTGATTCCAGAAAGGCTAAATTTGAACAGATGTGAAAGGATTTAGAAGGAGTGGATTGGGACAATTTTTTTTTATGGGAAGGATGTAATAGAGAAATGGAGGTCATTTAAAGATGAAATTTTGAGGGTACAGAATCTTTTTGTTCCTGTTAGGTTGAAGGAAAAGTTAAAAGTTTGAGAGAACCATGGTTTTCAAGGGATATTGGAAACTTGGTTCGGAAAAAGAGGGATGTCTACAATAAATATAGGCAGCCTGGAGTAAATGATGTGCTCGAGGAATATAAAGAGTGTAAAAAGAATCTAAAGGAAGAAATTAGAAAAACTAAAAGAAGATACGAGGTTGCTTTGGCAAGTAAGGTGAAAATAAATCTGATGGGATTCTACAGTTATATTAATAGCAAAAGGATAGTGAGGGATAAAATTGGTCTCCTAGAGAATCAGCGTGGACAGCTATGTGTGGAGCTGAAAGAGATGGGGAGATTTTGAACAATTTCTTTTCTTCGGTATTTGCTAAGGAGAAGGATATTGAATTGTGTAAGGTAAGGGAAACAAGTAGGGAAGTTATGGAAACAATTAAAGAGGAGGAAGTACTGGCACTTTTAAGGAAGATAAAAGTGGATAAATCTCCGGGTCCTGACAGGATATCCCTAGGACCTTGAGGGAAGTTGGTGTAGAAATAGCAAGGCCTCTGATAGAAATATTTCAAATGTCATTAGAAACGGGGATGGTGCCGGAGGATTGGTGTATTGCTCATGTGGTTCCATTGTTTTAAAAGGGTTCTAAGAGTAAACCTAGCAATTATAGGCCTGTCAGTTTGACGTCAGTGGTGGGTAAATTAATGGAAGGTATTCTTAGAGATGGTATATATAAATATCTTCATAGACAGGGTCTGATTAGGAATAGTCAGCATGGATTTGTGCGTGGAAGGTCATGTTTGACAAATCTTATTACATTTTTTGAAGAGGTTACGAGGAAAGTTGACAGGGGTAAAACAGTGGATGTTGTCTATATGGACTTCAGTAAGGCCTTTGACAAGGTTCCACATGGAAGGTTAGTTAGGAAGGTTCAATCGTTAGGTGTTAATATTGAATTATTCAAATGGATTCAACAGTGGCTGGATGGGAGATGCCAGAGAGTAGTGGTGGATAACTGTTTGTCAGGTTGGAGGCCGGTGATAGGGATAGCGTATGGATTTGATCTGCTGGCCTTTATAAGTCAGAGCATTGAGTATAGGAGCAAACACGAGGAAACCTGCAGATGATGGAAATTCAAACAACACACACAAAATGCTGGTGGAACACAGCAGGCCAGGCAACATCTATAGGAGAAGCATTGTCGACGTTTCGGGCCGAGACCCTTTGTCAGGACAAAGAGTCTCGGCCTGAAATGTTGACAGTGCTTCTCCTTATAGATGCTGCCTGGCCTGCTGCGTTGAGTTTAGGAGTTGGGATGTAATCTTAAAACTGTACAAGGCATTGGAAAGGCCAAACTTGGAGTTTTGTGTACAGTTCTGGTCACCGAATGATAGGAAAGATATCAATAAAATAGAGAGAGTACAGAGAAGACTTACAAGAATGTTACCTGGGTTTCAGCACCTAAGTTACAAGGCTGAACAAGTTAGGCCTTCATTCTTTGGAGCTTAGAAGGTTGAGGGGGGATTTGATAGAGGTATTTAAAATAATGAGGGGGATAGGTTGAGTTGACGTGGATAGGCTTTTCTATTGAGAGTAGGGGATATTCAAACAAGAGGACATGATTTGAGAGTTAGGGGATGAAAGTTTAATGTTAACACGAGAGGGAAATTCTTTACTCAGAGCGTGGTAGCTGTGTGGAATGAGCTTCCAGTAGAAGTGGTAAAGGCAGGTTCGGTATTGTCATTTAAAGTAAAAATTGGATAGGTATATGGACAGGAAAGGAATGGAGGGTTATGGGCTGAGTGCAGACCAGTAGGACTAGGTGAGTGTAAGCGTCGGCAGGCCGAGATGGCCAGTTTCCGTGCTGTAATTGTTATATGGTTATATGTATTCTTTTAGTAATGTTAGCTGAGGAATAATGATGTATAACAAGTATGGATGTAAGTATCATGTTTAGTTTATGACTAACTTGTTCTGTACGGATGTTCAGACTTTTGGACGTGAACTACTTTGGATATATTGTGGCAGGCATTCAGTGCATAATGACAGACAAGAAATGTTCATTTATCTCAACTGCTGATTTTATTGCAACAAGCACAGAAGCAGAGTCAAAGCAATAGCTCAGTGAGAATGAACCCAGTCACAAATAGACAGGGAGGTGGTTATTACACTCCTCAGTTACATTCAAGTCAGGGTTATTGTCATTTAACTATATACATTATATAATGTACATAACTATATAATGCATATAGAAACAAGACAATGCTTCTCTGAGCCAGGGTGTAAAGTACAGTTGTACAAATAACACACAATAACTTATGAAATGTATGGAACAGGTTAACCAGTGATACTTCAAATACGATGCAGCAGGGAGTTCGGAAGGCAAATGGCCTGAGGGAAGAAACTGTTTCTCATTCAAAGTGTTTATGTTTTTATGCATTGTAGTTTCCTGCCTGATGGTAGGCCCTGGTCACTGTGCAGTTCATCAGGAGTGCCAAAAAGCAGAACTCCTCTGCAGGTCTCTCAGTGGTGGTAGGGATCTGGTTTGGAACCACGTACACTGCTGGCCACTTTATGAACCAAGGTCACGAGAATGTAGTGGTTCTCGGCATTGGTGTGGGGGAAGGGCCCCAGGATGTCCACCCCTACACGATCCACCAGGTACTGCTGCATTGGCATCCTAGACTGGCTACCCAATCCCTTCTGGGACATGCAAGCATCACAGCGGTGCACAAACAGCTCCACGTCCTGCCTGCACCCAGGCCAACAGAAGTGTTGGTACAGCTTGCTCAAAGTCTTTGCAATCCCGAAATATCCGGCCCCATCAGCCTCTGTTGACTCCAGCTCTGCTCTGGCAGTCGCGAAACCCAGTGGCCTCTCAGGGACGGTGAGCGAGGGTGTTAGCATTGCCCTGGTGCTGTACTTCAAAATCGTAGTCCTGGGGAGCCTCCAACCACCACGCCAACTGCCCCTTGAGACTGCAGACGTTCGACAGTCACGTTTGCCACACACGGTCCGTGCGAAGCAGGAATCATCAGCCAAAGAGGGAGGAGTGGAAGCTGCAGAAGGCATGGAGCACGGCCAAGAGCTCCTGGTGGGTGACACAATGGTCCCATTCAGGGTGGCTCAGGCAAGGCTGAAGTACGCCACACTACATTCTCCTGGGTCCCCCTCTGGTGACAGCACTGCACTGAACCCCCTGTTGCTGGCATCTGTGTTCAATAATGAAGGGCATGTTGGATGGGGATATGCCAGCACCAGGGCCTCGCTTTCTTGGAGAGCTGGTGCAGGGAACTGGTGATGGTGGCAAAGTCCTTAATAGTGTGATGCCAGCCGCAGGAAACTGCGAAGCTCAGTGACATCGCAGGGTGGGCATTCTCTGACCACCCAGGACCTTCGTCTGCTGGCACAGCAGGCAGCATTTTGTGGGGTTGAGGCGCAGGTCTGCCTGGCGGATAGCGACAAAGACCTCCTCCAGGTTCTGCGGAGCGTCATCGAGAAAGGAGGCATGCACTAGGAAATCATCCTAATACACAACACAGCGCCAAACGTGAGCCAGCACCCTCTCTATCAGTCTCTCGAATGTGGCCGGGGCATTACCCAGGTCAAACGTGCCACAACCCTGGCCTGCTGCCAAGTCCTTCCCTCGTCTCTTGCTCCAATGGCCTCTGCTCGAAACGCCACTCTAGTGCTGCTACGAGGGCCCTGTGGTCACACTGTGTGAGGTTGAAGAGAGCCCACAGGGCATCCCCCTCCAGCATCAGGGCAAGGAGCACTGCCGTCCTGATGGGATTCCACCCGTTATGCCGTTCAGTAAGTTTGATGCGCTAGGCAGCTGGTATCTGGGGAGCTTCAGGCTGGACCTTGTGGCATTAATTACTGGGACCTCCCCTTTCTCCGGTGGCACTGGGGATGCCTGTCATATTGTCTGTTCCCTCATGGCAGTGGTTCCCCAGCATGGGCCAAGAGGGAGTTGGGTGATGCACTGAGTACTCTGGGTTGGGAAACCCGTGTATGCTTGCCCCCATCGGCGTTCCTTGGGAAGACACGATGCTCGGTTCCCAGGTTCTCCCTCCAGGTCTACATCTCCTCTTCAGGAGCCCAGCCTGGGGGTGTGGGAGAGGTATACCACATGG
Source organism: Hypanus sabinus (assembly GCF_030144855.1). Taxonomy (NCBI): domain Eukaryota; kingdom Metazoa; phylum Chordata; class Chondrichthyes; order Myliobatiformes; family Dasyatidae; genus Hypanus; species Hypanus sabinus. The sequence continues at coordinate 46,808,100 of NC_082715.1, forward strand.
TTCCTCGACTTATTTCCTGGGACTTAAGGCACCCCATCTGCCATCGTAGTTCTTCAAATTTGCTGTCAATTTCCAGTCGCACTCCTGACACCAATGTGGCCAGCAGTCACATGATGATAGATGAAAAAAGCTCGTTTATCTCCACTGCTGTTTTTACTGTGACATGCACAGTAACAGACAGAGCATCATAGCTTGGTGAAAACTAACTCAATCACGTACAGACGGAGGAGATGATTATTGCACACCTCGGTTACATTCAGAGTGACCCACAAACACCCAAGCAAACAATTGTTTAACCTGAGCCAAAATGTCCAATAAATGAACTTTAACATCTCACCATAATTCCACTGAACTTGCACACCACGGACGCATTTAACACAAGAGCAACAAGTAGCGCTGGCCACTGGGAATGCTGAGGCGAGCTGTCGACTGTTCCCGGAGCCTCACAAAATACTGCTGGGTTGAACTGTATCCACTTCAGTCTTAAACAAATTTCAGAAAAGTGACTTTCCACTCTGTCTCCTAAATCGATAGCTTCCAATAATAGATGTCTAACTTATGTTATGATCAGCGTCATCACTATTTCTGTTTTCTTTAATGCATAGCCTTTCAAAAAAATGTTTCTGTTAAATGGAAGATGCTTTTTCTTTTTAGTTGCAACCAGGGATGGATTTAGTTAAGGTACAAGAAAAATTGTTTATTCTGTATAGTTTCTGCTTATTCCACCATTGATGCTGCTCTCTTCTGCATCTCCTCTATTTCCTGAACTTCCACGCTCACTCCATCTTCCCATCGCCTTCACAGTGATAGTTCCTTTCTTCCTGACCTAACAATGTATGAGCCTCTGCATCTAACACATCTGCCATCTCCAAAGGGATCTTACCACCCCTTTACCTTCCCCCACCCCTCCATTTTCTGCAAGTATTGCTCCCTCCATGTTCCGTTGTCCATTTGTCCCTCCTGCTTAATCTCCCTGCAACTGGCCAAAGTTCTACACCTGCCTATTCACCTCCTCCCTCACCTCTATTCAGGACCCCAAACTGTCCTTCCAGGCGAGGCAACACTTCACCTGCGAATCTGCTGGGGTCGTCTACTGTGTCTGGTGCTCCCAGTGCAGCCTCCTCTGCATTGGTGAGACTTGTTGCAACTTGGATAACCATTTAATTGAACACTGTTGCTCCATCTGCCAGAAGTGGAACTTCAGGTGGTCAAACAGTTTAATTCTGATGATCATATCGACATTTTGGTCCATGGGCTTCTCTTGTTCCATGATGAGGCCACTTTCAGGGAGATACCCTTATATATCTGGGTAGGCTGCAACCTGCTGGCATGAATATCAATTTCTCCTTCCTGTTAAAAAAAAATCCCTTTTCCTCCTTCTATTCCCCACGCTGCTCTCTTACTGTTTCTCACTTGACCCACCGTCTACCCCTGGTCCTCTCTGGCCCTATCTCCTATGCTCCCCTATCAGATTCCACCTTCTCCAGTCCTTCATTTTTCCTACCCACCTGGCTTCACCTATCACCCTCTAGCTATCTTCCTTCCCCTCCTGCCACTTTTTATTCCGGCATCTTCCCACTTTCTTTCCAGTCCTGAAACATCAACTATTTATATATTTCCAATAGAAGCTGTCTGACCTGCTGAGTTCCTCCAGCATTTTGTGTGCGTTGCTTTGTTTATTCTGTAAATTTGACAAATGAGCCAACTTACTTTTTGAAGAAACTAAACATTAATAAACACTCAGGCAAGAGCATGATTTTAATATGTAGAAATGCACCTCAAGACAACATTAGTAGTAGCATGCTTAATGCATTCAGTGGTGTTCCATCTATGTTCTATTTAAATGTGACCTTAACAAATTTATTATATCGAATTGTTCCTGCAGCATGATCTAGCCTCAGCATTTTCCATACAACCGGATCACAAGTACACAATGTTTTAGAGTTGCACCTTATAGTTCACAATTTGAAAGTAAATACTGTGACAGAAGCCTGTACCGTACAGGGCTGATTGTCATTTCCCTAAATATCTGAATTTTAACATATTGTGCCTGATGATATTAAAAGTCTGCTGTAAAATCTGATAAATAGTAATAAGGGACAAATGTAATTGTTTTAGTCCTATGATGTGAAAGTAAGCAAGCTGTGTTGCACAAAACATTTTTCCATCTACAACTGAAGTGTATAAAGCAACCTCACTGTGAATAACTGCTCTTGGTTAAAAGAGCAGATGTTTTAATTTGCTAACTTGTCATATACCATGCAGCTTTTCCAAGGGGGTAGAGCTTGCCTATACTTCTAGGCCTGCTAATATTAGTCTTAAGGAGGCAAAGTGTGTGCCAGCAGACAATCTGATTTTAATGCAGATTTTCTTTTTTTCTTCTTTGTGGAAGGTTTTTGTCCGCTGATGGCCGAAAGCCTTCCACAATGAAGAACTGATGAAGAACTTCCTAGCTGGGTATCATCTTTGAACTGTACTTGTCTCCCACCACTCAGCATGTTGAGTGCACTGTGCAGCATTCTATTGATAAACAAATCTACAAATGTTAAAGCTCATCTTCCCTGCAGATTGCTTTATGAATTGACACACCAGCTACAGATTGATAGTCCTTGAGCTGCTTGCAGCTTAATGATTGTGTTTTTTATGACAGCTGACAGTTTGGAATCTCTGGAGCATTCAAGTTAACACTTCATTCCGTCTTTTCAACCACTGAAGCTCTCTGCATCATCAGGCCTGTGAATGCTGACAAATGGGGCAAAAAAGTGATTATATTTTTCAGCTTCTGCCTCAGCTCTTCATCACTGCAACTTCAGCAAACTCACTTGATGGACAGATGAGTTCTCTCCTTCAGGCTGTCTGCAAAGTACGAGCTGTAGTGCTTGAAAAGTGGATGAGCTTAGAGCTCAGCAGAAAATGTTTTATGAAGTTGTTTCACCATCTTAGCTGAACTTGACTTTATATTCATGATATATCTGGAGTTTATACAGGTCGTCATTGGGTAACAAATGGGACTGTTTACATAGCCCATCACAAGTCGATTTTGTGTACATGTTGGAAAGTACCCAAGCACCACATGATACTTCAACCATACCCCCAATGTATTGTAAATGATCGGCATTAAGAGCACAAGACTCATAAGAAAGAACAATTACTAAAAGTAGAGAGAGAGAGAGAAATAGAAGTCAGTTCTGTTTTCTTCTGAAATTGAATCTATACGAGAAAATTGGATTATTGAACTTCAAATGTAGTCTAAAGATCAATTGTTTAATAGTTCCACTCCTGCACCACTTCTTCCTCCCCACCTTTTTTACTGTCTCCTCCCCTCTTTATTTTCAGTACGATGAAGGGTCTTGAACTGAAACATTGACTGCTCATTTCCATCCTGACTTGTGGAGTTCTTCCAACCTTTGGTGCGCTGACCAATATGTTTTAAAATCAGTTTTGATCAAAGTAGGAGAAGCTATTGTATATCCATGCTGAAGTAACGAACTTTTATCAACTGTATTTTAGTATCCATTACAATCAATCCATAGAGCATATAGCAATTACAGCATGGAAACAGGCCATCTCGGCCCTTCTAGTCCATGCCAAAAGCTTACTCTCACCTAGTCCCACTGACCTGCACTCAGTCCATAACCCTCCATTCCTTTCCTGTCCATATACCTATCCAATTTTTTTTAAATGACAAAATCGAACCTGCCTCTACCACTTCTACTGGAAGCTCGTTCCACACAGCTACCACTCTCTGAGTAAAGAAATTCCCCCTCGTGTTACCGTTAAACTTTTGCCCCCCTAACTCTCAACTCATGTCTCTATTTCTCTATTCAGATTGGCTGGGGTCCCATCAGGATCTTTGATCTACAGCAGCATTCAAAAAGTGCGTTTCTGCACGGCAGTGTGTTCCCATTCTTGGAATGATGTAAGAAGCAGACAGGCGATAGATGGAAGTGACAAAGGGTGAAAAGTTGCAATCTGATAGGAGAGGAAGTGGACTGTAGGATAAAGGGAAGAAGATGAGGAGGGGAGCCAATGGGAGGAATGTGTAGGTACTGAGCTGGGAAAGAGACAGAGCGACTTGGGATAAGGGGTAAAAGGGGACAGAGGGTGATTGTTACTGGAAGTTAGAGAGATTGAAGTCTGTTGCTGAGGTTGGATACAACCAATGAGATACTCTAATCTGTGTCTAGCCTTAACTTGGTAGTAGAGGAGGCCATGGACAGACATATTGGTGTAGGAATGGGAAGTAGAATTGAAATGGAGGCTACCAGGTGTGGGTGGCAGGGTGGAAATAAGTTTCTACCAAAGGAGATGCAAGGCGCTCCTTCTCTCCACTAGCCAGCAAGTCCCCTTTGGGCAAGCTGTAGCACCTGCTTAGCCTCCTGATCAAGGTCACATGAAACCATAGGAGCAGCTGATACATCTCACAAGTCCTGGTTATGCGACCGCTGATGCCAGGGAGACAATCTCTGAACAGTATTGACAATGGCTGGGGTCAGCCATGTTGTGAAAGACACTGTCTAGCAGAAGGCAAAGGCAAACCCCTTCATAGAAAACTTTTTGAAGAACAATTACAAAGACCATGATCACCTAGGTCATATGATTATGTCACATGATGATTATGACTGATATGGTGAAGAGAACAAGGGCGAAGCAATCCTGTACTCTGCATCTGGTCTCACCAATATAGAGGAGGCCACATTAATGACACTAATGGATTCACATGTGATGGACTCCCTTACAAGGAAGGACTGTGAGAGTGGAGGTGTAGTTGTAACACTTAGCACGACCACAGGGGTAAGTGAGGGGAATTGTTAGGGAGGTCCAAGTAGCTCTCCGCACTGCTTTAGACCACCTAGACAACACGAACACCTATGTCAAGATGCTGTTCATCGACTATAGCTCAGCATTTAATACTGTCATTCCCAGAATCCTGATTAAGAAGTTGCAAAATCTGGGCCTTTGTACTTCCCTCTGCAATTAGATCCTCGACTTCCTAACTGGAAGACCACAATCTTTGCAGATTGGTGATAACATCTCCTCCTTGCTAATGATCAACACTGGCGCACCTCAGGAGTGTGTGCTTAGCCCACTTCTTTACTCTCTATATACACATGACCGTGTGGCTAGGCATAACTCAAATACCATCTATAAATTTTCTGATGATACAACCATTGTTGGTAGAACCTCAGTTGGAGTTGAGAGGGGGTATAGGAGTGAGATATACCAACTAGTGGAGTGGTGCTGCAGCAACAACCTGGCACTCAACGTCAGTAAGACGAAAGAGTTGATTGTGGACTTCAAGAAGGGTAAGACGAAGGAACACATGCCAATCCTCATAGAGGGATGAGAGGTGGAGAGAGTGAGCAGTTTCAAGTTCCTGAGTCCCAACATATTGATGCAGTTATAAAGAAGGCAAGACAGTGAATATACTTCATTAGGAGTTTGAAGAGATTTGGTATGTCAAGAAATCCACTCAAAAACATCTACAGATGTACTGTGGAGAGCATTCTGACAGGCTGCATCACTCTCTATTATGGAGGGGCTACTGCACATGACCGAAAGAAGCTGCAGAGGGTTGTAAATCTAGTCAGCTCCATCTTGGGTCTTAGACCTCAAGGGATCACCCCCCCCCCACCCCATTCCAACGATTTGTTATCCCCCCTCCTGTCAGAGAGCGGTGGCTCAGAAACGCAGAGTCTATTATTCAGAACCTCCAGCACCCAGGGCATGCCCTTTTCTCACTGTTGCCATCAGGTAGGGGGTACAGAAGCCTGAAGGCACACACTCAGCGATTCAGGAACAGCTTCTTCCACTCTGCCATCTGAGTCCTAAATGGACATTGAACCCTTGAATGCTACCTCACTTTTAAAATATACAGTATTTCTGTTTTTTGCATGTTTTAAAATCTATTCAATATGTATACTGTAATTTACTTATTATTATAATTTTTATTTTACTTATTTTTTTTCTCTTTTATATTACGTATTGCACTGAACTACTGCTGCTGCTAAGTTAACAGATTTCACATCACATGCTAGTGATAATAAACCTGATTCTGATAATATACCGAGAGAGTTGGAGAACAGTGCCAGTGTAAGTATGAAACCTGACATAGCCAATTATAACAGGGTTCATGCAAGTGCCCAAGGTTACACTGCTACCCTGGAGAAGGTGGAATGAAGAGAAAAAGATATTATTGAGAGTGAGATCCAGCTCTGCCGTACAGGGGAATAGGAATGTAGAGGGCCTGGACGGCCATGGTAATAATGAGAAGGTTGTGGCCAGGGAACTGAAAGTTGTTGAAGTGATGGAGAGCGTGGGAGTGGAGAGGGACTGAACCAAGAAGGACTAGATAGAGTTGAAATATTAGGATACGAGTTCAATCGAGCAAGAGTAAGCAGAAACAATGGGCCTACTGGAGCAGTTTGGTTTGACAATTTTGGGTAGCCTGGGGTTGAGGAAAAATATCTTGGACTCTGTAGAGAGGAGACGAATACAAGTGAAAAAGTCAGTATTTTTTTTATGGGAGACTATTGCTTGATATTTCTCAGTAGGGTCCTGGTTCAGGACTAAACGAGGTATCTGAGATTCAAAGATTCAAAGCATATTTGTTATCAAAGAATGCACAAGTTATACACTGTGAAATTTGTCTGCTTACAGGCAGCCGCAAAGCAAGAAATCCAAATAAGCTAATTTAAAAACAAAAGACCAAAATCACTGTGGAGAGAGGGAGATTGAGAAAGGGGGGGGGGGAAAGGGTGAGGAATAATAAAAAAGCACACATCCTGCAAACAATAGAAGCAAGCCAACAGCATTCTGAACTAGACTGAGTCTCCAGATGTGATCCCAGAGCAGCCAGAGTAGGCCCAAACTTTGGTCCTCTGTTCATCACACCAGCAGGGTAAGAACACACTACACTCTGATCAGTTCACAGTCTCTGCACTGCAAAATCAGCCCGACATTCACGGGAGAGTGAGTGAGATCAGCTGGGCACTTGGGCTCCTAATCTATCTGGGCTGATGTTTAAATTATCCAAGCACCGGGTAATGCCTAGCTTCTGGCCCAGGAACACACTTGGGCCGCATAGCCCTAAGCTGTCCTTGATCTCACCAAGTTGGCTCAGTGCTGGGATTGATCCAACCTTCCACCCAGTTTAGGTGGATAAGCATCAAAACTCATCTGCATTCACTCTTCTCCAAAGCACTCACTCCATCTCCGGCAGCAAACACCACCGACTCTGTCCGCTGAAACACATTGAACCTCAGATTGCCCCAGCAAAGCTCATCCTGCAAACCAGCTTCATCTCTGCCTGCAGTGTTGTTTCACCACAATTTGCTTCAGAAAAGTTGTAAGTAAAGTTTTTATTCAAATACCTTGCCTTTTGATCTACAAGTAAGCTGTCACACATCTTCGGTATCTTAAACCAGAGAGCAAACTTTTGGCATCCAGCAGACTCCGATGGCACTGCTGCCCTTATCGGAGAGATTGACAGTGAGGCTGGGAACAGAGAGAGGAGAACAGTATATTCAGAAAGTGTGAGTAGGTGACAGGAGTAGTGATGTCAAAATGGTTCATGTCCCGTTGGAATTTAGAGATGAAAAGATCCAGAGCAGGCAGAAGGGCCACTACAACCTTCACTTACTCCAACTCGCTAATTTAAAGCGCACGTCAACTACCTAACACTCCAAACACCTATGTATTTGTAAATCAGGTCCCATTTATTAAAATTAAAATCAGTTATCTGCTAACTTGTAACTTACAGGACATAACAAGGCATGACAAGACAAGTGAATCTGATCACAATTCTGAAATAAGTAATTTAACAAACTTGTTCAGAATTCTGCCCTCAGTACATTGAGAGAAAATTCATTTGCAATATATACCAAAGTGCTCTTTTAATGAAATTGTGATAGTTCACATTGATTAAGATTGAATGCTTAATATATGACATTATAAATAAAAGGTGCATGAAAATAATCAGAGTTTTCAGGATGAGTAATTATATTTTAACGTAGCATAATTGCAGACAAATCACTTGGGCTTTTAGAAAATTGGAGAGAAGTTTCTTTACGTCCTTATTCCAAGGGGAGTTAACTTGTGTAAGCAACCATCAGCAATTATAGAGTTCAATTATACAGCACTAGTGTACTAGAAATATAAAGACTTGGATAATGATCTAGACAGAGTTCAAACCATGGAAATGGGAGAATTTGAATTCATTTAGAAGTAACTAAATAAACAAACTGATGTCAGAGTAACCCTAAATCAGGCAATTTTAGTAAAACTCGAACAGTTCATTACTGTCCTTCAGATAAAGACACAGTATCCTTATCTAGTCATGTCTTGATATAACTCCAGCTTTACACCTTGACCCTGAAGTGATCAGCAAGCCATCCATTTCCACCATTGGACTAAACATGGCTGTCAAGGATTTGTTCTTGGAGCATGTGGAATACAAATTGCCAAGTGAAGTGAATTTTGAATGCAGAATTGTACCATCATTGGAAACTGTCCATCCTGATGACTCTTCCTCTTAACATGAACCTTATTCTCAGTTGCTTCATCCATTTCAACCTCCTTTCAGTAAGTCTATGTTAACCACTGTCAACACTACTTACACAGCAGAAGATGGTGCACAATTAATGGGGAAATTTGAAAAGCATCTATATTGGTGAAAATCTTTGATTGCAAAAGGAGGAAACTGCCAACAATATCATTGCTGAGAGATGATAACAAGAATCCAGAAACAGGGATAGTCTGGTGAGCTCCTTGTATCTGCACTGCCTTTCAATATGGTCATAGCCGATCTTTTACTTCAGCTCAACTTCTCCACCCTAACCATAACCTTATTTCTTTTAATAACCAGAAATCAAACCATTTTTTCTTAAATATACTCAGTGACTAAGCATTCACATTCCATCAGCTAGAGAATCATTATGTTTGCCTAATATCTTCGTGAAGAAACTTCTCTACATTTCAGTCCTAAATGACTGAACGTTTATTTTTACTCCTAGTTCTAAACCCCCAGCTAGGAGAAATATCATTCCTGCATCTGTCTTACTAGACCCATTAAAAAAATGTTTCAGTGAGACCATCTTTCATTCTTTAAACTCATGAGAGTTTAGGCCCATCTTCTGAATTACTCATCTGACAAATGCAGCATCATAGGAATTACAAACACATTATCATACAAATCCATTCAATAAACCTACTTTCACTCTATCATAAGTATTTCCTTACAGTAATAAGACACCAGGCCTGCATATAATATTCATGTTCTATATAATTGCGGCAAGATGTCTTTACTCCATTCCCCTTGCAATAAAGGCCAATGTATTGGTTACCCTCTTAATGATTTGTGGTATTCATACATAACACTCGCAGGTCCCTCTCTACACTTTTCAAATTCTTATCATTGACAAAAAAACATTTCTACAAAAATGGAAAACCTCCAGTTTTTTCTCTACAACCTTCAATCTGCCATTTTCTCACCTAGTACACTTAAGCTTGATTATATCCCCTTTAAAACCTCTGCATCCGCCTTATGCACACACCATTCTGCCGCACATCTTTGTACTATCAATTAACATTGAAATGATGAAGTATTTAATCCCTCCATCCAAATCATTGATAAAGGTCATGAACACTTGCTACATCCCTCCCAATTTGAAAATGCACCATTATTCATTTTCTGTTTCCTTTTGTTAACCAGTCCTCAATTAATGCCTTTATATATTTCTAATTATTTTCTTCATGATGACTTCTTGTTTGGAGCATTTCCAAAGGCAAAATCATCTTCTAATTTGCCATCAACATTTATTCTGTTTGTTAGAAACTTCATTTCCCTTTCATAAGTCCATGTCATTACACTGAAACTGCTGCCTGCAGCTCCCAAACCAAGCCCATTATTACCTCCTAGGTGCACAGCTCCATTTCCGTAATGATAGTTTTTCATGGATATAAAATGATCACTTTCAAGAAAAAAGAACATTAATCCATTTAGTATTAATATCAGTTCCTGCAGGCAAGTACTGTGATGGTTATCTTTATCATTTTGGTCCTAGCATAACCTTATTTGTAAATAAATCTAAGGATGATTTAGCCTGTGCAATGGAGTGTTATTTCTTATCAGTGATAGGAGATTTATTGTATGTTCAACACATTCTTAAATAATGTGTTACATTTAGAGTTGGTTGATAGATTAATCAAATTATGAGGAAAGGGACTAAGATACAAGTTTGGATTTTGACCTGTAACAAAAACTGAAGGTAAAAAAGACAAACTTCTGGCATTACATTTACTGTCTTTACATGTTAAGATCCATTGGGGAAAAAAATCCAGAAGGGGCGCAATTAAGATCTGAAGTTAAATGCTCACGAGTCAGAAGTTATAAGGTCACTAGTTCTACAGTTTTTAAAAATGCTTGAAGGACACCTTGAGAAATGGTCAATAATCATTTGCCTCATGTAAATTATAATGAATTTAACATTAAAGTGTCATATGCAAAGAGTACTCTACTAATACATTCAATAAAAGTGGAATTAATTACAGAAATTCAGTGACCTGATCATTAATAGTTTCTCTATCCTTGGTGTCATGTTTAACAATTCAAGGGTCTAGAGAACTCATAATGTGGTATCTCTACAAAGAATAAAGCGGAAACTCAGCCACAATTTACTTACTTATTATTCACCCTGGAAACTGCCTATTGTCCGGCAGATGTCAGTGAACCACAGTTTGAGAACCACTGTACAATTTGCTGCACAAATGCAGTTGTCAGAATGAGATGATTATGTTTTGCCAGTTCCATGAACGTGAGCTGAGAAGTATGATTTCAGACTGATATGAAGCAGTTTTACTGTAATGATATGGATTTTTATTAATTTTGTTTCTAACCTGAAGGGGCTCGTCCTGAAATGTCGACTGTACATTTTTCCATAGATGCTGCCTGACCTGTTGAGTTCCTCCAGCATTTTGTGTGTGTTTTCTAAATATCCTCCTTAATTACATATTTTGGTATTGATTGTGCTTCCTGCCTTGATTGTATTCCCCCCCCCCTTTACATTTTATTAAAGTCAACACCAGGGAAGGCAAAAGTAATCTTCAGCTCAAGAGAGTGAAAGCATGTTTCAGGATCCAGTTTGAATCTGATGTGATCACACAGTTTACATCAATGAGTTCCACTAAGATGAAATTCGATCACATTACATCCTTTGGAATCTGATTATATAAGCAGACCTGTATACAGTTACAAGAGACAGTAATAGATGGGTTGTGTTTACTCAAACACAAGGTGCTATTTGTTATATGTTTGAATCTTCATTCTGTCATGTTTTTCTGCAAAGCACATTAGATTTTCATGCACATGTGATTTTAAAATTGACAGGTAGCCGCTTCTTACATTCCACTTGACTGGGTGTTATTTCAATTACAATACAAATTCAAAGAAAATAGTCCTCAGGAACCTGGGAGTTTATTATGTAGGTGAAAGCTGAAGGATAGACCTGCTTCAAGTCAGAGTAGGGAAGTCTTGCTTTGCCAAGGTGGTCCTGGTGCTCATGGTGCTAGTGTTAGCCTGCTCCGTTATTCAATGAGATAGAAACAAAGAAAAGCTACAGCACAATACAGGCCCTTCGGTCCACAAAGTTGTGCCGAACATGTCCCTACCTTAGAAATTACTAGGATAGGATCTTCGCTTCCTTTTGCTTTATCTAAATTGAATAAACAAATAACCAATCCTATAGTTAAACATACATTACGAATATGGTTTCAATTTCGTAAATTCTTTGGCTTGAATAAGTTTATCTTATCAAGCCCTATTACATCTAACTTTTTTTTGATTTTATGGATTACACCTTTGTATTATAAAACAAAAGGTATAACATGTTTTTGTGACTTTTTTTAGACAATAGTTTCATGTCCTTTGAACAGCTATCTAATAAATATAATTTGCCTAAAACTAATTTTTTTAGATACTTGCAAGTTAGAAATTTCTTGAATAACATGTTACAGTTTTTTCCAAAATTATGTCCAATGGACATTACGGAAAAAATTTAGCTCTGAATTCTTGCCAGAAGGGTTTATTAGCCATCATTTATAATATGATCATGAAAATACAGGCAGAAGTATCAGAGAAAATAAAGAAGGAATGGGAAAAAGAATGTCATTGTCTTATACTCACTGAGCAGTGGGAGAAAATTTTACAATTAGTCAATTCTTCTTCTATTTGTGCTAAACATGCCTTAATACAATTTAAGGTTGTACATATGTCTAAGGATAAACTTGCTCAATTTTGTTCTTATGTTAATCCAACCTGTGACAGATGTCATTCTGAAGTTGCTTCATTGACCCACATGTTTTGGTCTTGTCCCTGCTTGCAAAATTATTGGAAAGATATTTTCGGTATTATTTCAAAAGTTCTGAAATATTAAATTGCAACCGCATCCTATTATTGCTATTTTTGGTTTACCAATGGTGGATAATAGTTGTTTATCCCCCTCAGCCTGGTGGATGAGTGCATTTGTTACATTAATGGCTAGAAGATCTATCCTATTGAATTGGAAAGAAATTAATCCTTTAACCATATTTCAGTGGTTTTCTCAAACTATTTCTTATTTGAGTTTAGAAAAAATTAGAAGTGTTGTTTTTGACCCTTCAATTAAATTTGAAGAAACTTGGAGACCATTTATTCAACATTTTCATATGAGCTAAACTGACTTTTCCTAAACCTCACTTGTATTATCCTTAATTATTTGGACGGAGGTGCGGAGTTATTGACGCTGCTGTGTATATTTGACATAATGCAATGGCCCATGTTGGTTAGGTTTTTTTTTGGAGGGGGTTTTTTCTTATTTACTCCTTTTTTCATAATCACTATGAGTTTGGGAGGTTATTATATATGGATTATCATCTATTTGTATTTATACTTTAACCTATTAATTATGTATTCTCAAACTCTCTGTATCTGTTTCTCTTATGTTTGTTTAAAATTAATAAAAAGATATAAAAAGAAATTACTAGGTTTACCCATACCCATAATAGCCTTCTATTTTCTAAGCTCTATGTACCTATCCAAAAGTCTCTTTCTTAAAAGACCATGTCATATCCGCCTTCACCACTGTTGCCAGCAGCCCATTCCACGCACTCACCACTTTCTGAGTAAAAAACTTACCCCTGACATCTCCTCTGTACCTACTCGCCAGCATCTTAAACCTGTGTCTTCTTGTGACAACCATTTCAGCCCTGGGAAAAAGCCTCTGACAATCCACATGATCAATACCTCCATCATTTTATACACCTCTATCAGGTTACATCTCATCCTCTGTCATTCCAAGGAGAAAAGGCCGAGTTCACTAAACCTATTCTCATAAGGTATGCTTCCCAATCTAGGAAACATCCTTGTAAATTTCCTCTGTACCCTTTCTATGGCTTCCACATCCTTCCTGTAGTGAGGCGACTAGAACTGAACACAGTACTTCAAGTAGGGTCTGACCAGGGTCCTATATAGCTGCAACATTACCTCTTGGCTCCTAAATTCAATTCCATGATTGATGAAGGACAATACACTGTACGCCTTCTTAACCACAGAGTCAACCTGCACAGCTGATTTGAGCGTCCCATGGACTCGGAGCCGAAGATCCCTCTCATCCTCCAAACTACCAAGAGTCTTACCATCAATACTATATTCTGCCATCATCTTTGAGCTACCAAAATGAACCATTTCACACTTATCTGGGTTGAACTCCATCTGCCACTTCTCAGCCCACTTTTTCATCCTATCAATGTGCTGTTGTAACCTCTGACAGCCCTCCACACTATCCACAACACCTCTAATCATTGCATCATCAGCAAACTTACTAACCCATCCCTCCACTTCCTCATCCAGGTCATTTATAGAAATCACGAAGAGTAAGGGTCCCAGAACAGATCCCTGGGGCACACCACTGGTCACCGACCTCCATGCAGAATATGACCCATCTACAACCACGCTTTACCTTCTGTGGGCAAGCCAGTTCTGGATCCACAAAGCAATGTCCCCTTGGATCCCATGCTTCCTTACTTTCTCAATAAGCTTTGCATGGTGTACCTTATCAAATGCCTTGCTGAAATTAATATGCACTATGTCTATTGCTCTTACTTCATCAATGTGTTTAGTCACATCCTCAAAGAATTCAATCAGGCTCATAAGGCACGACTTGCTCTTGACAAAGCCATACTGACTATTTCTAATCATATTATGTCTCTTCAAATGTTCATAAATCCTGCCTCTCAGGATCTTCTCCATCAACTTACCAACCACTGAGGTAAGACTCACTGGTCTATAATTTCCTGGGCTATCTCTACTCCCTTTCTTTAATAAAGGAACAACATCCACAACACTCCAATCCTCCAGAAACTCTCCAGTCCCCATTGATGATGCAAAGATAATCGCGAGAGGCTCAGTAATCTCCTCCCTCACTTCCCACAGTAGCCTGGGGTACATCTCATCCGGCGACTTATCCAACTTGATGCTTTCCAAAAGCTCCAGCACATCCTCTTTCTTAATATCTAGATGCTTTCTTAATATCTTCAGTGTGCTGCAAGTCAGCACTACAAACACCAAGAATCCTTCTCCATAGTGAATACTGAAGTATTCATTAAGTACCTCTGCTATTTCCACTGGTTCCATACACACTTTCCCACTGTCACACTTGATTGGTCCTATTCTTTCACGTCTTGTCCTCTTACTTTTCACATAATTGTAGAATGCATTGGGGCTTTCCTTAATCCTACCCACCAAGGCCTTCTCATGGCCGCTTCTGGCTCTCCTAATTTCCTTTTCAAGCTCCTTTGTGTTAGCACTATAACCTTCTAGATCTCCAACATTACCTAGCTCTCTTAAACTTTTTGTAAGCTTTCCTTTTCTTCTTGACTAGATTTGTTACAGCCTTTGTACACAACAGTTCCTCTACCCTACCATAACTTCCCTGTCTCATTGGAACATACTCCATACAAATATTTTCTGAACATTTGCCACATTTGTTCCGTACTTTTCCCTGAGAACATCTGTTTCCAATTTCCTGCTCGACAGCCTCATAGCTCCCCTTACTCCAATTAAACACTTTTCTAACTGGTCTGTTCCCACCTCTCTCCAATGCTCTTGTAAAGGAGTTAGAATTATGATTACTATCTCCAAAATGCTCTCCCTCTGAGAGATCTGACACCTGACCAGGTTAATTTCCCAATACTAAATCAAGTACAGCCTCTCCTCTTGTAGGCTTATCTACATATTGTGTCAAGAAACCTTCCTGAACACCATATAATAATTATAGCATGGAAACAGCCCTTCTGGTTCATACCTAATGCTTACTCTCACCTAGTCCCACCAACCTGCACTCAGCCCATAAACCTCCATTCTTTTCCTGTCTCTATACCTATCTAATTTTACTTTAAATGACAATACCAAACCTGCCTCTACCACTTCTACTGGAAGCTTGTTCCACACATCTACCACTCTGAGTAAAGAAATTTCCCCTCGTGTTACCCCTAAACTTTTGCTGCCTAACTCTCAACTCAGGTCCTCTTGTTTGAATCTCCCCTACTCTCAATGGAAAAAGCCTATCTACATCAACACTATAACACAACCTAACAAACTCCACCCCATCTAAGCCCCTTGCTCTAGGGAGATGCCAATCGATATTTGGGAAATTAAAATCTCCCATCACGACAACTCTGTTATTATTACACCTTTCCAGGATCTATTTCCCTATCTGCTCCTCAATATCCCTGTTACTATTAGGCGACCTATAAAAAACACCCAATAAAGTTATTGACCCCTTGTTTTTCCTAAATTCTGCCCACAGAGACTCCGTAAACAATTTCCCCATGGTGTCCACCTTTTCCGCAGCCACGATACTATCTCTGATCAATAGTGCCACGCCCCCACCTCTTTTACCTCCCTTCCTGTCCTTTTGAAACATCTAAATCCCGGCACTTTAAGTAACCAATCCTGTCCCTAAGCCATCCAAGTTTCTGTAATGTTCACCACATCATATCTCCAAGTACTGATCCATGCTCTAAGCTCATCCGCTTTGTTCACAATACTCCTTGCATTAAAATAGACACATCTCAAACCTTCGGTCTGAGCACATCTCTTCTCTATCACTGCCTATCCTCCCTCACACACTGTCTCCAAACTATTTGTAAGCCAACCGCCTCTTCCTCTGTCTCTACAGTTCAGTTCCCACCCCCCAACAACTCTAGTTCAAATTCTCCCCAGTAGCCTTAGCAAACCTCCCCTGCCAGGATATTGGTCCCCCTGGGATTCAAGTGCAACCCTTCCTTTTTGTACAGGTCACACCTGCCCGAAAAGAGGTCCCAATGATCCAGAAATCTGAATCCCTGCCTTCTGCTCCGATCCCTCAACCAGGCATTCACCCTCCGCCTCATTCTCTTCCTATACTCACTATTGTGTGGCACAGGTAATAATCCTGAGATTACTACTTTTTCAGTCCTGCTCCTCAACTTCCTTCCTAACTCCCTGTACTCTTTTTTCAGGACCTCTTCCCTTTTCCTACCTATGTCATTGGTACCAACATGTACCACAACCTCTGGCTGTTCTGTCTCCCACTGCAGGATATCTTGGACGCGATCAGAAACATCCTGGACCCTGGCACCAGGGAGGCAAACTACCATCTGGGTCTCCTGATTGCATCCACAGAATCGCCTATCTGACCCCCTATCGAGTCCCCTATTACTACTGCCTTCCTCTTCCTTTCCCTACCCTTCTGAGCTACAGGGCCGGACTCTGTGCTGGAGGCACGGCCACTGTTCCTTCCCCCAGGTAGGCTGTCCCCCCCCAACAGTACTCAAACAGGAGTACTTATTGTCAAGGGGTACAGCCCCCTCCTAACCGTGACCTACCTGTCTGCCTCCCGTGGTCCTGGTGTGACCACCTGCCTGTAACTCCTCTCTATCAACTCCTCACTCTCCCTGACCAAAGGTCCCAGACCCTGGCACTTGGGAGGTAAACTACCATCTGAGTTTCTTTCCTGCAACCACAGAATCACTTGTCTGACCCTCTGACTATAGAGTCCCCTATCATTACTGCCTTCCTCTTCCCTACCCTCTAAGCCACAGTTCTGGACTCTGTGCCAGAGGCGCGGCCACTGTTGCTTCCCCTAGTTGGGTTGTCCGTCCCCCCCCCCACCCAACAGTAATCAAGGAGTACTTATTGTCAAGGGGTACAGCCACTGGGGTACTCTCTAGTACCTGACTCTTCCCCTTCCCTCTCCTGACTGTGACCTACTTGTCTGTCTTCCATGGCCCCGGTATGACCACTTGCTTATAGCTCCTCTCTATCACCTCCTCACTCTCCCCGACCAGGCGAAGGTCATCAAGCTGCATCTCCAGTTCCCTAACTCAGTCCCTTAGGAGCTGTAGCTTGACATATCGGGCACAGATATGGGAGGCTGGGAGACTCCAGGGCCTCCCACAACTGACACCGAGCACAGAAATATAGCCTCACACACATACTTCCACCTTTCCGCAATTAACACAGTTAAATCTACCTCTCCTCGTCCCATTATCGCCGAAGCCCGTTGAGCCAAAGTTCTATCACTCTGCCGCCTCTCACTCCGCTGCCCACTCCAATGCTGCCCACCGTACATGGCAGTCTTTTTAAACCTTTCCTGCTCTACTGTCTGACGTCACGCGCCTGCGCAGTCTTGCCTCTTTTTTACCCCGAGTAGTAAAACTGCCTTCACTCCAGAAATCCTTATCCATTTACCTGCAGCCTTTTTGCTTCGAATCAAAAAAAAATCATAAAATGATTTTGACCTCAGTTCCACTTTCCTGTCCATTGTTCATAACACTCGACTTACCCACAGTTCACAAAATTGTCCATCCCTACTTTGAATGTAATCAATGGCTCCACCTCCGTCTCTGCAGTTACCTGATGTAGAAAGTTCCAAGGATTCAAAACATTCAGAAGAAATTTCTCCTCAGCTCCATTTTCAATGGTAACCCCTCCTTCACCCTCTACATAGCCATGACTATGTCGCCACCCACAGCTCCAAACTGCTAATTAAATTTGCTGATGATACTACATTGATTGGCCACATCTCAACTAATAACAAGGCAGTCTATACAGAAGAAGTCATCATCCTGACACAGTGGTGTCAAGAAAACAACCACTCCCTCAACGTTGCAAAAACAAAGGAGCTGCTTGTGGACTACAGGAGGAATGGAGACAGACTAACCCCTATTGACATCAATGGATCTGGGGTTGAGAAGGTGAACAGCTAAGTTCCTCCACATACACATCACCGAGGATCTCACATGGTCTGTACATACCGGCTGTTTGGTGAAAAAAAGCACAACTATGTCTCTTTCACCTCAGACGTTTGAGAAAATTTGGCATGAGTCCCCAAACATTAAGGACTTTTAACAGGGGAAAAATTGAGAGCATCCTGACTGGCTACATCACTGCCCAGTCTGGGAACTGATCATCCCTCAATCGCAGGACTCTGCAGAGAGTGATGCGGTCAGCCCAGCGCATCTGTGGATGTGAACTTCCCACTATTCAGGACATTTACAGAGACAGGTGTATAAAAAAGCCCCAAAGGATCATTGGGGACCCGAGTCACCCCAACCACAAACTGTTCCAGCTGCTACCATCTGGGAAACGGTACCACAGCATAAAAGCCAGGACCAACAGGCTCCGGGCCTGCTTCTTCCACCAGGCCATCAGAATGATTAATTCACATTGATACAATTGTATTTCTATGCTATATTGACTGTCCTGTTGTTCATACTATTTATTGCAAATTACTATAAATTGCACATTGCACATTTAAATGAAGACGTAACGTAATGATTTTTATGTGAAGGATGTAAGAAATAAAGTCAAGTCAATATAAAAGTCTATTAAAACCTGATCAATAATTTTCTTGTGTAATTATGCTCCACATGCTATGCAGACACAAGGCATCTTCTTCTTGCTTCAAAACAAATGGCAAATATTTTTAGTTATGGTGTTGATATACTTACAGCAAGACTGTAGTCACCCACCAGAAGGTCATATGGGTGTCATCAATCAAGGGTGTACTTTAGGAAAACTGACAGTCATCTTTCAGTTGATCAATTTCATTTTGCTTTGGTTGCCATGAGAAAAGCTTGTTTAATATTGTGCAAAAGGCACCAGTCACAAGCTTTAATTAACTACCAAGAACAAATTGGCTCTTACTAAATTTCAACCCCCTGTGCCTACTAAGGAGGTGCCATAGCAGAACAATAAGAGAGATTTCATCATACTAATGGCCATTCTTACTTGGATGGATATCCTTCTGAACCTTTGGATACAATAGGGTATTTTAAGAGCATTTTAGATCGGTACATGGAATTTAGAAAAATAGAGAGCTATACGCTAGGGAAATTCTAGGCAGTCGCTAGAGTAAGTTACATGGTCAGCACAACATTGAGGGCCGAAGGGCCTGTAAATGTCTATGTTCTATGCTCTATCCATCTTCCAAACAGTTCTCAGCCAACTGTGCCAGTAATGTCTATCTATTTCAGTGGCAGTCAGCCCTGGTTAAGATCACCCACACATTTAATGAATCTATCCCACTAGATTCTTGCTATTAATAATTCCACATCATGTTGTATCATAACCAAACTGATTCAGAATCAACTCACATATAATACTGAAGGACATCAGTAAGTCAGGGAGCATCGAGGGAGTGGAACCAACGGTCAATGTTTTAGCTAAGTCTCCTCATCGGGCCTTTATCACAGCCCAAAATGTCAACTGTTTATTCCCCTCCATAGATATTGTTGAGTTCCTCCAGCATCTTGTGTGTTGCTCAAGATTTTCATCATCACTGTGAAGGCTCAACCATCAAGTTCGTTCTAAACTGATATAAATATCAGTTTATAATACATGAATATGAGCATAGTGCAACAAAAATGGTGCCCGATGAATGGAAGAATAGGACCATCTATTTCTGCTTCAAATTGTTATGTTCTTCTTCATCGAAAAATGGCAGAGCCAGCTGTGGCAGGACTTTGAGTAAACATTATACCTCATTAGACGCAGAGAAGACACAAATCATCCCGAAAATCTTGCTACTCAGAAATACCATCTCATTCAGCTCTGGATTAAGTACACCATTCTCCCTCCAGAAATTCAGTTGCACACAATGGTAACAACAGAGGGAGTAGCAGAGGACATCTTCTCTGCACCCTCTCTAAAGCTTACACATCCTTTCCTTTAGAGGGGTTACTAGAACTGAACACAATCTCCAAGTGTGGTCTAACTAGGGTCTTATAGAACTGCAATATTACCCTGTGGCTCTAGAGCTCAATCTCCCAACTAATGAAGGCGAGTATACCCTATAGATTCTTATCCACCCTCTCACCTTGATTGGGAACTTTGAGGGATCTATGGACTGAGATGCAAATGGCACAGTTAATAGTAATTAAATACAATTATTATTGCTGAATATGGAACAGTGGATATGGTGACTATGGATTTTAATAAGGCAGAAGACAAGCTTCCCTATGAAGACTCATCTAGCAAGTCATGGGTCGTGAGTTCGATGGAAATATAATTGGCTTGCACTCAGAAGGCAAAGCATGGTAGTAGATGGGGCATTTCCTGCCTGGAAATTGTTAACTAGTGGTGTTCCGCAGGGATCTGTTCTGGGTCTGCTATTCTTTGCTATCTGTTGCTCTACACTGCTAATTAGCTTGCATATAGCCTTGTACTTCACCTTCAAGTTCCATCTTCCAAGATGTATCGTTTCACACTTTTCTTAATTAAAGTCCGTCTGCCTCTTCTTTGCCCAGTTCTACATCCTGTCTATATTCTGTAACTTACAAGAACCTTCTACACTATCCACAACACCACCAACCTTTGCATCTCCTGCAAGGTTCCTAAACCCCACTTCCAATTCCTATCTAAGTAATTCATAAAATTTGCGAAGAATAACGGACCCAGAACAGATCGCTGTGGAACATCTCAAGTTACCAATCTCCAGGCAGGAAATACTCCATCTACTACCATACTTCACCCTCTGTGGGCAAGCCAGTTCTGAATCCACACAGCCGTATTTCCATCGATCTCATGCCTTATGACTTGCTAGATGAGTCTACCATGACAAAGCTCATTAACCGTCTTACTAAAATCCAAACACACCACATCCACAGATCCACCTTCATCAATAATAATTGTATTCAAGGATTTCTTTAAGAATGTGTGATTAATATAATTTAAAAATATTTTATGGAATAATCCCAATTCATTCATGCCAATTGTAAGTCATAATGACTGACACTTAACCCATTTGCTTGCATTAGATCCACATCCCTCTACTCTTTATCTACTCATTGTTGTCCTGTCCTTTGACTTAAATGTGTGTCATTCCATTGACATAATAGTATCTATACATCTGTTTATTTAAAATGAAGCAAACAATTTAAAAAAATCTCATCATGAGGAATGAAAACTTCTTGCATTTGTTATTGAATCCTGTATTAATAATCAAGGGCTCTTGAAGTCCACATTATCATGAAGTTCATTGATTAAATAAAAATAAATGAATTTTGTAGGAATTGTTTGACGTCATGAACTCTGCTCAGTAAGTCCATTCTGTGCTAAATATACAACACTGCTCATTACCATGCCAAGCAGTGAGATCGCCCAAGCAAAAATCATTTAGCATAATTATTGCATTGCTGTCATTTCCTGACACAAACCTATACATGTTTTATTACTGGCTTTGTAATCCTTTTTGCCAATCTGATAATTTAGACATTATTAATAATATATAATCATGCAATGATACATTAGTGTTAATTCTGCCTCAGCTGAATTTTAAACTAATCATTCACTTCCCTAATTATTGATATTATTACTTATTCCAAATTTAACTAGCCATCCTTTGCAACGCAGTGTATTCATTTGCTAGAACTGATAGCAAAAAGTGGAAGTATTTCAATATATTTACTACATTTCTACAGAATCCAAAATAGATTTGATGTAGAGTGGAACAACAAAAAAGTATTTTCTGATGGAATTCTTGCACTGTAATTACAGCTGACCCCAATCCAAGGTGAAAACTTTACAGAAGGATAAACTGGAAATTAACCTTTACACAAAGGGCATTTACACCTAGGGAGCTCTATCAGTACTTTAAACAGGCAGCAGTGAGTCAGCTAGAGATTTGACACCACTCCCTGCCTGATCTACAGGCCTTATAAACAGCAATTTTGAAAAATAATGTATATATTTTTTTCTCTCATTTGTTTTTAAAAAGTAAATTTTTGCAAGACTATGTTAAACTTGGAAGAGTCAAAATAGAAACTGCCCTGCCTGCAATTACAATAAAGCTAGTAATTTGAGGCAGATGAAATGTACTTTTGGTACAGAAAACTCTTAAGCAATCAGAGGACTATTATACTGTACATAACAATCAACAACCTGCTATTTACAATACTGACCATGCAGCTCTGATGTTGCCAGCAAGGGCTGCCCCTACTGAAGTGACATGTGTCAGCACTTGCTGGGTAGAATCTATGTTGATTTCTGCAGCATTATCTATTTTTTCTGTTAATGATAGCAAGGGGTAAAACTGATGGTTATGGTCTGTGGTTCTCTCAGAAGGCAATAAAAATATTCCAGTTTTTAATTTTTTGACTTTTTTGATAGAAAATGAAAAAAATATTGCATTACTCAGAAAAATAATAAATGGTTTACTTGATCTACTCCAATTCTTCTAGTTCTCCAATTCAGAATTTTTGCTGGTTTTAGATGATTTGGAATTTGCCTCATAGCACAACTTTTTTTGGCCCGATTGTCACAACCTTGAGTACAGACTATTTGATTCGAGCCAGATAGAACCCAGCCATCAGTTTCAGGTCTCATCATCTCTCTCTGTATCCCATACTTCCTGCAACTCAGAATTACATGTTCTACTGATTTCTCTTCCTGACATTCCTCACAAAAACCTGTCTGGTGTTTCCCTATCATTTTCAATGATTTAAGTGCACAGTGCTCCAGCCTTAACCTAGTCCACACAGTTTCCTCTCTTCTGTATCCACTGCCTACCCTAGTACCTATAACACTCTTTTATATTTGATATAAGTGCCTCCCTTTTCCCTCTCTGTCCCATCTTTCTTGCCACATTTTGATGATGAGAATTAATCTAAGGGAATTGAGGTGCAGGAAATCACATTAAAAGGGTTGCTGGGCATGGGTGAGAGGGCACAGGTCGGGGTACTTTTAGCTTTCTTAAGCGATACAGGGTTTTTTTTATATAGGATATGATGGCTAAGCAGGAATAGGGTACAAGGATGGCCAAAGGAAGGAAGGATAAAGTGTAGATTAGGGTATGTGTGTGTATGTGAATGGGTGAAGGGATTTAGAATGCTAGTCTATCGTCTGATCCACACTCCAGAGCAGAAGGTGGCGGTAATGCACCATTAAGCTGGTGCCAAACATCGTAAAACAAGAAGAAGAAGAATTTCAGGTCTGATATACATTCTGCTAAAACATTTAGGTTGGGTTGGTTCAGTAATTTATTCTTGTCATAATATTTTACTTAGTATTACCATATATATTCTCTGTTCTTGGTCAGAATTTGTTGCTTTGCCTTCACATTCAGCAAGGAAACAGGCCATTCAGACCAAATCATCCATGGTGAACAAGTTGTCTACCTGAACTAGTTCTATTTGCCTGTATTTGGCTCATATCTCTCTGTGCCTTTGCTATCCATGTATCAGTCTAAATATCTTTTAAATGATACAATTGTACCTGCTTCCACAGCTTCCTCTGGAAGATAATTCCACATACTTGTCATTCTTTGTGTGAAGCATTTTCCCCTTATGTTCCCTTTAAATCTTTCCACTCTCACCATAAACCTATGCCCACAAGGTTTAGACTCTTCCAGCCTAGGAAAATGACTGTAACTACAGCCATGCTCCTCATGATTTTATATACTAATTCACTGACAGCACACAAGATCATTATATGGTCAGGCTAGAAATGGAAAGAATAACTACTCTGGTTCTAATTGCACTCAGGTTGGCCATGGCTGGATCAGGCTTCAATCTATAACTCAACCAGACCTTGAACCTTAGTGTGATTTGAAATGTACTGGGGTGTATGAGTAACACAAATAGCAAAATTTTAACATGAATGTAAGATTTGATAATAACACACAAGCTGATAGGCTGAGGATGTTCTTTCTACCACTTTGAAGAATATTTAACAGGTTGAACGAGCAGTGTTTATTTTCTTATTTGATTACGGTGGTGGTCTGGGCAGGAGGTATCCAAAAGAACCTGATGTCATGAGAAAGGATGAAGTAGATTGGTGCGGCTCCCTTGCAGCTGTTGCAACTCTGTGGAGAGCTGGCCTTTTCGAGGAATGGGGAAGACTGAGGCAGGCTGTGGTAGAGAGAATTTAGTGCAACTCCAATGAAGTCAGGTGAATGTTCTGTTCCTCCAACTTCACAAGAAGTTTTCCTCGGTGATATCTTGAGAAAACATTGAGCAATGTGAAGTGTTGAAAATTGCCTGGGTATAGACTGTTCAGTAAAGGACAAATCAATACAACTAGCTGCTGCACAGGGAGTACGCCTTCAGTCATCAACTCAGTGATGGGCGGAAATTATTGATATGCTTAGTGATGGAAGCTATCACGTGGCATTTACTCACCAACAACCTACGCATTGATGCCTAGTTTGGACCATTCAGATCTACACTTTGAACCCACAAGATGGCTTCCAGAGCCAAAGTAAGATTGTCAGCTTTTGATATCAGGGCAGGATTTAATCAGTTGTGGCATTAAGGAGCCCTAATAAAGTCAAAAGGGCATCAACACATAGGCACCCCTTTGGAAGGAAGGGGGTACAGAAGCTTGAATGCGCACACTCAGTGATTCAGGAACACCTTCTTCCTCTCTGCCATCCGATTCCTAAATGTACATTGAACACTACCTCACTTTTTTTATTATTATTTCTATTTTTGCACTACTTTTAACTATTTACTATACACACATATATCCATAATGAAGTTTTTTATTCACTCTATATTTATCATGTATTGCATTGTACTGCTACCACTAAGTTAACAAATTTTACAACATACGCCAGTGATATTAAACCTGATTTTGATTCTCTGGACTAAGTTATAGCTCACAGAAAGGAAGATGGTCAGGATAGCTGGTTAACTATTCCAGTCCCAAGATAGTCTTCTCTCTTCCATTCTAGTCCTGATGATGATGGGCTTTGGCCTGAAATGTTGACTCTTCATTTCTCTCTGCAGATGCCACATGACCTGATAAGTTCCTTCAGCATTTTGTGTGTGTTATTCTGGATACCCAGCATCTGAAAATCTCTTGTGCCTGGGATATCATTGCAAGACTGCATCAGGGTAGTGTTCTAACCCCAACGACTTTCCTAATTCCCTCAGGAAAGTAATTCAGAAAGTCAGAGGGGCCATGAAAAGTCCCTGACAAGTAGGATTAAACAGAATCACAAGCCATTCTATACATACATGAAGAGTAAGAAGATAACTAGGGAGAGAGTAGGAACAGACAAAGACAAAGAGGGAATCACTTGCTTGTATGCGGAGAATGTGGGTGAGGTCCCTAATGAATATTTTATGTCAGTATTTACTAAGGAGAAGGATGTTGAGGACAGGGAGATCAGTGTTGAGTGTATTGATATCCTGGGGCATCTTAAGGTAAAGAAGGAGTTAGTGTGATCCTTTTAAGGAGTATTAAGGTGGATAAGTCCCCAATGCATGATGGGATATACCTCAGGTTATTGTGACAGGCAAGAAGAGATTGCTGGGCTTTAACCAATGCCATGTCCAGTCACAGGTGAGGTCCTGGAGGACTGCTGAGTAGCTAGTAGCTAATGTTGTTCCTTTATTCAATAGGGAAACTGGATAATCCTGGAAACTATAAACCAGTGAGTCTCACGTCAGTGGTAGGAAGCTTACCAGAGATTTCTTAGTGATAGGATTTATGCATTTGGAAAACCATGCCATAATTAGGGAGAGACAGCATGGCTTGTGGGGCAAGTGGTGTCTTACTAACTTGACTCAGATTTTCGATGAGGGTGATTGATGAAGATAGAGCTGTGGATGTTCTCTACATAGATTTTAGTAAGGTGTTTAACAAGGTTCCTCATGGGAGGCTTATCCAAAAGATTACGATGTATGGGAACCATGTTAAATTGGCCATTAGGTTTCAGAACTAGCTTGCCCATAGAAGCAGGCAGAGAATAGTGGTCAAAAGGACCACTGCCATTTGAGATGTACTGTATATAAATGACCTGGATGAAAATATAGATAGGAGGATTAGTAAGTTTGGAAATGATATGAAGATTGTTGGTGTTATGGATAGCATAGAAAACTGGCCAAGTATACAGCAGGCTATAGATCAGTTGCAGATATGAGTGGAGAAACAGCAAATGGATTTTAACCCAGCCAAATGTGAAGTGTTGCATCTTGATGCAAGAAATATAAAGAAACAGTACACTATTAAAGGCAAGCCACTTAAAAGTGTGCATAAGGAGAGGAGAAAGATCACACAACCAGAAGAGACAGGAGCAGAATTAGGCTACTTGACCCATTGAGTGCGCTTAGCTATTTCATCATGGCTAATCTATTTTTCCTCTCAACTGCCTTCTCCTGCTTTCGTTCTGTAACCTTTCACACCCTGACTAATGAAGAACCTATCAGCCTTAACCCTAAATACATCCAATGGCCTGGCCTCCACAACTGCCTGTGGCAAAGAATTTCACAAATTCATCACCCTCTATCCGAAGAAGTTCCTCCTCATCACTGTTCTAAATGGACTTCTCTCTTTTCTGAGGCTGCGCCCTCTATTTCTCAACTCCCTCCCTATAGGAAACATCCTCTCCACATCCACTCTATCTAGGCCTTTCAGCAAGGTTCATTTATTATCAAAATATACAACTCTGAAAATCATCTTCTCCAAAAACCAAGATGGAAAAGAACAACAGCACAATAATAACTCCAAAATCCCTCCTCCCCACACAAAAGTGAACAAAACTGAATAGGTACATCAACCCCCAAATCCCCTTCTCCTGTACACAAAAAATGAGAAAGTTTGGGTGAGAAACACAAAACATAAAATAACTATAAGACTGAATGTGTACCTTCAGGTTTCTGTACCTCCTTCTTGATGGTATCAATGAGAATGGCATTTGCAGGATCATGGGGGTCCTTAATGATGGGCGCCTCCTTTTTGAGGCATCGCTCCTCAAAGATATCTTGGATACTACGGAGGCTAGTGCCCACGATAGACCCAGCAAAGTTTACAACACTGCAGCTTACTTCAATCCTGTGCAGTAGTTCCCCACACCTACCCCCTCACCCAATACCAGATGGTAATGCAGCCAATCAGAATGCTCTCCACAAGTACACATGTAGAAATATGCAAGAGTGTTAGGTGACATACCAAATCTCCTCAAACCTCTAGTGAAGGAGTTGTTATGCCTTTATTTGTAGCTGCATCGATACATTAAGTTCAGGTTAGATCCTCAGAGATATTGACACCCAGAAACTTGAAAATTTTCACGCTTTCTACTTCTAATCACTGGTATATCTCCCTCTTGTATGACCTCTGGTCACCAACTGAGATTCTGTCATCAATTGTTGTATCATCAGCAGATTTATAGATGACATTTGAGCTGTGCCTAACCATGCCGTCATGGGTGTAGACAGAATAGAGCAGCGGACTATGACCAAATCCCTTAAGTGAGCCAGTGTTGATTGTCAGCAAGGTGGAGCTGGTATTTCCAATCTCCACAGAATGTGGTTTTCCAGTTAGGAAGTTGAGAATCCAGTTATCAAAGAATTTACAGAGGCCTTGGTTCTGGAGATTTTTGATCTGTAGGAATGACGGTGTTAAATACTGAGCTGTAGTCAGTAAACATATCCTAACAGAGGTATTTGTATTGCCTAGGTGATCCAAGGCTGTGTGGAGAACCAATGAGATTGTATCCACCGTAGACCTACTGTGCCAATAGGCAGGTTGTTTATAAGGCATATGGCACACTTGCCTTTAGTTTTTCAAAGCATTCAGTTCAAAAGACGGGAAGTTATGTTGCCGCTTTATAAAATTCTATTAGACCTATTAGGGTATTGTATTCATTTCTGGTCACCCCATTACAGGAAGGATGCTGTGACTTTGGAGCCGGTGCAGAAGAGGCTTATCAGAATGCTGCCTAGATTAGAGGGCATGTGTTATAACAAGAGATTGGACAAACCTGAGTTGTTTTTTTCTGGAGTGATGGAAGCTGAGGGGAGATCTAACAGAGGTTTACAAGAGTATGAGAAGCATAGATAGAGTAGACAGACAACATCTTTTTCCGAGGTTCAGAATGTCTAGTACCAGAGAGAGTTTTACAAGTTTTTGAGAGGCATA
This sequence comes from Hypanus sabinus, assembly GCF_030144855.1. Lineage (NCBI taxonomy): Eukaryota > Metazoa > Chordata > Chondrichthyes > Myliobatiformes > Dasyatidae > Hypanus > Hypanus sabinus. The sequence continues at coordinate 46,836,541 of NC_082715.1, forward strand.
GATAGAGTAGACAGACAGTATATTTTCCCCAGTGTTGAAATGTCTAATACCAGAGAGGCTGCATATAATTTGAGAGGGGGTAGTTTGAAAGATGTGAGGGGCAAGTTGTTTTTTTTTAAACACAAAGATATGTGGGTGCTTGGAATGCATAGAGGCAGATACATTAAGGACTTTTTAGAAATGTTTAGTTAGGCACATGAATGTGAGGAGAATAGGAGAATGTACGGGCATTGTGTAAGCAGAAGAGATTCATTTTGTTGGCCATTTGATTACTAATTTAATATATTCAGCACAAAATTGTGGGCCAAAGGGTCTGTTCTTATGCTGTACTGTTCGATATTCTATATTCTAATCAGTCAGAAACCGGAATGCCCATTGAAGACCATGTAACATCCAGCTCCCTCAAAAACTCCTCCACACATGAATTTGTCCATAACAAAACCAGGTCAACATCAGGCATGGGGCAATGAGTAGCAAGTAAAGCATGTACTACCAAACTTTCAGGCAATGACAATCTCCAATATGAGAGAGTATCTTTGACATTTAATGGCATGGCTGTGGTGAACTACATATACCTGTCTGGACACACACCCCTGCTGACTGCTCCTGTGGCTCCTCCCACAGACCCCTGTATAAAGGCGATTGGAGGCACTGCTCCTCCCTCAGTCTCCAGGATATTGTGTGATGGTCTCTTGCTGCTGACAGTGCTTTCTTCCAGCTAATAAAAGCCTATCTCTCGCCTCACATCCCCAAGAGTTATTGATGGTGCATCAATGGCCAACTCCCCCACCAGCAAAATCCAGGTAGTTCCTGTTAGCCAAAACTCATCAGTAGTAGTTGCTTTATTACAACAGCTACAAGCTCAAAGGTTAACTATCCTCTGGCAAGTGACGCACCTCCTGATATTGCAAAATCTTTCTGCAATCCACAAGGCAAAAATACTTAGCATTGTGATAGGATTACTTCTGTTTGTAGAATGTGCAACTCTGTCAAAGTCCAAAAAGTTCTACACCAGAGGACAAAGTAATCCACTTGATTCATAACCCACTCATCATTTTAAACATTCATTTCCCTGAATGAGATGTGCACAGTGGCTGTAATTTACAGACTACACTGCAATTACTTGCTGAGTCTACTTTACCAGCTGCTCCTAAACCTAAAACCTCCACCTCTGGAACAAGGAGAGAAGGACTTTGTAATTTACTGCCTTTTCTTAATTGCTTCTGATTTTAAATCCTGGAACTCCAATGAGAGTATACTCTCCAGGCACAACTCCAGCCTACCTGAATTTTTTTTTTTGGTTAAAGCAAGGTTGGTTCTTAATTAAGGTTCTGCCTATGGTGTCCATCTGAGATGTCAACAAAAGGCCACTGCTAATTGGACGGATGGTAAGCAGATGAGGCACATCCTGTCCTGCTGCTAAATTGGCATTTTACATATGTTAATCTGAGCAGAAAATAGTTACAAAGCTTCACATTTGTGCCCCTCAATGTTCTACTTACTGCAAATTTATTGACATTTATGCAAACATTCTATTCTGCCAAATTGCCTTGAAAAGGGGTGGCAAATGTCAAAGCCAATCCTTAAGCATTGAGACTAAATTTTTATGAATAATGACATGTATATTGAAGCATATTGTAGCCTGAAGTGGTTGTATAAATACATACACCTCAAGCTGTTGAAAATCAGTCTCAATTTTATACACTGTTACAGCAATTGTACTTGACATGTCATATTAACTTTTACCGAATCATTTTCCTCTCTCATAAACAGAAATAGAAAAACATATTTTGCTCAACCAGGTTTGAAATAACATTGTTAAAGCTCAATTTCTAAAAAGGCACTAACCTCATATTTCCTAATGTCATATGGAAAAAGTCAATAGTTTTCCATTCCATTCTGTTGCCTTCCTTCAGTGAAGAGTTAGGTAGCTCAGCAATTTGTCCTCAGTCATACTCAGATGGCCAGTGTCTCATGATATGATGAAGTTTTTAAACATGTCTGTGTCCCCGGGGGTTTGTCAGATGCTGTAGTTGTGTCACATATTGTTAGAAATACTGAAGCACACTCATTACACTTCAAGAAAACTTTGTTATGTTGTCACAGCAGACTTTCTAATCGTAGCTTGTTCTTCATATCCATTAAAATGTGATTTATAGAATTGTTACATCACAGAAGGAATGCAGTTCAATGAGTCCACAAGATCAATCCATATAATTCCATTCCGCAACTCTTTCCATTAAGACTTGGATTTCTCTATCATTCAATGGTGAAGGTGTGGTCAAGGCAGGTAGAGGAATACTTATAGGACTGTTTTGAGTTGATGGACAGGGCAATATTCAGGGACTTGTTTTTGAGTCTGAATGAATACACCTCAGTTATCACTAACTTCATCAAAACATGTAGGGATGACTGTGTGCCTTCAAGAACCAACCAGACATACTCAATTTAAAACCAGTGGATGAACCAGCAAATTCATAGTCTGCTAAGGCCTAGATCTATGACATTCAAGGCTGGTGATACAAGAAGTCCAGGTACGAAACATAGAAGGCTATCTTAAGAGCAAATAAACAATTCTGATTGAGGTTAGAAATAGAATCAGATGCACGTTACCTCTGGCAGGGTTTGCAGGCCATTACTTCCTTCAAGGCAAAACTTATCATCATGAGTGACAGTGATGCTTCACTCCCAGAGTTCAATGCCTTTTATGTTCACTTTGAAAGGTAGAATAAAACTTCATCTGTGCAATTCTCTGCAGTATCTAGTGAATTCTGTGATCTTTATCTTGGAGGTTGACTTCAGAACTTCCTTCAAGAGGGTGAACCCTTACAAGACATCAGGCCCTGATGGTGTACTTGGTAGGACTGTGAAAACCTGTGCCAACCAACCGGCTGGGAGTTTTCATGGATATCCTCAATCTCTCACTGCTGCAGTCAGAAATTTCCACTTGTGTCAAAAGGGTGACAATCATACCAGTGTCCAAGATGAGCCTGGTGAGCTGTCTCAATGACTGTTGCCCAGTGGCACTCACATCTACTGTGATGAAGTGCTTTGAGAGGTTGGTCATGGCTAGAATCAATTCCTACCTAAGCAAGGCCCTAGACCTACTGCAATATATCTATCACCTCAAAGGACTACAGCAGTTGCAATTTCACTGGCTCTTTACTCGGCCTTGGATCACATGGACAATAGTATTACTTATGTCAGGCTGCTATTTATCGACTACAGCTCCATGTTTAACACAATGATACCCTCAGTTCTAATCAACCAGCTCCAAGACCTGTACCTGTGTACCACCCACTGCAAATGGAACCCTGACTTCCTACTAGTACATTACAATCTGAACAGATCGGAAAATTTGATCTCCTCACTGACAATCAACACTATTGAACCTCAAGGATGCATGCTTAGCCCACTGCTCTACTTTCTCTGCAGCCATGACTGTGTGGCTAGCCACAGCTCAAATGCTTTCTGCAGATTTGCCAAAGGCATAACTTTGCTGGCAGAATTTCAGATGGTGACGAGGTGGTGTGCAGTCGTTATTGAGGTAGATAAGTTGGTTGAATGGTGTGGTAGCAACAACCTTGCACTCAATGTCAATAAGATGAAGGAATTGATTGTGGACCTCAGGAAGGGCAAGTCTGTCAATAATTTTGAGTTTGGAAGTACATACGTTTAAAATTTATGGTACAGATCCTGTTCTCTGCATTATCATTTATTGTCCTCCTAAATCCAAAGCCTGTTTTCTCTCAGAATTCACATCCTATATTATATTGAACTATGACAGGATTCTCATCGCCGATAATTCCAATATTCATGTTAATGATCTCTCAGATGCAAACTCTGTGACAGCTGAATTCATGAGCTTATCAGACAGCTTAAATCATACCTAATATGTCACTGAGCCCACCCATCAGCTTGGAATACACTTGATTTCAAAATGGGAAAAGGGTTAAGTATTATTAATGTCTCTGTGTCATACCATTACTTCTGATCATTCTTGTGTATTTTTGATGCCCTCTTGCCTGGATCCAAATCCATGAAAGGAATTACAATTAAAATGTGGTTTCTTGATGCTGCAGCACAAGTTCTCTGAGCTGGCTAGTTTATCTGACCCATGTGACTTAAATTGCTCACTAAATGAAATGCTCGACTCTTTCAACACCAATTTGACGTATATTAAACACAGTGGTTCCACTTAGAGTTAAATAGTGTAACATCACTATGGTTAATCAACTCCGTCTGCAAACTCACAAGATCATGCTGAGTAGCTGAGAGAAAAAGGAGGAAAACTGGGCTAGAAAGCCACTGTAATATTTTCAAGGGAAAACTGGGCTCCTTTAACACTGCCACCTGATCTGTAAGAAGAGACTATTTTTCCAGGATTATTACAGAGAATAGTGGCAATTCAAGAATATTGTTCTCAACTATAAACCAACTGTCAGACCCTGCCCCAACCTATAATGTCCTCAGAAGTATCTGCCACAAAATGTGCGGAATTCACAATATTTTTTAATCAATAACATTACTAAATTACTTCCATCAGGGAGAGTATAGCTATAGATACTGCTAACCTCCACAGCTAACTTCATAAAAAAAAGAGCAACTATATCAAAATTCACAAGCATTTCTGATTCAGAAGTATGTAAGTTTGTAACAAAGAGTAAACTGTCTACTTGCTGTCTTGACCCTGTCACTACCACATTTTAAAGACTCTTTTAATGATGTTTTCAATTCTGTTTGGAAAATTATTAACACATTTCTTGAAACTAGGGTTTTTCTTCAAAATTGTGATTGTCAAACCCCTAGTTAAAAAGCCGAACCTTGATAGCAAGGCACTAGCTAACTGCAGGCCTGTATCAAATCTTCCTGGGCAAAAATTCTTGAGAAAATCATTTTCAACCAACTTAGCAAGTTTCTGAATGAGAACAATGTTCTAGAGAAGTTTCCAGCAGGTTTTAGAGCAAGCCACAGTACAGAGACAGCCCTTACCAAAATTATCAGCAACCCTAGGCTTGGCACTGATGCCAACAGAATCTCAGTTCTAATTTTTCTCAGACTAAGTTCAACCTTTGACACGATTGACCACAACATTCTCCTAGATCACCTTGAGAACTGGGTTGGCCACTCTGGTAGGGCCGTTAATTGTTTATTTTTCTACATATCCCAGAGAGACACTTGTTTTCCGTCTTGAAGACCAATTCCCTTGGGATACAGTGCACCTTTTGGTCCCCTACTTTTCTGCTTACACATGCTCCCCTTAGGAAATACCATTAGGGAGCAAAGACTTGCTTTCCACAGTTATGCTGATATCACACAATTGTGTATCTGATTTGAGCCTGATGATGATTACACTTTATCTTCTATGACTTCTGGTATGAATGAGCAATAATTTCCTAAAGCTAAATGATCTTAAATCTGACACGAGGAAATCTGCAGATGCTGGAAATTCAAGCAACACACACAAAATGCTGGTGGAACGCAACAGGTCAGGCAGCATCTATAGGGAGAATCGCTGTCATCCTGATGAAGGGTCTTGGCATGAAACATCGACAGTACTTCTCCCTATAGATGCTGCCTGACCAGCTGCGCTCCACCAGCATTTTGTGGATCTTAAATCTGAAATACTTTTGGTTAGTCCCAAAGCCAAGAGATAAACTTCCTGATAAACATAGGAACTTGACTCCCCTTGTAAGACCAGAAGTAACTACCTTGGGTATTATCTTGGATTCAGAGTTGAATTTTATATCTTACATTATGTAAGTGATCAGAGCAGTATTTCTACACTTAAGAAATATTGCAAAGGTATGTCTGTTTCTGTCACATAATGAGACTGAAAAACAAATTCTTTATACCAAATAGATTAGATTACTGCAATGCATGTTTTACTGGCCTTCCAAAGCATCTATTAACAAACATCAACTCATTCAAAACGCTGCTGCTAGACTTTTAAGCAAAACCAAATGAGGAAACATATCACTCCTGTGCCATCTACTCTGCTTCTAGAATTTATTTTAAAGTTCTCTTACATGTTTTTAAACTTAATAGTCTGGGATCAGAGTACATCACATAATTATTTTGGTTTTATAATCCTGCTCGAGCCCTCAGGTCTTCTTCCACTCTAGTCTCCCTCAATTATCCTCCAAAGGCGATTGGCAAGTCAACTTTTTTTGAAGTATGTTCCTAAACTCTGGAGTTCAATAAGGGCTGCAGACTCAATTGACACTTTCAAATGCCAGTTCAAAACCTGTTTATTTAACATTGCTTTTATTTAACATCTTTTTATCTTCTATTTCCATGTTTGTACTTTTATCCTGTTGTAAAGCATTTTGAAATACATCACAAGGCCATTAGATCATAAGATAGAGGACAGAACTAGGCCATTTGGCCCATCGAGTCTGCTCTGCCACTTCATCATGACTGATTCAATTTGCCTCTCAACCCCAATCTCCAGTCTTCTCCCTGTATCCCTTCATGCCCTGACCAATCAAGAATCTGTCAACCTCTGCCTTAAATATACATAAAAATTTGGCCTTTACGATCTGCATGAAAAAGTGCTCTATAAATAAAGTTGTTGTTATTATTATTATTATAAAATATAATTAATGTAATTATTATATAATGTTGCAATAATAGTAACTCAAAAATGTTTTATTTTGGTGGATCAAATAGGAACATGCATTTCTGCATCCAAACCTGCCCTCAACTCCATCCCCCCATCTCATTAAAATGTTAATTTCTGGATAGTTTAACACCAGACCTTTTCTCTCTTCTTGAACTCCAGTGCTACTGCTCCTGCTGCTTGGATTTCAAGATTCAAGCTGCTCTTGCACAGGATGGGACAAAAATGATTATATCCTGCTTGTTGACTTGGAAGCTGATTGACTCTGTTATGGTTACAAACCAAAAATTGCTGGACAACGAGATATCCGAGTGCTGTAGTATTGTATAGGTTAGGCCTAAAGATTGAGAAATCAACAATGGGAGAAAAATCTTTTTGTGCAATTGTGTCAATGCCACTACCAGAGTGATGAAGGAAGTGTTGAGGACCTCCTCAAAAAATAGATTCAGGTTTGTAAAAGGCTCCATTTTGTTTTGTTGATTGGATTTTGCACCTAAACTTACCATATGGATGTACAGTTGACTCAGAGTTCCTGAACTTATGAACAAACTGTTATCCAAGAGCACTGAAAAATTCATTAGATCCTCAAGCTCTGCTAAGGCCTGGCTTGACATTATCGGACTGCAAGTGTGGGTCGAAACATATTTCAGCACAAAAGGCTGAGAAAACCTTTGAAAAACAACCAAGCCACAACCCCAAACTAGTCAAAGCTGTCAAGGCATTTTCCAAGGTTCTGAATGGCTATTACATTCAGAACCATGCAAGCACCTTGACAGCATTGAATATTTAAATTCCATTTTTTTTTAATGTTTATTAAGCTGAAAACAATTAAGATGAAATTACTTAAAAACTTAATTAAAAGCCTTACTTCAGGGATGGTTAATTAAAAAAAATGCAAATTTACTTATTGTCTTTGTTTTTCTTTCTTGTAGCTTTAAAACTGCAGTAATCTACTCCACTGTTGGCCTACTAGGGAAGCATTAATCAGGAATCCAAAGTTTCTAACAATAACATTTTTTGCAGACCTATTGAATCTTGCAGAGAGAACAACAACATGCTTTGCAGATCTACTGAAACTTGCGGTGAGAATATAATGGTTTAAAGCTATTCTGCTTTGACGGACAGCAGCGTGGCCACATGGGAGATTGTCTATCAGCTCGATTCCAGCAGGTGGCAGAACGGAACCAAGTGCGTCAGGGCTGTGGACTTGGATGTAGAGAAACAGATTCTACTTCGCCTGACTCAGAGCATTAAACAAATCTGGTTCACATCTCTTTTTTTTTCTCTCCCCCCTCCTTCCAAGAATAAAAACAGGTAAAGAGCAGGACATTCAAAATAAATGCTGAAAATGTCTTTAAATGGGGCAATCATATGACTGTACTGGCGGAGCTCAGCAAATGTGAAACAAATACAAATTCAACAACCCCTACCCAGTTCCCTTAATACAAGCCAGAAAAATCCGGAACTGAAGTCAATAATCAAAAAGTGCCCTGGGGGAGTATGCAGCAGTTCTCCCACTGAGTACCCAGTGTTCTTTATTGGTTGTGTGTAGGTGAGCTGAGCACACAGCTTCTGAGCTCATTCACATTGATGGCATTTTCACTTTACTAGTTAAATTAAACTGGCCTGCGAGAATGGTCTTAATATCATGCTGTGCACAAGTTGTGCAGGGATCAATTAGAATTCATCTCTACAGAATTCAGCATCTTATTCTTCAACACTGTCAGCAATACTGTGAAAATTAAAACAGTGCATTTATAGCCAACAGTCAAAAGAACTACGGCAAGAGCATTAACTGTTTTCCATTAGGGATAAGCTGACAAGAAACCTAGGGCTCTTCAAGCAACCTCATTTCATCTTTGTACATTAATTTGGCTAGGCGAAATCTATGAAGCTCTGAGCAGACATCAGAATGAAAGGTTGGGGGAGCGCATGAAGCAGAGAAATTATGGGTGGAGGAAGATTAGGGAAGCAAATAAAGTAAGGATGGGAACAGATGGTGCACACAGTATGACGGCCATAATAAATGTCAGAACAGAATAGAAAACAGACCCAGAAGAACATAAATAAAGGAATCAGGTTGGAAGCAAAAGGGTAGAATGTAGAGAGGCTGGGATGTCAGTTGGACAGGAACTGAGAGGGAAAAATCAGTAAAAGACAGGAGATCAAAGAGCACCTCCACTAGAGTTTTCCCTCTGCCTTCTTGCTTCAGCCCAGAAATGAAAGTGAAACTGTTTAAGCCAGTTCACAGAGCTGGGGGCATGGTGTTCTAACTGAGAGTCAAACACTAACGTGGAGATTTGGGCAGCTGATTCAGACCAGGCACATTTACATTTATAAAAGACAGTCAACTTTCTTTTTTCACAAAAGAAGAGAAAATCTGCAGATGTTAGAACTCCGAGCAACACACACAAAATGGTGGAGGAACTCAGCAGGCCAGGCAGCATCTAGGAAAAGAGCACAGTCAATGACTGGAGATAAAAGCTGAGGAGTAGATTTGAAAGGTGAGGGGAGGGGAGAGAGAAACACAAGGTGACAGGTGAAACCTGGAGGAGGAAGGATGAAGTAAAGAGCTGGGAAGTTGATTGGTGAAAGAGACAGAAGGCCATGGAAGAAAGAAAAGATGGGAGGATGGAGGCGATGGACAGGCAAGGAGAGGAGGTGAAAGAGGGAAAAAGGGGTGGGAAATAGTGAAGGAGGGGGTTGAAGAGCATTACTGGAAGTTTGAGAAATTGATGTTCATGCTATCTGGTTGGAGGTTACTCAAACAGAATATAAAGAGTTAATCCTCTAACCCAAGTGTGGCTTCATCAGGACACTGGAGGAGGCCATAGATGGACATATCAGAATGGGAACGGGAAGTGGAATTAAAATAGGTGGCCACTGGGAGAATCCTCTTTTTCTGGCAGATGGAGTGTAGGGGCTTGGCAAAGAGGTCTCCCAATCTACTTCGGGTCTCAACAATATACAGGAGGATGCACCAGGAGCACCAAACACAGTATATGACACTGACAGACTCACAGGTAAAGTGTCACCTCACCTGGAAGGACAGTTTTGGTGGGAACCCCCAATTCAGATTCTGCTACTCGGATATAAAAAGTGGCATAGATTGGTATTTATAAGTGCAAGATTCAATGCAGAACTATAGTGGCAGAATAAACTTGCAATAGTTGCTTAATACACCATTATACACCCCTACTCCTTCTGAGAATGACCATTTAATAATAATTAAGTGAGATACACATCAAAGCAGGAGGAACCAATACAAATTGACAACCAGTAATAATGTGCTCAAGGAGATTGGTGATGAGATCTTCTTATTTCCAACAGCAATATGGAAATACAGTGCTGTGCAAAAGTCTTAGGTACATATCCGCTGACCTTTTTCTACTCAGTCACAGGTCCGCTGCCTGAATAGAAAAAGCCAGGGACTCAGGACAATATTTTTGGGAGCTTTGATCAGTGTCTAATTGGGAGATCAGAAGCTTGAGAGGAGGGAATTTCACTCAGGTCTGCTGACAGAGGAGAAAAAGGCAGCAACTCGCAGCAGTTTTTTTGGAGCTCTGACCACAGACCAATCAGAGTTTGGGATTAACTAGAGGAAGGTATTAGAGGGGCCATAGTTGCATTAGGGTCATTGTTGCAGGGGCCATAGTTGTAGTGGACAGAGACAGAGTGAAGATTTTGAGACGTCAGCTATTCAACTCTTCAGCGAAGAGAAGCTTCAATCAGCTAAAGCTAAAAAGAAAAGCTGCAGGTACAGTTTTTCTTTACGCTTGTTCGGCTAGGACAGAAGCGAAGACAGGCAGCTGAGATAAATGCTCCTCTTACGGGATGTGGCAAGACTGGGAAGAACCCCAGTGTCCCTGACGACTGCAGCTGTGAGAAGTGCATCTGGCTGCAGCTTTTAACAATCCATGTTAATGAGTTGGAGCTGGAACTGGATGAACTCCAGATCATTCGGGAGGCTGAGGATGTGGTAGATAGTACATATAGAGAGGTAGTTTCACCCAAGGTGCAGGACACAGGAAACTGGGTGACAGTCAAAAATTAGAAAGGGGTTAAGGAACCAGTGCAGAGTAACCTTGTGGCCATCCACTTTAACAACAGGTATATCACTTTGTATACTGTTGGGGGGTTGGTGAGGGTGACGTGGCAGCATAAAGTCACTGCAGTGGGGTCTCTGGCACTGAGTCTGGCTCTGTGAATCAGAAGGGAAGGGGGGAGAAGAGGTACACTGTGATGATAGGGGAACAGGAATTAGTCCTGTGGGCGAGAACAAGGTCACCAAATGGTATGTTGCCTCCCAAGAGCCATGGCCTGGAACATCTCAGTTCAATCATTGGCATTTTCAAATGGGAGGGTGAACAGCCAGAATTCGCGGCCTATGTAGCCAATGACATGGGTAGGACGTGTGACGAGGTTCTGCATGGGGAGTTCAGGGAGTTGGGTGCTAAGTTAAAGGGCAGGACCTTCAGGGTTGTGATCTCAAGGTTGGCACCCATGCCACATATTAGTGAGGTCAGATCCAGGAAGATTATACAGTTTAACACATGGCTAAAGAGTTGGTGTAGGATGGAGGGCATAATATTTTTGGATCATTGGGTTCTCCTGTACTGAAGGGACAATTTGCACCTGAGCTGGAAGGGGACTAATATTCCAATGGGAAGGTTTGCTAATGCTGCATGGTGGGGTTTAAACTAGAATTGCAGGGGGATGGGAACCAGAGTGCCAGAACAGTTAGTGGAGAGGTTGTGCAGACATGTTGTTACGATCTCCGACAAAGTCAGGAGCCAGAAAGTTAAGCATGCTGTGACTAGTATCCTGACCTACATATAATTCAATGCAAGAAGTATCGCAGGAAAGGTAGAGGAATTCAGGGCATGGATCAACACCTGGAATTTTGATATTATAGCCGTTAGTGAGACTTGGTTGCAGCAGGGATAGGGTTGGCAGCTCAATATTCCAGGATTCCATTGTTTTAGGTGTGGCAGAGAGGAAAGCGTTAAAGGAGGAGAGGTGGCATTACCAGTCAGGGAAAATGTTACTGTAGTGCTTCATCAGGACAGATTGGATAACTTGTCTAGTGAGGTGTTATGGGTGGAATTGAGAAATAAGAAAGGTACTTCACATCAATAGTGCTATATTACAGACTATCCAACAGTCCCAGGGATTTAGAGGAACAAATCTGTAAAGAGACCACAGACAGTTGCAAGAAAAATAAAGTTGCTTTAGTAGGCGATTTAAAAATTCCATACATTGACTGGAAATCCCATACTGTAAAAGGTCTAGATGGGACAGAGTTTTACCAAATGTGTTCAGAGAAGTTTCCTTCATCAATAGAAGTCTCAATGAGTGAGCATGCAATACTGGATTTATTGTTAGGGAATGAGACAGGGCAGGTGACAGAAGTTTGTGTCAGAAGTGTGGGAATTATTTACATCTAGTGATCCCAACGCATTTAGTTTCAAAGCAAATATGCAAAAAGATAGATCTGGTCCACAGGCTGAGATTCTAAATTGGAGTAAGACCAATTTTGATGGCATCAGAAATGATCTGGCCAGTTTGTGTTAGAACTGGCTGTTTTTTGGAAAAGATGTATTTGATAAGTGAGAGGCCTTCAAAAGTGAAATTTTGAGAATACAAAACTTATGTGTGACTGTCAGAATAGAAGGTAAAGATAAACAGTGTAGGGAGCCTTGGTTTTCAAGAGATAGAAGGAGGTGCTTAGCAGTTATTGGCAAGTAGGAACAAATGAGGTACTTATGCAGAATAAGAAATGCAAGAGAACACAAGAAATAAATCAGGAGGGCTAAAAGAAAGCATAAGGTTTCACTAGAAGACACGGTGAAGGAGAATCCTGAGGGATTCAACAGATATGTTAAGAGCAAACAGATACCAATAGACAAAATTAGTCCTCTGGAAAATCAGAATGGTAATTCATGTGAGGAGTCAAAACAGATGGGAGAGATCTTAAATCATTTTTTTGCATCAGTATTTACTCAGGAAATGGACACAGGGTCTATAGAAATGGACTTCATGGAGCTGACACAAATTATGGAGGAGGAGGTGTTTCCTCCACCATAAGGGAAATCAGGGTGGATAAATTCTCAGGGCTTGGCAAGGTGATCCCTCATACCCTATGAGAGGCAAATGCAGAAATTGCAGAGATATTTATATCACCCGTAGCTACAAGAAAGATATTAGAAGATTGGAGGATAGCCAATGTTGTTCCACTATTTAAATAGGGCACTAAACATAAACCAGGATTTTATAGGCCAGTGAGTCTGACATCAGTTGTGGAAAAGTTATTGGAAAATATTCTTAGGGATTGGATATGTAAGTATTTGGATAGACGTGGACTGATTAAGGATAGTCGTCATGGCTCCATTCATGGTAGGTCAGGTCTAGCCAATAGAGTTTTTCAAGGAAGTTACCAGGAAAGTGGATGTAGGCAACACCCTGGATGTTAGTAAGGCATTTGACAAGGGCTTGCATGGAGAGTTCGTCAAGAACGTTCAGTTGATTGGAATTCAAGATGAAGTAGTAAATTGGATTATACATTGGCTTTGTGGAAAAAGCCAAACAGTGGTAGTAGATGGTTGCCTCTCTGACTGGATGCCTGTGACTAGTGGTGTGCTGAGGGATCAGTGCTGGGTCCTTTGTTGTTTGTCATCTATGTCAATGATCTGGATAATAATGTGGTCAACTAGATCAGCAATTTTGTGGATGATGCCAAGACTGGGGGTGTAGTGTTCAGCAGGAAAGGTTATCATGGCTTGCAAAGGGATCTCCATCAGCTGATAAAATAGGCTGAAAAATGGCAGATGTAATTCAATGCGGAAACTTTGACTTTGTTCTCCTTAAGCAATTTTGCCACAACTTGGGGTCATTGTCCATTTGGAAGACCCATTTGTGACCAAGCTTTAACTTCCTGGCTGATGTCTTGAGAAGTTTCTTCAATATATCCACATAATTTTCCTTCTTCATGATGGCATCTATTTTGTGAAGTGCACCAGCCCCTCCTGCAGCAAAGCACCCCATGACATGATGCTGCCACCCCCATGCTTCACAGTTGGGATGGTGTTCTTCGGCTTGCAAGCCTCACCCGTTTTGCTTCAAACATAATGATGGTCATTATGGCCAAACATTTCAATTTTTGTTTCATCAGACCAGAGGACTTTTCTCCAGAAAGTAAGCTCTTTGTCCCCATGTGCACTTGCAAACTGTAGTCTGGCTTTTTGATGGTGGTTTTGGAGCAGTGGCTTCTTCCTTGCTGAGCACCCCTTCAGGTTATGTTGATATAGGACTCGTTTTTACTGTGGATATAGATACTTGTCTACCTGTTTCCTCCAGCATCTTCACAAGGTCCTTTGCAGTTGTTCTGGGATTGATTTGCACTTTTCATGCCCAAGTATGTTAATCTCTAGGAGACAGAATGCGTCTCCTTCCTGAGCAGTATGATGGCTGTGTGGTCCCATGGTGTTTATACTTGGGTACCATTGTTTGTACAGATGAACGTTGTACCTTCAGGCATTTGGAAATTGCTCTCAAGGATGAACCAGACTTGACATCATTTTCTGACTTCAATCCGATAGAAAATTTGTGGGCAGGACTGAAAATGCATGTGTGAGCAAGGAGGCCTACAAACCTGACTCAGTTACACCAGTTCTGTCTGGAGGAATGGAACAAAATTCCAGCAATTTACTGTGAGAAGCTTGTGGAAGGCTACCCAAAATGTTTGACCCAAGTTAAACAATTTAAAGGCAATGCTACCAAATAATAACAAAGTATGTAAACTTCTGACCCTCAGGAAAAGTGATGAAAGAAATAAAAGCTGAAATAAATCATTCTCTCTACTATTATTCTGACATTTCACATTCTTAAAATAAAGTAGTGATCCTAACTGACCTAAGACAGGGAATGTTTACTAGGATTAAATGTCAGGAATTGTGAAAAACTGAGTTTAAATGTATTTGGCTAAGGCATATGTAAACTTCTGACTTCTACTGTAAGTGCGAGGGTTTACACTTCTGTCGGACCAACCAGGGTAGGAATTACACAGTGAACAGTTGGACACAAAGCATTCTGGTAGAATAGAGGGATCTGGGAGAACAGGTCCATCATTCATTGTGAGTCACATCAGATAGATAAGGTTGTAAAGAAAGCTTTTGGCACATTGGCCTTCATAAATCAATGTATTGAGTCTATGAAATGGGATGTTATGTTGAAGTTGTCTCAGACATTGGTGAGGCCTAGTTTAGATTATTATGTGCAGTTTTGGTCACCTACCTACAAGAAGGATGTAAACAAGGTTGAAAGAGTACAGAAAAAAAATACAAGGATGTTGCTGAGGCTAGAGGGCCCGAGTTATCAGGAAGTACTGAATAGTTTGGGACTGTATTCCTTAGAACATAGACAACTGAGAGGAGATTTGATCAAGGTATACAAAATTATGGGGGGGGGGGGAGGTATAGTTAGGATTAATAAAAGCTGGCTTTTTCCACTGTTGCAACCTGAGGTCATGGGTTAAGCATGAAAAATAAAAAGCTTAAGAGAACTATGAAGGGAAACTTCTTCAGAGAGTCATTGGAGTGTGGGATGAGCTGTCTGTACAAGTGCTGCATCTGAGCTTGATTTCTACATTTAAGAGAAGTTAGGGATATGGATGATTGGGATATTGGGGGCTTTGATGCTGGTGCAGGTCGATGGGAGAAGGCAGTTTAAATGGTTTTGGCATGGACTAGATGGATGAAAAGACCTGTTTCTATGCTGTACTTCTCTATGACTCTCTCTCTCATATTATATGTGTGCAGCAAGTTCAATTCTCTTTATAAATGATACCCGTTAGCCTCCTAGCGCAAAGAGATACTGCTGAGTGGTGCAATCCAAAATCAATGATTGTGAGCTGAGGGATGCACAGTAACAAATACCCCTTGGGTGAAGGCCACGGTGTAGGGGCTCTCCAGCAAATACACTGAGTGGTTACACACTATGCAATAACCTCTCAGACTTTCACTGATGGAATGCTTAGTAACATGCTGATATATTGTAAATATCAGAAGCCTATGCAATGATAAACTCTACAGGGAAAGAATGCAATGTCCCTTATTGTATAAACTGTAGAGATTTTGATTAATGTAGATTTTTGGAAGAAAAATGGATACCTCTCATCACAGGGAAGGTAGTTAAAATGTGCATTTCTGTTTGTGTTCTCTATGCAATTGCACTCAAATGGTCTATTGTACCAAGTGTTCTCTTAGCTGTCTTGAAAAGAGCAGGTAGTGTTTAATCTTCATGCTGCAAGAACCTTCATTTCTATGGGAAAAGCCACGTACTTGCTGATGTTGCCTGCTGGCCGTGCTGCTACAATACTTGACATAACCCATCTTGTGAAAGGGGAAACAAAGACAGGATTCCTTTGACAATAATACAGCTGGCATGTGGGGTGTTTAAATGAATGACTCTGGCTTAAATTGAATACAGCAAGACCATCAAGTATTTTCACACCTACTTTTGTCCTTCTCTATGATGGGCAAGAAGAGCAGTCTATTCAGCTAAAATAATTCATGGGTATGATAACAGAAAATGCAAAAAAAAACTTACTTTTTAATTATTTTTTTAAATGGAGCTTGCAGGAACAAGCTGCTGCATCTGACATTCAAAGATGAATACTACAAGATGGTTAAAGTCCTATTTGATATGCAACATAATATTACTAAGAAAGCTTCCCGTAATTCCACATTAGTTTTAAACAAAGACATACCATATCTGAAGTTCCATCTTAACAATGGAATCTTATACACCCTGCCCCTACAACATGATTTTAAAGCCAAGGCATAATTATGAATTCTGTAAGTAAACCTTATCTCTTCCCTCTTGAAGATGTACTCTTGTATTCTCAGAGAGAACTTAAATTTGCACTTAAACTTCTCTCACAATTGTTGATTTTGTGTTCTGTTTCAAAACTCCTTTAATTTGATGTATACTTTCATTTAGGCTTATGGATTAATATTAATTTATAAAATAGTATATATGTTAAGCATAGAGCACAATCTATTACATTTATACACACACACACAATTTGGATTTAGTGATCACAGAATACTCATGGAATTTCTGAAAATTGCTGCACATAGGTATGTAAACAAGCCATTAGCACTGGCTTCGAGGCAAATGGTCCTGACTTCAAATCCGGCTGAGTCCCATCCTGGGCAGCAGCAGTATCTACTCGGAAGGCCTGACAATCTACTTCTGTAACCTGCCACGAAACCCCATGAGCAACTACACTATCCATAGGGTCACCATTAGTCAACAGCACTGAACAACATCAAAAACAAACAAGTTAATATCCTTACTTTACAATACCTGGCTCAGCTGGCCTTGTTAATTCTGGTTTTTGCCACATGGCTTGATCTTCAGTCAAATTGGAGATGAAACACTTCAGTTGCATTGAGAAAACCCAATCAATTCTAACCACTGATCTTAATTGTTTGCTTTCCCTAATGGTAGGATACATGTATCAGTCATGAGCCCTGTGGCTTGCCATAGGGTGTTGAGTTTCTGAGGTTTTGAGCACCTGTGTTTGTTAATCAATATCTTAACTAGAGTTGTTAAGCCCTTGTGTTCTCAGGTTTAATCTTGTCAAGTTAATTGTGGCTGGCACTTGTTGCCCACATTCTTTGATTATTTAAAGAGGACTCTCAGTCAGCTCCTCTTGTCTCCATCTCTTCCTGGGGTCCTCGCATGACTTGGCACTTGGTTTGAGTTGTGAGCCTGTTGGCTGCAACTCTTGGGATGAGTGGATTTGTGTCGGAGAGAATGACTTACCTCTTGGTGTTACATAGTTGCTCCTCTGCGGCTCTGATGTTTAACCTCTCATTTCTGTCTCTTCCTGGGACCTTGCTGTCTTCCACCCCAGGGCCCAGTCCTTCATGAATGCACCATGACAGTATCAGCATGTTTGCTTGTGAAGTAAGAAGGCAGGTTGGTGGAGGAGCAGAATTATTCTGGTTGCTATGAAGAATTTACTGATATATCCTCCTGATGGTATTTCCAGAGCATTTTTTTCCAACAAATTTAAATTATTTAACTTCATAATGTTGACTGCATATGTATTATACTTAAATATATGTATATAGCTTTTCTACCTCCAATAAAATGGATCCAATTTCTTGGCCTTCTGCAATACCAGTGACACTGAATCAGGCTGGAAGAATAGCATCACATTTTTTATTTGAGTAGGTTACATTCCAATGGTGTACACTTTTTTTTCTATTTTCAGATAATCTGCACTCCTGGTGTTCTTTTCCCTTATGCTCCCATCTCCACCTATCTTTCTTCTCCCATATTTTGCTTTTATCGTCACCTACCATTTCCAGCTGGTTTCATGTGCCCTTCACCTCCCCTCTCATCTATTTACACCTACCAGCTTCTGTCCCACTCCTCCCTCATACTGCAAAATACTGGCAATCTTTTCTCATTCCCTTTCAGTTGGCTTACAATCCAATGGTCGTGTTTGTGCTATATATGCCTTGTGCTGTGAATGACTGTTGGTACTGTGTTTTGCACCTGTATCTGAAGGAAATCGGTTTCAGCTGACAGTATTCATGGGTATTTATGAATGGCACAATAACAATTGAACTTGAACTTGAAATTTTCACTTCAGTCCTGATGCAGAACCATGATCAAAAACATTGACATACACTTTTGTCTCCATAAATGCTGCTTGACCACCTGAATTCTTCCAGCTTTCTCATTTTTTGCCCACAAAATGCAAACAGCTTGCTTTTGTAAAAGCATTTAGCTTTCATATATTTCTTGAAATGACGAGGTGTTGCCTTCAGAATTTATTTCACTTGCCTCATTGGTTCTATCAGGTCCTAGTGCCTGTTGAGGTAATAATGAACCAGCCAAACAAATATCCTTTCACCTCACTACAGCAAGGCAGAAATGCTTTTAGGAACAGCAGAGGTGATGTCGAAAAGCAACATATTGGGGAAATGTAACATGAAATTTTGGAAATACTCAGTAGGTCAGGAGGGGAAGCCATAGCCTGAAAATCCACACTCTGTGATTCAGAAACAATTTTATTCCTGTCCATCATCAGTTTTCTGATGATCCATGAACACTCTCATGTTATTCCTTCTGTTGACACTATTTATTTTTAGAATTTATAGATTTTTGTGTCTATGCATATTGTAGTGCTTCATGTCATATGTTAATATGTTAGCACATCCAAATTAAATCTGATACAGAGACATTAATTCTAATTCTCTGTCCACAGAGCTGACTGACTACCTTGTCTCTTGGCAGGGATGAGGCAGGTGGAAAGCAAGGTCAACAGTGAAAGGGAGGGGAAGGTACAGAGAGTGACATGGGGCTGGTGAGGAGAGGCACGTTGGATAGAACAGGACTGCAAAACATTCATGAAGAAGACCAGAAGGAGAGCAAAAAGGTGATCAGTTGGGGGATAGGGAAGAAGAGGAAGTGGGCAAAATTGCAAGAGTGTTGGCAGGCATTGATTAACTTTTGTTGGGATTCAGAAGATACAGAACTATGTGAATATACCAGGATTTATTTTAAATTGGAACTAGTAAGAGGCAGACAGGATGGTGAAGTCCTGATGAAGGGTCTTGGCCTGAGATGTCGACAATCCATAGATGCTGCCTGGTCCACTGTCCCTCCAGCACCTCATGTGATTTATTAGATTGGTAAATGTGACTTTTGGCACGCTGGCCTGCATAAGTCAAAGCATTGAGGATAGAAATTGTCATGTTATGTTGGAGATGCTAATGAGGCTGCATTTGGAATAATGGCAGTGCAGACTTGAGGGGCCAAATGGTCTACTTCTGCACCTATTGTCTATTATGTTCAGTCCTAGTAGTACAATGTAGCATGTGGTGTTTTGAATTTCAAAAAAATAGGTCTGCCTGTCCACCAAATATTCTAATTTGGTGCTGATATTATATTATAAAATACAATTATTTTATGATCTGCCACAAATTGCCCAGCCTTTATCCTTGCTCTCTTGACATTGAATTTATTGTTAGCTCATTTGAGCTTCTTGTTGATAAGTGGCTGTGGAATATTCACTGATGGTAATGCTATTGAATGTCAGGTTATTTGTCAAGATTATCACTTGTCAAGATTGTCAATGAGTTTTCCCAGTATGTGCAAAAGCTTCTTTTCACTTAAGAACATTCATCTCAGTGTTTCCAGCTTCATTGCTACATGGGGCTTGAACCTGATTATTTATTGAGTAACTGTAAATGGAACTAAGAACAATGTATCAACAATGACCACACCTAAATATAGATAGAGAAAGGAACCCTGATGCAGCTGCTAAAGCAGACTAGATTGGGGTCCTAACTGTGGAACTCTTGCAGTGCATTTAATGGATGAAGAGAGTTGGAAAATCAGGAAGATTCGTGCCATATGGTGGAATGAAATAAAATCAGCCAAGTGCAAGAAAACAGAAGTGCAGCTATCTTGTTGGGTTTTAGGATTGTAGATTTTTATAAATCAGTAGATGAATGAGACAGTAGAAGGATTTTAAAAGAAGTGCAAGAACTTTCCAAGTCAACATCCAGGTTGAGTTTATTGTAAATTGCACAAGTATAGTGAGTACAGACACAACTGAAATCTGACAACATACAGAACATAAATGGTACATAAATTATGCAAGAAACTGTTGAAAAGTCTGTGGGCAAAACAACTTATTAGTCCAAAATACATTTAGAAACAAGTTAATGCTAGCTCAATCACAAACAAGAGAAGATATGTAGATACTGGAGGAACTCAGCAGGCCAGGCCAGTATTAGTGGAAAAGAGTACCCTTCAACAAGACTAGAGCAAAAAAAAAGATGAGGAGCAGAGTTAAAAGATTGGGGGGAGGTTGAAGAAATACAAGGTGATAGAAGAAACAGGGAGGGGGAGGAGTGAAGTAAAGAGCTGGGAAGTTGATTGGTGAAAGAAGGCAAATCTAATAGAATCCATGTCCTCTCCTGTACTCAACTGAACTCTTTTCCATAGCTTCTGCCTAGCCTGTTGAGTTCCTTCCACATTTTGTGTGTGTTCCACGGTAGTTTGTAGTGTTCCATTGCTGAGATTTAAAAGCTCAGTTGTTGTCAGAACAAGTGCCAGAGAGCACAGGATTAACGGAGCTGTAGCTATCTATGTATATTTATTAGTGGATGAGTTAAGACATAGATAACTGTCTATATCTGACAGCAAGATTGTGCATGGTTCATTGGAATGGTCAGGTTTGGAGATATAAAGGCAATTATGAGCAAAGAAGCTGAGATGGGTAGTATCAGGCTTTTTGAGTAGATTTGATGGTGTTTGGTTTGCTGGCCACCAAGTTCTAAACTCAAATGAAGATCTAAAACCCTATCTAAAGTATTTATGTAGGAGTGTCCTTACTACAGGGAGATTATACTGTAGCCACCTATTCTTCAAAGGCTAGATCACTTCCCTGTTGAAACACCATGGTGAGTTTACCTGTCATTACCCACTGTTTGAGTGGTGGGTCTCCCCTCCCTACTAAGGAGGAGATACCAGCTAACAAAGTAGTTTAAACACTATTCATTTGTTTTTCATGACATACATTTAAATCCAGAAGAAAGTCATAAATAAGATTTAAAACTCAGAGGAATACCATCTTATTAAAGATTTCCAAATTACAAATGATTTGTAAAACAAAGGATTTCCAAAACACAGGTGCAATTCCAGTAAGATAAAACAACATACCAATGAGCTGCAGACGAACGGGTTGTCCGTTGCAGAAATCGAAGGCAGAAGTATGAGTTCTAGTTCACCCCATCATTCTGTCATTCTTCTTGATGTTCCTTGACCATTCTTAACAAATCTGACTGCTGTCTTACATTCATATTGCTTTTTTGCCTCTTGAGTGATTTCACAAACATGTGATTGTTTTTCTCAGTATGTAATCACACAGATGGTCTGAAAGCTTCTGGGGACAGAGTTCCCAAACACCCAAAATTAATGGTTTGAGGGATGACTGCCTGAGTTCACAAATCTTCCAGTTATTTCTAGATCAGCTATTTGATGTGGTAAGTGATAGTATCAATTTAGTCCTCAGGCTTTCTTGAACTATTTTACTTAGCCAGTATTATCCAGTTTGATTCAGGGCAACTAACATAGCACCATTGTCTTAGATTCCATCTCTTGAGTAATTAGACTTTCAATAGTCTGTGCTCTATCGAAAGTGTTAATTGTTTCCAAAGCTGTCCTTTAAAATTCAGTCTGATTATTGCTTGCCAATTACTTAAGAACTGAGCACTGGTTCCCATGTGTGACAAGAAGTTGAATTGAAAAATATTGTTTGGAAGCTTAACTTACTCAAAAATGATTCTTTGATTTCTAGAGGTGTCAGCATCTACGTTAGAAACCTAAACTTGGCATAAAGGACCCCAGTCCTGGACAATGAATAGCCAATGCAGACAGTCCTGGTGATGGTGTCAAAAATTCATTTTGGGGTGAAAAAGGATGCCATGGATGCAAATTATCACTGTTTGTGGTTAAAACAATGATAAATTTAGGTCCCTCTTTCCTCAAACATTGTGAAAAACCTGTATTATTTTCATTCATTTACTTATGAAATTTGAATTGTTTTCAAGCTCCAAATTAAAACAGGACTCTAATTTACCAGATTTGGGGCCCTGCAAAGGTAAGGGGCCTGCCTCGGTGAAGGTAGAACAAATGACTTCTCTGTAGGTGACAACGTTTGATGGACAAGCATTGCTGTCGTGGTGGTCTGGGCTTCTGCTGCTGAGGGCTTTGTGTTTTCCAATGAACTGCCATCTGTCAACTTGGCATTGAGTGCGCTCCAATCTTCTCTACAAATGCTTAGCGTACAATCTACACATTCCAAGTGTGCAAGGCCACATCTGCCAGCTGTTTCAAACTCCCACCAAGCCTGAGCTTCAGTCAGTCAGCCTCAGTTCCTGTGATGGCCTGACCGAAGGTTTATTATCTGAAGGTTAAAATTGTTTTGAAACAGTTGTTGCATCAGTGAATGTTTCTGAGAGAGAGATACAGAGAGAGAGTGAGAGAGAGAGACAGACAGAGAGGGGAGGGAGAGGGAGAGAGAGACTTTTTCTAGCTCTTTTCTGTGTATATGCCTTTGGTGGCCGGGAGTAGGTTGGTACGGATGACATTAATCTTGCCCACTGCCATGCGGTTTCTGTACCCTGAAGTGATGCACCATGTTAGGATGCTCTCGACAGCACATTTGTAGAAGGTTCTGAGTATAGATGAGTATAGTCCAGCTCTCTTCAGTCTTCTCAGCAAGCAGAGGTCTTGTTGAGCTTTCTCGGTTATGTAGGACGTGTTCTTAAAAGTTATGCAAGATGTCCACTCCTGGGAATTTGAAACTGCTTATATTTTTCCAGTTTCTGCTGCTGTACCGCCAATATAAGAAGGGTCGTGAATGGTAAGAGATTTCCTGAAGTCGATAACCATCTCCTATGTCTTGTTGACTTTGAGGAAGAGGTTACTTGCCTGACACTTGGTCTCGAGCTCTTCCACCTCCTCTCAATAGGCCATCTCATTGTTGGTGATGAGCCCCACTATTGTATCATCGGCAAACTTGACAATGTGTTTGAGTGTTTATCTGTGCAGTCATGTATGAGAAGAGTGTTCAGCAGTGGGCTCCTGTTGAGGATGATGCGGGGGAGGAGTTGTGCATCCTAACTATCTAAGGTGTGTTTGTTAGGAAGTCCAAAGCAGTGGTGTATTTAGACCGAGGAATAAGAGCTTGTTCAGCAAGGGCTTTATGACAATAGTGTTCATTGTCAAACTGAAATCTCGAAACAGCATTCTGACAGAATTCTCCTTGTTTTCCAGGTGTGTCAGGGACAAGTGCATGACAGACGCTTTGGCAACTGGGCATCTGTCATAGAGTGGTTCTGCCAATAAACATATAGGTGAGTGTCATTGTGGCAGGAATGGAGTTTTGTGATGTGTGCCAATACAAAGCATTTCATGATGATTGGAATCAGTGCCACTGGGCGGTAGTCGTTCAGTTCTGAAGATGTAGAGTTCTTTGCGATAGGGATGATGGTGGCTAATTTCAAGCACGTGGGTACAGCAGCCAAGATGAGTGAAGAGTTGAAGATGTCCATGAAGAGGCCAGCGAGCTGGTGTGTGCACTCCCTGACTACATGGCCTGGGATGTAATCTAGCCAGGCAGCCTTAGAGGATGACGTTCAGCGGAGTTCTTCTTGTGCCTGTTGCTGTTACAGACAGCAGCTGCTCACCTGGAAGAGAGGGGTAGCTTTTGTGGCTGGCATTGTGTTGCATACCCCAAAGCGTACAAAAAAGCTATTTAGAGCATTGGGGAGGAAGGTGTCACTGATAGAGTGGATACTGTTTTTCATTGTTTCGTCAGTCATGCCCTTGAAACCCAACTACATACACCAGTGATCATTATCGAAGATGGAAAGAAAGAGAGAGAGGGAAAGAGACAGAGACACAAAGAAACTGAGTGAGGTGTACACACATGCACGTGTGCGTACACACACACACTCAGTGAGAGACACAGACAGAGAGACAGTGACAGAGTGACAACGACGGAGACAGAGAGACAGTGACAGAGAGACATAGAGCGACAGACAGACAAGACAGAGAGAGAGTGCGACAGAGACAGGGAGACTAAACAGACAACGAGAGAGAAGCATGGAAGTTATATGAGCAAATGTCACCACTGTTCCTATTTGCCCATTTACTGCATACTTCACTATGAAATCTCTCAAGCCCGTAATACCACAGCTGTTCAGATACTTCCATGTGTGATCCACAGGATCTATCAGTAAGTGCATGAGTTTAGTTAATGAAGTTATATTCCAAAGACCAAAACTGATTATCACAATATCTCACTGATCGTCACAACACCAAAAGTTCAAATTATGGTTTGAAGATTTGAACTCTGTTTCAAAAGGTTGGCTTCAATAATTTCAATTGTGATATCAAAGTGTCATAACAAAAATAATCTTGCCTGTGGTGTGACTCCAGTTCTATATCCAAGTGGTGATAAGTAACTAACATATAAAATGACTTGGGCAAGGAAATGTTACCTAAAAAATAGGGGCCATTTTTCACATTCGAAAATGCAGAATCTTAAGGAGAAGCAATGTATGTAGCCCCGTTTCAGTAACTTTATACATCAATGGTTCACAATAGGTTTGCAGGGAGAGCCTGATTAATAATCCAGGTTAATATTGAGGCCATTCAAATACTAGAAACTCACATTTTAGTCGTGGTTGCTGTGACTGAACTGAGTCACTGGAGAGACACAGAAGCTGGTTAATTTAAATGGTCCTTATTCATCACAGCAAGCAGACCTTCTTCTGGAAACTTTCTTCCGGGAAACTCTTTGTAAACTGAAAGTACATTGCATTACTATATTCTTAAGAACAAACTTATCAGCAGGTGCTTCAACAAAATTTTCATATTTGCAATGTTTACTTCAATATTTAGTCTGATACTGAGTTCCATATCTATAATTGGAGACATCTCTGTCTGTTCAAGTATCTTTACTTAGACAAATTAATTTCCCTAGATGTTCTAAAACAGTGGTTCCCAAATTGGGTGTTATCAGAACATGCCTTTGGGACAACTGAGAGATTATGGACTTAATTTAAGCAATGAATTACTTACTATAAGCATGTGATCCTTAGTGCTCACAATTGATTACAATGATCACATAATCACCCGATTTCTTGTTAACCACCATTCTCTTAGACTTCACTCAAAGCACATTATAGTTGTTGAAAAGCAACATGACACTTCTGTATCTGGTATATCATGACAAATCTGGACTGCAGATGTCATGTTATTTCCAGACTTAGCCTGCACATCACTGCTATTCATTACTGTAGTACATTGTTAGTAGTACAGTTCCCATACAGTGACACAATTCCTGTGAATTAGGATCTAGCATTCAATGGGGTAAAATTCAGAATATGATCTTGAGCACATTTCTCTAGCCCACAGCTTAACTGAGATATCACTGCTCTACTTATCAGGCTTCAGGCACAGAGTCAGGTTTTGCCTGTGCTATGATGTCATAACTTTCCCCTTTATTGATCACAGCACTTGAAGTTGGACTTAAAAAATTGGTGATTGACTGTGGTCGATAATAAAAATGGCAGAAGCAGACCAAAAGAAAAAGATGTAGACAGTATAGTGTAAAGTACTACACACAAAATGCTGGAGATGGTCTTCATCACAATGCCCTCAGCCTGAAATGGCAACTGTTAACTCTTCTCCATAGATGCTGCATGGCCTGCTAAATTCATCCAGCATTTCTTGTGTATTACTTTCATTTCCAGCATTGGCAGGTTTTCTCTTACATAGCGTGAAGTATCTTAAATATGGATTTATACCAGCACCAAGTAACCAACAACAGCCAAGGTGTCTGTTGTGTGGCCAAAAGCTTTTTCAAATGAGACAATTAAGCCATCCAGTCTCCTTAAACATTTGAAGAGGAATACACTCTGATAAAGCAAACAAGAAATTGGCTTATTTTCAGTCACATTGTTTACTTCAATAACTTAGGTTGACAATTTTTTTTGAATTGCATATCTACAGCGAGGAACACTTCTGAATGTTCAAATACCTTTGCTGAGTCACCTCTGAATTTATTTACAATGGTATGAATTACATAAGCCTGGTTACATCGATTAATATAGGCCAATTAACACAACCCTGTTGTCTTAACATTTGACTCATGTATATGCAATCTCTTAGACTGTAGGCCAGTCTGTGCTTTTAACTTCAATTTACTGCTTGCAATTTATGAAAAAAAGCTGATCTTGCTTGAATTCACAAAACAAAACTACCTAACAAGTGGAAAGGGAGTTTCTGAATATGGTTTTGCATAAGTCACCGAAGTAAATAATTAAAGTGATTCTGCTCAGTGATAACTCTGTTCAAATATGAATAGATGAAATGTTGGAGAATGTGAAAGACACATTGTGCAATGTACTTAGAACAATAGAACTTGCTTCGCAGTTGGTTGAGTCAATATTGCCAAGCTTCTTGGTTATACTTGCTTCGTTAAAAATGAAAACATAGTTCAAGATTTCTTATTTACAAGGGGACTAGAAACAGAAATGAAGGGGAGTCAATATTTGGGGTTGTTGAGCAATCTTTCAAAGAGAAAGGTCATTACGTTCACCAACATTCTTGTGCAACAAAATGATAGGATGCCACCGTGGGGTTATTGCTTTCTTGAGAAAAGCTTCACCTTACATATTTACCCTTCCCTGTGTAATTCAGAACACCTTGTCACAAAAAAAAAGTCATCAGCTGTACAAATCATTAAATACAGTTAACACGGAAATAAATAAAATCCGGTCCCATGCTCCAAATTCTCAACTATTTCCAGAACTTTGTATCGAGAAAGATGAACAGTCTGAATGCTTGTTACTGCGCACAGACGTCAGAGGGCTCTCAAAGGTAAACTGGCTAGACACTTTTATGTAGTCTTTGAAACAGTGACAAAATTCTTTGAAGATTGAAATGCTTCATTCAATAATCAACTCAAGAATACTAGGCATGATGCACCATCAATAACTCACTCTGAGAAGTAAAGGCGAGATATCGGCTTTTATTGACTGGAAGAAGGAACAAGCAGTGAGTGACCACCATACTACATCCTGGAGACTGAGAGGCTGGCCCCAGGCCTCGATTGCCTTTATACCGGGGTCTGTGGGAGGAGCCACAGGAGCAGTCAGCAGGGGGCGTGTCCAGACAGGCACATAGTTCACCCCCCACTTTGTTTTAAAAGAGTCCCCATGTGGCGAAGTTTCTTACAGGTTAAGTCTATCAGGTGGTCAAATCTGTCGCTGCGATCTACATAGCACCGGCTGTGATTGCACAGATGCCGGCGGTGGCGGTGATTGCACAGGAGACGGAGGTTGTGCTGGTTCCAGCCCACTAGGCGCCAGTGGTGCCTCACGCATGTGCCTGGTATAGATGCGTACGAAATGCCTGGTATATGAGTGTCGTGAGGAGTCTGTGTAGGGCCTGGTGAGCACAGTGTCACCTCGGGTACAGGGTTCATAGTTACTGGAGAGTGTTCAGGGTACTGGTCTGCTGCACCTGCGGGCGCCAGGTCGCGGATGGAGACCGTGTCCTCCTGCCCGTCAGGTATGACAACGTAGGCATACTGAGGGTTCGCATGTAGAAGGTGAACTTTCTCGACCAGCGGGAAGTATTTATTACTCCTCACGTGTTTCCGGAGTAGCACTGGCCCTGGGGACGTCAGCCAAACTGGCAGAGTGGTCCCAGTGACAGACTTCCTGGGAAAAGAGAATAGGCATTCATGAGGGGTGGCATTGGTGGACGTACATAACAGAGAGCGGATAGAGTGCAGTGCCTCAGGGAGGACCTCCTGCCATCGAGAGACCGGCAACCCTTTTGACTTAATGGCTAAAAGTGTGGCCTTCCACACTGTGGCATTCTCCCTCTCCACCTGTCCATTTCCCCGGGGATTATAACTCGTGGCCCGACTAGTAGCAATGCCCCTACCCAGCAGGTACTGGCGCAGCTCGTCACTCATAAAGGAGGACCCTCTATCACTGTGGATGTAGCAGGGATACCCGAACAGAGTGAAGAGCCGGCGCAGGGCTTTTATGACGGATGTGGCAGTGGTGTCGGGGAGGGAATGGCAAAGGGGAACTGTGAGTACTCGTCGATAACATTCAGGAAATAGACATTGCGGTCAGTGGAGGGAAGGGGGCCCTTAAAGTCAACACTCAGTCGCTCAAAAGGGCGGGTGGCCATGACAAGTTGCGTCGTGTCAGGACGGTAGAAGTGCGGTTTGCACTCAGCGCAAATTTGGCAGTCCCTGGTCATCGTCCTGATGTCCTCCAGGGAGTACGGCAGATTCTGGGCTTTCACGAAATGGTAAAATCGGGTGACCCCTGGATGGCAAAGTTGTGCATGAAGGGCGTACAGCTGGTCGAGCTGTGTGCTAGCACATGTTCCCCGGGATAGGGCATCAGGGGGCTCATTGAGTCTGCCAGGCCGGTACAGGATATCATAGTTGTAGGTGGAGAGTTCTATCCTCCATCGCAAAATCTTATCATTTTTGATTTTGCCCCGCTGTTGGTTGCTGAACATGAACGCAACCGAGTGCTGGTCGGTCAGCACAGTGAACCTTTTGCCAGCGAGATAGTGCCTCCAGTGCCCAACAGCCTCCACTATGGCCTGGGCTTCTTTCCCCACCGCGGAGTGCCGAATTTCAGAGCCTTGGAGGGTACGAGAAAAGAATGTTACTGGCCTGCCTTCCTGATTGAGGGTAGCAGCCAGAGCGAAATCGGAGGTGTCACACTCTACTTGGAAGGGAATGGTCTCATCCACCGCATGCATCGTAGCTTTGGCAATGTCCCCTTTAATGCAGCTGAAGGCCACACAGGCCTCAGCAGAGGGGGAAAAGTGGTAGACTTGACCAGGGGGCGGGCCTTGTCTGCGTAATGGGGGACCCATTGGGCGTAATAGGAAAAGAAGCCCAGGCACCGTCTGAGGGCTTTGAGGGTGGTGGGAAGAGGGAGTTCTAACAGGGGGCGCATACGGTTTGGATCAGGGCCAATGACCCCGTTTTCCACGACATACCCAAGGATAGCGAGGCAGGTGGTTCCGAACACACACTTGTCCCTGTTATAAGTAAGGTTCAGAGCTGCGGCCACTTGGAGAAATCGTTGGAGGTTGGTGTCGTGATCCGGCCAGTCGTGACCACAGATGGTGATGTTATCCAGATAGGGAAATGTGGCCGTCAGTTGGTATTGGTCCACTATCTGGTCCATTTCTCTCTGGAAGACAGAGACACCATTTGTGACACCGAAGGGGATGCGCAGGAAGTGATAGAGCCTGCCGCCTGCCTCGAAGGCGGTGTAGGGGCGGTCCTCTGGCCGGATGGGGAGCTGGTGATAAGCGGATTTCAGATCTATTGTCGAGTACACCTTGTACTGAGCAATCTGGTTGACCATATCCACGATGCGGGGTAGGGGGTAGGCGTCAAGCTGCGTGAACCTATTGATGGTTTGACTATAGTCCACGACCATCCTATTTTTCTGCTCAGTCCGAACAACAACCACCTGGGCCCTCCAAGGGCTTGTGCTTGGCTCAATGATCCCCTCCCTGAGCAGCCGCTGTACCTCTGACTGAATGAAGGCCCTGTCCCCCGCACTGTACCTCCTGCTTTTAGTTGCCACAGGTTTACAGTCGGGGGTCAGGTTGGTGAACAGCGGTGGGGGAGGGACCTTGAGGGTGGAGAGGCTGCAAGTGGTGTCAGTAGCGCAGCTGTTGGCATGGTTCTGGATGGGACGTGTGGGCCTGTGTGTGTGTGTGGTCAGTAGTGATTAAGTCCCACAAAACTGAGGATTCCGGACAGTGAGTGGTGGGAGGGGCCCGTCATATACCATAGTCACACTTTCGAGATGTCTCTGGAAGTCCAGCCCCAATAGCACAGGTGCGCACAGCTTAGGCATGACCAGTAGCACAAAGTTCTGATATTCTGTGCCTTGAACCACCAATGTCGCTACACAAGCCACCCGGATGTCTGCGGAATGCAACCCAGAAGCCAAATTGATCCTCCGACTTACCGGCCGTGTTGCGAGTCCGCAGCGTTGCACTGTGTCCGGGTGAATAAAACTCTCAGTGCTGCCCGTGTCAAACAGGCATCTAGTCCTGTGCCCCTCCACCAGGGTGTCCATCATTCACCTTGGAAGCTGGTGTGGGGCACTTTGGTCGAGGGTTACAGTGGCCAGAGTTGAGCCATCGGGGTACCCGGTAAGCATCGGTGGGTCGGGGACGTGGCGTGCTGACGCAGACAAAGATGGCCGCCCACATCCGGGGTACGCAAGATGGCAGCCCTCATGTCTCACCCGCAGCGTTGCACTCCGCTCGTAGTTTAGACTTACAGACCTTGGCGAAATGGCCCCGCTTTCCGCAGCTGGAGCAGGTCGCTTCTCGCGCCTGGCAGCGTTTTCGAGGATGTTTACCGACACCACAGAAATAACACAGTACAGGCTTTTGATGGGCCGCAGCCGTGGTCGTGTTCGGAGATCTCGTGGAATCGCAACTGGCAGCGGCGTTGGCGAATTCGCTCGCGGGATCTGGCGGCGGCGGGGTCTGAGGCGTCCACGGAACTGGCGGGGGATCGCGGGCTGGACAGCATCAGTGTTGTGCAGCACAGCTTCCAGCATGTTGGCCGTCTCGATCGCCGAGCGTAAGGTAAGATCGGCTTTTTCCAGCAGCCGCTGGCGCATGTACACTGACCTCAGTCCCGTCACAAAGGCGTCTCGTACTAGCAGCTCCGCATGCTGTTCTGCCATGAGCGTCTTGCAGTCACAAGCTCGGACAAGTGTCTGTAGTGCTCGGAGAAACTCGGCGCTCGATTCTCCAGACCGCTGTTGCTGGGTAGCTAAACGATGTCTTGCGTAGACTGTGTTCACCGGCTGCAGGTTCTGTCTTTTGAGGGCATCCAGTGCCCCAGTGTAAGTTCGGCAGGTCTCTGATAATTGAATAAACTTTTGGGGTGACCCTCGAGAGGAGAATTCTGTGCATAACGGCAGGGTCAGTCGCATGAACCTCCTCCAAGTATGATTGGAAGCATGCAAGCCAGAGTTCAAAAGCAAGAGCTGCTTCAGGGTCTTGGGGGTCCAAATCCAATCTGTCCGGACGTAAAACGGTTTCCATGTTTTAAAACTTCCAGTCAATAAAATTGATGCACCATCAATAACTCACTCTGAGACGTAAAGGCGAGAGATCGGCTTTTATTGACTGGAAGAAGGAACCAGCAGTGAGTGACCACCATACTACATCCTGGAGACTGAGAGGCCGGCCCCAGGCCTCGATCGCCTTTATATAGGGGTCTGTGGGAGGAGCCACAGGAGCAGTCAGCACGGGGCGTGTCCAGATAGGCACACACAGTTCACCACAAGGCATAATATTGCTTATTTGTCAGAATTCTTCACAAAGTTAATGAAATCAATTTTCACTTGCAAGGAAATTATGTGAATCTCATCTAAATCATATTGGTCATCTCCACATGTTTGTCCAAGTTAACCCTATTTAAGTGCAACAGTGGCTGTCAAGACCATTTCCAACTTCTGAACCTCCCTGAGTTGCAAAAGAAAGAAAGGATACCTGATGATGATCTTCAAGTATATTGTGTCTGCCTGGGTGAGATGCATAAAAATATGCCAGAGAGATTTCAGGATCTTTTCTCTGTCCAAATTCCAGATTAAGTATATATCCTTTGCTTAACAGTTGGATTGAGGAATTAACTCTCTTTAGATGCTGCCTGGCCTGCTGCGTTCCACCAGCATTTTGTGTGTGTTGCTTGAATTTCCAGCATCTGCAGATTTCCTCGTGGATGAAAGAAGAACTGATTTTGCTGCAAAATGACTGTGCTGAAGCTGAGGTTTTAAAAAAAATCATATCAGTGCTTTTAGTTGTAGAAAGAAATCTCTCAATGCTATCCTGCACTATAGAAAAAGGTTAATGTTCTTTGTTGCCTTTCCAACATCATACATAGTGAAGTGCAGTTTCAGAGCAGTTGCCCATCTTCTTTCAGAGCAACAAATCAGACTGTAAGTTACTGAATGTTGGGTTCTGAGACTCCTTCCGAGTGACATTCAGCCTAATTTTGAGAAACTGTACCAAGCCCATCCATCTCATTGAAAGATGAAAACGCAATGAAGTAGTGAATAGTTGGACTACTAATGTACGCTCTAAAATTGTTGATAACAATGGTTATTACTGTAACTAAAGAAATTTATTTGTAGCTTTAAATATTTCAATAATTTTTGCAATTATTTATTACTGCTCTGAATTTACAATTTTTATTTTCTATCACTGCGCATCATAAATCAAGCTGGAAAGCGAGAAGGGGCAACTGGGGATCTAGACTTGGAGCCAAAGGGGCAGTAACCCAAAAAGGCTTGGGAACGAACCACTGGTTGAAAAGGATTGAACCAGGCACCCAAAATTAGCGTTCTGAGAGATGACAATGAGTACACAAATATCCGAATTATGCATGTGGCTATGTTTTATGTGCTAAGTGACAACATCAGTTTGGCCTACAAGTTTCCTTGAACTCGGAACAAATAACGCAAGGTAATTTACCAGTGTTGCCTGTTTTGATGTAGGACAACTAATAAATGCTATTGTCTTGCACTTAGCTCATGCAGACAAAAAGGTCTCATGTCATATCGCTTTGCAAGCTATGTTGCGTGAGCAGCCGGCATCCTGCTGTTAGCCAGTAGCCTGTGCTCTGTAGCAGCTCCATTTATTTACAATAGTGTCCTTTTAAATTCAAGCTGGATTTTGCTTGTAATTTACATTAAGAGCAGAAGTGTTGTAGAGGGCAACATGAAAACAAGCCTATCTTACATAAGGCTACATAAGAATTTTCTGACCAAAATTCTCATCCAAGCTAATCCTATTTGCCTATGTTTGGGCCATATCCCGCTCAACCTTTCCTTATCTGTGTACCTGCCCATGTACCCTTTAAATCCTGTTAATGTATCTACCTTAACCCCATCCTCTACACTATATATAGAATGAGCTATACTATAGCTCATTCTATATACTGACCATTCCCTGCATGTAAAACTTGTCCCTTTGATTCCTATTATATATCTTCCCCTTAACTTAAACCTATGTCTTCTATTCTTGATTCTTCTACCCTGGGGAAAAACCACAGAGTGTATTTAACTTATCTATGCCCCTCATTATGTTGCATACCACTATAAGATCTCCCCTCATTCTCCTACGATCCTATGAATGAAATCCCAATCTGTTCAGCCTGTCTCTGTAAGTCAGTCACTTGAATCCTTGTAAGTTTTTTCCACATTGCGGCTTAATGGCATCTTTCCAAAAGCAGGGTACCTAGGACTGAACATAATATTCCAAATGCAGCCTCATTAGCATCTCCAACATAACATGGCAATTTCTATCCTCAATGCTTTGACTTATGAAGGCCAGCGTGCCAAAAGTCACAAGCAAAATTGCAATGTCTAGATAGAAATCTGCTTGGCCTTATGAATTGTGTTAACATTGAGGCAAAGGCTTATGTACACCAGACCAATGCAGGTTTAAGGGTGAAATTTGCAGAAAATAAAATAAAGTAGGACACATACAAAAGAATGTCAGACAGACAAAAATAAATGGACTGCACAGGAAAGAGAAAAAGACAAAAATTCAAGTTGCAGTTTCAAAAAG
Organism: Hypanus sabinus; assembly: GCF_030144855.1. Taxonomy (NCBI): domain Eukaryota; kingdom Metazoa; phylum Chordata; class Chondrichthyes; order Myliobatiformes; family Dasyatidae; genus Hypanus; species Hypanus sabinus. The sequence continues at coordinate 46,870,421 of NC_082715.1, forward strand.
AACATTAATCTAATGCTGTTGTTGAAAAATCTGATGATGATGAGACTGACATAGAATTGGATAGCATATAGATTTACAATGCGAAAACTAACAAGAAACAGCAAATTAATTGTGACAAACGTGAATTTTTTAAACTAAGCATCACTTACTGTGGTCACCCCATTGATGTACACGTTTTACACAAGTGTGCTAAGAAAATCCAAACAGTGGCAGATGCCCCAAGGCCAAAGGACATGCCACAGTTGTGGTTCTTTTTAGAATTTGTCAAATACTATAACAGATTCCTGTTAGACTTAGCTACTGTGCTCCATCCCTTGAACTCATTACTATAGATCAGGAAGAAATGATAATGGACAAAGCAGTGTGAGGAGGCTTTCCAAATGGTAAAGGAAATGATGACATCAGACACTGTACTCACCCATTGACTGAAGCTTGCCTGTGATACAGCACATGTTATGAATGATGGAAGCAAACTCCCCGTACCCTTTGCAACATGTTCCCTGACCCCACTGCAGAAAAAGTTACATGCAGATTGACAGAGAGGCTTTGACTCTGGTTTGGGGTGTAAAACCTTTCAACCTGTGCTTGTATAGGAGAGAGTTTTCCTGCATTACTGACCATCAACCATTAGTGTCCATTTTCAATCCACAGGAGGGTGTTCCATTAACAGCAGCAGTATGACTGCAGAGTTAGGCTCTGTTTCCTGGAGAACACAATTACAAGATCGAATTCAAGAGGATAACTAATCATAGAATTGCTCATGCTTTGTCCTGTTTACCCTCAGAAAAGGAAATCCTGGAAAAAGTTACAGAAGAAGACACCCCTCTTGATGTATTCTGCCTAATGCAAATTGGAAGTCTCCCTAATACAGCAGAGATGATCCAAGCGGAAGCCAGAAGGACCACCCATTGCCTTAGGTCTACAAGGCCACGAATTATGAAGCAGAAATTCCAGTTAACCCATTTTTACCTGTACGGGGATGAGCTTGCCCTTGAAGGGTGCTGTCTTATGTGGGGGTTGAGAGGTAACGCACCATCCAAGCTGAGCCAATGTATTGGAGGAGCAACATGCTGGCTATCTAGGCATGTTCAAAATGAAAGCATTGTTCTGAAACTTTGTCTAGTGGCCTGGGATAGGTCAGCAGATTGCGCAGCTTGCCATGCTTTGTTTGGGATGCCAACTCGTCCAGAAGATGCCAAGAGCAGTGCCTCTCCGTCCCTGGGATTGGCTACATTTCCCTGGCAAAGGGTTTATGTGGCCTTTGCTAGACTATTCATGAGCACATATTTCTTGGTGGTAGTAGATGCAGCTACAAAGTGATTAGAAGTGTTGCTACAAGCCTCTTCTCAAGTACTGATGTTCCAGCACACTTAGTGGCAGTGGACCACAGATTATTCCAGAACAGTTTCAGTCATTCTTGAAAATGAATGAAATAAGACATATCTTCGCAGTACCACCCAGCTACTAATAGCTTGATGTAAAGTTTTCTTCAGAGCCTAACAAATGCACTGTGAGCAGTGTCACTACACTAACACTGAATTGCCAATTTCCACCTTGGATGTCACAATGCAGCACGTTCCACAACCAACAACTCACCAGCTGTGCTGTTCCTGATTTATCTCTTTTTTTTTATATAAACTTTTTTTGTTGAGTTTTCAAATGATTACAGAAGGAAAAAAATATATACCCTTCCCCCCTCCCGTTAGCCCCTCCCCCTAACATCCCTATCGAAAAAAAAAGAAAAAGAAAAAGACAAAAAAAGAAAGAAAGAGAGAGTGCCTGGATATCGGAAGATCCCCACATGCTCCACGGAGTTCGTAATAACTTTAGTATATATATTTATTTATTTCCCCAAATAACCAATTATTTTATCTTCGGAGCACTCTTTCTGATATTTATTCAACTTGGGTTTCGATTTTGTCCCTTCAATATCGCCTAATAAAAATAATATGGGATTATGTGGAAGTTGTGTTCCAATAACTTGTTCAAACAAAACTTTTAAATTTGTCCAAAAAAGGTTGAATTTTAGGACAAGACCAAGTAGAATGTAAAAAAGTACCAATTTCTTGGTTACATCAGAAACACAGATCAGATAAATTTGGATTTAATTTATTTATTTGTTGTGGTGTAATATATAATTGATGTAAAAAAATATATTGCACTAATCTTAACTGGACATTTATTGTATTTGTCATACTGTCAAGACATAGTCCTGAGTTAACTCTTGTGCTCACTCTTGGATCTGGTCCAACTCAATCTCAGAAGAACGCAGGAGAAACAGCTGGGTCAAATCGAGGGCTCTTCAAATAAAGCAGTGTGATGTTTCACTCTTGGACAAGCAGTCCTGGCAAGGGGTTACAGGGATGATCTTAAGTGGGTACTTGGAAAGATTAAAATCAGAACTGGACCACTCTCCTACATAGCGGAGATTGTGTCTGATGTCATCTGGTGACAACACATCGATCAGTTGAGGAGAGCAGAGTCAATTTGTTAGAGGAAGGAGGAGTCCAGAGCTGTCAGAACCACTTCCTGTAGTCCCAGAGTCAACTCCTACAACCACTATGGAGGAGGCCCCAGAACCTCAGATTATTTCACAGCCTCAAGTCTCACCTGCCAAGCAGATTAATCTCCCTTGTCAGAAAAGACATGATCCCACAACAGTAAAAAATCTTCCACAGTGACTAAATCTTTAGGTCTGAATGGGACAATTTGAAACTTACAATGCTATGGATGTCTATATTGTAGGTGTATATTTAATATTTCAATAATAGTTGAGTAATATTGTAAATAAATTGTTTTTAGCATCCCTTACGTTTACATAATTCATTATGGGTTCTATATAAAAGTACGTGAATGACATTTGTCATTATGCCACTACGTCATACGTGACCATATCACTAAAGAGAAACAAAGTAGATTTGCATCCCATGTTTTTCTTGCAATTAGTTTTGAGAGTTAAAGAACATAACAGACGTAACCATGGCACTTTTCTTACATACTTTTCCCTAAAGGTCTGAGGAACACATGCCACTATGACAAGAAATAGATTTTCCAAGGAAACTATCTTTTTTCTCAGCAAATTATTTGATATCATTTATATTATCCATTTAATCTTGCACACAATTTAATTTTCCAACAAAACAAATTGCAGCACAGCTGGCTGGTCCAGCCAGAGAAGAATAAATTGCTTCACTGAAATTCAAGTGGCCACCTTCCAAAAGGAAAAGTCACAAAGGCATATAGTGTTTAAGCTTTATTAGTTTCAATTCAACCTATTAAAAAATAGATTAGATGACATAATTCTGTTACTCATTGGAGAGTTGAATCAGCCATAGTGGTAAAGCAGTGAAGGATCTTGTTCAAAATGAGAAAGCATTGAAAGAAGGTCATAGCTGATAACCTTGAAATTGATTTTACAATTTTATGGACATTAGTTTGGACCAGAGATTGAAGAAAAGAAAAATGGCAAACACTGGAAGTCCAAATCAAAATTAAATGATATGGGTAGCACAGCCAATGAACCCCAAAATCAAAATTTCAGGTTATGAAACAACATTCCTTTTTTTTTTACAGCTGCATTGACTAACTATTGCTCTGAGCAAGAAATGTGTACATGGCCTGAAAACTGCGGCACTTCATATTAACATTATGTGCATGGGAGCATTTCTGTTACTGCATGACTGTGCACCTGCACAGCTTAGAGGGAACAGTGTTAAGAAATAAGTCCAGCCTTTTGAGGAAGAAATCTGGGAAATGCAAGGAAGAAAGATTTAAATTGTAATAAAAATCAACATGTCAGAGGAGGTTGCTGAAAGTGTTACTTCAAAATTTTAGAGAGCATTCATTTTGGCATAATTAGTTTAATTGCCAAAATAGATTCCAAGGATAAAAACTGAAGGATGTTTCTTTAAGTATAAGAAATTTTATTCTTCTAAGACATAAGGAACTCAATAAAATCTGAGCGCATCATGACATATCCTCATATCTGCTCAAGTATGCACTGGTTTATTGTGCATGTTTTTAAATTACAATGACGCCTTTAAGCATTTTTGCCTATATTTCTATAACCATTTAGCAAAAGGATAAAAGAAATAATCGAAATGCTCTCAACAAAATTGCAGAAAAGAATCTAAGGGCTTTGAATGATTATTTATTATCTAGTGATACACAAGGTCTGGTCATGTAGCTATTTCATGCAAGAAGGGATTTGAGATTCCATGTCACCATAGTGGTTTTATAAAACTTAACAGCTGATAGAACTTCCTCTCAATCCTCAACCAATACAATGCTTATTCATTCAAAAAGATATTCTATAAAGAAAAACTAACTGGCATTGATTCAGTCACAACCAATTTCATATGACTGACCTTCTGAGCATAAATATGAAAATGCAAAAGGTCAATAGATTTGTCTCAGGAATATCTTTATAATAATGGCCCCTCTGTAGATATCAATAAAATAGTAACAATCCAGTTTAATTGAATGTATTTTATAGGCCTTGAAGTAATGTGATCTGAATACTGCTACTTCATGTTTCCCTCATTTAGATGCAATGGAAGGGGAAAAATTCTGTCTGCCATCTTGATCCTGCCAACAGAGTTTAGTGATTTTTCTGTGGATTGCTGGCTACAGAATCCATAGATGTTGCACTGAACTGAGGCAAGTAACCTTCCATGGCTATTACAAAAGGAAGGAGAAAGGGACATCACTACCTGCGCCACCCTCATACCTCAACCACCAAACTGGAAGATCTATCTTACCATCTATTGCTGAACTGTTGCAACTTTTCCTCTGGCAACACTCACGATCAGGAAAGGAAAAATTATCCAGAAGGAGCAAGGAACAATTGTGCTTTGTGTCTGTCTGCGGAATTGGGAGCAACTGATTGAGAGTTGTTAAATGCTGTTTTCACCTATTTTTTACTGATATACCATTTGATATGAAATGGGCTTACAGAGGAATGACCATACTGTTATTGATATAGATTTTTACTTTCAAAAGTAAAACTCCAAAATTTAAATATTGATAACTCTGTTAATGGTAGAGTCTAGGATCAGAGGTCCAGTTTGAGAATAGGACATGCAGTTAAACCTAAGATGAGGAGAAATTTCTTCAGCCAGGGGGTTGTGAATCTGTGGAATTCATTGCAACTTTTGTCTATGGGGGGGCAAGTCCTCATATTTAAGGTGGGGGTTGATAGGTTCTTGATTAGTAAGGGTGTCAAAGACTACAGGAGGAAATCAGGAGAGTGGAGTTGAGAGGTAAAATAAATCAGCCTTGATCAAATAGCAGAGCAGACTCAATAGGCTGAATGGTCTAATTCTGCCCCTATGATTTATGGTCTTATATTTACACTACACGGTTTCAACATTTGATTTGATTAATGACAGAAAAATCAGTCAAAAACATAATTTATGATATGAACAATGTAAATAAAATAAAGGGAAAAATATTACGAATACTAAAATGGTATTTCTGTAGAAGCCAAAGTAATAGTTGAGACATTAGACTGGCTCCCACCATAAGAAAGACTGAGAAAATGAATCGTTAGCAGATTCTGGGTCAGATCTCCTGGCGATCGGTACGTTAGCTAAGCTGATCGGTCCCGTGCACAGTGGAAGACTATCTTCTTCCTCCAACAATGGATATCTCTGGGTGGATTGGCAGGGTCTTGCTAGAAAATTTCCCTGTATGTGTCTACAAGGCCGATAGCCAGCAACACCTAGCAAGGCCTGATCTTCAGGCATAAACTTCAAATGAGAGTAAAAAAAAAAGCTACAGATTCTCAAAATCTGTGATAAAGCCAAAAAATAATGGAAATGTTCAGTTTGTCAGCATTTATGGAAAGAGATCAATTTATCTTAAGAAATTAAATAGAAACATAGAAAACCTACAACACAATACAGGCCCTTCGGCCCACAATGCTGTGTCGAACATGTCCTTATATTAGAAATTACCAAGGGTTACCCATAGCTCTCTAATCCCACATAGCAGAAAATATGCAGATCTGAACTTTGGCCTGCACTGACTGGAGGATAAAGAGTTTGGGCTGGCCTCACTTCTTTCAGGGTTAAGGTTCCCAGCCCAGACTCTTGACTAATGATTAGAGTGAAAACAAGTATTACCTGGAGGCCTGAAAAAAAAAAGGCTGGGAATGCAATGGAAACCAGGATCCCTGTAGCTGTAGTAAATGGTATGGTCAGTGCTGTGACTACCCTCTACCATGCCAGGTCAGGAAGGGCAATCTTAGATTGGGTGTTGTGTAATAACCCAGATCTTATAGGGAACTTAACATAAAGGAACCTTAGGAGTCAGTGATCATACTGCAGTTTGAGGAGAAGCATAAATCACATCCATTACTTATGTAATGGAATAAAGGGAATTACAGAGGCATGGGAGAGGAGCTTGCTGAGGTGAATTGGAGGATGATACAGGTGGGGATGACGGCAGAATAGAGGGGGGCTGAAATTTTTGGGAATAGTTCACAAGAGGCAGGATAGATATTTCCACAAAAGGTGGTATCAAGTGGCAGGGTTAGGCAACCGTGGCTGACAAGAGAAGCTATGGACTGTACAGAAGCCAAGGAAAGGACATATAATGTAGCAAAAGTGACTGGGAACTTAGATGATTGGGAAGCTGTTAATATCCAACAAAAGTCAACTAAAATGCTATAAGAAGGGAAAAGATGAAATATGAGGGCAAACTAACTAATAATATAAAGTAGGGTACAGTACTAGAAGTTTTTCAATTATATAAGGAGTAAAAGAGAGGTGAGAGTTGATATTGGACCACTGGGAAATGATGCTGGTGAGTTAGTAGTGGAGGAAAAGAAATGGCAGATGAACTTAATTAAGTACTTTGCTTCAGTCTTTACTATGGACGAACTGGCTGTATGCCAGATGTCTGTGAGTGTCAGGGAGCAGGAGTGAATGTCATTGCTATTACAAAGGAAAAAGTGTGAGAGGCAAGCTGAAAGTTCTTAAGGTGGATAAGTCAGCTGGACCAGATGGACTACATCCCAGAGTCCTATAAGAGGTTGCTGAAGATTGGTTTATATAACTGCAACATTATGTTCCAATTCTTAACCGATGCGCTGGCTGATGAAGGGCAGCATGCTAGACATCTGCTTAGCAAAATCAAATTCAAATTCACATTTAGATCCAACTCAAGTTTAATTATTATTTAACCATACATGAATATAGCTGAATGAAAAAACGTTGCTCTGGGGCCAAGGTGTAAGATATCCACAGCACATTCAAAATAATGAACAAAGAACATAGTCACAAAAAAAAACACACACACACACACACCCCTAGCCCAAGTCCTCAAGTGACATATTCCACAGCTTGATGGTATGGTTTCTAGTGCTGTGCAGATCTATCGAGAGCCCTTGACAAGGATGGTTTGCACCCAATGCTGGGGTATCTGAAGCAAGATTTGAGACATGGTATCCAACTGAATCTGAGCACAAAACAAACACTAGGCGATATCAGTAGTAGGCTTACGATTGAGCACCAAACCACATTTCAAGTGTTCCCTAAATACTCGATTCATGGTGTTCAAAACAGGATTACCAATCAGTGGGGCTGTCCTAAACCCTCAACGGGGACCACACCAGCTATCTGTATTCCGGGGAGTTTGAGCACCTAAATCCCAGAAGCTTGTGGGGTTGGGGGCATCTTGTAACAAGACCCACTCCCCTACGGCCAACTGTTTACAGCCCTGGCTGCTAGGAGAGGCAGTGATGATAATTGTGGATGAGAGTTGGATCTAAGATGTCGCTTCTGGGCACCCAGCACCTCTCCTCAGGACCAAATTCTTCCTAGTCTATGAGGTAATGCCGAATCCCTTGAACAGTATGCAAGTCCACTGCGAAGACCTGTTCCCCCTCGATAAACTTGGGTGGTGGGGCTAAGGAGCTAGTGCAGACACGTTTTAATTTAGAAATGTGGAAGGCAGGAATGATCCTTAGTGTTTTTGGGAGCTTCAAGGAGTAAGCCATCTGGTTTACTTTCCTCAGGATTTCAAAGGGTCCAATAGACTTGGGTCCCGGCTTTCTAGATTCCTCTTGGAACGGCAAATCATGAGTTGACAGCCAGATCTATTGCTAAGGTTCTGAAGCAGGTCACCTTGGTTTCCACTTTCCAGGTAGAATCCAGCAAGATCTCTCTTACCCTAATCCATTCTTGCTTGCAGTGTTGGGTGTGATCTTCATTCGCAGTGACCTCAACCTTGGCCTCTTGTTCCAGAAAGAGAGGCAGTGCATAACCAAACTGGCACTTGAACAGTGACATCCCTTGTACTGAATGCTATACAGTGTTGTGATGTTCACACCACTCATCCAGTCTTTCTGAATTCAGGCAACTTAGGTACATTCTAAATCCTGGTTGGTCCACTCCATCTGGCCATTGGACTGTAGGTTAAATCCAGAGGAAAAACTTGCTGTTGCTCCTATCTATTTGCAGAACACCTTCCAGAAATGAGATGTGAACTGTAGACTACGATCCTGAAGACCTGGTCCAGGACTAACTCCACTGTCTCCACCGCAGTCAGAGGCTTTTGAACTTGCAGGCTTTTGAAAACCAAGCAACAACCACCATAATGATCCACTTCCCCTTGGATGGCTGGAGACCCATCACAAAGTCCATGAAGACGTGTGCTCAAGGTCTTTTTGGAACAGGTAGGGAGTGGAGGAGGCCTTGAGGTTGAGTATGGGTTTCCTTGTTCGAGCACACCGAGCACACATCTCGCATGCCTGCACGTACTGCCGAAACCTCTTTCATCATTCTGGGCCACCAATATCTCTTCTTGGTAATCTCGAGGGTCCTGGCAACCCCTGGGTGTTCAGTCATTCTCAACAAATGTGCTCATTGGTGTACCTGGGACAGACGGACTTCGGGATGAACAGCTGACACAAAAGATTACTTCTAGGAATCTCCCCTTGTACTTGGGCCTGTGAACAGGAGTTTCGGTACCCCAATGAATTGGTGCTACCACCATGGGGAAAAAGGGTGGTAGGCTGCTCCTCTTGTTCTGGTCCATCAAACTAATGCAAAAGGGCATCTGGCTTCTGGTTTTTTGACCTCGGTTGGCAGATCAGGATGAATTCAAAGTAGTCAAAGAACAAAGCCCACCTGGCCTGCCTGGAATTCAGCCTCTGTCTCCTGAATATAAGCCAAGTTCTTGTGGTCAGTCCAAATGATAAAAGGGTTCTTGGTCCCCTCTAGCCAATGAGGCCATTCCTCCAAGGTTAAGTTAACCACAAGAAACTCTTGATTCCTGAGGTCATAGTTCCTCTCTGTTGGTGCTAGCTACCTGGAGAAGAATACATACAGGTGCAGTTCACTGTCCGAAGGAGTCAGTTGGTAGAAGACAGCACTCACTCCGACATCTGAGGCAAATTCATTTCCATGACGAGGGAAGGTCCCGGTTCAGAGAAACCAAGCTGGGAAATGTTGTGAATCACTGTTTAAGCTCTGCAAAAGTAGCTTCCGGTTCAATTATCATGACAAAAGGGCCCGTGAATTTCTTAGTTGCTACTGTCAGTGGAGTTGCCTCTGAGCTGAAGTTCCTGATGAACTTCCAGTAGTAGTTAGCAAACCTGAGGAATCACTGGACTTTTTTGATACTGGATGATGGTGGTCTGCCTCTCAATGCCTGGGTCTTTGTAGGGTCCATCCTGAGATTGCTGTTGGAGATGATGAAACGCAAAAATGAAGTAGTCATCAAGTGAAACTCTGAGCTCTCGAACTTGACAAAGTCTATTAGCCTCTTTAAAAGGTCCCTGATGTGAGCGATGTGCTCTTCCATGGACTTTGAGAAGGTTTGGATATCATCCAGATAAACAAAGGAATACTTATGGAGAATATCCTGGAGCATGTCATTTATGAAGGCTTGGGTAACAGCTGGAGTATTGACAAGGTGTAAGGGTAGAACCAAGTACTCGTAGTGCCCTGCCGGTGTATTGAATGCAGTCTTCCACTCATCGCCTTCCCTAATATAGACTAGATTGCATGCACTCTGTAGGCTTAACTTTATGAATGCCTTCACTCCTTGGAGCATCTTGAAAGCTGTGTTCATTAGTGGAGGGGAGTAGCGATTCTTGGCTGTTATGTGGCTTAATCCCCTATAATCAATGCATGGCTGCAGGGTCCCGTCTTTCTTTTGCACAAAGAAAAAGCCTGCACTGGTGGGTGAGATGAAGAGTCGAATGAAGCTCGTGGCTAGATTCCTTTATATGCTCCTTCAGTGCACTTCTCTCTGGGTGCACAGGGGACGAGTACCAGGCATCAGGTCTACAGCACAGTTGTAGGCCCAGTGCAGTAGAGGCCTTTCTCTTACTGAAGACCTCTTCCAAGTCCTTGTAAACGGGAGGGATTTCAACCGGTCTTGGTGTTGCTATCTCCTCCCAACCTTCCTTTGAGGATGACTCCTGGGGCTTCTTAGTTGACAGACCTGTGAGTCTATAAGATCATAAAACATAGGAGCAAAATTAGGCCATGTGGCCCATCGAGTCTGCTCCACCATTTAATCAAGGCTGTTCATTTTCTCCCTCCTCAGCCCCACTGTCCAGTCAAGGATCTATCAAACTTTGCCTTAAATGCCCCAACGACCTGGCCTCCACAGCTGCCTGTGGTCACAGATTCCTCTGGCTAAAACTCACCCTATGCTCAAAGTTCCTTTGAAGGAACAGTGACCAAACCTGAAACCAAATCCCTGTCTATATCCTTGGGCAATAGCAGCGAGGCATTACAGAGGGTAATTGACCTCCAACCAGGAACAGTCTTCAAAGATTCACATAAAGGAGTCTTTCCCTTCCTTGAGACCTGCTTCCTTAAGCTTAGAGCAAGCCTCCAAGAATGCTCGGGTATCTTCTTGGCATTCTCCCTTGTTCCAGTGGGATCCTGACTAGACGGTGTTGAGTCTCACACAGATTCATTAGTTGGAACCAGCTTAACTACTTTGAGGACAAGATAAGGTATCCAGAAGGTCTCAGGTTCTCTCGCACTGAAGTCTGTCCCCTAATGGGGTGTTAGTCTTGGGAGAATCTGGATGTTGGAACATCATGCCACAAACAAACCCTCTTACAATGACTGGACAAAGTAATGATTGTGATTCTCCCCTTCCTCCAGTGCATGGATGGGTTATGTTGGGAAAGCCAAGGGTACCTGAGGATCAGGGGTAAGAGTGGAGAGTCAATAATGTCTTCCACATGATCCCCCATCCTCATCCGCAATTTCACAGCCTGTTGCTGGATCAGCCTGGAACCTAGCAGGTTGCCATCTAAGACTGTTACAGATATGGCCTGGCTCAACTCTCACAGCAGCTTTTGTACTGACCAGCAGTTCCTAAATCCAGAAAATTACCAGCTGTCCCCCGTCCACAAAAACCTTTACCTGCCTCAAGTTCTTACCCCAGGTGATCTCCACCTTTAGCATGAAAATAGAGCCTGTGGGATTGGGCATGGTGGCCAAGGACTCCCCATTCCAACCACTCTTCTGGGCCAAGGTTCAAAATTCAATTGAGTAGTTGCCTGCAGATCTTCCTCTCATCAAATCTTCATCAGGTGGTCTGAGGCTCGGCAGGGTGATGAAACGCTTTCCTCACAATGGCCCTGAATTCCTCCGACTCTGAGCAAATCTCTGACGTATATTCCGAATGTGTGGTGGCCCAGGCCAGGGAACTGCCAGTCAAAGAGAGATAATGCAGATCACCTTTCCATGCTCTGAGGGGAGCCCGGATGGCTGGAGTTCAAATACAAACAAGCATTGGTTGGGGAAGCTGTGGTGAGAGCCTGGGTTACTGTTGAATCTCTCCAGGGTTGGAAGATGGACGGGCTCCACAGAGAGACTGACAGGCTTACCTGAGTGACTTTGGCTTCCTCCCTGCAATAGCTGGCACGACGACCTGGAGACCATGTATCTCCAGGTTCTCTCTGGAAGTGTTCTCACTGTGACTGACCACTGCTGATGAAATGCTCCAAAAGCCCATTGGTTCCACGTTGGTTCAGTCGTACTGTGATGAGAGTCCTTGACGAGGATGGTTTGGACTCATCTGCTGGAGCTTCTGCAGCAAGGTTTGAGATACAGTATCCAACTGGATCTGAGCACTAAACAAATGCTAGGCGATATCACTAGTAGGCTTACGACTGAGCACTGAACAACAGTTCGGGTGTTCCTTAAGTACTTAATTCTTGGCACTCAAAGCATGATTACCAATTAGTGGGACTGTACTGAACCCTTACAGGGACTGTGTCAGCCATCCATCCCCTGGGGAGCTTAAGTGTCTAAATCCTGGAAGCTGATGTGGTTGGGGGTGTCTCATAACAGCAGATGCATGCAATCCATTCTGGCATTCCACCGATTGAACACTGGGGGGCAGCACTGACAGGAGCCTCCAGCATCTCCTTTCCTTAGACTGCAGTAGCAGGCAAGCCTGTGGCCTGAGGCCTAGTCTGCACTACAACAAAGCTCCCCACCATCTGTCATGCCACCAATCGAGGGAAAAAGGCCTGCAATATGCTATATTATTAATGTCCAACAGGGTTGTATGATTGCAAGAGAAACATCCTAGACAATCACCCACGTTTACACTTTACAATGCCTTTGCGCATCAACTCCGATGCCTTTGAGCAGAAGGCAGCAACATGGTCTGCATCCAGGCCTGCTCCTCTAAATTGTGCACTCGTACTCCCAGAGGTCCCTCTGTTCCAGACCACTTATTAGTGCCCAGTCATTCACTGTATAACTCCTACCCTGGTCTGAACTCCTTACCCGAGTTGATATACTAACTGATTAAGATCTCTTTGCAATTCATTATAACATGCCTCACCCATCAACAAGATCCCCTAATTCAGTATTATCAACAAACATAAATCCAAATCATTTACATACATAATGAACAATATAGGTTCAACTTTGGCCCCTGGGGCACCTGTTTGTAAGTCAGGGGCCTGCAGTCAGAGAATTAACCTTCAGTCATTACATCCTGCTTCCCATCATCAAGTCAATTCTGAATTGACTTCACTAGCTCTCCCTGAATCCCATATGACCCAACCTTTCAGATTACCCTGCCAAGTGGAACTTCATCAAATACCTTATCTATCCATGTAGACACCATCCACTGCATTACATTTATTTCTTTGATGAGCATATATTTAAAATCATACTGTACATAAACATCAATTTAGTTTGTATTTATCAATTCTGCTACGTGTTTGCTTTATCTCAATGCATTTAATTGAGTTATGGATTCTAGAATATAGCCCAACCCTCTAAAGTAATGACCCAGTTGTACAACTCTCTCCCAGCAGTGCGCAGTCTGAGGTAAAATGTCTAAGATAGTGCTAGTGGGATGCCTAAGCTATTTACCAATGGAGTTTATTTAAATGTGGTTGAGGTAACTTGAAATGCATAGTTTTCATGAATGCAGGATTAAATCATCAGATGTGTAGTATATTCCCACTAATGAGTATATTATACGTGGTATTATACATTTCACTTCTACCCAAAGACACTGTTTTCTACTGGATAACATTCTTCTCCTTGAGCTTGAAGATTCTAGATCTGCATTGTTTGTAAATAAACCACTGGTTTGTGATATTTATTATTGAATCTTTGTATTTTTAAGACCATAAAACCATTGGACACTGGAGCCTCTTTTAATCCTAAATCATATTTGCTACCTGTATTCTCTTTGGATTCTTATACTGGCACTAACATTCATAATCCCCAGTTAAAAATCTGTGCTCTGAGAATTAAGGTTTCCATATTCAGAGCCAGCAGTCTCGGCACAGCTGAAAACCAATGAGTTAAAATGGTTTTGAATTCTGTGGGTTGGGTTAGGGTTATTTTTAGCCTTCCATCTGTCCTGCTCTTACTGGGGAATCAAGGTTGAAATCAGGACTATAATTTCAGTTGCATATATCTGCAACCAACCCTATATAAGTGTTTTATTTTTGCTTGGCCAATATTGAACAGAATATCACTGTTATGTGAATTTGAACAACTCAGATTAAGCCAGTTTAAAACACGGGGATTTAAAATCCTCTACTTAAATGGTTTAAGCATTGGAAAATTTCAGATGCATGCTTCCTTGATTGCAGGTTACAGTAAAAAGTAAAGCACGAACTAACAGTAAAAATCACATCTGCCTACACTCTAATGTTATTGGTAAAAAACCTGACAACTAACATCTGATAAAAACTGACAGGTTTAATTTATAATCTTGTGGTTGTTTCTTAAAAGTGATACCAAGAGCCTCATTGTTCACTTTTGGTGAATCGAGAGTTAATTTCTCAAAATGTCAGAATTAAGCAATCATAGATGAGAGACGTGGCTGACTTTGTCAGAGAAACCTGTATACAATCCAAATCGATTACAGTTAACAAATGGAAACTGGCTAATCGGGACTACTTGTAATAATAATTGATCTTCCACTTTCCACATCTAAATTGGCTTGTATTAAGAAAATCTGAGAACATTTCTTTTAGCCACCTGTGAGGAGTACAATGCTTAATTGAAATAGTCCAAAGAAAAATTCCCAAATTCCCAATTTAATTGAGGTTGCTATACCATTTTATTACTTCACATACACAGACCTGACTTCTGTTAGCAGATCCAAACATCTCAGTTATGAATGAAATGCACAAATAAACACACCACCAGCTGTTACTCTACAGTGTTAACTCACTGAGAATTAAATTATTAATGTCAGCCCCAAAACATCCTAAGAACTTGAGGAAGAAGCTGCACAATTTTACAATATAACTGAAACTTAATTTAATTTGATGAAGTTATTAAATTATAACTTAATTTGTACAATGTTCTTATTGACTTTACCAATGACTCCCTAGAAGAGTATTTTTTTTCCCATAATGCTCCATTTGTAAATTGATATCTAGTTTATGCTTTCTCCTTTTGTAGGGCTCTTGTTTGTATTAGAATCAAAATCAAAACCAGGTTTATTATCACTGATATATGTCAGGAATTCGTTACTTTCATGTATTTGGAACACACACCAGTCCTCATTGAGGAACTGAAAATGAAAGGAGAGCAGTTTTAAGTTCCCGGGTGTCAACATCTCTGAACGTCTATCCTGGACCCAACATATTGATGCAATTACAAGAACACATGGCAATGTTTGAGGAGATCTAGAATGACACCAAACATTATTGCAAATTTCTACCGATGTACCATGGAGAGCATTCTAGCTGGTTGCATCATTACCTGATGTCGAGGGGGGACTGCATAGGATTGAAAAAAGGTGGCAGAAAGTTACAACCTCAGCCAGCTCCATCATGGACATTATAGCCTTCTCAGCATTGAGAGAATCTTCAAAATCCAATGCCTCCAAAAGGTGGCATTCAGCACCCAGAACATGCCCTCTCCTCATTGCTACAATCAAGGAGGAGACACAGGAGCCTGAAGAACACACTCAACATTAAACTCAACAGTACTCAACATTTTAACTAGAATGTTACCCGAGTTTCAGCACCTAAGTTACAGAGAAAGGTTGAACAAGTTAGGTCTTTATTCTTTGGAGCATAGAAGGTTGAGGGGGGACTTGATAGAGATATTTAAAAGTATGGGGGAATAGATAGAGTTGACGTGGATAGGCTTTTTCCATTAAGAGTAGGGGAGATTCAAACAAGAGGACAGAGTTGAATGTTAAGGAGCAAAAGTTTAGGGGTAACACGAGGGGGAACTTCTTTACTCAGAGAGTGGTAGCTGTGTGGAATAAGCTTCCAGTAGAAGTGGGTGATAGAGGCAGGTTTCATTTTGTCATTTAAAAAAAATTGGATAGGTATATGGACAGGAAAGGAATGGAGGGTTATGGGCTGAGTGCAGGTTGGTGAGACTAGGTGAGAGTAAGCGTTTGGCATGGACCAGAAGGGCCACGGTGGCCTGTTTCCGTGCTGTTATTATTATATGGTTATATTTCAGGAACAGCTTCTTCCCCTCTGCCATCAGATTTCTGAATGGAAAATACACCCAGGTACACTACCTCAATACTTTGTTTTGCTCTCTTCATCTACTACCCATTATTTAAAAAATTATATTTCTTATTCTAATTTGTCATTTTCTTTCATTATCATGCATTGCAATGTAATGCTGCCACAAAACAAGATATGTCACAATTTAGGTCAGTTAAATCTGATGCTGATTATGCAGCTGCAGTTTAGTAAAATACATAAACAATTACTATAAGTTACAGTAACACACAAAAAGAGAGCAAAAAATTAGGTAGTGTTCATAGTCCATTCAGAAACCTGATGTTGGAGAGAGAGAAGCTGTTCTTGAAACACAGAATGAGTGTCTTCAGGTTTCTGTAGCTCCTCCCCGGTGTTAGCAATGTGAAGAGAGTAAAGGCCCTTCATAATGGATGCTGCCTTCTTGAGGCATAATGACATCCAGGAGCTTGAAGCCTTTAGATATTATGGTCTTTAAGTCCTTATGGTGATGACAAACCATGTTCACCTGTGGTGAACTACATATACCTGTCTGGACACACCCCCTGATGACTGCTCCTGTGGCTCCTCCCACAGACCCCTGTCTGAGCCCAGCCTCTCAGTCTCCAGGATGTAGTATGGTGGTCACTCACTGCTTGTTCCTTCTTCCAGTCAATAAAAGCCGATATCTCGCCCTTACGTCTCAGAGTGAGTTATTGATGGTGCATCATCACCACAATGCCAGAATATTCATTCTTTTATTTACAATCTAGTCCCCAAATGCAGCTAACTTATTCATCTTGAATTAATTCGAAGTAGTTTTGTATCAGTTGGTTATTCTTAGCATTTGTCCTACCCACACCACTGTGGGCTTTATTTGCTTTATCTTAGAGCTTACTTGTTTGCTCCATTTTTGCAGTTTTAAAGTTGAGATCTGATATCTTCTGCATTTTCATTTTCACATAGCTGCCTTGATTTAGAATTCAGATAGTTTGCCAAACTCATAACGGCCTGAGGCTCCTTCAAAAGTGCAACATTTGATCAATTAGTTCCCACTTAGTTTAATATCTTGAACTGAAAATACCTTCCCACTCTTCAGAATAACTCACAGAATTTTCTTTGATTAACCTGTATCATCTATATGATTACACTTATTTTTAAAAAGCCTCCTCTTCAAAATGGTAGTTATGTGTATTCCAGGTTTTCTCTGCTTCTACCTAGCTAGCCTGTAATTTACCTAAATATCCTTAAACTTCCTCTAGTTCTATATATTTTCTGGTGCTGAGGAAGATAGACTAGTGTATACTGCTTGGAAAACACCCTCTGAAAGTTATCAGCATTTGGTTTTCTGATGGATGAGAAAGCCTTTGAAGAGAGGTTGCAACTTCTGAAGGCAGAAGATGGAGGAAGGGATACTGGTTAGAGAATGTAGCTCAAGGGAGCATAAGATTGGATAATCTGAGTTCAAGGATAATGCTTGCGGGATGACAATGATGAGCTACCAGTGAAATTGTGATTGGAAGTTTGGTGGATGAAAGGTCTGACCAGGAAGAACACAGCTTGGTCAGAGGGCAGAGAGTGATCTGTTCCCTGCTGGCATATTGGCAGCGAGAGAAATACAATTTATCATGGATTCTTTCTTTAGTTTTTTTCCCTCTCCCAATGATGCATTTCACTCTTGTTGTTCAGGTGATATGCTGGCACATATTAATGTTGTCTTCTCAGCTTCAACTTTTGGCACTTTGACATCACAGTACTTTTACTTGACAACACACAGAATATCTGCATTCCAAACTGGTTACTTGCTTTCGCGTTACATAACTGCCCAACTATGACTAAGTACAAGACAGACTAAATACATTTTCAATTGAAGTGCACACCTGACTAAAAATTGTATCTAGTTATTGGTGGCTGCACATAATTTAAATACTTTATTACTCACACCATGCATCATAAAAAATACCAATTTATTATATGCAGATGGTTGTAAAGACACAAAATACAGCCAAACTTTACTTGCACAGTAAAAAAATGCTACAAATCACTAAAATCAAAACAAGAGATTTTCTTTGCTAAAGAAAATATTACTTTAGGATCTCTTAGGCATAAAGTTATTAAAGGTAAACAGTCTACAGTAAGTGCAACCTTTAAAATGTTTGTATTTACATAAGGTTGCAATCTAAGCAGAAAAATTGTATTTGATCTCAGCATATTTATTAATGGCATGCTTAAACAGTCAACAAGGTTTTGTTAATACACCATTTTCTGTGCTCTGCTTCCTAATGTCTTTATCAGTAGCAGTGGGGAGGAAAATCTTGACGAGCAGGATTTTCTCAGTAAAGTGTATCTAAGGATTCAAGTTTAGCAGTATTATAAGTTCCAGTTCTACTTATTTAGATGAAGGAATTTCCTATTGCAGACTGTGAATTTTCAATGAACATATGTCAAGAGCCTGCTTATGTTGTTCAGAGCCTCAACAATTGGAATAAATCTGAGAATAGAATGGAAGCAGATCTGTAGTGGAAAGAGAGAGCAACTTCAAGTTCCTGGATGTCAATATCTCTGAGGATCTATCCTGGACCCAACATACTGATGCAGCTACAAAGAAGGCACAACAGTGGTTATATTTTATCAGGAGTTTAAAGAGATTTGGTATGCTATCAAAGATACTCACAAATTTCTACAGAATCTGATTCTGAATAGGACGGACAGAGGACTCTTTGACCATGTGCTCACCCGGACCTGCTACTAGAGCACCAATCGACTTCCCAGCTCTTTACTTCACCCCTCCCTCTCTCCTGGTTTCACTTATCAACCTTGTATTTCTTCCTCTTCTCCCCCACCTCCTTACTCTGACTTCTCATCTCCTTTTTCCAGTCCTGTTGAAAGACCTTGGCCCAAAATTTTGTCTGTTTTCTCTTTTCCATAGATGCTGACTGGCTGTGGTGAACTACATATACCTGTCTGGACACGTCCGCCCCCCCCCCCCACCCCGCTGACTGTTCCTGTGGCTCCTCCCACAGACCCCAGTATAAAGGCGATTGGAGGCCCAGCTCCTTCCTCAGTCTCCAGGATGTTGTGTGGTGGCCGCTTGCTGCTTGAGCTTTCTTCCAGCCAATAAAAGCCTACCTTAACTTACGTCTCTGAGAGTTATTGATGGTTCATCACTGGCCCGCTGAGTTCCTCCAGCATTTTGTAGAATTTCTCTTGCTTGTAATTTGACTACTACACTGCAAGGTCTCTTTCAGAGATGCCTACCCTGAAGAAGTTAAAATTGTCCCTTCCATGGGAATTCAATGAAACCCTCTCTCACTGCTCCCCCTCTGATCTCTGCTGCCCCCGACTCTTTCACCATGTGCTCACCCAGACCCAATACCACAGCACCAATTGACATCCCAGCTCTTTACTTCACCCCTCCACTCTTCATGTTTCACCTATTACCCTCTACCTTGTATTTCTTCCTCTCCCCCCACACCTTCTGACTTTGACTTTTCATCTCTTTTTGTTCCAGTCCTGATGAATTGTCTTGGCCCAAAACATCAACTATTAACTCTTTTCCATAGCTGCTGTCTGGACTTCTGAGTTCCTCCAGCATTTTGTGTTCCTCCAGCAATGATTTCCTCCAGCAGATTTTCTCTTGCGTGTGAAGCCCTCTAGTATTAGACATTTCAATCCTTGGAAACGGATACTCCATCCATTCTATCTGTGACTCTCATAATCTTGTAAACCTGAATCAGATCTCCCCTCAGCCTCTGACGTTCCAGAGAAAACAACCTCAGTTTATCCACCTTCTTATCATAGCACATGCCCTCTAAACTAAATAGCATCCTGGTAGATCTCTACTGCAGCCTCTGCAAAGCCTGGACGTTCTTCCTACAGTGGGGCAACCAGAACTGTATGAAATACTCCACATGTGGTCTAACCAGAGTTTTATAAAGTTGCATTTTAAACTCCTGACTTTTGAATTTAATGCCTCATCTAGTAAAAACAAGCATTCCATAAGCCTTCTTAACCACCTCATCAACCTATGAAGCCACTTTCAAGGAGCTATGAACTTGGATCCCAAGATCTCTCTGCTCAGCAACACTATCATGGACCTTGCCCTTAACAGTGTGCTGTCTCCTTGCATTTGCCCTTCTAAGGTGCAACACCTAACATTTACCTGGGTTAAAATCCAGATGCCATTTCTCATCCCATATCTACAACAGATCTATATTGTGCTGTATTCTGTGCCCAGTCTACTACACTATCCACAACTCCACCAATCTTCATATCATTCACAAACTGAATAACCCACCCAACTACATTTTCATTTAGGTGATTTATATACATTACAAACAGCAGAGGTCCCAGCAGTGATCCCCACAGAATTCCACTAATTAGAGATTCCAGCTCAAATCAGTCTCTCCAACCATTACCTTCTGTCTTCTATGTGCAAGACAGTTCTGAACCTAAACAACTAATTCGCCATGGATCTCATATATCTTGATCTTCTAGATTGTCTTTGTCAAAAGCCTTACTAAAATCCATGTAGATAACATCCACTGCCTTATCCTCAAAGAACTCAATCATGTCAGTAAGGCACAATATGCCACGATCAAAGCCATGTTGGCTCTCCCTAATTAGGCCATGGGTTACCAAATGCTATCCCTAAGAATTTTCTCTAGAAATTTCCCTGCAACCAATGTGAGACACACCAGTCTATAGTTCCCAGGATTTTCCCTTGTTCCCATATTAAATAGAGATAAAGCATTAGCCACTTGCCTGTCCTCTGGGAGCTCACCTGTAGCTAGATAGGTCACAAAGACACTGGTCAGGGGCCCAGCAATTTTGTTCCTTGTCTTCTTCAAATATCCCATCATGCCCTGGGGACCTATCTACCTTAATGCTCATTAGGAGCCCCAGCACTTCCCCCTCCTTGACCTCTAAACACCCTAACATATTGATACACTCAACACTGATATTTTGTTGACCATATCCTTTTCTTGATAAATACAGAAGCAAAGAAAAGAAAAGCTTACAAAAGCTTCAGAGAGCTAGGCAATGTTAGGAGATCTAGAAGATTATAATGCTACTAGGAAGGAGTTTAAGGAGGAAATTAGGAGAGCTAGAAGAGGCCATGAGAAGGCCTTGGCAGGCAGAATTAAGGAAAACCCCAAGGCATTCTACAAGTATGTGAAGAGTAAGAGGATAAGACATGAAAGAATAAGACCTATCAAGTGTGACAGTGGGGAAGTGTGTATGGAACCGGAGGAAATAGCAGAGGTACTTAATGAGTACTTTACTTCAGTATTCACTATGGAAAAGAATCTTAGTGATTGTAGTGATGACTTGCAGCAGACTGAAAAGCTTGAGCATGGAGATATTAAGAAAGACGTGGACTGGAACTTTTGGTAAACATCAAGTTGGACAAGTCACCAGGTCTGGACAAAATCTACCCCAGGGTACTGTGGGAGGCAAGGGAGGAGATTGCTGAGCCTCTGGTGATGATCTTTGCATCATCAATGGGGACAGGAAAGGTTCCAGAAGATTGGAGGGTTGTGGATATTGTTCCTTTATTCAAGAAAGGGAGTAGAGGTAGCCCAGGAAATTATAGACCAGTGAGTCTTAGCTCAGTGATTGGTAAGTTGATGAACAAGATCCTGAGAAGCAGGATTTATGATCATTTTGTCATAACGTGGGCATTGAGAGCGAACCCAAATGCAAGACCCAGACACTGAAGTACTAGGGAAAGTGGGACCTGGTGGGTCAGAAAGCAAGGGAAATGGGGGAGAAACAATGCTAGACAAGACATAGGCCCTGGACGAGACTAGGATACAGGGCCTGGGCTTAGACTAGGAACTAGGAACCTGGACAAGGACTCCTAGCCAGAGACTGGACAGGGACCTGGAACCTGGGTCTTCACTCAGGCTCGGACTCCGGATCCAGGCGAGGACTGGACGTGGCAAGGCAACAGAACCGGACGTGGGGGCAGGACACGGGACTACAGGGCTGGATGAGGACATGAAGCTCAGACTTGGTTTGATCGAAGGAGAGCAGGAATGCAGAGCCTAAGTCAAGGGAGAGCAAAGCAGAAGTGAGGAGAGGCGTAGCTGGAACACGGACACCGGCCCTGGATGAGACTAGGACTCAGGGCCTAGGCTATGACTTGGACTTGGACACAGACTGAAACCTCCTTGGGGACTTGGACGGACTGAAACTTCCTTGGGGACTTGGACAAGGACTGAAACTTCCTTGGGGACTTGGACAAGGACTGGAACCTCCTCGGAGCCTTGGACCTGAGCACGGGCACAACAGAACACCGAGCCAGGACCCCTCCTTGGGGACAGGACGTAGGGCTGGGACACATACACGGACACTAAACACAGGGACACAAAGAGACAGTTCCAAGCTCAACGATAGATAGTTCCTTCTGTTGGTGTGGCAAGGCTCCAGTCTCACTCTGACGGCTGAACTTGATGGTGATACAGGTGAGGACGCAGCCGTGGGTGGCTGGCAAGGCTTCAGGCGTGGGTGGCAGAAAGAAGGGGAAGGGAAGGGAACAGTCCAGCCTCAGAGTAACAGCAAAGATCTTACCCAACAGAGGCAAGAACAGGGAGGGACAGATCCAACCACAGGGTAACAACCAAGACAGCCTGACTTACCCCACAGAGGTGAGGACAGGATACTGACAAGACGAACCAGCAACCACACTCGTACCCAGGGCCACTTATTTTCCAGCAGCAATATGAGAATCAGGTGTCTGTGATTAAGCCCAACTGAAACAATGGACAGCCAGAAGATCCGGAGTCCACGGACTGGACTGTGAACCGGAACGTGGACTTCACGGACCGGACCATGACAGCACCTCACCCTCTATGGGAGCCTCCGGGCGACCTAACAGGCTCTCCAGGACTAAGGACAACCTGGGCGGGTGGGGGGTGGTATTCAATCAGGAGGGAACCCAGGATGACGAGAGTTAGACAACAGTGTCTGTGTTGCTGGGTCCATGTATGGTTGTTTCATTCAGTCATAAGGTGGGCATTGAGAGTGTACCCAATTGCAAGACACAGACTCTGAAGTACTAGGGAAAGTGGGACCTGGTGTGTCAGAAAGCAAGGGAAATGGGGGAGAAACAACGCTGGGCAAGACACAGGCCCTGAACGAGACTAGGATACAGGGCCTGGGCTAAGACTGGACTAGGAAAGTGGGTCCTGGACAAGGAACTAGGAACTGGGAACTAGGATTTAGGAACCTGGACAAGGACTCTAAGCCAGAGACTGGAAAGGGACCCAGGACTCCGGATTGTACTCCAGATTGTACTCCAGATCCAGGCGAAGACTGGATGTGGCAAGACAACAGGACTGGACGTGGGGGCAGGATGCAGGACTACAAGACTGGATGAGGACATGAAGATCAGACTTGGTCAAGGGAGAGCAAAGCAGAAGCGGGGAGAGGTGTAGCTGGAACACGGGCACTGGCTGTAGACGAGACCAGGACTCAGGGCCTGGGCTACAACTTGGAATTGGACATGGACACAGACTGGAAACCTCAGGCTTCAGAGGGAAGGAAGGGAACAGTCCAGCCTCAGGGTAACAGCAAAGACAGCCTGGTTTAACCTAACAGAGACAAGGACAGGGAGGGACAAATCCAACCACAGGGTAACAACCAAGACAGCCTGACTTACCCCACAGAGGTGAGGACAGGATACTGACAAGACGAACCAGCAACCACACTTGTACCCAGGGCCACTTATATTCCAGCAGCAATATGAGAATCAGGTGTCTGTGATTAAGCCCAACTGAAACAATGGACAGCCAGAAAACCCGGAGTCTGGAATCCACGGACTGGACCGTGAACCAGAACACGGATGTCATGGACTGGACCATGACACATTTGGAGAGGTATAATATGATCAGGAGTAGTCAGCATGGCTTTGTCAAGGGCAGGTCGTGCCTTATAAGCCTGCTTGAATTTTTTGAGGATGTGACTAAACACATTGATGAAGGAAAAGCAGTAGATGTAGTAGATATGGATTTCAGCAAGGCATTTGATAAGGTACACCATGCAAGGCTTATTAAGAAAGTAAGGAGGCATGGGATCCAAAGGTACATTGCTTTGTGGATCCAGAACTGGCTTGCCCACAGTAGGCAAACAGTGGTTGTAGATGGGTCATATTCTGCATGGAGGTCAGACACCAGTGAAGTGCCTCAGGGATCTGTTCTGGGACCTTTACTCTTCGTGATTTTTATAAATGACCTGGATGAGGAAGTGGAGGGATGGGTTAGTAAGTTTGCTGATAACACAAAGGTTGGAGGTGTTGTGGATAGTGTGGAGGGCTGTTAGAGGTTACAGCAGGACATTGATAGGATACAAAACTGGGCTGAGAAGTGGCAGATGGAATTCAACCCAGATAAGTGTGAAGTGATTCATTTTGGTAGGTCAAATAGGATGGCAGAATATAATATTAATGGTAAGACTCTTGGAGGTGTGGAGGATCAGAGGGATCTTGGGGTCTGAGTCCATAGGACGCTCAAAGCAGCTGCGCAGGTTGACTCTGTGGTTAAGTAGGCATACAATGTATTTGCCTTCATCAATTGTGGAATTGAATTTAGGAGCCGAGAGGTAATGTTGCAGCTATATAAGACCCTGGTCAGAACCCATTTAGAGAACTGTGCTCAGTTCTGGTCGCCTCACTACAGGATGGATGTGGAAGCCATAGAAAGGGTACAGAGGAGATTTACAAGGATGTTGCCTGGATTGGGGAACATGCCTTACAAAAACAGTTTGAGTGAACTCGGCCTTTTCTCCTTCGAGTGACGGAGGATGAGAGGTGACCTGATAGAGGTGTATTAGATGATGAGAGGTATTGATCATGTGGATAGTCAGAGGCTTTTTCCCAGGGCTGAAATGGTTGCTACAAGAGGACACAGGTTTAAGGTGCTGGGGAGTAAGTACAGAGGAGATGTCAGGGTTAAGTTTTTTACTCAGAGAGTGGTGAGTGCTAGAATGGGCTGTCAGCAACGGTGGTGGAGGCAGATACGATAGTGTCTTTTAAGAGACTTTTAGATAGGTACATGGAGCTCAGTAAAATAGATGGCTATAGGTAAGCCTAGTAATTTCTGAGGCAGGGACATGTTCGACACAACGTTGTGGGCCGAAGGGCTTGTATTGTGCTGTGGGTTTTCTGTGTTCCTGTGTTTCAAAGTACTCATTAACTACTGCACTCACATTCTCTGCATCCAAGTGTAATGTCATGGTTAAGATTTTCATGATAATGCTATAGGGCATTTCCTTTAATAGTTTTCTGTAGATTCAGTGTGTTCTGCTGATTGTTTGGGTTTCAGTTAGAGGTAAAGGGTTGTGATGTTCAACTTAGAGATGTTGAGTCAGGCAATCAGGATGGTGGAATTGGGAGAAGGTTCAAGAGGAAGCTGGGCGGAGAGGTTTTTGTGATGGACGCTGGTGTGAGTTGAGATCTCTTTGGCGGGAGCTGGGAGAAGACAGAAGGGAGACGGCTGAGGATGCCATCCTGCTGCTTTGTGCAGATGAATGGCGTCAAGGAAGAAGGGCCAATACTCCCATGGGGAAGCCCGTTTCTTCAAGATGGATTTTGAGCGACATTCGGAAGATAGTACATGCTTTCATGCAGATCATATGTCCAGCGTGTGAATTAAAGACAACTTCAACATAAGCTCCAACACGAGGAAATCTGCAGATGCTGGAAATTCAAGCAACACACACAAGGGGCAGAGAGAGAAAAAAAAGGGGGATAATAAATAAATAAAGGATGGGGTAAGAAGGGGAGGAGGCTTCTTACCTCATCCCTTATTTATTTACTTATCTATCTATTTATTTGTTTGTTTGTCTATTCCCCCCTTTCCTCTCCTTTTTTTCTCTCTCTGCCCCTCTCACAATCACTCCTTGCCTGTTCTCCATCTCCCTCTGGTGTTCCCCTCCCCCTTTCTTTCTCCCTGGGCCTCCCGTCCCATGATCCTTTCCCTTCTCCAGCTGTGTATCCCTTTTGCCTATAAACTTTCCAGCTCTTAGCTTTAACCCTCCCCCTCCTGTCTTCTCCTTTCATTTCAGATTCCCCCCTCCCCTCCTATTTTCATATCTCTTACTATCTTTTCTTTCAGTTAGTCCTGACGAAGGGTCTCAGCCCGAAACATTGACTGTGCTTCTTCCTATAGATGCTGCCTGGTCTGCTGCATTCAACATAAACTCCAACTTTATGAGCACATTTGGACTGGGTTAACTGTAATGGGCCCTTTTATATTTTTTTCTTTTTTCCTTACTACCTGTCCAATAATGCTGAAAGTTTTAAATAGTTTCTTTATAACGGCATGCAGTGTACGCTCTGTTACTTCTTGCCGACAACTTATTGCTTGGGGCAGTATTTATAAAATATTAACACAGATCAGAGTTCAAGTGGTTGAGCCGTCCCAACTTTCCAGTTTTGGTGGAACCCAAGTTCCACCAACCCAAGATGTACATAAGACATAATCTAGCAGAGGGAAGAAAATAATAAACCATAAAATATAAAAAAAATAAATAGACAAGTAAATCAATTACATATATTGAATAGATTTAAAAACATGCAAAAACAGAAATACATTAAAAAATCACATCATATTTGTCTTCCACACTACCTACTCAACATGGAAATTAACTTTTAGGGAATCTTGCATGAGGACTCCTAAATCCCTTTGCACTTCAGATTTTTGCATTTTCTCTGCACTTTGAAGATAGTCTACACATTCATTTATTTTACTGAAGTGTATGACTATATACTTTGCAACACTGCATTCCTTCTGCAACTTTGCCCATTCTTCTCATCTGTTTATATTCCTCTGTAGCCTCTCTACTTCCTTAAAACTACTGCCCCTCCATCTATCTTTGTATCATAGGCAAATTTAGCCACAAAGCCATCAATTCCATCATCCAAATTGTTGACATATGATGCAGAAAGCAGTCCCAACACAAAC
This sequence comes from Hypanus sabinus, assembly GCF_030144855.1. Classification (NCBI taxonomy): domain Eukaryota; kingdom Metazoa; phylum Chordata; class Chondrichthyes; order Myliobatiformes; family Dasyatidae; genus Hypanus; species Hypanus sabinus. The sequence goes on from NC_082715.1 coordinate 46,897,337, forward strand.
CCTTGTGTTAACACCACTAGTCACCAGTTACCCACTGGAAAAAGCTCACTTCATTCCATAGAACCAGATAACCATAGAACATTACAGCACAGAAACAGGCCTTTTGGCCCTTCTTGGCTGTGCCGAACCATTTTTCTGACTAGTCCCACTGACCTGCACCTGGGCCATATTCCTTCAAACCCCTCTCATCCATGTACCTGTCCAAGTTTTTCTTAAATGTCAAAAGTGAGCCCACATTCACCACCCTTCATCTGGCAGCTCATTCCACACTCCCACCACTCTGTGTGAAGAAGCTCCCCCTAATGTTCCCTTTAAACTTTTCCCTCCTTCACCCTTAACCTGTGACCTCTTTTTTTCCTCCCCTGCCCTCAGTGGGAAAAGCCTGCTTGCATTCACTCTATCCATACCCATCATAATTTTACACACCTCTATCAAATCACCCCTCATTCTCCTACGCACCAGGGAATAAAGTCCTAACCTATTCAACCTTTCTCTGTAACTCAGTTTCTCAAGTCCCGGCAACATCCTTGTAAACCTTCTCTGCACTCTTTCAACCTTATTATCCTTCCTGTAACTAGATGACCAAAACTGCACACAATATTCCAAATTCAGTCTCACCAATGTCTTATACAATCAGACAGAAAGTTTGAAGTTAATAATCCATCTCCTTCTACCTTAGGCCAAGAACCTATCAATCACCCCGATGAGTTATTAACTGATGCGTTATTAACTTCAAACTTTCTGCATAATCACTCAGAGTTGAACTGCATGTGCCTGTGTGTATCTGGAGAGGCATAGAGTTATTCTCACATTCAAAATGTGTAGAGAAGGTGTGGAGGAGTGAAGGATCACTGTCATTTATGCTCTCGAGTTTTGCTTTATGGGAAGTCATGGCATGCAAACCTTCACTTAAAAAAATCACATCATATTTGTCTTCCACACTATCTACTCAACATGGAAATTAACTTTTAGGGAATCTTACATGAGGACTCCTAAATCCCTTTGCACTTCAGATTTTTGCATTTTCTCTGCACTTAGAAGGTAGTCTACACATTCATTTATTTTACTAAAGTGTATGACTATATACTTCGCAACACTGCATTCCTTCTGCCACTTCTTTGCCCATTCTTCTCATCTGTTTATATCGATCATGTCACCAATTGCACATGGAGTTTCCTTTTCACTCGCATGAGCACGTTCTGTAGGTTATACTTGAACTCCTTGTAGGATTCTAGATTGCCAGTCTTGAACACTACAGCCCTAGTCCTCAGTAGACTGCATACCATAAGCAAGAGAAAATCTGCAGATGCTGGAAATCCAAAGCTACACACACAAAATTCTGGAGGAACTCAGCAGGTCAGGCAACATCTATGGAAATGTATAAACAGTCAATATTTTGGGTCAAGAGTCAAAACGTCCTGACCAAGGTTCTCAGCCCAAAACATTGATTGTTTATTCATTTCCATAGATGCTGCCTGACATTTGTAACATACAAAAATCTCCTCAAATTCTTGTCCTGCCAAAGGGCCTTGGCCCAAAACATCGACTGTACTTTTTTGTATGTGTTGATCAAATTCCTAATATGACTTGCCTTCTTCTTAATTGCATCAATATCTTGAGCCCAGGATCCTGCAAGAGGACCACAAACTTGTTGTAGGGTTTGGAGGGTTGTGTGTCTCAGTGACCCAGAGAGCTATGTTGGCTTGGTTAAGGACCTTGTGCTTTGACACTTGGTAAGGTCACCCATGTCAAACAGGTTAAAGGGTAGAGGTCAGACTAAGAATGGTTCTCCGGTCCTCCAGGTTCAGGTGTTCAGCTCAGGACTACCAACTCTGTCTGATGGAAGAAATTTTTTATGGAAACAACAATGAAGAATCCTTCTTTTTTTGTGTGTGGTGGCATTCCCAAGTCTCCATCCAGGACTTGCATGGCTGAGAGTAGTGAAAACTAAGAAGAGAAAAGAGGGGCTAACTCCATCATCAAAATCAGACTTCATTGGACTCCTGAAGGGTGGAGGAAACATGAAAGAACAAAGATAGTTTGGTGCCATACCGTAGAAGCAGAAATAAGGACCCTGGACCATACCTGGGGCACAATAGAGAAGATGGCCAAGGACAGAGAAAGATGGAAGACCTTTTTTGCTGCCCTAAACACCAGCAACGTAACATGCAGTAAGTAAGTAAGTTGAGCCCAGGATAGATCTTCAGAGATATTGACACCCAGGAACTTGAAGCTGCTCACCCATTTTTCGGTAGACCTTTTACTGTGTGATCTGACATCTTCACCTTTCTGAAGTCCAGTCTACTTGTTGGTCTTACTGACAATGAACGCAGTATTGTTGCTGTGACACCACTCTACCAGTCAATCAATCTCACTCCTGTATGCCTCCTTGACACCATTTGTGATTCTGCCAACAATAGTTGTGACACCGGTGAATTTATAGATGGCATTTGATGTGTGCATAGCCACCAAATCATGTGAATAAACCATACAAAAAACAGGATCTAGATTAGATCATAACTAGGTCACGTTGTGTTATGTTTCTTGATAATCATAGCGGGAAATTGTTCAAATATGCACACATGTAAGATTACTCCTTTCAAAGACCTAATTTGATGCTAATCACCATACATAGTTTGTCCAACCTCTCCTTATCAAAATGACCCAGCATATTTGTGTGTCACACTCTGATCTGCCTATCCTCCATGTCATTCTGCTTGGTAAATACTCACCCACATCGTTTGCCTACAGACACATGTTCCCTCTTTTATCCTTGAGTGGACCAATCTGCCCCCTTGTTATCCTGTTGCTCTAGATGTACAGTATGTGTAGAATGGCTTGCAACTCTCTTTAATCCAACTTGCCAAGGAATAAGTATGGCCCTTCCTAACTCTTTCATTTCCCTTATGAGTATTTTTTTTTTGCTTCTTTATAATCCTCAAAGGATTTGTTTGATTTTGGCTTCCTAAATTATGCACATGCTTCCTTTTTCTCCTTGATTAAATTCACCATTTCTGTCAGCTTCCTTTACCTTCTCATCCTTGTCCTTCCTTCTTCCTTCTATCCTGTACATTGCGCACTTAAAGACATTTCACATCTCAGATGTGGACTTGCCAGACAAAACTTGAACTCTCTCTAGTTCCTGTCTAATATACACATAATTTGTCCAGTTCCAATTTAATACTCTTCCGAGCAACACATACAAGATGCTGGAGGAACTCAGCAGGCCAGGCAGAATAGTCCTGCCGAAGGATTTTGGCCGGAAACATTGACTGTACACTTTTCCTGGATGCTGCCTGGCCTACTGAGTACCTCTAGCATCTTGTGTGTGCTGCTTGGATTGCCAGCATCTGCAGATTTTCTCTTGTTTGTGATTTAATACTCTCCCGCTCAGTCCATACATATTGTTTTCTATAGATATCTATAGCATCTTTATATGAGATCGTCTTTTCTTAACTGTTCTCTCAATTAAAGGCTTGTCACCTGACTGATTAACATCTAGAATTATTGCTGGATGACACACAAGGAAGAAAGCAGTTGTGGAAGAAAAAAAAAACAGCCATGCTACCCAAAAGATTACAAATTAGTAGTAGAATAAAAGAATGCAATTACCAATAAGAAAGATAACCGATCAATTTGGATTAAAATTGCAGATAAATGATCTATCACGCTAACGGGGCTGCATGATAGCTGATCAAGTAGTATTGGAGGATTTAGAAAGAAATATTTAGTTTTGTCTAAAATGTAGCAGAGTAATCATAAGGGATTTTATTTTCTATCAGGGCTACACCCAGATAAGCTGACAGGAAGGGCTTAACATAAGAAAGGCAGACAGCATCTGCTAATCCCAAAGTGTTTCTTCTTCCATTTTTGAAATGTGAGCATCTTTGACAAGCACCTGTTGGCCATCTCTAAATGTCCTTGACACAGCAATGTTGAGCTATACACGTAGATAGAAACTCATAATATAGCAAAAATAGACTGCTGCCTGACCCAAGAATGGACAATGTGACCCACTGGTACCCATTAGAAAGATAAAATAGAAAGATAAAATCTGAGGATCTCTTGGACATTGGAAGATATGAAACCAAATGAGATTAAAAATCAATAAATGTCACTGTGCACATCATAGATTAGAAAATAAATGAAAAAAATGATGAATATATACAAGATTTTTTTATGAGCATAGAATTCAAAGGTAGTGAAGTTAAAAGCCTGTGTCGAAACCTACTTAGACGAGTACTATGTGTGATTTGAAGAATATTATGAAACAATGAACAGGATTAGGCCCAATAGCCCTTGACCCTGTTACTTTTTAATTGATCAAGACTGAGGTGATCTTTGGTCTCAGTTATACCTTGCCTTCTGATCCCTATCACCTTACAATCCCCTATAGTTAGGGATTCCATGTATGTGCATGTAATTATTGATTCTTTACCCACAGCTCTCTGGGAGAAGAAATTCCTTTGCATCTCAGCATTTAACCTGTCAGCCCGCTTAGAATCAGATTTGATTAAATAAGGTCAATATTCTGTACTCAATATTATAAAAGTGATATGGGCCCACTATATCAAGTGCCAGGAAATTACAAGGATTGGTGCAGAAATCAAAGATAGCAGACATTTGGAATGAGTGAATGAATCCAGACTTTGCTCATTCATCAAAGAGAATTATTTAAGTTATTCCACAAAATGTCTTACAAATTACAAATGACTTGGATGGGCTGAGTTGAGAAAATTTGAGGACAATAAATATATGGCAGCTCCTAAAAAAGTCCAGATGGAATAGAAGAATATCTTCATTCAAAGAGTGATTACAAAGTGATACACACTACCAAAGAAAGAAGTTGAAAGAAAAAATCTAAGATGGATGACAAAACAAAATGGAAGGAAATACCTGAAAGGCTTAAATAAGTTGCTAAAATGGCAGCAGATGTGTGCAGAGTTGAAATTGTAGCCCATGCAATGAGCAGTGGTAGGTGATTTGGATAATGTGCCATATTCTGACTGAAAGAATGTGGCACATTATCAAGGGGTCAGTGAAGATCAAAACAGATTTTGGTGGTCACTCTACATAAACTTACAGAAAATAATCAAGTATACTAACAGAAGTCTTAAAACAAAAGAATCTGCAGATGCTGGATATCCAAGCAAAACATTCAAAATGCTGGAGGAACTCAGCAGGCCGAGCAGCATCTATGGAAAAGAGTACAGTTGACATTTCAGGCTGAGACCTGAACTCATAGAAACAAAATATTAATGGGAACTGATAGGACGATAGAAAAAGGGTCATTTGTACAGATTTGTGAGCTCAGAGCTGGAGGATGTAATCTAAAAGTTAGATCATCGTTATAAAGTTTTATGTTATTTGGCTATCATTGTATATTACTTTTGAATAATTTGAAACAGTTAAGTCTGCAAGCATGACTGTCGGCTTCATTAAAACAAAATATATTCTGGAAAAACTCAGCAACTTAGCCATCTTATTATGAAGGCAAAGTACAGTAGGGATGGATAGGCAAGGAAATTATCTCTGATAGAGTAAAATCAGATTTGCTGTGGGATATCAATCAATATCTGAAATAAAATCAGTAATTTCAGCTTTAATTTCAGACTTTCAGCATCTACAATTTTTTTTGATTTTCATATTTGGCTCCATAATGAAAATAAAGCTGCAGACAGATGTTTGCAGCAACTCAGAATGGAGCTGGAATGGTGAAAATAAATAGAGCTAGGGTAGAGGATGCTATTGGCAGGGTGAGGAAAAGAGAATTAAAGGGAAGAAAGAGAAATAAAATAAAAATAAAGACAACGAGATTGATAATTGTCTTTTGATAGCGGGTGGGATGTAGGGAGATGGTATAGCAGATGTGGGTGGAACTGCAACTCTGGCTTTATCTTAGTAGGCAGCAAGAGTTCTTTCATCAGATTGGTCGGGAAAAATGATAGATAATATAGTCCTAATTGGGGGGGGGGGTGATTTAGGAGGGATGGAAGTAAGAAGACTATGGAGCAAGAGGATTAAACAAGCAATGCCTCGTTCCAGGGCTTGGGGGTAGGCATAGACAAGGACAGCTAACTATTTTAAGCATTTTTGAACTATAACTTGTTTTTAAATACTAAAGGTTGTAGACAAAGATGGATCATGAAAAAAATAACATTTCTCTTTATTCTCTTTATTTTAGTAGTGTTAACAAATTCTAGAATCTGACAAAGATTTCTATACTAATTTGTTGTTGAGTAAAAACATGACTATGTTAAACACAACCCCCAAAATTAAAGGTTTTTACTTTGTATGTAAATCGGAGAATTACATAATTGGAGTAATTGGTTAGGAATAACTAAATTCAAGCGCAGAAGCGTAATCAATATATTGCTAGACTAGCAATTCAACGATCTGGACTAATGATGTGAAACATGGCAAATGAGTCATTTAAATTCAGTTAATTAAATAAATATGGAATTAAAATATCTGGTTTTATGAAACTATTCTCATTGTCATTAAAAGCCCATCTGGTTTATTATGCTTGCAAGAACAAAATTTGTTCTATTTGCCACTGCAGACTTTTAATAGTGTGATTGACTCTTAGTTGCTCTCCAAATGGGCCTAGGAAGACATTTATTTGCTGCAATAATAAACTAGGCACTGGTCATCACAGAGGCAAAAATGGCCCGGTACATCCTAATTGTCTCCTTCACCAACAGTTGGTACTTAGGGCCACTGTGAGAGTCGCCCCACAGATCAACAAAACAATAGGTCAATAGTCTCAGGCTATGTTACCATCCCTAGATATTTGTGCCATTGGCAAAATAACTCACTTCTACAATGATGCTGCAGTGTTGTGCAGTCAGCATGCGGAGGCGATGAGAGTTCTCAACGTTAAGCCTTTGATATACCATTGCTTACACTCGCAGTGAGCATCCTGCTGATTTGTCCTCTTTCACACATTGAATGTCTGTCAGTCTTCGTTCAGCATAGCTTTTTTCATAAATTCTATTGTATTTCTTTACTTGTAAGGAAATGAATCAAAAGATAGTATATGGTGACATAAAACCATAAGACATAGAAACAGAACTAAGCTATTTGGCCCATCAAGTCTGCACCGCCATTTTCCTTCTTAACTCCATTTTCCTGCCTTTTCCCCATAACTTTTGATGCTGTGACTAATGAAGAAACTTTCAATCTCAACTTTAAATGTTCTCAATGACTTGGCCTTCATCAGCCACCTGTAGCAGTGAGTATCACAGATAAGGAGTCCAAATCTATGCATAACATCCAAGTGAGGGCTCAGAGGTGCCTTATAAAGCCTCAGCATTACATCCTTGTTTTTATATTCTAGTCCTCTAGAAACAAATGCTAACATTGCATTTCCCTTCCTCACTGCCAACACAAACTGCAAGTTAACCTTTAGAGAATCCTGCATGAGGACTCCAAAGTACTTTTGCAACCTGGATTTTTGAATTTTCTCCCTGTATACAATATAGTCTATGCTTTTAGTTCTTCTGCCAAAGTGCATTACCATACTGAAGGTCCTGATGAAGGGTCTCGGCCCGAAACGTTGACTGCTCATTTCCACGGATACTGCCCGACCTGCTGAGTTCCTCTAGCATGTTGTATGTGTTGCTTTGACCACAGCATCTGCAATGTACTTTGTGTTTGCATTACCATACACTTCCCGACATTGTATTCCAACTATTCTTCTTTGTCTATTGCTCTAATTTGTCTACGTCCTTCTGTAACCTCCCTGCTTCATGAACAATATGGGCCCCTCTGCCTACCTTAGTACCATTCACCAATTTGGCCATAAATCTGACAATTCCATCATCCAAATCATTGACAAGTAACAGAAAAAGATGTGGGTCCGAACAGTGACCCCTGTGCCACACCACTAGTCAATTGAAGCCAACCAGAAAAGGCAGTCTTTATTTCTACTCTTTGCTTGCTGTCAATCAGCCAGTCCTCTATCTGTGCTGTAGCTTTCCTGTAATATCATGGGTTATTATCTTGTTAAGCAGTCTTAATGTGGTACCTTGTCAAATGCCTTCTGAAAACCCAAGTATGCAACATCCATCAATTCTCCTTTGTCAATAAGAAACCATGCTGATATATTTTATCATCTGCCGTCATGTACTCTGAGACCTCATCCTTAAAACTCTAGGTTGTAGTCCATCTGGTCCAGGTGACTTATCTATTTTCAGACCTTTCAGCTTCCCATGGCCAGAGGGCACCTTCTCCCGAGTAAAAGGAACTGCACTCACTTTTGCCCATTGCCTCCTTTGTCAGAGGACAAAGGTCTGACATACTGGTAGTGTGCTCCACAGTGACTACTGAAGCAAAGTACTTATTGAGTAGACAAATAAACTCCTCTCGGGTTTTGAGCCAAGTACAGTTATCAATTATAACCAATGTTTTGATGGCAGTCTCTGCCATCTTCATCAGAGATATAGTCCAGTAGTATTTATACCACTATTTATACCCCTTCTGATTGGTTAGTTCTTATCTCGTTAGCCTTGGTTGGCAGCCAGCCTAACAGAAGGACAATTCTGACTCCAAACCCGGGCAGATGGGGCTCATCAGCCTTGTCAGGCCATCCACCTAGGAGGACACTCTGACGTAACTCCTACAACCTGAGGACCTCGCTGTCACCATCCCAGCTTGCTAGGATATGGCAGATGAACCCCGGGTGTAAAGGGGGGAGCAGTAACATGCACACTGCACTCCACCTAAAAAAAACCATTGTGCAGGCTGAAGGACACGCGCACGACTACAACCATGCTCCTCGACCATTCATCAAGCCCTGCAGCAATGGGAAAGGAGCGAAAACAGCAGGAGGAAGCCACACTTCCGTTCCTGCTTGCAGGTGGTTCAAGTGTATGGGTCATCTGATGTTGACCCCAGAGACAACGATATCATTCGGCAGCACCCTCAATGACCAAGCAGCTTTCCGTAGGGACAGCACTGCCTGCTCCACACGGAGAGGGGCCTAGAAAAGGTGGTCTAACCAAAGCTCGTTTCCATTTCCCCCAGTTGTCAAGCCGCGGTCAACTGGCATCCTCAAATATGATTGAACAACAACTAAAAAGGTGCACACCCACCTCACAAGGAGTGCAAGGACTAAAGCTCACATGTTGGAACATCAGAACCATGCTCGATACAGCAGACAGTGGTCGCGCAGGACGACGCTCTGCTCTAATTGCACGTGAACTTTCAAGACTTTCATCGCTGCTCTCAGTGAAGTCCGCTTCCCAGAGGAAGGCAGCCTTCAAGAACATGGCGCCGGCTACAGCCTCTACTGGTCAGGCAAGCCAGAGACCAAGAGATGTCTTTCTGGTGTTGGCTTTATGGTCAGGAACTACATTGCTCCCAAACTTGAAAAATGGCCAATGGCTTACTCCGACCGCATCATCTCCATTGGCCTCCCACTTCGAACCAAGCACCATGCCCCCACTCTTCAAGCGGATCCTGCAGAAAAGGACAAGTTTTACACTGATCTGTGTGACCTCGTACGGAATGCCCCTGCAGATGACAAGGTCATCATCCTTGGCGACTTCAATGCTAGAGTGGGCCAAGATTAAAAAGCCTGGAAAGGAGCACTTGGCAAACATGGTGTTGGAAACTGCAATGACAACAGGTGTCATCTGTTAGAATTTTGCGTGGAGCAGCAACTCACCATCACTAACACCATTTTCCAGTAGAAAGACAGTCTGAAGACAACTTGGATGCATCCTTGGTTCAAGCATTGGCACCTCATAGACTACATCTTGGTGTGGCAGAGAGACCTTCGGGACATCTTACTCAACCGAGTCATGCTCAGTGCAGAGTGTCATATGGACCATTGTCTTGTCCACTGCAACTCAGTCTCCATTTCAAACCCAAGCCAAAGAGAAGAGGCAGTCCAAGGAAAAAGTTTCAGGTTAGCAACCACCAGTCAGCTGAAGTGAAAGCTGACTTCCAGATGAATCTTCAGTCGAGACTTGAGGATCACAGTTTCCCCACAGATCCCTCTCCAGAAGTGCTTTGGGAACATCTAAAAACCAACAACCTGCAGACCTCTGAAGAAGTCCTAGGGTTTTCCACAAAGAAGAACAAGGACTGGTTCGATGAAAACAACCCGGAGTTCCAAGAACTGCTGGCGAAGAAGAGATCCACCCACCAGGCGCACCTCGCTCGGCCGTCTTGTCCTGATAAGGAAGCAGCCTTCCGCCCTGTATGCAGCAACCTCCAGCGGAAGTTTTGAGAGATTCAGAATGTGTGGTGGCCCAACCTCGCAAAGAGAACTCAGCTTTGCACGGACACCGGTAACTACAGAGGGTTTTATGAAGCCCTGAAAGTGGTTTACGGCCCTTCACACCAAGTCCACAGTCCCTTGCGCAGTGCAAACTGCCAGGCGGTCTTCACAGACAAGGCGTCTATCCTGAACCGGTGGTTGGAACATTTCCGGACTCTCTTCAGCACCAACCGCATGTCTCAGCAATTCATCACATCCCACAACAGCCATAGAAAACAGAACTGGACAAGATTCCAACCCTAGAAGAGACAGTCAAGGCCATAGAGCAGCTGAAAAGTGGTAAGGCAGCAGGAGCTGATGGAATCCCAGCAGAGATTTGGAAGCATGGGGGCCAGCGTTACACACCAAACTACATGAGTTCTTTATCTGATGCTGGGAACAAGGCAAACTGCCACAGGACCTCTGTGATGCAGTCATCATCGTCCTGTATAAGAACAAGGGGGAACAGTCCAACAGCTCCAACTATCGAGGGATAACTCTGCTCTCCATCGCAGGAAAAATCCTCTCATGAGTACTCCTGAACAGATTGGTGCCTGTCATTGCAGAAGAACACCTCCCAGAGAGCCAGTGTGGCTTCAGAGCCAACAGGAGCTCCACCAACATGGTATTTGTTCTCAGGCAGCTCCAAGAGAAATGTAGGGAACAGAACAAGGAACTGTATGTGACATTTGTCGACCTTACCAAAGTGTTCAACACTGTGAGCAGGGAAGGTCTGTGGCAAATCATGGAGTGACTGAGACACCTCCCCGAAGTTCCTCAGCACGGTCATCCAGCTCCATGAAGATCAGCGTGGCCAAGTCAGACACAACAGCGTCTCAGAGCCCTTCTCAATAGGCAATGGTGTAAAGCAAGGCTGCATCCTCGTGTCGACTCTCTTCACCATTTTCTTCAGCATGATGCTCGAAAGAGCCACAGAAGACCTTGATGACGAGGACGGTGTCTACATCTGATACTGCACTGATGGCAGCCTGTTCAACCTGAGGCGACTACAGTCCCACACCAAGACATTGGAGCAACTCATCCGAGAGCCACTCTTCACTGACGATGCTGCCCTTGTTGCCCACACAGAGACAGCCCTGCAGCGTACAGCATCCTGCTTTGCAGAGGCTGCCGAGCTTCTCGGACTGGAAGTCAGCTTGAAGAAGACAGAAGTTCTCCATCAGCTCGCGCCTCAGGAAGATTACCACCCTCCCCGCATCACCATCGACGAGGCAGAGCTGAAGACAGTCCGCCAGTTCAGCTACCTGGGGTGCACCATCTCGTCAGATGCCAAGATAGACAAAGAGATTGAGAACAGACTGGCAAACGCAAACAGCGCATTCGGCAGGCAGTACAAGAGAGTCTGGAACAACAAGCATCTGAAGAAAGGCACAAAGATTAGCGTGTGCAGAGCAGTTGTACTGACCACCCTCCTGTAAAGCTCCGAGTCCTGGGTCACCTCCCGTCACCACCTACAACTCCTTGAGCATTTTCACCAGTGCTGCCTCTGCACCATCCTTAACATCCAACCCTGAAGTCCTTGATCAGGCGGAGGTCACCAGCATCGAGGCCAGGCTGTTGAAGATGCAACTGCGTTGAGCAGGGCACGTCTCCAGGATGGAGGATCATCGCCTGCCAAGATTGTGCTGTATGGTGAGCTCACCACTGGCCACAGTGATGACACAGTGAAGAAGAGGTACAAGGACTCTCTGAAGAAATCCCTTCGTGCCTGTCACATTGACCATCGCCACTTGTCTACTCTAGCCTCCGATTGCGAGGTCTGGCAACTCACCATTCACCGGTCTGTCTTCTCCTTCGGGAACACATGCAGGGCTGGCCTTGAGGACGAAAGGAGGAAGAACCGTGACACAGCAGCACCAAACCCAGAACAGATTTTCCCTTGCAGCCGCGTCTGCCTGTCCCATATTGGCATCGTCAGACAGCAGCGAGCCTGCAGCAGACGTAGGCAGCTCCCTTCCTAAATCTTCTTTCGCGAAGCCAAACCATGAGATATGCCCATGCATCATCCCTGATGAAGATGCCAGAGTTTGCCATAAAAACTGGCTATGATTGATATCTCCACCTAGCTGGAAGCCTGAGAAGAGTTTATTCATCATATACATTGGGTAAGCACTTGATCCTTTTTTCAATTATTCAGTTCATCCATTTCCTTGTTCCTCATTATTACCCCTACAGTATCATTTTCTAGTGGTCTGATATATATTCTCACTTCTTTTATTCTTTATATATTTGATTTAAAAAAATAGCACCCTCTTTGATATTATTGGCTAGCTTCCCTTCATTTTTTCGTCTTTTCCCTCCTTAGTGCTATTCTTGTTGCCTTCTGTTAGCTTAGCTTCTCAATCCTCTAACTTCCCACTAATTTTTGCTCTATTATTTGAGCTCTATTTTGTTTTTGACTGCCATGGTTGCATCATGCTGACTTCTTCTTTAGGATGCATCCATCCTGCCCCTTCCAAATAGCTCCCAAAATCTCCAGCCATTGTTGCTTGGCTGTCATCCCTGCTATTGTTCCCTTCCAATTAACTTTGGCCATCTCCTCTTGCTTACAACGAATCTCTTGTAACACTGTAATACTAATATATCTGACTTTAGCTTCTCCCTGTCGAATAGCAGAGTGAGATCTATCATATCATGATTATTTCTTAGAAAAAGGTTCCTTTACCTTAATCTCCTTAATCAAATTTGGTTCATTACATAACATCCAATCCAGAATAGCTTTTCACCTAGACACACAAAATGCTGGTGGAACACAGCAGGCCAGGCAGCATCTTTTGGAGGAAGCACTGTCAATGTTTCGGGCCGAGACCCTTCGTCAGTGGACTCAAGCGCAAGCTGATCTGAAGAGCTGTCTCATAGACATTTTACTCATTCTCTCCAGTGGTACCAAATAGCAACCTGATTTTCCTGATCTCCTTGCAGGTTAAAATCCCCTAAGACTATTACAACATTGCCTTTTTGATGTGCTTTTCTATCTTGCATTGTAATTTATAGCCCACATCGTGAATATTATTTGGAGGCCTATAGATAACTCCCAACAGGGTTTTTTACCCATGCAGTTTCTTAACTCTACCCACAAGGATTCTGTGTCTTTCAATCCTATGTCACCTCTTTCTACAGATTTGATTTCATTTTTTACCAACAGAACCACCCACCCCTCTGCCGACCCAACTACCTTTCAATACAAAGTGTATCCTTGTACGTTAAGCTCCTAACTATGATCTACTTCCATCTGTAACTCAGTGATGCCCACAATGTCAAACCTACTAACCTCTAGCTGTGCTGCAATATCATCAAACTTATTTCATATACTACATGCTTTCAAATATAGCACCTTCAGTCATATATTCAACATCTTTACGATTTTGTCCCCATATTACACTATTGTTCCCATATCCCACTGACTGCAACTGTGCCCTATCATCTGTGTTCCTTCCTGACATACACGTACTTTGAACTTTGTTGATTCACATTTATCACACTTTCTATTTATTCTTTATCGGGTCAATTTAGTCCATGCAAATGGTTGAGGACTAAGCTGTTCCAGGTTAGCTACAACACTGGAATGTAACCAAAGTGGAAAATAGGCTGACATGCCCCATCTAGAGAAAACATTTAACCATCATCTTCATCTAAATCATCAACAAGTACTGATGTCAGTATTGCTGAGAATACTAATATACTGCACAAAAAGATTAGACCATCCAGCTCTTGGTCTTACTTTTTCCTTAGTCCAATTTTGAAGCAGCTGTATTCCAGAAGTGAAGTGAAAAAGGGACCGCCCTTATCATCGCAACATTTTACTCTGCAAGCTAATAATATCTAAACATTGACGTCTGTGGTAATCAGGAAGTAATTTATTTGCCTGGACCATACTAGCACAAAGAAACTATGGTTATGGTTAGAGCAAAGCAGTAAATCTCAAGCTAATCCATGTTGAGATGAAATACAACTCATAACTTGAAAATCTAGTTTTTCTAAACTTGTCAAACAATATCAAGAATGCAACCATAACCACAGGGTGTGTAGCTCTGGAAATTGCAGGCACTCACTTTGCATAGGCCTGGTTGGAAGAGGTTCTGTTGGGTGGCTCTGTTGGTAAAGTAGAGATCAGACAAATGGGTATAGCTTGGGTATTCTCTTCAAAATCTCAGTAATGCAGTGGAGGTAAGTTGAAGGAGAAACAGTTATTTAAACTCCGCGTTTTACAGTGGCATGCAAAAGTTTGGGCACCCCTGGTCAAAATTTCTGTTACTGTGAATAGCTAAGTGAGTAAAAGATGACCTGATTTCCAAAAGGTATAAAGTTAAAGATGACACATTCCTTTAACATTTTAAGAAAGATTACTTTTTTATTTCCATCTTTTACAGTTTCAAAATAACAAAAAAGGAAAAGGGGCCAGAAGCAAAATTTGGGCACCCTGCATGGTCAGTACTTAGTAAGACCCCCTTTGGCAAGTATCATAGCTTGTAAACGCTTTCTGTAGCCATCTAAGAGTCTTTCAATTCTTGTTTGGGGGATTTTTGCCCATTCTTCCTTGCAAAAGGCTTCTAGTTCTGTGAGATTCTTGGGCCGTCTTGCATGCACTACTCTTCTGAAGTCTTTTGAGGTCTATCCACAGATTTTCAATTGCCTCTTCAAGTAGTCCATTGTGGATTTTGAGGTGTGTTTGGAATCATCATCCTGTTGTAGAAGCCATCCTCTTTGCATCTTCAGCAATTTTTATTTTTTTATTTTATTTTTTTTTACAGATGGTGTGATGTGTGCTTCCAGAATTTGCTGGTATTTAATTGAATTCATTCCTCCCTCTACCAGTGAGATGTTCCCCGTGCCATTGGATGCAACACAAGCCCAGAGCATGATTGATCCACCCCCGTGCTTAACAGTTAGAGAGGTATTCCTTTCATGAAATTCTGCACCCTTTTTTCTCCAAACATACCTTTGCTCATTGCGGCCAGTAAGTTCTATTTTAACTTCGTCAGTCAACAGGACTTATTTCCAAAATGCATCAAGCTTGTTTAGATGTTCCTTTGCAGACTTTGGATGCTGAATTTTGTGGTGAGGACGCAGGAAAGGTTTTCTTCTGATGACTCTTCCATGAAGGTCATATTTGTGCAGGTGTCACTGCACAGTAGAACAGTGCACCACCAGTCCAGAGTCTGCTAAATCTTCCTGAAGATCTTTTGCAGTCAAACGGGGTTTTGATTTGCCTTTCGAGCAATCCCATGAGCAGTTCTCTTGAAAGGTTTTCTTGGTCTTCCGGAACTCAACTTGACCTCCACCGTTCCTGTTAACTGCCATTTCTTAATTACATTACAAACTGAGGAAATGTCTACCTGAAAACGCGTTGCTATCTTCTTATAGCCTTCTCCTGCTTTGTGGGCATCATTTATTTTAATTTTCAGAGTGCTAGGCAGCTGCTTAGAGGAGCCCATGGCTGCTGATTATTGGGACAAGGTTTGAGGAGTCAGGGTATTTATAAAGCTTTGAAATTTGCATCACTTGTCCTTTCTCAACAATGACTGTGAACAAGCCATAGCCCTAAAAAGCCAATGAAAGGCTGAGACCTCGGTAAAAGTTATCTGAGAGCTCAAATCTCTTGGGGTGCCCTAACTTTTGCATGGTGCTCCTTTCCATTTTTTTTCACTCTAAAATTGTACAAAACAAAAATAATACACTAATCTTGCTTAAAATGTTGAAGAGAATGTTTCATCTTTAACTTTATGATTTTTGAAGATCAGTTCATCTTCTACTCACTTAATTTTTCACTGGGCACTGGTCAAGATTTCTGTTACTGAGAAAAATTAAGTTAACTTTTGCATGCCATTGTATACAGGCCCCAAACAGTAGTCAGGATGTGAGATATAAATTTCAATGGGATACAGAAAAATCATGTAATAAGGGCAATGTTATTATAGCCAGGGGGGATTTCAACGTGCTGATAGATTGGTAAAATCAGGTTGGTGCTGGATCCCAAAAGAGGGAATTTGTAGAATGTCTAACGTAGTTTTTTAGAGCAGTCTGTGGTTGAGCCTACTTGGGGAAAGGCAATTCTGGACTGTTGTGCAATGACCAGATTTGATTGAGGGGCATAAGGTAAAGGAACCCTTAGGAGATTGTGATAATAATATTATAGAATTTACCCTGTAGTTTGAGAGGATGAAGATGAAGTGAAATGCATCAATATTCTAGTAGAGCCATGAGGGAAGAGATGGCCAGTGTTAATTGGCAGAAGGCACTAGCAGGGATGATGGTAGAAAAACATTGGGTTGAGCTTCTGGGGGCAATTCAGAAGGTGCAGGATAAATACATCCCAAAGATGAAGAAGCATTCTAAAGGGAGGATGACACAGTCAAGGAAAGTTAAATGCAGCATAAAAGAAAAAGGGAAAGGTATATAATATAGCAAAAATTAGTTAGAGGACTTGGAAGCTTTTAAAGACCAGCACAAGGTAACTGAACACCTGTAGGGAGAGAAAAGATGAAATAGGAAGGTAATTTACCCAAAAATATCAAAGAGGATACCAAAAGACTTCTTCAGATACATGAAGATTAAAACGGAGGCAAGAGAGGATATTGGACTGCTGGAAACTGACACTGGAGAGGTAGCAATGAGGGAACAAAGAAATGGCAGACAAACTTAGTAAGCATTTTGTGTCAGCACTGTGGAAAACAGTAGAAGGATTGTCAGGGTACTGGAATTATTGCATGAGTACAGAAGTGAGAGTAATTGCTATTACTAAAGTGAAGGTGTTTAGGAAGCTGAAAGGCATGAAGGTAAATAAGTCACCAGGACTAGATGGAGTACACCCCAGAGTTCTAAAAGAGGTAGCTAAAGATATTGTGGAGGCATTAGTAATGATCTTTCTTTATCAATCTTTTCTATTGAGTTTCAAATAGATAAACATAACAATGATAGTGACACAAAGAGATCGGGATTACATTAATAACGGTTAACGTAGACATTAACAGACTCCGAGTAACATGTGTAATCTAAGCCTCCCAATCTCTTAGTAACTAAACATGAGAAAGATTCAAAGAAAAAAGATATTTACAAAAGAAATCCCCCTAAACTAACAAAAAAATCAGAATAAAAACAAAACAAAATAAAAGCTGGGCTGCCTTGTTTCATTGGTTAAAATTCTTATTTGTCATTAACTCCGCTCCTCTATACACGAACAAAAAGTTATTGAGAAGGATTCGGAAAAAAGGTCAACTTACACCATACGAAAATGTTGAATAAATGGTTCTCAAGTTTCTTCAAATTTAACCGAAGGGTCAATAGTTCCACTCCTAATTTGTTCCAAGTTTAAACATATTATAGTTTGGGAAAACCATTGAAATGTAGTAGGGGGATTAGAATCTTTCCATTTAAATAAAATGGATCTTTTGGCTATTAATGTAACCAATGCAATCAAACGGCAAGCTGAAGGGGTTAATTGACTAGAGTCCATCACTGGTAATCCAAAAATTGCAGTAATAGGATGAGGTTGTAAATCAATATGCAAAACTGCTGAAAAATTATCAAAACTATCTTTCCAATATTTTTCCAAAAGAGGACAAAACCAGAACATGTGTCAAGGAAGTCACTTCATACTTACATCTGTCACAGACAGTATTTATATGGCAATAAAAATGAGCTAACTTATCCTTGGACATATGGGCCCTGTGAACCACCTTAAACTGTATCTATTTCAGGCGGTACCAATTTTCATTTCTAAATCCTTTTTTGATATTATTGATTCTAAAATTTCTTCATATATATGGCAGAATAAAAATCCTAGATTAAGTAAGAAATATTTGCAGAAATCAAAAAAGGACGGTTTGGCAATGCTGAATTTAAGATTCTATTATTGGGCAATTAATATTTGATATTTAATGTTTTGGACACAAGATCTGGACGAAATTCAATGTCCATGATGGGTGAACCTCGAGCATGAGTCGGTACAAGGGTTCTCATTGGCTTCTATCTTAGGGGCCTCCCTTCGCTTTGCACTTACCAAGCTGAATAAACAATGACTTATCCATTAACTAAACATACAATATGAATATAGTTTCAATTTCATAAATATTTTGGATTGAATAAATTTATTCTATTAAGTCCTATTACATCTAATTTTTTTCTTCCAACCATCCAGAATTTATCAAGCTTTTCCCTTATGGAGAAGGAACGGAATAACATGGTTTCATGACTTATTCATGGATAACAGTCTCATGGCTTTTGAACAGTTGTCTAAGAAATATAGTTTGCCTAGATCACATTTTTTCAGATATTTACAGATTAGAAACTTTTTGAATATTATGTTACCTACTTTTTCCAGTATCACATCAAACTGAAATCACAGAATTTTTTTTAGATTTAAACCCCTATCAGAAGAGTTTAATAGCAATTATTTATGATCTGATCACGAAAATACATCTAGGTATATCTGATAAAATTAAGAATGAATGGGAAAGAGAACTTCAGGTATCTTTACCTATAGAGAAATGGGAGAAAATTCTCCAACTAGTAATGATCTTTCAAGAATCACAAGATTCTGGAGTGGTTCCTGACGAATGAAAAATTGCAAATGTCACTGCACTCTTTAGGAAGGGTAGGAGGCAGAAGGAAGGAAATTATAGGCCAGGTAATCTGACTGCAATGGTTGGGAAGATATTGAATTCCATCATTATTCCATTACTAAGGATGAGGTTTCAGGGTACTTGGAGGCTCATGGTAAATTAGGCCAAAGCCAGCATTGTTTCTTTAAAGGGGAATCATACCTGAAAATATCTCTTGAAATACTTTGAAGAAAGTAACAGGCAGGATAGACAAAGGACGGTCAGTAGATGTCGTTTATTTGGATTTTCAGAAGGCCTTTGACAAGGTGCCACACACGAGGCTGCTTAACAAGATAAGATCATATGGTATTACAAGAAAGACACCAGCGTGGATTGAAGATTGGCTGATCGGCAGGAGACAAAGTGTCAGAATAATAGGGTCCTATTCTGATTGGCTGCCAGTGACAAGTGGTGTTCCCACAGGAGTCAATGCTGCAACTGCTTCTTTTTTTACATTATATGTCAATGATTTGGATGATGGAAATGATGACTTTGTGGTCAAGTTTGCTGATGATATGAAGATAAGTGGAAGAACAGGTAGTGCTGAGGAAGCAGGGAATCTGCTGAAGGATTTAGATAGATTGGGAGAATGGGCAAATAATTTACAGAAGGAACATACTGTAGGGAAGCATATAGTTATGCACCTTGGTAGAAGGAATAAAGGCATACACTATTTTCTAAATGCGGCGAAAATTAAAAAATCAGAGGTGTAAGGGGAATTGGGAGTACTTGTGCTGGATTCCCTAAAGGCTAACTTGAAGGTTGAGTCGGTGGTAAGGAAGGCAAATGCACTCATTTCAAACTGACTAGAATATAAGAGCAAGGATGTGATGCTGAACTTTATAAGGCGTTGCTTAGCACACATTTGGAGATCTTGTAAGTAGTTTTGGGCCCCTTATTTAAGAAAAGATGTGTTGACATTGGAGAAGGGACAGAGGTTGTTCATGAGAATGATTCCAGGAATAAAATAAACGATATATGAAGAGTGTTTGGTGGCTCTGGGCCTGGACTTGAGGGGTTTAGAAGAATGACCACATTCAAACCTACTGAATATTGAAAGGCCTAAACAGAGTGGATGTTTCCCATATTGAGTGTGTTTAGGAGCAGAGGGCACAGACTCACAACAGCGGGACATCCATTTAAAACAGAGATGAGAAGGAATTTCTTTCACCAGAGAGGGGTGAATCTGTGGAATTCGTTGCCACAGATGGCTGTTGAGTCCAAGTCATTCAGTATCTTTACAGCAGGTGTTTATAGGTTCTTGGTTATTCTGGACATCAAAGGTTACAGGGAGAAGGCAGGAGAATGGGATTGAGAGGGATAATAAATCAGCTATGATGCAATGGCATAGCAGACTCGCTGGGCCAAGTGGCCTAACTCTGCTCCAATGTCTTATGGCTTTCTGGTTTAAAAAGGAAACATCATTAACTTGCTCTCAATAGCAGAGATGTTAAAAGAATAAAAGTGCAAGGAGGTTACCCTTGCATTCAGGGTGCAGAGTGAGATGGAACAGATAATTGTATGAAGAAGAGAAAATTGTATGGGGACACATTATGCATTTGATGAAAACATGATCCTGATCATCTTAAAATTGAAACCAGCGCTGAGAAATTTAATGTCTAATATGGAAGTCAATTTTAAGAAATCACATTTTTGGTGGAGAACATTGCCAGCAAGATATACCTGTTCCTTATATTTTTTGCTATCAAAATTAATTGTATAGAGTCAGATAAGCATGCTTATGGTACGAAATTCATTCTTGATCATGAGTGCTAAATGAACGCTGAAATATTGCATTGAGATCAGTTGAACCAAATTCCTGGAAGGGAGCATAAGAGCAAAGGGTGATGGCAGGGGTGGGGGTTAGCTGTCCTCTCATTGTTTAAACTTTTCTTCATGAGGTGAAAAGAGAAGGCCAGAGTCTATGGTCTGGAGAAAAAAAAAGTACATTAGAAAATAGATTGTAACTTCAAACAGACAAGTTCTGGAGGATCTCAGCAGGTCAGACATCACCTATTGAGGGAAATAAACAGTCGGTGTTCAGGTCCAAGACCTTTGAAGGAGGTGTAAAGAGATCAGATGTGGATTGGAAGAGGCAGAAGCCAGAATAATGTAGGCATTAAATTAAAGGTGATCTGATAATTGAAATGTTAACCTGTCTGATTTTTGCTTGTGTGCTCCTTTACATACTGCTAATCTTGAAGATCTTCTGCTTTGTTTCATTTAAAACTAGATTGGGTTAAATGCATAGAACAAGTAATGACATCAACAGGGTATTATTGTCTCAATAGGAAGTTGCAAATGCTTTGTAGTTCATTCTTCCTATATTCGCACACAATTTTCTTTAACATTTTTTACTTTGCTAAATCACGCAGTAAATCAGAGGGTGTTGTATACAAAGTGGTATAGATAAAAGCACAGTTTGCTGAGAGCACACATCAGCACCAGTTTCTGAAGCTCTGCATCAAAAATGCAGATTCACCAGCAGCACACCAGGAGAAGCCATCAAAATTCTATCTTTACAATCTGCTGTCACAAGTTATGCAATGTTCTATTTACATCTTCCTTGCCAGGGGCTGTCTGTCTAATCCTTGTTTAATTGAAATAGAAAATGTCTTCAAATTTGAGGAGGGTCGCAACAGAGTGTCTTATTTCCTCATATAAAATACATGCATATCTTTGAAACTGGTTTGCCTAGGCACTTATAATTCTGCTAGCTGCTTTTTTCCTCTTTGGCAGGGTTATGGTTAGATTGGATTTCTCAAACTAACACATTTGTTAGATCAATTCATATGCCGTTCAAACACTAGAAGTTGGCTGATTGGTCTAGCACAGGAGCCTCGTTCCATTGATCTTCATCAAACCCTGTCAGCATGTCTTCTAGTTCTTTTCTCCCTCATGTCCTTATCTAACCTTCTTTTACTTATTTCTGCATAAGGAAGCTTAGTCACATCTTATGGTAATTCATTGTATGGAACTCCTTCTGAGTAAAGCAGAAAAATAGGGTCTTCCAGCCACTACATCCATGCCAATCTTATGCCCACCTGCATCAACTCCATTCGCCAGCATTAGGACCGTATGCCACTATACCAGGCTTATTCAATTAGTGGAATTATTGTTACTGGTAGTACTACCTTGTACTTCAAGGTCACTCAGGGATGAAGTTGCTAGGGACCCAAAAATTTCTGTACTTGCCTCCCACATGGTCTAAGCGAACACCTTGAAATCAAGTTAAATCAAATCAAGTTTAATTATCACTGAAACCATAAACAGATACAGCTGAAGGAGACACTGTTCCTCTGGGGACCAAGGTGCAACACATTCAAAATAGAGAGTAACATAATTCAAAATTTCAAACAGAGAAGAATATTTACTTAAAAAAAAACATATATCATCCAAGACCCTGAGCGACAATGTTCAGCAATTGATGGTACAGTCTCCCGGAAGTGTGCAGACGCATGCAATCCAACCTATCATTCCCCCGCTTCAACATGGGAGAGCAGCACCGACAGGTGAGGCCAGACCCCAGCTGAGCTCAACCACTGTAGTGCTTCTACATCTCTTACCTGGTCTGCAGTAGCAGGCAAGCCTGAGGCTTGAGGCCTAGTTCTCACTACAACTGAGACTACACAGCTCCCATGTCGACTTTTTCTCCATCAGACAGGAATAACAGGTCTATGGCAACTTGTATTATCACTGTCCAACAGGGTCTAGCGATTGCAAGTGAAATATCCGAGACTATATTGCATGATTAAACAACACCAACTCCATTGCTTCTGAGAGGCTGGCAACACTGTCTACAGCCAGGTCAGCTCCTCTTTACCTAAACCGGCTCCTCTGAAATCCTGACAGCTCCTTTGACACTTTGACCAGCTCCACCGGTGACACCAGTCCAGCTACTCCAATCAACACGCAGCTCACTGATGGAGTAGCCCTGCAGTACTCAGTGTTCTTGGAGTAGAAATGTCTTTGGCTCATTAAAACAAATTTTACAAGGACAAAAGCACCTTTGGTTGGCCCCCCAGGAGGCCGCTGTATCCGCATGTTCCACCATCTTACCTGAATAATCTTGCCAGACCTTGTGCATTTATCCACCTTAATTTGTCTCAAGACAACAAACACCTCCTCCCCTGTAACCTGTATAGGTTTCATGGCCTTGTTGCTGCTTTACCTTTGATGCACCGTCAATAACTCTCTCTGAGACATAAAGGCGAGATATCGGCTTTTATTGACTGGAAGAAGGAACAAGCAGTGGTTGACCACCATACTACATCCTGGAGACAGAGAGGCCGGGCTCAGACCGGGGTCTGTGGGAGGAGCCACAGGAGCAGTCAGCAGGGGGCGTGACCAGACAAGTATATGTAGTTCACCACAACCTTAATTGTATAAACTATGTCCTAAGTAAATACAGATGAAAACAATTTATTTAAAATCTCCTTCATCTCTTTTGGATCTACACAAGGATTACCATTCTGATTTTCTGCAAGAGAAATTTTGCTCTTTGCAATCCTTTTGTAGAATCCCTCAGGATTCTCCTTCGCATTGTCTTCTAGGGCAACCTCATGCCTTCTGATTTCTTTAGCCCTCCTGATTTCTTTCTTCCATGTTCTCTTGCATTTCTTTACCTTTTATTTTGATAGGCACATACAAGCTTTGTACTCTTAAAATTTCACTTCTGAAAGCCTCCCACTTACAAAGTACAGTCGGCCCTCCTTATCCGCAGGTGAATGGTTCTGAGACACCCCCCCCCCCCCCCCCTGCGGATACCAAAAAATGCGGATGCTCAAGTCCCTTATTTAACCTGGCTCGGTGTGGCGGTCTTTAGGACCCAGTGAAACCCCGGACTTTATTTAACATGTCTCAGTGAGATGGACATTAGGACCTGGCAGTGCAGCTCTGAATCCACAGTGTTTCTGTTCATGAAGATAATCACGATCACGATTGAAAATAAGGTGGAATTAATAACGCGATCAGAAAGAGGTGAAACGCCATTGGTCATTGGAAAAGCGTTAGGCTACAGTCAGTCAATGATCGGAACAATTTTAATGAAGCTTGTGAAAGGCCCTGCCCCGATGAAAGCTACAATTATTTCTAAGCAACGCAGTGGTTTAATTATCTGAAGACTCAATCTGAGATGTTTTGGACTCTGGCACCCAGAAGGCATCATACCATCCAGGAATCTCATTCTTGCTGCAGAACCTCCTTTCTGTTCCCCTAAATAACAAATCCACTATCACCACAGCTCACCTCTTCTTCCCCTTCCCTTCTGAGCAAGATTCAGTGCCAGAGAACTGACTGCTGTGAGTTTTCTCTGTTAGGTCTTCCCCTCCCAAAACATATCCAAAGTGATATATCTGTTGTTGAGGGGATGGCCACTGATGTACTCTGAACTGGCTACTTAAACATTTTTCCCTTCCTGACTGTCACCCAGTTTCCTTAAGTGTAACTACCTCTCTATATGCCCTATCTATCACCCCCTCCGTCTCCTGAACGATCCAGTTCCAGCTCCAACTGCTAAATGCAGACTTTTATCGGCTGCAGCTGGAGGCACCTTGCAGCTGCACTCGGCAGGGACATGATAGGTCTCCCCACCTTCCCACATCCACAAGAGGAGCATTCAACTATCCTGCCAGGCATCCTGACTGAGCAAATATAAAGAAGGAAAAGCCATAAATAAACTGGGAGAAAAATAAATCTATCTACTGCTTTTCCCTTTCTCTCACTCAAGCCTCTCCTCGCAGAAGCCTTGAAGAGCTAAAGCCTCAAAGTCCGCACTTTTAGTCTGTCCACTTCAATGATGGCCACTCTGCTTGCCCCTGCCTTATTTTAATTTGCTCTTGCCAATCAATCCTGATCCCTGATTGACCACTGCTGAAATCTCTAAACTGCCGTGAGTCGATGCCTGACGTATATTATCTCTATATCAAACCCACCAAAGCTGCTCGTTAACTTACGACCTCTACCAGATTACCTCTTCTCTTTACCAGTGAAAGTAGATCTTGCCTACTTGTTAATAACCTTTACATTCTGTTATTATCTTCATAAATCACTTTTAATTTTCTCCATTGTCTTTGTGACCTGCTAATAATGTATTTCGTACTACATGAACTAGTTTTCATTACCCATTCTGGCTGGCATCACCAACACACATAACAATCAGTCCGCCTTGCCCCTTGGTCTTCATCCTATCACAGATATTCCTTTGAACTATATAATCATATAACAATTACAGTACGGAAACAGGCCATCTCGGCCCTTCTAGTCTGTGCCGAACGCTTACTCTCACCTACTCCCACCTACCTGCACCCAGCCCATAACTCTCCATTCCTTTCCTGTTCATATATCTATCCAATTTTTTTTAAATGCCAAAGTCGAACCTGCCTCTACCACTTCTACTGGATGCTCGTTCCACACAGCTACCACTCTCTGAGTAAAGAAATTCCCCCTCATGTTACCCCTAAACTTTTGCTCCTTAACTCTCAACTCATGTGCTTTTGTTTGAATCTCCCCTACTATCAATGGAAAAAGCCTATCCATGTCAATTCTATCTATTCCCTTCATAATTTTAAATACCTCTACCAAGTCCCCCCTCAACCTTCTACGCTCCAAAGAATAAAGACCTAACTTGTTCAACCTTTCTCTGTAACTTAGGTTTCCCAGGAAACATTCTAGTAAATCTCTGTACTCTGTCTAATTTGTTAACATTTTCCCTATAATTCGGTGACCAGAACTGTACACAATACTCCAAATTCGGCCTCACCAATGTCTTGTACGATTTTAACATTACATCCCAACTCCTATACTGAATGCTCTGATTTATAAAGGCCAGCATACCACAAGTTTTCTTCACCACCTATCCACATGAGATTCCACCTTCACCATTATTCCTAGATCACTCTGTTCTACTGCATTCCTCAATGCCCTACCATTTACCATGTATGTCCTATTTTGATTATTCCTACCAAAATGTAGCACCTCACACTTATCAGCATTAAACTCCATCTGTCATCTTTCAGCCCACTCTTCTAACTGGCTTTATTCTCTCTTCTCTACAATGAAATGTATAATTAATTTCTAACTGTTTCTCTTCTGGTGAATGGTCATCTACCTGACATTTAAACAGATTCCCTCTCCACAGACAGTGCCTGAACTCCTGAGTATTTCCAATATTTTGTTTTTTACTGCAGCTTTTTATTTTTATATTTCTAATGCCTGCTTTTCTTTGAATAACAAAGGCAAGCATAGTTTTAAAGTATAAATTAATTATAAAGGAATAAAGCTAACTCTTTTTAATTGCAACAATAAAGCCTAGTATAAAATAACATATGACTAATTACCAAACTAATTGTAAGTTACTGTGCTTGGTTATATGTGCATCATTAAGGATAATAACTTAAAATATGTCCAGTTTGGCTTGTAAATTTCAATTGTGCATTGATCATATAATGAACCATACTGCCTCTGCCAGAAGATTCAATTGTCGCTAATAGTAATGACTCTTAGGAAATCAGTGCTTTGCTGTGCTAGTGATTTTTGCTTCACTGACATGACACATGTGCACTGTTGGTACTCTTGCACTGAAATCTGGGAAATAAACAGAATGTTTTTAAAAAGGAAACGGTTTGTTGTTCATAAAAACACATACATTATTATCAACAAGTCAGATTTGCTTAAATCCTGTGCAAATTTTACTGCAAATCCACATAAAATCATTTTGCTTAAAGTAATTAAATCTGAACCAGTGCAAGAATGGATTATTGTTAACGATAAAGCCAGACCATTCAGGCATCATGACTACTATTGACTTTAGCTCTTAGAAAACTGGGCAAGCAGCTACGAGAAAGGCTTTCACTGAAAATAAAGAATTACTTTTTGATAAAACTTAAAATATTCAAAAAAAAGGAGAAAGCACATATTTACCTCTTATATTTGCCTTTTCCTCAATGTCAACAAGACAAAGGAGATGGCTTTGACTTCAGAGAAGACTCACTCACACTCCTCCTCACATCAGTGGCATAGCAATGGTGACTGTGATCACTTTCAAACTACTGGGTGTGTACATCTCCACAACCTCTCATAGTCCCAGAACACTTCCTCCACAGAAAAATAACTCACCAATGCCTCTACTTTCTGAGGAGGCTGAAAAGAACAAGACTGTGCAGATCAATACTAATGACCTTCTACAGTTGCACAGTTGAGAGCATCCTAACATGCTGCATCAGTGTGTGGTAGAGAATCTGCACTGTGGCAGACAGGAGGGCTCTACAAATGGTGGTTAAAATTGCCCAACATGTCACCAACACCTGCCTACCTGCCATTATGAATATGTATATAGAAGAGTGCCAGAAAAAGGCCAGCAATATCAGGAAGGATGCCACCCACCCCACTGGTGGACTGTTTGTCCCACTCCCACCAGGGAAGAGGTTATGCAGCATCCATGTCTGAACCACCAGACTCAAAAATATGTACTTCCCATGAGCCATCAGGCTGATCATCAGCTCCACCCATTAACTCACCCCACCATTCCCCAACAACACTACATAAACATCAGCCACTCCTCTCCACAGCCCCTCAGCACCTTTCATCCCCCTATGCACTGACACCTTGGAGATTCACTGACACAGTCACTGTTCTATGCACTGCCGCACACTAGAAGAGTTCTCTTGTTGACAGTCACTTTGACACTATTTCATTTCCTGTCAGTCACCTTAAGTACAAATACTCCTGCACTTAGCAACACTTTATGTACATACAATCAGTCTATGTATATAAGCTAACCTTGTGTATATATGGACACACTCAATTACTTGTACACTATTTACAGGATTAGGTTAATATCTATATTAATTATGTTTTTTTAATTGTGTTCTTTATGCTTATGTAACACTGTATAAGATTTCACTGCTAAGGTAATGGTTTCTCTGTAGCAGCAATGTTTGGGTTATGACTAGAGATAATGGGGCCTTTGGAATGTGTTATCTGATGAGAGGCATGTTGTTCTTTCTTGTGGTTCTGGGAGCAGGGATTTCACAGTCTTTTGTCGGGATAAGTGAAGAGACAAGACATGAGTGCAGGGAGTTGGTAGACCACCAGATGGAGTGGACTAAGAGCAAGGGTCTGAAGGTTGGCAACGCTCGATGGTAAATGACTGGATGAAATTGTGAGCAGCAATGTGCGCATCAGACTGTTTCATTAAAACAGGCCCTTTTTCTTTTCTTTACTGACCCTATAGTCAGATTAAGATTTATAAAGTTCCCTCGTTTAATTGCATATGGTGTACTGTCTGATATTTTGTGGTTCGGATTTGTAACTGGGCAACACATCACACAGCATCCACACAAACGAGTTTTCTCAGCTTGGCTGGGCCAGAGGCTGTCTTCCCCAGGCCACGTATGTGCTGGCTGAGCCTAAGGGTTCCACTTGCTGTGTTTTTTTTATGCTGCATTGGATCCAGAGTAGCAATCATTTTGTTCTCTTTCAGCACTTGCGTGCTGAAGAATGACAGTAGGCAGTGTTCAATTTTGAATCTTGAGTTTGTATGTATGTTAAATAAATCAACACACCTGGGGTCAGTGCACCCTGCAGTTCAAAGAAAAGTATAAACATGTGTTGCAGTGGCCATATCAGCTCAAGTCTCTTCTGGCAATCAATGAGATTGTGACCAGTCTGTGACCCAACTCCTTTTATCCTTCCTCTACATCCCTTAACCTCTTCAGTTATCAAAACTGACTTTCCTTAAGGGCAGCTCAATTCTTCTTTTGATTTATAATCTTTAGTTCTTGAAGAACAACGTACTGCACAATTTTCTCTACATTAGGCAGTTTCCTGTGCAGCCTCCCCTGTCAGGCTATTCAATTAAACTTTCCCTATCAGTTTGGACAGAGGTTGATTGCAGTCTATGCCGTCAGCCATAATTCCAATCCTGCTTCTAATTCCAAAGGTGAAGAGGTAAACAAAAGGGTAATGATGAAACTTTTAGAGTCGGTAGAGTAGCAAACAAGTGCTGAGCTCACCGAAGATTGCATCATAAAATGGTTACAGTAAAGAAGTAGGCCATTCCTCCCGCTGTCTCTGTCAGTTTTCTCTCCGAGAAACTCTAGTTCTGCACTTGGTTTTCTCCATAGCCTTGCAAATATTTCTTCTCTATAAGTTTTCCTAATTACCCTCAAAGTCATCCACTTCATCTGCAGGTCTAACTATATACTGCATTAAAAAAATTGTTTATCCCGATGTCACTGTTAATACTTTCCCTTGTATTTTGATACAATCTACTGTGATAAGTTGTGGTATGATGTTGTGGCCATCATTGAATCATGGCTGAAGGATGTTTGTAGTTGGGAGCTGAACGTCCAAGGTTACAGGTTGCATCCAAGGAATAGGAAGGAAGGCAGATGGGGTAGTGTGGCTCTGCTGGTAAAGAATGGCATCAAATCAGTAGAAAGATGTGACATAGGATCATAAGATTTTGAATATTTATGGGTTTAGTTAAGAAACTGCAAGGGTAAAATGATCCTGATGGCAGTATTATACAGCACTCCGAATAGTAGCTAGGATGTGGACCACAGATTATAACGGAGGGAAAAAAAAGATATGTCAAAATGGCAATATTATGATACTCATGGGAGATTTTGACATGCAGGTTGATTTGAAAAATCAGGTTGGTAATGGATCTCAAGAGAGTAAGTTTGTTGAATGCCTACAAGATGTCTTTTGAGAGTTGTTCAACAACTGGGTCAAGTTGTTGAGCCTATTAGGGCATCAGCTATACTGGATTGGGTGTTAAGTAATGAACTTGAGGTGATGAGGGTGCTTAAGGTAAAAGATGTATTGGGAGGCTGTAATCACAATATGGTTGAATTCAACTTGAAATTCAATAGGGAGAAAGTAAAGTCTGATGTAACAGTATTTCGGTGTAGTTAAAAAATTACAGTGATGTGAGAGAGGAGTTGGCCAAAGTAAATTGGAAGGAGATGCTGGCAGGTATGACAGCGTAGCAGCAATGGTGTGAGTTCCTGGGGAAAATGACAGATGTGTTCCAAAAACAAAGAAATACCCAAATGGCAAAATATTACAACCTTGGCTGACAAAGGGAGTCAAAGCTAATGTAAAAGCAAAATAGAGGGCATACAATAAAGCAAAATTAGCAGTAAGATAAAGGATTGGGAACCATTTAAGAACCTACAGAGAGCAACTAAAAGAATCATTAGGAGGGAAAAGATGAAATATGAAAACAAGTTCGCAAACAATATCAAAGTGGATAGTAAAAGCTTTTTCAAGTATATAAAAAAAACGAGATGGATGCTAGAAAATGGGGCCAGAGAAATGATAATGGGGGATAATGGCAATATTTTACATCAGCCTTCACTGTGGGAGACACTAGCAAAGTGCCATATTTTGAAGGGTGTGAGGGAAGAGAAGTGAGTGCAGTTACAAGGGAGAAGGTAATCAAAAAGTTGGAAGATCTAAGGGTACATTAGTTACCTGGACCAAATGAACTGCACCCTCGGACTCTGAAAGAGATAGCATAGAGATTGTTGAGGCATTAATAATGATCTTTCAAATATCATTGGACTCTGGCATGGTGCCAGAGGACTGCAAAATTGCAAATGTCATTCCACTTTTTAAGAAAGGAGGAAGGCTGAAGAAAGGAAGTTATAGATCAGTTAGTCTGACATCAGTGGTTGGGAAGATCAGTGACAGGAAATTGAACTGGTCTAGCCATATGAACACTGTAGCAACCAGAATATATCTAAGGTTAGAAATCCTGTGGTGTTTAACTCATTCCTGACTCACCAAAGCCTGTCCACTGTCTACAAGACTCAGGTCAGGAGTGTAATGGAATACTCGCCATTCGCCTGGATGAGTGCAGCTCCATCAACAGTCAAGAAGCTTGACCCCATCCAGAACAAGGCAGCCCACTTGATTGGTACCCCTTTCACAAGCATCCAATCCATCGACGAACTGTTGCAGCAGTGTGTACTATCTACAAGATGCACTGCAACAATACAACAAAGTTTCTAAGGCAGCACCTTCCAAAGCCATGACCACTACCATCTAGAAGGACGAGAACAGTAGATAGCTGGGAACACCAGCACTTGGAAATCCCTCTCCAAATCACTCACCATTCTGACGTCGTAACATATCGCCGTTCCTTCATTGTTGCTGGGTCAAAATCATGGAATTCCCTCCCTAAAAGCTCTGTGGGTGCACCTACACCTCAGGGACTGCAGCAGTTCAAGAAGGCAGCTCATCACCACCTTCTCAAGGGCATGTAGGGGTGGGCACTGGCGACAACCACATCCCGAAAGTGATTTTAAAAAGTGGTGTACCACAGGGGTCGGTGTTGAGACCACTTCGTTTTATGCTGTGAATCAATGATTTAGACGATGGAATAGATGGCTATTTTGGCAAGTTTGCAGAAGATATGAAGATTTGTGGATGTTCAGGTAGTGTTGAGGAAACAGGTAGGCTGCAGAAGGACTTAGACAGATTAGGAGAACGGGCAAGTAAGTGGCAAGTGAAATACAATATTAGAAAATGCTTGTTCCTGCACTTTGGTAGTAGAAATAAAGGTGCAAAATATTTTCTAAACAGGGAGAAAGTCCAAAAGTCTGAGATGCAAAGGGACTTCTGAGTCCTTGTGCAGAACACCCTAAAGGTTAACTTGCAGGTAGAATCAGTGGTGAGGACGGTAAGCACAATATTAGCATTCATTTCAAGAGGTCTAGAATACAAGAGCAGGGGTGTTTTGCTGAGGCTTTATAAAGTACTGGTGAGGCCTCACTGTGAGCATTTTGAATTGTTTTGGTCTCCTCATCTGAGGAAATATGTGCTGGCATTGGAGAGGGCTCAGAGGAGGTTCACAAGAATGATTCCAGTAATGGAAGGGTTATCATACAAGGAATGTTTGATGGCTCTGCGTTTGTACACACTGGAATTTAGAAGAATGAGGGGGGATCTTATTGAAACCTTTTGAATGTTGAAAGGCCTAGACAGAGTAACTGTGGAAAGGATGTTTCCCATGGGGGGGGGGGGTCTGGGACAAGAGCTCACAGCCTCAGGATAGGAGGCTGTGAGCTCCATTTAGAACAGGGATGTGGAGAAATTTCTCTCACCAGGGAGTAGTATATTTCTGAAATTTGTTTCCACAGGCAGCTGTGGAGGCCAGGTCATTCTTGATTGGACATAGCATCAAAGATTGTGGGGAGGATGCCAGGGAATAGGGTTAAGGAGGGGAAGAAAGAGGTCAGCCATGATTGAATGGTGGAGCAGGTTCGATGGGCCAAATTGCCTAATTCTGCTCCTATGTCTTGTGGCCTAATCCAAGTGTGCTCCAACAAAGACTTCATGGAAGTTCAATGCAATTTTCCATTTTTGATTGTCTTCTTCTGGCAGTGATTCACTTCACTTGATTTTTAAAAAATTAAATAGCCATAATAATCCATGCATTTTGCTCCTCGATTTCAATAAAAAAACAGCATGTGGCTTATTTCATCTCTTTAAAAATCAGAAAGAAAATCTTTACTTATTTGTAATCATAGGCAGTTGTGCGTTCTGTGGAGAGTCATTGTATTCATGTTTTCATTTTGGCACAATTTTACTGAATTTTTTTTAAACTGTTACAGATCGTACCCTAAGCACAGTTACGTAGGAGACATTTACAGTTAGATAAGACATCGACCATACGAACCAAAGCTGGTAGGACAAGAGTTTACCTGTATTATATTTATTTCTTTGTCTGAAAGCTATAGCAATCAATTCTTGACCTTCTGTTCAGTTGAGGCGTATTGGCTTTTCACTCATCTCTTTGTCAATTCATCCAAAATTCCTTGGCGGTGACTGCTTATGGGGAGCACTCCTTTCTATATGGGGAGTTCCATGCAGAGAGAGATCATTTAAAGACTGGAAAGGACCAAACACAATAATACAACCAAGTTGTCCCCATCTTTGCCCTATGTGCAGGAAAATCATGGGCTTTGAAACTTAAGTCTACACACTTAGGTTCAATTCAGATTCATATAACATTGCTGTCACTGGACCATAGGGGTGGTAAGGTAATAATCTCTGTTAGCAGATGGCAGTGCTCAGCTGTGCAAGAGTTTAATGTTTTCAAAATTGCACAATTAAACATAATGACAATCCATAGCAAATTGGTTCATATGGAAATTAACATGGAAAGATTTAGCTTTCAGCATTTAAAACTCCAGGTTTTGTTGCTTCCTGATTTGTAAATTAACTTTAGCCTCAAACTAAATTGCAAGCATTAAATAATCAGACTTGCAGCAAGTATAGCCCAGTAACGGTATGTTTGCAATAAACATCAACTTATTATGCTATTTTGGCAATTATAATCAAATTGAACATTTTGTAGTTTCAATACCTTCAAAAGAAGTGATGTTTAAAGAAACATCTTTCACAATCTGCTGAATAACACAAATGCCAGGCAAATCAATCCAAAATTGATGTGAGATTAAACAAGTGATACTTTTGGCTCCTTCTCTGCAATCATGGTGTAGAATCCAGGAAATTATTTGTAAAATTGAAGCAGCATATGAAACTAGATATCCATCTGCTTCACATTTCTGCACATTAAAGGAGTTCACCTGTGCCAGCTTCATGCTTCATGTTATTTCAGAAAAATACTGAAAACATTGTTCTTATCTTCAGATGTAATATTAATCCAAAATCCTATAAGCTCCGTCAGAGGAGCATTATGGATCTCAAATCTTTATTCGAAGAGAGGCAAGGGAGTTATGCTGGAGGCCACCCTTGTGTTGACTTTATATCACTAAAACAGACTTTCTGGTCACTTTATCTCATTGCTGTTGTTGGGACCTTGTTTGATACTAGAGGTGCAGCTCAATGACATTTGGCTCATACGGGAGACTGAGAAAATGACAGATATGAACTACAGGAAGGTAGTCACCTCGGATTGCAGGAGGCAGGTCAGAAGAAAAGGAAAAGGGCAGCCAACACAGAGTACCCCTGTGGCCATTCCCCTCAATAAGTGTACTGTTCTGGATACTACTACTGCTGGAATTGACCTACCAAGAGGGAGCAACAGAGACCAAGTCTCAGGCACTGAGTCTAAAGCTCTGACTCAGAAAAGAAGAGGCGTCAAGCAGGCTGCAGTGGTGATAGGAGATTCCCTAGTTAGAGGAATAGAGACAACATTCTGTGGATGTGCAAGAGATACCTAGATAGTATAATGTCTCCCAGGTGCCAGGGTCAGAGATGTCTCGAATCGGGTCCATGGTATTCTTCAGGAAAAAGGGTGAGCAGCCAGAAGTCTTGGTGTGTATTGGCACCAAGGACATGGGTAGGAAAGGCAAGGGGGTCTTGAAGAGAGATTTGAGGGTACTAGGTGGAAAGCTGAAAAACAGGACTGCCAGGGTAGTAAGCTTTAGATTGCTGCCTGTGTCACACGCCAGTGAGGGCAAGAATAGGAGCATTCGGCAGATAAATGTGTGACTGAGGAACTGGTACTGGGGTCAGGGGTTCAGACTTCTGGATCATTGGGATCTCTTCTGGGGAATCTGTGACCTGTACAAAAAGGACTGTTTACACCTGAACCAGTGGGGGACCAATATCCTTGTGGTCTGGTTTGCTAAACCTGTTGGGAAGGATTTAAGCTAATCTGGCAGGACAATGGGAACCAGACTGATAGGGCTGAGGATGGGGAAGCTGGCTTATAAGCAGAAAATGGTCCATGTTGAAAGGCCTTGCTAGAGTGGATGTGAAGAGGATGTTTTCTATTGTGGAGAAGGTGTTTTCTATCGTGGGTGAGTCTAGAAGCAGAGGGCACAGCCTCTGAATAGAGGGACATCCATTTAGAATGGAGATGAAGAGGAATTTCTTTATCCAGAGAGTGGTGAATCTATGGAATTCATTGCCACAGCTGGCTGTGGAGGCTGTCATTGGGTATATTTAAGGAGCAATTGATGGATTCTTGATTAGTCAGACCATGAAGGGTTACAGGGAGAAGGCAGGAGACTGGGACTGAGAGGAAAATGCATCAGCCATGATGAAACTCAAAGGATCAAAAGGCCTCATTCTACTCCTATATCTTATACCAACTATCTGCTACACTTACTGTATGCTTAATATTTCCTTGTAATATAGGTGGCATTCGGCTTGTTTTGTGTAGAGAATCTCACTGAGAAAACCCCGGTTTACCTGCACAGTGGGGACAATTTAAAGTGGCCTATTAAACTACCAACTGGGATGTCAATCTGAGCACCAGGAGGAAACTCATAGAGAGAACATGCTAATTCTATGTAAATAGTACCAGAGGGCAGGATTGAACCCAGAATACTTGGTGCTGCAAGGCAGTGGCTTTACTAGCTGTGCCACTCTGCTGGTCTATTGTTAACTCAGACTCAACAATTACTATAATTCAAAATAATTTGTTATGAACTGATACAGGATGTCCAAAAGGCACAAAGGACCCAGAGAAGCCGTTTGTTTGAGTTGCTGCCGTCACAGGGGTTGCTGGGTCCCTGTGCTCTCAGGGATGCTATCAGAACTCTAAGATTTATAGGTTGGATTGCAGTTCATATTGTAACTATATATCTTCCAGTTTAAGATAGTGCTGGTGAAGGTCAGAGACTAATTTCTTATGGCCAATTAAACAAAGAATACAACTAAATACTTTATTAAACACACTTTTACTGGTAACCAATTGTGGCAACCAATAGGGTATACCTTCCCTGTCGGAGCTGTGCTGCTGAACCACCTGTGTGACCTGGCATTTTTGTGGTGGAAACTGAAGTCTGCGTGAGAACTGAAGTGGAACTGAAGCTTGTGGCGTGGTGTGCATGGGCTGAATTGAGGCAGTGGGGTCCAGGACGGAGAATGGGGAGTGACTGGTACGGACTTGGATGCAATTCACTTCGCCAGAACTGAGGCAAGCAGACTAGAGGTGATGCGGAATCAAGATGGTGGCACCTGGAGACGAGCCTGAGAGTGTGGAAAGACTTGATCGGTTTAAGCGCTGAGGTGACCTGAAAAAGTTGGGTACGAGCTGAACTGAGGTAGCGGGGCACCAGTTGGAGAGTGCACCAAAGTTGCAGGGACCATGCCCAAGAGCAAGGAATGACCTGAAGTTTGGACGATTGAAAAGGTCAGGGTATCCGGGCCAGAGGCACTCGCTTGACTCTGCACTGAACTTCAGCTCACTGCCCCGTGGGGGTTACTTTGCACCAAACTGTGGCCTGCAACTATCACAGTGTGGGCTCACTTTTGTGAACTTCAGTCCTGGATGCTTTGATTGTTTGGATGTTTTCGTTCTATTGTCTGCACATTTGGGTGCTTGACATCTTCTTTTACTGAATTTCCTTTTTTGTAGCTGCCTGTAAAAAATGCATCTCAAGGTTGTATGAAGCATACCTACTTTGATAACAAATGTACTTGAAACTTTGCTATTGGCCTCTTACAGTTTTTTAATGTTTTCACCCCTTCTCTCTTGTGGTGGATTGCAGGCTGGGGGCTTGGTGATATGTTAGTTTTTGTGTGAGGGAGGACTTGGGGGTGTTTGGGACTTGCAAGTTTTTGTTTCTTTTTCTTTTCATGGGGGGGGGGTTGATGTCTTTCTTTCAACTGCTTATACGCTTTTCTGTATTCTATGGGTATCTGGGGAAGACAAATCTCAGAGGATTTTGCAATGGAGAGAAGCAATAAATCAAGTATCAACTATCATTGTTGACAGCATTTCTAACACTGACAAGTACATAAAGCTGATGGCAAAGGATATCATAATCAGTATCAGGTTTATTATCACCAGCATGTGACGTGAAATTTGTTAACTTAGCCGCAGCAGTTCAATGCAATACATAATATAGAAAAAAAAGTAAATCAATTGCAGTATACATATATTGAATTGATTTAAAATTGTGCAAAAAACAGAAATACTGTATATTTAAAAAATGAGGTAATGTCCATTCAGGGTTCAATGTCCATTCAGGAGTCAGGTGGCAGAGGGGAAGAAGCTGCTCCTGAATCACTGAGTGTGTGCCTTCAGGCTTCTGTACCTCCTACCTGGTGGTAGCAGTGAGAAAAGGGCATGCCCTGGGTGCTGGAACTCTTTAATAATGGTTGCTGCCTTTCTGAGACACCGCTCCCTGAAGACGTCCTGGGTACTTTGTAGGTTAGTACCCAAGATGGAGTTGACTAGATTTACAACCCTCTGCAACTTCTTTCAGTCCTGGTCAGTAGCCCCTCCATACTAGAGAGTGATGCAGCCTGTCAGAATGTTCTCCACGGTACATCTGTAGAAGTTTTTGAGTGTATTTGTTGACATGTCAAATCTCTTCAAACTCCTAATGAAGTACAGCCACTGTCTTGCCTTCTTTATAACTGCACCAATATGTTGGGACTCAGGAACTTGAAACAGCTCACTCTCTCCAGTTCTCATCCATCTATGAGGATTGGCATGTGTTCCTTTGTCTTACCCTTCCTGAAGTCCACAATCAGCTCTTTCGTCTTACTAACATTGAGTGCCAGGTTGTGGCTGTGGCACCAGTCCACTAGTTGGCATATCTCACTCCTGTATGCCCTCTCATCACCACCTGAGATTCTACCAACAATGGTTGTATCATCAGAAAATTTATAGATGGTACTTGAGTTATGCCTAGCCACAGTGCATCAGTGTTGATCGTTAGCAAGGAGGAGATGTTATCACCAATCCATACAGATCTTGGTCTTCCGGTTAGGAAGTCGAGGATCCAATTGCAGA
The DNA here is from genome assembly GCF_030144855.1 of Hypanus sabinus. Lineage (NCBI taxonomy): Eukaryota > Metazoa > Chordata > Chondrichthyes > Myliobatiformes > Dasyatidae > Hypanus > Hypanus sabinus. The sequence goes on from NC_082715.1 coordinate 46,934,958, forward strand.
GGGAGTTACAGAAGCCAAGGTTTTGCAACTTCTCAATCAGGATTCTGGGAATGACAGTATTAAATGCAGAGCTATAGTTGATGAACAGCATCTTGACATAGGTGCTTGTGTTGTCCAGGTGGTCTAAAGCCATGTGGAGAGCTTTTGAGATTGCGTCTGCTGTTGACTATCATAGTGATAGGCAAATTGCAATGAGTCCAGGTCCTTGCTGAGGCAAGAGTTCAGTCTAGTCATGACCAACTTCTCAAAACATTTCGTATATGTAAGTGCTACCGGGCAATTGTCATTAAAACAGCTGACATTATTCTTCATAGGCACTGGTATAATTGTTGCCTTTCTGAAGCATGTGGGAACTTCCTTCCTTCTGCCTTCCTTCCATGATTTATAACTATAGGCATAGAGTAATAGTATTATGATAAAATTTACTGGCTAGGCATCAGTTAGGATATGTGTTCCTGAGTTTTGTTTTCATATTTTAAGAAACATAATAATATTAGAGAAGTTTATTAGAATGGAATGATAGAAATGGGACTTCCTAGAATCACAAAATGATACTATAGCAGCGGTAACCATTTTATTAGAACCATAAAAGTTCTTAGATGGAGTCTCATTCACCCACACTCTTTATACTGGTTTTATTTAAATAAGAGCTTTATATTTTCCCTGTGTGTGTTCTTGCCAAACCAAGTGTGCATGTTGCAGATCACAACACACTCATAAAAGTCAAAGTCAAAATTGAACTGTCATATTCCCCAGGGACTGTGCATACAGATACAATGAAAAGCTCACTTGCAGCAGCACCATCATTTCATAGCATCAGATACACAAGTTCCATAAGAAAAAGAAAAGCAAATAAAAAAATACAAAACTATACAAAGAACATAACTAGAACGAAAAAAGAAGTCCATTGCAGTACAAAATGGTCAAAGTAGTCATAGTGTTTCTAAACTGAGGTAATGAATAGGGTTATGCAAATTGGTTCAAAAGTCAAATGGCCAAAGGGAAGCTGCTGTTCTTGAACCTGGCCACGTGTAACTTCTTGATTCTGTGCCATCTGCCTAACCATAGCTGCAAGATGATGACACAGCCCGGATGGTAAGGATCTTCAATGATAGATGGTGCCTCCATACTACTAATGGTGGGGAGTGATATGTCAGATTTGTATTGAGCTAAGTTTCACTAATCTCTGTAGCATCTTACATTCTTTTTATTTAGAGACACAGCAGTAACCTTCCATCCATTGAGCCTGTGCTGCCCAATTACACCGGTGTGACCAATTAATTTACTAATCCACGCATCCTTGGAATGTGGGAGGAAACCCTTGTAGCCACAGGGGGAACCTACAAGCTCCTTACAGACAGCTGCAGAATTGAACCTCATTTGCTGGGCACTGTAAAGCTTTACATCAGCCATTACACAACCATGCCACCCTTTTTAAAAAAATATTTTATTTTCCGTATTTTGTTTGCACTCCCACTCACCAGGTACCAGGCCCCTGGTACTTTCGAATTCCGTGCTAGGCCATGATACAACCAGTCAGAATACCTTCAACAGTATGTCTGTAGACACTTGTTAGAGGGTTTGGTGATATAATAAACCTCCTTAACCTTCCAATAAAGTAAAGACACTGACACGTTTCTCTTGTGATAACATCCATGTGCTGGGCCCAGGACAGTTCTTCTGATAAGTTAATCCCCAGGGTAACAAAACTACTAAGATTCTTCACTGTTGGTTCATGAATGTAGTCTGGAACATATTCATACTCCTTCTCTTTCCTGAAGTCAATAATCAGTTCTTCAGTTTTAAAAAATTTGAGGTTTCAAAAGTTCATTCATTATCAAAATAAACAACTCTGAAATTCTTCAAGTCTCCAGGTAGCCATGAGACCAAGAAAGAAAAGAAGGCAGCATTATCATCAACCCCCAAATCCCACCTCCATGCACAAAAAAAATCAACAAAACAGATCAGGCACATCAACCCCCAAATCACTCCTCCCGCAGAAAAGGAAAACAGGAAGATCAGGTGAAAAAACACAGAATATAAAAACTATAAGACTGAAAAAAAGATCACATCGAAAATGCAGAAATAACCTGGACAACACTCTCCACACAGCAGGCTCTCCCCTCTCTGGTAGCGTAGCAGAATGAATAAAAGACAAGCAACCGGTGCTCATCCGCCACACTCACTTTGATGCTTCAATCGTCCTCGTCACTTTAATTGGCAAAATGGAGACAAACATTGGCTTGCATCCCATCATGCAGCCTACCTGCTATGAGGTTCATGCACGCAGCCTCTACCTTTTAGAATCCTCTCGGAGATGGCAGAGCACTGGAACACCCAAATGATCTCCAAATGTCCGTACTCACCTTGATTTTCAATCTCATTCGTCACTTTACTGAAGACAACAGACAAAATGCTGGAGGAACTCAGCAGGCCAGGCAGCATCGATGGAAAAGAGTGAACAGTTGACATTTCTGGCTGAGACCCTTAATCAGGAGTTAGTTTTGCTGATGTTGGATGAGAAGTTGTTATTGCAGAATCACTCAAACAGGTGTCCCATGTTGCCTATCCATTGTAACTCAACCTGCACTTCACCCAGAAGTAGAGTCATCAGTGAATTTGTATATGACATTGGAGTTATGCCTAGCCAAGCAGTTATGAATGTATAGGGAGCTGAGCAAAGAGCTAAGCGCACAACCCTGAGGAGCACCCGTGTTGATAGCCAGTGAGGAAATCTGATTACCAATTCTCAGTGATTGAGATCTGCCAATGAGGAATTTGGGGATCCAGTTGCAGAGGAAATTACAATGATCCAGGTCTTGAAGCCTGATGATATGTTTGAATGGGATGATTTTGTTGAACGTCAAGCTGTGGGCAAAAAAAAAGTTTGATATATATGCTCCTCCTGCCCAGATGGCCTAGAGCCAGAGAAATCATATCTGCTGTTGACATCTTGATGCAGTAGGCAAATTGGAATGGATCCAGGTCACTTCTGAAGCAGGAGCTGATTTGTATCAAATCCAAGTTAATGATACAGGCCATCATGTTCTTCTCAGTGAATGATACAATACTTTATGAAGCAGGTAAGAATCTCAGACCACAAAAACGAGAGAACGACTCTATGTCTGTAAACACTCGGACCAGACAGTTCACATAGATCTTTAGGGCACAGCTAGGTTCTCCCACCAATCACCATTTGTGAGTTCACTCTTTTGAAGGATCTGTTGACATTTGCTTCAGCAACTGAAATTCCAGGATCATCTAGAGATGTGGAGGCTCGTGTGGCTGCTCCATAGCTCTCCCCATTAAAGTGAGCACAAAATACATTGTGCTCATCTGGGAAAGATGGTTTGTTGTCACTATGCACTTCCTTGCATCACTTGTAGCTATAACTGGAGCAAATATGGCAAAACGTTTGATTATTCACTGGAAATACGAAGTTCACAAGACAACAAAACCCACTTCCTCAAAAGATCTAGTTTCATCCATTAAGTTTGGAAATGCTAAATATTCAAGCATCTGTGGAGTTTAAAACCTTCAGAAGAGCACTTCAGTGCAATCTTGAGGGCAGTTTGTTTTCAATAAGCAAACAAAGAGAATTGCTTCAAAATGTGCTGAATTTCAAGTGCCGGTTTATTCAGAATCATATCATACTGAAACAAACCTTTCTGCCAAACTCATTCGTTCTGATAAGAACCCTACCCAAGCTAGTCTAATTTGCCTGTGTTTGGCTCATATCCCAGGATAGCTCTGCTAACATTGCTTTATGACTTGTTCTCCAAACCAGGCAAACCAAACTAGGAAGCTGTATCACTCAGGTTCTCATTCCCCTGCCGAATTAGCTTAAACTCTCCCAACAGTTCCAGCAAACCTGTCTGTCAGGGTTAAGGGCTAAGGTGTAATTCGTTCCTTTTGTACAGGTCATAACTTCCCCAGAAGAGGTCGCAATGATCCAGAAATCTGAAACCCTGTTCCTTGCGCCAGTTTCTCAGCCACACATTCATCATCCTATTCTTACCCTCACTGGTGCATGGCACAGCCAGTAATCCAGAGATTACTACTATGGAGGATTTGCCTTACAGCTTACTACCCAGCTCCCTAAATTTGCTCTCCAGGGTCTTCTCTCTTTACCTAACTACGTCATTGGTGCCAATATGTATCAGACCTCTAAGTGCTCACCCTGCCCCTTTAAAATATCTTGGAGCCAATCCCAAATGTCCCTGACCCTGGCTTTTCAGAGGCAGTGTACTATCTGGGTGTTTCTATCATGTTCACAGAACCTCATGTCTACTCTTCTATCTATGAAATCCGCTATCACTAATACAGTCTTCTTCTCTGCCCTTCCCTTCTGAGCCACACCACCAGACTCGGTTCCAGACACCCAATACGTTGTTCAACAATATCCAACATGGCACTCTGTACTGGCTGCTCATTACCCTTCTCTCTCCTAATAGTCACTGCTTCCTGCAACTTAGGGATGACCATCTCCCTGTAGCTCCTATCTATCATCTCTGCAGATTCCAGTGTGAACTGAAGGCCATCAAGCTGCAGCTCCAGTTCCTCAATATGTTGTCTGAGGAGAACCTGGTGCAGATGTGGTTATCTGGGAGGATAGAGGTCTTCCAGAGTTCCCGCATCTCATACAAAAATTACAACACAACTCCTGTAGCCATTCTCACTGAATTCAATACAGGAATTCTCTGTCACAATGTGACACAACAAGCATGACACAATGATCTGAAATTCACAAATTGGAAGAATGTTGGAATAGTACAATAAAAACTTTCAGAGAAATTTCACAAATTGTGGCATTACAGAAAAGGAAAGTCAGTGAAGAACAACTAATTGGATAACAATAGCAAAGGTAGATGAGACAACTGACCTCCTCCTGTGCTGCAGTACTCTATGAAGCTATGATTGCCTCTGCAAGCAGCTTTTGGAGTAAATAAAAATGTCTTTCCTGCAGCGATCTCATGCAATGTGCAGTGAGCTTACATTGGAGTCAATCAAGTGTTTCTAATGAAATTTAGTGCACTTATTGGGACAAAAGGAAAACAGGAGACTGCATTAAAGTGTAAATATTTAATGCAGCACTTTTTAATCTACATCCCTTTGGATTAAGTGAAGCAACTTTATTTTCTTTCTATGTGTTTGATCCTCATTTATATTGAAGAAGTGCTTAATCTAACCATTTGTATTCTTTGAAAATATTATCTTCCTTTATCAATCTTTTTTATTGAGTTTCAAATAGATAAACGTAACAATGATAGTGACACAAAGAGATCAGGATTACATTAATAATGGTTAACGTATACAGACACAGACACCGAGTAATGTGTAATCTAAACCTCCCAATCTCTTAGTAACTAAACATGAGAAAGATCCAAAGAAACAAAAAAATTACAAGAGAAAAAACTCTCCCGAAACTAACAAAACAAAACCAAATTAAAAACAAGACAAAACAAAGCCTGGGCTGTCATGTTTCACTGGATAAAATCGTTATTAGTCATTAATTAGTTTGTGTCTTCTATACACAAACAAAAAGTTATTGAAAAGGATTCGGAAAAGGTCAGCTTACATCATATGAAAATGTTGAATAAATGGTGTACAAGCAACTTTAACTGAAGAGTCGATAGTGCCATCCTAATATTTTTCCAAGTTTAAACATGTTATAGTTTGGGAAAACCATTGAAATGTAGTAGGGGATTAGAATCTTTCCATTTAAATAAAATGGATCTTCCGGCTATTAATGTAACAAATGCAATCAAACGGCAAGCTGAAGGAGATAATTGACTAGAGTCCATCAGTTGTAATTCAAAAATTGCAGTAATAGGATGAGGTTGTAAATCAATACACAAAACTGCTGAAATAATATCAGAAATATCTTCCCAATATTTTTCCAAAAGAGGACAAGACCAGAACATATATATCAAGGAAGCTACCTCAGACTTACATCTGTCACAGACAGGATTTATATGGCAATAAAAACGAGCTAACATCCTTGGACATATAAGCCCTATGAACCACCTTAAATTCTATCAAAGCGTGTCTAGCACACATTGAAGAAGTGTTAACTAGTTGGAGAATTTTCTCCCATTTCTCTATAGGTAAAAATACCTAAAGTTCTCTTTCCCATTCATTCTTAATTTTATCAGATGTACCTAGACGTATTTTCGTAATCAGACCATAAATAATCTGCAAATAATACCAAGGAAGTGACAAAATAAATGTGCCCCATTTAGGTAGATTCTCCTTAAGCAACAATTATCCAGGCCTCCAATTTGTTGGAATTTACTGTTCACATGCTGCATAGGGCAGATGAATGTTAAATGGATTACCAATTGTGTTTCACTGTTACTGTGAGTGTCCAAATCCTCTAATTATCCTCATATCCAACACATGGAGGACACAGAAGGAAAATAGTGGAGTTTGTGATCTGTATGCTGTTCCACATGGTTAGTTGTGATTAGGAAAAAGTGTTTGTAAGTTTTGTTCTTGTATTTTGGGAATCTTAGATAAAATAGAAGGGATGCTTATCAGAATGCAGCCAGAGAAGTGGGATTGGCTGAGATCACAAACTGATAGAGCAGAGAATATCTTTTCTTTCAGTTAGTCGTGATGAAGGGTCTTGGCCCAAAACGTCGACTGTACTTCTTCCTATAGATGCTGCCTGGCCTGCTGTGTTCCACCAGCATTTTGTGTGTGTTGTTTGAATTTCCAGCATCTGCAGATTTCCTATTGTTTGAGCAGAGAATCTGATGGTTGGCTTATTGCTGTCACATGTACTGAGATGCAGTGAAAAGCTTTGTTTTGCTTGCCATTTAGACAGATCATTTTATACAACTTCAATGTACTTACAAGTGAAAAGGAAAACAAAAACCAAATATAGATTATGCTGTTACAGATACAGAGAAAGTGCTGTGCGGGTAGACAAATACGATGAATTGGCCAGGGTGAGATAGACTGAAAATCAAGAGTTCATCTTTATCATATAAGAGGTTTATTCAAAATTCTTGTAGTAGCAGTTTAGAAACTGTCCTTACACATGATCAAGCTTTTGAATCTTCTGTCCAATGGAAGGAAGCAGAGTGAACGACCAGGATGGAAGTGGTCTATGATTTATGGAGAGCTTTCAGAAGGCAGTAGGAAATGTAGACAGATTCAATAGCAGGGGAAGCTGATTTGTATATTCAACTGGACTGAATTCATAACTCTCTGGAATTTCTTGCAGTCTTGAGCAGAGCAGTTGCCACATCAAGCTGTGAATCATCCTAACTTCTATGGTGCCTTTGTAAAAATGTGGATATGCTAAATTTCCCTTGCCTCCTGAGAAGTAGAAGCATTGCTGTGTGTGCTTTCTTGGCCATAGTGTTAAGGTAACTGGACCAAGACAAGCTGCTATGATATTTACTCGCAGGAATTTGAAGCTCTCAATTATCTCCATTGCAGCTATATTGATACAGACAGACATGTACTCCATCTTCCGTCTCAGAGTTAATGAATAGTTCTTGTTTTGCAGACACTGAGGAGAAGATTGTTGTCTCGCCACCATGCTACTAGGCTCTCTATCTCCTTCTTGTACTCCTTCTTGACATTGTTTATGATCTGGCTGATGACAGTGCTGTCTTTTGCAAACTTGTGAATGGAGTTAGAAGTCAATCTGGCCACACAGTCATGAGTGCATAGGAGGTAAAGTAAGAGATGAGGATGCAACCTCATGAGGCATCAGTGTGGAGGAAAATGTGGCAAAGGTGTTGCTGCCCATCAGACTGACTGTGCTCTGCCACTTGGGAAATCAGGGGTTTCATTGCAGGAGGTGTAATGGGTGGGGGGGGGGGCAGTTCTCTGAGACATAGGTCGAGAAGTTTGGAATTATGTTATCAAAGGCAGTAACATGATTTTGTAGGCTATAAATGGGACTCCCCACAAGACAACTCCACCTCTCACTTTTCGCAAGGAAGTTCTATGGTCCATCCACTGAATTGAGGTCCTCAAAACAGTCAAGTGAAAGTTGTGTGAACCGTATCTCTGTAAAACAGAGCACACAGTAGTTCCTCACTTTACTCTGATAGTCAGGTCTAGATTTAATATACTTTTGTTCAATGGCTTGGATGTTTGCTAGGAGTATGCTAGGGAAGGGACTCTTGAAAGAGCTCTTGTTCCATGCTTTCATTGTGAGTGGCTGTTTCTGGTCAGACTTGAGAGAAATGGTGTGGAGTTTTCTGCTCCTTAAGGTAGAATGGGGCATCCAGTAGGGCTTTGGATAATGCTTGGGGGGGGGGGGTGTTTGAAATGTCCTAGCTGAGGAAGGTTAGTCATCTCTCTGGCTCTGAATCTGACTTTATGGCTCAAGAGTGAAGGGGGAAGGGGGTAAAGATGCAAGCTGCAATGTTAGGTTATTTATTGGTTAAGGGAACAGCTAGGAGGTTCTGTGAGTGAGAATGAGATGCTCAGAGAGTGGTCACCTCCTGGGTGCCAGTGTCAGGGACATCTTAGATTGGATCCACAGCATTCTAAAGGGAGCAGCAAGAGGTCGTGGTCTACGTTGGTACCAATGACATGGGTATGACATTTGACGAGGTCCTGCAAAGTGAGATCAAGAAATTAGGTGCTCAGTTAAAAGAGTGAACCTCCAAGGCTGTGATCTCAGGATTGCTGTCTTTGCCATGTGCAGCTGAGGTCAGAAATAGGAAGATAATTTGGTTCAGCATGTGTCTAAGGAGATGATGGAAGAGGGAGGGCTTCAGCTATTCATTGAGCTCTCTCCCAGGGAAGATGAGACCTGTACAGAAGGGATGGCTTGCATCTCAACTGGATTCTTCTGGGAAGGTTTGTTAGTGCCGCAGGGCAGGGGAGGGGGGCAGAGGGCGTATTTAAACTAGAGTTGCAGGGGGTTGGGGCCCAGAGTGACAGAGCAGATGCTGGAGTGGTTGAGAAAAAGATATAGTTAAGACTACTGTACGCACAAAGTCAGGAATCGAAGGCATGATGGGAATAATGTTCTGTGTTGTGTATTCTTCAATGAAATGAGTATTGGCAGACATTCAGATGAGCTTATGGCATTATGACATTGTAGCCATAAATGAAATGTGATTGCAGAAGAGGCAGGACTGGCAGCTCCTGTTCTGGGGTTCTGTTGTTTTATCCACGATAGAGCGGGAGGGATTAAAGAGTAAAGGGTGACATTACTAGTCAGGGGAAATGTCACAGCACTGCTCAGACAGGACAGACTTAAAATCCTCTCCTACTGAGGTTGTATGGGTGGAACGGAGGAATAGGAATGGGATGAGCAGGTTTATGGTATTGTATTATAGACCACCCAATATTCAGCGGCATTTAGAGGAGCCAAATTTGAAGAGACACTGCACACTATTGCAAGAAACATAAGGTTGTGATAGTAGGTGATTTCAACTTTTCAAAAATTGACTGGGACACCCATACTGAAAAAGTGATGAATGGAATAGGGTTTGCCAGATATGTTCAGGAAAGTTTCCTTAATCAATACAGAGAGGACATAACTAGAGAAAGTGCAATATTAAACCTTCTATTAGGGGAGGAGTCAGGGCAGGTGACAGATGTTTGTGTAGGGGAACACATTTGAATTAAGAAATCATAATGCCGTTAATTTCAAAGTAGTTATGGTGATAATTGTTCTGGTCCTTGGGGTAAGATTCTAAATTGGAGAAAGGCCAACTTCGAACGCATCGGAAAGGATGTGGCAAGTGTGAATTGCAACGGGTTATCTTCTGGTAAAGCTGTGCTTGGTAAAGCCCTCAAAAGTGAAATTTTGAGATCTTGTATTTCCTTGTCAGAATAAAAGCAAAGGGTAACAGGTTTATGGAACTTATGCTTTTGAGAGATATTGAGGCCCTTGTTAAGAAGAAGCAGGTGCATAGCAGGTATAGGTGGCAAGGAACAAATCAGCTACTTGAGAATTAAAAGAAATGCAAGAGGACACTTAAGAAGGAAAATCAGAGGACTAAAAGAAGGCAAAAGGACAGCAAGGGACAAAATTTGTCGTATTGAAGATCAAAGTAGTCATCCATACATGCATGATCTGAAAGAGAACGGAGAATTCTTGCATCTAAATTTATGCAGGAGGCAGACACAGAATCTATAGAAGTGAGGAAAAGCAGCAGAGTGGTCATGGACCGTATACAAACTATGGAGGAGGAGGAGTTTTCCCTCTTTAGGTAAATCAGGGTGGATAAATCCCCAAAGCCTAACAAGGTGTTCCCATGGACCATGTGAGAGGCTAGTGCAGAAATTGCAGGAGCCCTAGAAAAGATACTTAAAACATCCTTAGCCATGGATGAGATGCCGGGAGGAGTGGAGGATTGCTAAAGTTATTCCTTTGTTTAAGAAAGGGTCTAAGAATAAGCCAGGAAATTATACACCGTTGAATCTGACATCAGAAATGGATAAGTTATTGGAAGGTATTCTTAGGGACCAGATATGTAAGTATTTGTATAGGCATGGACTGATTGGCTTTGTGCATGGTAGGTTGTGTCTAATCAAAAATAGAGTTTTTTGAGGATGTTATCAGGAAAGTTGATGAAGACAAGGAGGTTTGTCAAGATGGTTCAGTCATTTGGCATTAGGACAAGGTAGTAAATTGGATTATTATGAAAGTTTGTAGTGGGATCTGGCCCTGGTTGAAATAAAACAGGCAGAAAAACTGCAGATGGAATTTGACACAGACAAATTTTGCTCTTTTACAGGGTTAAGACTTTCACAGTGAGTGGAGGTGCAATGAGGAGTGTGGTAGAACAGAGGGATCTGGGAATAAAGATCCATAATTCCTTGAAAGTGGTGTCACAGGTACTAATAGTCATAAAGAGAGCTTTAGGTACATTAGCCTCTACTCTTTAAGTCTTGAGCACCAGATTTGGGATGTAATGTTGATGTTGTATAAGATATTAGTGAGGACTTATTTAGGGTATTCTGTGCAGTTCTGGTCACCTACCTACTGTAAAGACATCAAAAAATCTGAAAGAGTACAGAGAAAATTTGCAAAGATGCTGCCAGAACTTGAGGATGTGAGTTATAGGGGAAGTTTGAATAGGTCAGGATTTTATTCCTGGAGTGCAAGATAATTTAATGAAGGCAAACATAAGTACGAGGGGCATAGATAAGTAAATGCGAGCAGCGTTTTTTTCTACTGAGGGAGGGTGAGGTGAGAACTAGAGGGCAAAAGTTAAGGGTGTAAGGTGAAATGTTTAAGGGGAAAATGAGGGAACTTCTTTACTCAGGATGCATATTTAATTTCAACATTTATGAGAAGTTTGGATAGGTACATGGATGGGAGAGGTAGAGAGAGCTAAGGTCAAGGTGCAAATCAATGGGACTAGGCACATTAATAGTTCTGCTTGGACTAGATGGGCTGACAGGCCTTTGCTGTAGTGTATACTCTATGACCCTAAATATTGTAGTTGTGTACCCAACACTATGCTCTTCTGCTCCTGTCTAAGTCACTGACTGAATCTGAGCATGACTCTTTATCTGCTACTTAGTTACTTCTAGATTATGCCGATATATTGCCTACCAGTTCCATTCACATTATTGAATACCTTCTGGAAATCCAAACACTCTTTCTATTTTATCCATGCATTTTTTATTACACCTTAAGTAAAAAAATTCTGCAGACACATTTTCTCTTTCATTAAATCTTGTTGGCTCTGATTGTTTTCTGATTTTCTAAATATAATTACCTTCTTAGTAATGGATTCCCGGATTTTCCAATGACTGATGGTAGACTAAATAGTCTATAGTTTCTTGGCAATATTGATAATTTTTCTACCAAACTAAGCCTGTGCATCTTTACATCATAGCTATTTTATTACATTACGCACATAAACATTGGTCTCTGCTGTAACATGGCCATTCTGCTCTCTGAAGGAACATTGCTTTTGTTTTCATTCATTGAGAGGTATCTTTTTCTACTTTGCCATAACTTCTCTTTATGTCTACTTTTTTCAATCAGCCATTAATGTTTCAGTGAACTGGGCCTTTAAATGAACAACTGAAGTTGTATCAAACTACCTTCATTATGCTCACACTCATTGACAACACAAAAACTTTGACAAACTTCTAATGATGCACAGTGAGAGTATCCTGACTGGTGCATCTCAGCCTATTGTGGAACCACAAATGCCCAAGAATAGAAAAGCCTACAAAAGGTAGCCGATACACTCGAGTTCATCACAAGAAAAGCGCTCCCCACCATTGAGCACATCTAGGAGGAGCGATGTTTTAAGAAAGCAGTATTCATCATCAAAGACCTTCACCATTCTGGCCATGCACTCTTCTTGCTGCTGCCATCAGAAAGGAGGTGCAGAAGCTGGAGTTTCCACATCACCAGGTCAGGGTTATTACCCTTAAACTCAGTATAATATTATTAATATTGATTTATTATCATTCTCAGTATAATTCATTCACTATTTATTATTTTTGTATTTACACAATTTAGCTTTTTTGCACATTACTTGCTTGTCAGTCTTTGTGTGTAGCTTTTCATTGATTCTATTGTATTTCTTTATTCAACTGTGATTGTCAACAAGAAAAAGTATGTGATGACATGTACAAACTTTGAAAATAAATTTACTTTGAACTTTAAATGCTGCAATAAAAGTGACAGCTTGGGTCTCAGATGCTTTCACAGCGTGCACATCAAGACACTTGAAGGGTATAACTAATGATGCATCTGCAAAATCCTCCAAAATTAGTGGATGGATAACTGAACCAACGTTAATGTCCTCATTTCCAAAACGCCAACACAGTGGTTCTAGTTGCACTCAATTATCTCCATGAGGGAGAACACATTGTTCATGTGTTCAATACTAGATTGTACTCCAATCTTCCTTGCAGGAAGAGGTTCCTAAATGAATGAGGAAGAGTTTTAAGGATGTAGTCAAAGTTAATTCAAAACAGTCCAACATTACCACTGACTTTTGAGATGACCCTGGTCTGTACATTACTTAAAATGAAGGAGTAAATCGAAAAGATTAAAAAAACTGCAAATCGTGCAAATCTAAAATAAAAGATATGCATCAGAAAAAGCAGAAGTCACTCAGCCAACCTGCCACCTGGTATCTCCAAGTCCATATGTGGAATAAACACATTGGCATCAATAGCAGCTACAGAAAACCACACAATCAGACTGGAAGAAGGACATCCTTGATCCAAATAAATAAAATGTAAGTGATCAATACCAGCTATACAGCACAGCCATTATGTAGCTTGGTTATTTCATGAAATTGGCTAACCCCCAGCCATCCTCCCACTCCGAACAATGTATTAATATTTCATCAACCATGCACAATAGCTCCCTCATGTTTACAGTCATTATTTTGGAATTTGAAATTGTCTCAGCTCAGAATTTTCAGTCTGCTAACCTGTTGTGAATCACCCTGTGGGAGCTAGAGGGAGAAAAGACCTTCCAAGAAATGAACTTCACCATGTGACGCTGCTAGAACAAGCCCTGTCCAACTTGATGAAGCAACTGATTAAGCTACTTTTAAAAGCCATTTAAAACTTTGAACGTTTCTGAATGTCTCTGAATATTCAGAAACATTAAAATGTATAGCTGCATCAAAATGAAAAATTAATTCACGAAATACAAGCAACTTTTAAAAACCTAAATTAATTAATATCCACTAACCTTGATCCCCTCACTGCTGTCTCCCTTCATTATGATCAACAGGTAAGTTATACTTGAGGTACAGTGTAGAACACACTTCCACTAAGAGGACAAAGTTATTGCTCCGAAAGTGCATCCCTCAGGCAGTACTGTATAACAACATAGACAATGAACAATTGCACATAGTTGATGACTGGACTACCTTGCTACATGAGATTCCTATTATTGCTGCCAGTTCTGTGGTTCAATCAGTAGTTACATGGAGAATGGCTGTTATTGCATTGTAAAATCAATGCTATCATTTCGGTTGTTACTAAATATCAGCACTTCTGTGAGAAAGACTTTGATTGCCCTTATTCCTCTTTCTGTTTCAAACTGAATTCCTCATATAACTATGTTCCAACTTGCAATATCTTGCATTATTTCTTGAACCTACTGCTTGGTTTCAGAACACTCAGATTAGCTCAACTATAACAGGATAGATTTCTGACACCATCTCATTTGACTTGAGAAATACTGGTTTTGTACTCTCAATTTCATGCTAGATTGATAATATCACCATCAATCCAAAGCAAAATTGCAAATGTAACAGGCATATCAGAGTGCAGTCAATCATAGTGATATTGTAGAAGCTGTTAACCGGAGCTGAAATCTGGGAGTTTTCCACATCAGTAGCCAGTGCAAAATGCAGCATGGGAGGCAAGGGAATAACACCACCATCATTATGCATTCACAGCAGCAAGAGATGTAGATTAACATCAACAAAAATTAGATGCATCTCACAAGGTGGAGGTGACAACAATTCCTGAGTTTCACTCTCCTCTAACTTTGCACATCAAAACATAGAAGAAACATAGAAAAGCTACAGCACAATACAGGCCATTCTGCCCTCAATGCGGTGCCGAACATGTAATTACTTTAGAAATTACCTCGGGTAACTTCCATGTACCTCTCCAGGACCCTCTTAAAAAACACTATTGCATCTGCCTCGACCATCGTTGCCAGCAGCTCATTTCATGCATTCACCAGTCTGCGTAAAAAGCTTACCTCTGACATCTCCTCTGTACCTACGTCCAAGCACCTTAAAACTGTGCCCTCTCGTGCTAGCCATTTCAGCCCTGGGAAAAAACCTCTGACTATCCACATGATCATTGCTTCTCATCATCTTATACATCTCTATCAGGTCACCTCTCATCCTCTGTCACTCCAAGCAGAAAAGGCCGAGTTCACTCAACCTATTCTCATGAGCCATGCTCCCCAATCCAGGCAACATCCTTGTAAATCTCCTCTGCACCCTTTCTATAGTTTCCACATCCTTCCTGTAGTGAGGTGACCAGAACTAAGTACGGTACTCCAAGTGGGATCTGACCAGGGTTCTACATAGCTGCAACATTACCTCTCAGCTCTTGAACTCAATACCATGGTTGATGAAGGCCAATGCACTGTATGCCTTCTTATTTCTTGAATGTCTACAAGTTGGCCGTTATCTCACTATACGGCTTATTATGACCCAGCTAGAAATGGGTGTTTGGGTGGAGATATGTCTCTCACAAAGGCTGTGTAACGTGCTACTTCCCACTGCTAGCCTGCAGATCACACTTGGGCAAGGTATAGCACCTGTTTAGCCCCCCATCCCAATCAGGGTGACGTGAAGCCGTGGCAGCAGCTGGTGGATGATTGTATGAGCAGATTGTGCATATCACTGGCCCTGGTTATGCAAGCACTAATGCCAGACAGTCAACCTCTTGAAAGTATTGATAATGGCTGGGGTCACCCATCTTGTAAAGACACTGCCTAGAAGAAGGCAATGGCAAATTACTTCTGCACAAAAAATTGCCAAGAACAATCATGGTCAACAGCTATTATCGCATGTAATACAACATGACACAAAATGATGAATATGATAATGCATCAGATATTGGACCCATATATCAGTATTAAAATTGTTCTATACACTTAAGAAATATAGCGGGTGATTCTGGTATTGTGATAGCTGTGAGACTTCCCCATACGGTTCAGTGGATGATGCAGGATCAGGAGAATAGGAATCCCAACTAACTCTAGCAATTTCCAGCGTTGAGGTGACAAAGGACCTTGGACCAATGGTCAAGGGTCTGCGAGTACTGCCATGACAGAAGTTCGTGGAAACGACTGGGTGGAGGCTGTGGTGACTGGAAGGAGGTGTGGGCATTGTTTTAGTACCCGGGGAGTGAGGCAACCTTTGAACAGGAAGTTGTCGCAGGGCTGTTGTTCAGTGCGGAAGTGGAACCTTTACTCTCCAAAGTCCCACCACACCTTTGCGCCCTCCATCTAAATGAAACAGGTAAGATGCTCACTGCTGAGTAGCATAAAGTGACCATCGTATTAAATGCTCCATTGTCCCGCAGGACACAGTACCCTCTTTCCCTGAAAACTGAAGAAGGGAATTGATAGATCCTATAAAGCAAGCATGCTTTGCCCTGGTTTATCACAAGGTGTATATCGAGTTTGTGAACAATGTATGATATGTATTTTGCAAAATCCAGGGAAACTAGTGAGGTTGGGAAGATTTTATACTTCACACTCTGATGGACAGCTCGTGGATTTACAGATGGATCTTCTGGAGTTACCTTCATGTTTTTTCATGATGGGTTGAAGGATTTCCTTTTCAAAACGATGATGCAGTTACAGAAGCTAAATGTTTATTGAAGAAAATCATCTGGAAACCATCATGCCCAGTGGCCGAGGGTGTTGATTAGGGAAAATTTTGATAGGAGTGGATAGTAGACCATGGATGAAAGGGAAGAAGGAGGGAGACAAATTATTGAATGTTAGAAATAACATGCACTGCTGGCGGCAGTGGTGGAAACAGATACAACAGGGTCTTTTAGGAGCCTCTTAGATAGGTACACAGTGATTAGAAAAATAGAGGTCTATGCAGTCAGGAAATTCTAGGTAGTTTCTGGAGTAGGTTACATGGTCGGCATAACATCGTGGGCCGAAGGGCTGTAATGTGCTGTGGATTTCTATGTTCTATGTTCTGACCACAGAGTCAACATGCACAGCAGCTATGAATGTCCTATGGACTCAGACCCAAGATCCCTCTGATCCTTCACACTGCCAAGAGTCTTACCATTAATACTATATTCTGCCATCATATTTGACCTACCAAAATGAACAACTTCACACTTATCTGGGTTGAACTCCATCTGCCACTTCTCAGCCTACTTTTGCATCCTATCAATGTCCCGCTATAACTTCTGACAGCCCTCCACACTATCCACAACACACGCCACCTTTGTATCATCAGCAAGTTTACTAACCCATCCCTCCACTTCCTCATTCAGGTCATTTATAAAAATCACGAAGAGTAGGGGTCCCAGAACAGATCCCTGAGGCACATCACTGGTCATCAATCTCCATGCAGAATATGACCTGTCTACAACTCTTTGTCTTCTGTGTGCAAGCCAAATTTGGATCCACAAAGCAATGTCCCCTTGGATCCCATGCCTCCTTACTTTTTCAATAAGCCTTGCATGGGGTACCTTATCAAATACCTTGCTGAAACCCATATACACTACATCTACTCCTCTATCTTCATCGAAGTGTTTAGTCACATATAATTCATTTAGGCATGTAAGGCATGACCTGTCTTTGACAAAGCCATGCTGACTATTCCTAATCATACTATGCCTCTCCAAATGTTCATAAATCCTGCCTCTCAGGATCTTCTCCATCAACTTACCAACCACTGAAGTAAGACTCACTGGTCTATAATTTCCTGTGCTATTTCTATTCCCTTTCTTGAATAAGCAAACAACATCTGCAACCCTCCAGTCCTCCAGAATCTCTCCTGTTTCCATTGATGATGCAAAGATCATTGCCTGAGGCTCAGTAATCTTCTCCCTCACTTCTCACAGTATCCTGGGGTATATCTTGTTTGCTCCCAGTGACTTATCCAACTTGATGCTTTCCAAAAACTCCAGCATATCCTCTTTCTTAATGTCTATATGCTCAAGCTTTTCAGTCCGCTGTAAGTCTTACCCAAATACATCTGATGAAGCATACAACAAGGATCTTAAACTGAAAAGCATTAACCATGTTTTCCTTTTCCACAGAAAATTTTGTTTTTATTTTGGATTTCTATATAATCTGCACACCTCTGATTGATTTTCTTCTACTGCTCTTGTGTTCTCTATTGAGATATTTGACATATCATGCTGCCTTCTGTTATAAAACTAAAAGAAAAAATACAGCTTCAAGTTTTAATGCCATCAGTTCTTTCAAATACTTCTTGAGGATTTCCACCCACAACCTACCAGTCATAGGACCACGTGCTTCATACTTTAATTCCGGATTAACAACTTTTAGTTTTAGGGTAAATACCATGAGAGTAAAGCTGTAGTCCTATCAAGGTCCTTGGTGAGGTAGTGAAATTACTGCAGATTCCTAACAGTGTGAAAAATCATGTACACTTGTTTTCTTGGCAATTTCTGAGGGTAGTTCTTATTTTATCTTAACTCAGAGGATATTTAATGCAGATCTGTCACCTTGGCTTTGTTTTGGGCAGTATTCCTCATTATGTAACCAAGTTCTTATAATTTTAGACAAATTTTACTGAAATGAAATAAAAGATGTTATAGTTGTGCATTGGAATGCAAAAATATACATTTTTTGTTTTTTAAACTTAACATATTTTTCATTTTTTAAATCACTTTGATATCACAGTTCCTTTGTAACCAAAAAGAAATCTAAGGATAAAATACAACATAAAATATTGTAAAAATACATATGCGCACATAAAAACTGTAAATGTATCCACTATCGCCCAGTTGCACTTCTATATACAATAATGAAGTGTTTTGTCATGTTGGTGATGAAGCATGTCCAGACTTGCCTGAAAAGTAACTGGATTCTCTCCAATTTGCCTCCCTACACAACAGGTCCACAGCAGATGCCATCTCAATCCCTCTTCACTCAACCCTGGAACATCTGGATAGCAAAGGTACATACATCAGGATGTTCTTTTTCAACTACATCTTGACATTCAATACCATCATCCCCACAAAACTAATCAATAAGCTTCAATACCTTGGCCTCAATACCTCCTTGTGCAATTGGGTCCTTGATTTCCTCACATGCCGACACCAGTCAGTTCAGATTGGTAACATCTCCTCCACAATCTCCATCGGCACAGGTGCCCCACAAGGCTCTTTGCTTAGATGCATACCCTACTTGTTTTATGACTAATGATTGTAAGGCTACGCACAGCTCCAATGTCATATTTAAGTTTGCCGATTACACTACTGTCATAGGCTGAGTCAAAGGTGGTAACACATCAGCATATGGGAAGGAGATTGAAAATCTGGCTGAATGGTGCAACAACAATAACTTCTTCCTCAATGTCAGCAAAAACAAGGAGCTGATTATTGACTTCAGGAGGAGGAAACCAGAGGTCCATGAATCAGTGCTTATTGAACTTCAAATTCCTTGGTGTTATCAGTTTGGAGGAGCCTGGGGTCAGTATGTAAGTGCAATTACAAATAAAGCATGGCAATGCTTCTACTTAGGAGTATGCAAAAATTCTGCATGACAACTAAAGCTTTGACAGACCTCTATAGATGTGTGATGAAGAGTATATTGACTGGCTGTATAGCAGCTTGGTATGGAAGCACCGACATCCTTGAATGGAAAATCCTACAAAAAGAAGTTGATACAGCCCAGTCCATTATGGGTAAAGCCCACCCCACCATTGAGCGCATCTACATGAAGCATTGCCGCAGGAAAGCAGCATCCATCAATGGGGATCCCACCACCCAACTCATACTGTCTTCTTGCTCCTGCCATCAGAAAGGAGGTATAGGATCCTCAGGACTCATAGTACCAGGTTCAGGAACAGTCATTACCGCTCAACCAACTGGCTCTTGAACCAAAGTGGATAACTTCACTCAAACTCACTTGCCCGTCATTAATCTATTTCCATAACCTATGGACTTACTTTCAAGGACTTTTCATCTCATGTTCTCAATATTTATTGCTTATCTATTAGCTATTATTATCTCTTTTTTTGGTTGCACAGTTTGTTGTCTTTGTAAACTGGTTGAATGCTGGTGTTGGTGCACTTTTTTTAATTGATTCTATCTTGGTTATTATTCTATTATAGGTTTATTGGGTATGCCTGCAAGAAAATGACATATATACTCTTTGATAATAAATTTACTTTGAATTTTATTGTGAAATCAAGTACAGGAATAAGTTAAAATCTCTTTCAAATTTTGTTTAATAGATTAAAATTTATTCTATGGACTAGCTAAATCATGAATTTAAATGGAAAATAAAGCATAAAATGTTCACTATGGTTTCTATTTTAAAATACACTCCTGAGGATTTTTCAAAATTTATTTCCTAAAGGTTATAAACAGGATGTAATAGTACGCAACTAACAAGCTTTTTTCTGCTACCTTCTTACCTGCTTACTGTTAAACCACTAATAGAAGGCAGCAAGATCTTTTCCATGACAACATTAAATCAGTTAAAAACTACCAGCCATACTCCACCCTGCAAAATCAACTGAACAATGTCACATGACCTGCTTGTCTTGTGATCTCATTGGATATGATTGGTCGAAAACAGGCCTCTCTTTGACCAGTCAGCTTGTACATTTTTAGAGGTACACACTTTTGGTAGTTGGGAGATGTCAGGAAGTAATGAAGAAGATGTTGTCTTGTTGTCCCCTTGTTCAAAAAAGGTAGTACGGATAGTCCAGGTAATTATAGACCAGTGAGCCTTCTGTCTGTGGTAAGAAAGCTGTTGGAAAAGATTCTTAGAGATAGGATCTATAGGCATTTAGAGAATCATGGTCTAGTCAGGGACAGTCAGCATGGCATTGTGAAGGGCAGATTGTGCCTGACAAGCCTGATAGGGTTCTTTGAGGAGGTGACCAGACATATAGATGAGGGTAGTACAGTGGATGTGATCTACATGGATTTTAGTAAGGCATTTGACAAGGTTCCACATGGTAGGCTTATTCAGAAAGTCAGAAGGCATGGGATCCAGGGAAGTTTGGCCAGGTGGATTCAGAATTGGCTTGCCTGCAGAAGGCAAAGGGTCATGGTGGAAGGATTGGAGGGTTGTGACCAGTGGTGTTCCACAAGGATCTATTCTGGGACCTCTACTTTTTGTGATTTTTATTAACGACCTGGATGTGGGGGTAGAAGGGTGGGTTGGTAAGTTTGCAGATGACACAAAGATTGGTGGTGTTGTAGATAGTGTAGAGGATTGTCGAAGATTGCAGAGAGACATCGATAGGATGCAGAAGTGGGCTGAGCAGTGGCAGATGGAGTACAACCCGGAGAAGTGTGAGGTGGTAAACTTTGGAAGGACAAACTCCAAGGCAGAGTACAAAGTAAATGGCAGGATCTTGGTAGTGTGGAGGAGCAGAGAGATATGGGGGTATATGTCCACAGATCCCTGAAAGTTGCCTCACAGGTAGATAGGGTAGTTAAGAAAGCTTATGTGGTGTTAGCTTTCATAAGTCGAGGGATATAGTTTAGGAAATGCTATGTAATGATGCAGCTCTATAAAACTCTAGTTAGGTCACACTTGGAGTACTGCGTCCAGTTCTGGTCGCCTCACTATAGGAAGGACGTGGAAGCATTGGAAAGGGTACAGAGGAGATTTACCAGGATGCTGCCTGGTTTAGAGAGTATGGATTATGATCAGAGATTAAGGGAGCTAGGGCTTTACTCTTTGGAGAGAAGGAGGATGAGAAGAGACATGATAGAGGTGTACAAGATATTAAGAGGAATAGACAGAGTGGACAGCCAGCACCTCTTCCCCGGGGCACCACTGCTCAGCACAAGAGGACATGGCTTTAAGGAAAGGGGAGGGAAGTTCAAAGGGGATATTAGAGGAAGATTTTTCACTCAGAGAGTGGTTGGTGTATGGAATGCACTGCCTGAGTCAGTGGTGGAGGCAGATACACTAGCGAAGTTTAAAAGACTACTAGACAGGTATATGGAGGAATTTAAGGTGGGGGGGTTATATGTGAGGCAGGGTTTCAGGGTCAGCACAACATTGTGAGCCGAAAGGCCTGTAATGTGCTGTACTATTCTATGTTAAATTGGAGGTAGCCAATAGGAGGTGGTATTGGGTGATAGGAGTTGTATAGAGGAAGATGAATGACAGATTTCTGAGAAATAGTAAGTTAAGTGGCAAATTGAGGATCGTAGTGGCTTCTCATAACATTCAGACATCAAAGGTTTAAAAAGAAGCCTTTTCTTCATAACTTCAGGACTAAAATCTTCAACCAAACGGAAATAGTAATCTTGAAATTTAACCATTCCTACTCGCCGAGCCACACAAATAAGTTGTTCTTTGTTGTGTACGTAACGAAACTGGACAATTACAACCGAAGGTTTAGCTAGAGCACTCAATGATCGATGCCAAATTCTATGTGCGCGATCAAGTAACAGAGGGTTATCTGGGAAAACCGACGGGAACACATCTATTAAAAGTTGAGCAAAATATTTCGAAGAGTCGTCTTTTTCTATGCCGTCTGGGAGACCAAGTATACGTAGGTTCTATCTTCTGGAACGATTCTCAAAGTCGACACTCTTGGCTTTAAGTGTTTCCACCAGTTTAGTGGTCGAAATTAAATCCTGTTGCAATTTTTCAATTGTCAAATCTCGTTTCCGAGCGTCCTCTTGCAGAGATGCGATAAGAACTTGCTGCTGGTTAATTACTAAATCTGTCTTAACCATATAACCTTGAAAAGCCTTTATATCTTGTTTAAAAATTTGTTGTAGTTCATCAAATTTTTTTATCCAAAACCTCCATA
This sequence comes from Hypanus sabinus, assembly GCF_030144855.1. Lineage (NCBI taxonomy): Eukaryota > Metazoa > Chordata > Chondrichthyes > Myliobatiformes > Dasyatidae > Hypanus > Hypanus sabinus. Next base: position 46,957,415 of record NC_082715.1, read on the forward strand.
AACAGTTCATAAGTTAATTCAGTGCGTTGCGGATGAGCTTGCTTCTTTCCATTACCGTTCGGGTTGCGCCCAGGTTCTCGTCCTTTAGATCTAAGAGCCATTTCTGTTTGCATATCTTCAAAAATTCACAATAAACTCTTAACGATAAGTCCAAAAAAATAGCAAGAATCTTTTGGTGTAGGTAAAAATAAGTTGGATAAGGGTGATCAAAGGTTAAAAAAAGTAAAGGTTATGGAGCAAATCTAAAACAGTACTCACTCCATGAGCGTCTCCCACTGACCTGCATAGTGGCTTCTCATCTAGTGATAAAGGCAGCAGACAGCATTTAAATAAAAGAAGGAAGGAAGAGTTTAAGGCATTTCTGAGCTATGAATAAGGACTGGTTTCTGGTATCAATCTGGTCTGATTAACTGAAGTTTTGTGAATTTGATTAACTAGAGAGTTACTCTGGGTGCAAGACCTTTAAGAGATAACGTGCTCTCAGTGTTTGTAAAGGTAGTAACCAACATGAGAAAGCATTACGGTTAAAAGCTGTGGGAGGAAGGAAAATAACAACATGGAATTATATTGAACAACAGTGGCTTTGAGGAATAATTACTGGAGTGCTGCTCGATGTGTATCAATGGACCAAGTAAAAAATAACTTAATCAGAGGAAAAGTTGTAGATGCTAAACATTTTTGAGGGTTTTGTAATGGAGCAAGAACAGATAGCTTATCCGTGTTGATAAAATTTGTTTGAACTAAGTTGCCAGATAGGGTTAATTTAGACCAGACAACTCCAATAGGCAGACCATGGGCCAAGTCCAGACCGTGAGAACCAAATGTCTGGACCATGCCAACACATTGCCACTTACATGAACGCACCTGTCATAACATGTAAATAAAGCGCTTGCTGCTCTAATCTATTTTAACCTCATCCCACACCGTACACTTGACCTATGCCCCTGTAGAGCGCATGGCTGACTGCTTTCCAGTCAAAGCTGAACCTTGTGCAGAGAGACATTCACGGGAGAAAGATTCATTTTCCACGTCTGCGGGAGCATTGCGAGAAGCACAAAATGTGTGAGGATCCAATGTTCTGTGCCGAGCCTGGCAGAAAACTTCAGGAAACGATTTGAAAGCTCCCCTAAACCCTCAGATGACATCCTCCTCTTCCTGAGGCAGCCGTTCTCCATTTCGGCTGACGGCCAGTGGACTGCAGAGGCCAAAAAGCTGGTGCTTTCCACAGAGGAGGCAACTCTTCAGATGGAGGCCTTGGAAATGGGAACATCTGATTTGCTCAAAGCACAACACAAGGACGTTAGGGTGAGTGACTTTTGGATCAACATGGTTCCCCAAGCTCAATTCAAAAACACGAGAGCTATTGCAATGCTCCTACTCACATGGTTCCCCTCCACGTTCACGTGAGTCATTGTTTTCTTTAATGAACTCTATCAAGAACCAGGGCAGAAACAGACTCTCCAATGCACATCTTGGTCAGTGCCTCAGGATTGCCACAACAGAATACAGGCCCGACATCAGAAGGATTGCCTCATCCCGTCGCTGTCACTTCTCTCACTGATTGGTGATTTATTTTTGTCCATTTGTCAATCTTATTGTGGAATAATAATATTACAACAACAATAATACTGATAGTTTCATTTATAGCTACACTTCATACTTCAAATGCTACATAGCTTAATTAAAAAGAACAAATAGATTAACTGACAGAACAGAAACAATGGAAAAGGCAGTACTACTAAAACTCTGTGTGGAAGAGAAGTGGTGAAGACTACCATGATTACAGTGTGTTCATGTTTTAAGTCCCAGATGAGTTCTCAATGTGACAGCTGACAGTTGTGAGAGCTAGAGTCACAATTAAATGGTTGGTTTTGGACTTACTTTGTTTCAAGAGTTTCAAGAGTGTTGTGTGACCCACAACATCGGCCTTGAGACCCAGGCCTAAATGATTACTACTACCACTACTAATTATTACTACTAATACTACTGCCACCACCACCACCACTACTACTACTACTACTACCACCACCACCATCACCACTAGTACTACTACTACCACCACCACTAGTACCACGAGTACTACTACTACCACCACCACTAGTACTACTATTACTACTACCACCACCACCAACACCACTACTACTACTACTACTACTACTACTACTACTCCTACTACTATTACTACTACCACCACCACCAACACCACTACTACTACTACTACTACTACCACTGCTGCTGCTGCTACTACCACCACCACCACTAGTTCTACTACTACTACTACTACTACTACTACTACTACTAATAATAATAATAATAATAATAATAATGGTAATAGCAGCAACAACAACATCTGTCCATAAAACAACTTACTGGCGCAATAAAAAAAACCCTGGACATTTTGGCCCTTGTGAAAAACTAATTGGGTAAGCCTGATTTAGACTTTATGAGTTATATAGTCTGAGTCTGTGTACTGCACCCTCTGAGATGTTCTCTGTGGCAGAAACTTGCTCATGTAGCAGCTGTATGTATGGGTAAAAAAGCAGTGTTGAGAGCATGGTTATGGTAATTGTGGAGAAGGCATTAGGCCAAAATCTAGCCATTGTGGAGGTAAATAGCTGTGCTTGTGCAGAGTGTGCCGTGTATAAGAAATGTGTGGAAGTGCTGTGTGGTTGGGTAGAAATGGGACTTTCATATACGGAGGCTCTTCAGAAAATACAGAAGACTGTGTCAATGGAACCTTTTAATATCCAGACTACAGATAGATTAATGACAATGTGTAAAGTGCATGATTTTATAACAAAATGATTCATTGATTGTTGATAAACTGACATTTGTTGCTTTGAAGGCAGATGTGGTAAATTGTACACCACAACCTAAAGTAGACTGAAAAAATTAAAATTATATTAAAAGCTGTAGAAAAATATTTATAGTTAAAAGCTTTAACTCCACAAGTTATTAATGGTGCTTTACAAAGTACTTTATAAATAATATTTTTAGTTCAAAGAAGGGATGTTTTTTTTTCTTTTTCCATTTTCTTTTCTTCTTCATTTTCTTACAATGGTACACTAGATATTTGTTGGCTAATGGTCAGAGAAGAGTTGTTATTGCTTTTTTGCTCTTTTCCTTTTTCTTTTTTTAATCCTATAGAGCTCTGATAACTGATATTCAGACTTTAAAGAAGGACTGTTCTTGTTTCTTTCACTTTTCTTTTCCTTTTCTTTTATTCCTTTTTTTCATTTTTTTTACAGTGAAATGCTAGAAGTTTGTTAGCTAATGGTCAGGGGATTTTTATGCTACTGTGTGAGGTTGTAGTGACACAAATGTGAAACGGATGGTGGAGGAAAACCTTCTGGAAGAGAAGTATTTGGTGTGCTTGAGTGATCCTCAGTAGGTGGCGATAATGTACCTTACATTGGGGTCTGCCAACCGCCATTCAACATTACTAGAAGCAGAAGAGTTGACTTACCAAGTAAGGGATTGTGCTAAGGGACAATTACTTAATCTTATATTATTTTAAATAAGTAATCACTGTAGCAATTCTATGCAAAAAAAAAATACCAGATACGATGTGTATGCAATAAGTATCACTTTATTTTATGTTTTTATTGAGATACAGCACAGAATAGGCCTTTCTGGCTCTTCGAGCCATGCCACCCAGAAATCCCCCCATTTTAATCATAGCCTAAACCTGGGACAATTTACAATGACCAACTAACCTACCAATTGGTAGGTCTTTGGACTGGGAGGAAACTGAAGAACTGAAGGAAACCCACACAGTCACAGGGACAGCATACAAACTCTTACAGGTAGCAGCGGGAATTGAACCCAGGTTGATTGTGCTAACCACTACACTACTGTATTGCCCCAGTTATTGCCTTTAGTTAGAGTGCAGAATAATATACTCAAGCAAAGATATTTGAAGAAACATAAAAATACATCCACAAAGAAATGGTAGTTTTAAAACATGCTAGTTCTGAATTGGACCAGTGATATCTCTAGTTTATTATTGACATAGATGAGATTAGGAAGTTTTACTGTTTTGCTGTATGTGTGACAAATAAAGCTAATCTTATTTTGTGTGAGATATTAGCTGCTTTCTCATCCCATTTCGCCCCCCCCCCCCCCACACCAAGCAATTGAACTAATCTGGTTTTGTCAAGTTTGGTGAGAGTCAAATATAAAAGATGAACTGAAGACAGGTACAAATCAGTATAAAGAACATTATTATAATAAAAAAACCTAAAAACTATTAATTTCTTTCTTAACTTTTAAAAAAAATTGTGTTCAATTGGTGAAATTCACTGGATAAAAAAAGGCAGAACAAATTCTACAATAGAAAGGGCAAATCAAATAGGTTGCAAAAATGATGAAATAGCAGCAAATCTATTTTAAAAAATATTTTTAGTGTTCATAATATCTTGTGATCTTAATCTAGTACATTTTTTATTTGTAGAACACAAGAGTGCAGATGCTGGAATCTGGAGAGAAAAACAAACTGCTGGAGCAATTCAATGGGCTGAGCAACACCTGTGGTGGGAATTAGTATCAAACGCAGAACACAGCACCGGAACATACCCTTTGGCCCACAGTGTCTGTGCCAAACACAATGCTCAACTAAATAAATTCTCAACGGCCTGTGATGATAGCTATCATTTACTGCATATTCAATTGTCTATTCTACTACCGAATCCACATCTACAAATTTCCACAGCATTAGTCATGAGGGACTTCATTATGCTTGTAGATTGGGAAAATCAGATTGGTGCTGGATTACAGGAGGGGGAATTTCTAGAGCACCTATGAGATGACTTTTCAGAGCAGCTCGCGGATCGATTATTGAGACTAGAAGATCGACTATTGAACAATGAGCTAGATTAAGGTAAAAGAACCCTTCGGGGCAAGTAATCATAATATGATCAAATTCACCCTGAAATTTGAGAAGGAGAAGCTAAAGTCAGATGTATCAGTATTACACTGGAGCAAAGAGAATTATAGAGACAAGACAGAGAAGTTGCCAGAATTAATTGGAAAAGAACACTGGCAGGGCTGACGACACAGCACCAATGGCTGGAATTTCCAGAAACAATTTGGAAGGCACAGGATATATACATCTCAAAGAGGAAGAAGCACTCCAAGGGAAAGATGACACAACCATGGCTAACAGAAGTCAAAACAAACATAAAAGCCAAAGTCATGGCATATAATAGAGCAAAAATTAGTGAGAAGTTAGAGGATTGGAAAGCTTTGGAAACCAATGGAAGGGAACTAAAAAGTCATTAGGTAGAGAGGGAATATAATGAATAATATGAAAGACGATGTCAAAAGTTTCTTCAGAAAGATAAAGCATAAAAGAGAGGTGAGAGTGGATACAGAAATGCTGGAAAATGATGCTAGACAGGTAGTAATAGAGGACAATGAAATAGCAGATGAACTGAATAAGTATTTTGCAGGAGTCTTCACTGTCTGGAGTATGGTGCAGTATGCCAGGTGGAGGGAGTTCCATGTGTCAGGGGGTTAGAAATGCCTGAAGTTACCATAACTAGACAGAAGACTCTTGGGAAACTGAAAGGTTTGAAAGTAGAAATCACCTGGACCAGATGGTGTACACCTCAGGGTTCTGAAAGAGGTGGCTGAAGAGATTGTGAAGGCATTAGTAATGATCTTTCAGGAACCAGGGAAGGTAGTGCATCCATGGCTGACAAGCGAAATTAGGGATAGTATCAAGTCCAAAGAAGAAATATATAAATTAGCAAAAAAAAGAGCAGCACTCCTGAGGACTGGGAGAAAATCAGAGACCAGCAGAGGAGGACAATGGGCTTAATTAGGAAAGGGAAAAAACATTATGAGAGAAAGCTGGCAGGGAACATAAAAAGCTTTTATAGATATGTGAAAAGAAAAAGATTGGTCAAGACAAATGTAGGTCCTTTACAGTCAGAAACAGGTGAATTGATCATAGGGAACAAAGACATGGCAGATCAATTGAATAACTACTTTGGTTCTGTCTTCACTAAGGAGGACATAAATAATCTTCCAGAAATAGTAAGGGACCGAGGGTCTAGTGAGATGGAGGAGCTGAGGGAAATACATGTTAGTAGGGAAGTGGTGTTAGGTAAATTGAAGGGATTAAAGGCAAATAAATCCCCAGGGCCAGATGGTCTGCATCCCAGAGTGCTTAAGGAAGTAGCCCAAGAAATAGTGGATGCATTAGTGATAATTTTTCAAAACTCCTTAGATTCTGGATTAGTTCCTGAGGATTGGAGGGTGGCTAAAGTAACCCCATTTTATAAAAAAGGAGGGAAAGAAAAACCGGGGAATTTGAGACCGGTGAGTCTGACATCGGTGGTGGGGAAAATGCTAGAGTCGGTTATCAAAGATGTGATAACAGCACATTTGGAAAGGGGTGAAATCATCGGACAAAGTCAGCATGGATTTGTGAAAGGAAAGTCATGTCTGACAAATCTTATCGAATTTTTTGAAGATGTAACTAGTAGAGTGAATAGGGGAGAGCCAGTGGATGTGGTATATTTAGATTTTCAAAAGGCTTTTGGCAAGGTCCCACTTAGGAGATTAGTGTGCAAACTTAAAGCACACGGTATTGGGGGTATGATATTGATGTGGATAGAGAATTGGTTGGCAGACAGGAAGCAAAGAGTGGGAGTAAACGGGACCTTTTCAGAATGGCAGGCAGTTAGTAGTGGGGTACTGCAACGCTCAGTGCTAGGACCCTAGTTTACAATATATATTAATGATTTAGATGAGGGAATTAAATGCAGCATCTCCAAGTTTGTGGATGACACAAAGCTGAGCGGAGGTGTTAGCTGTGGGAAGGATGCAGGGTGACTTGGATAGGTTAGGTGAGTGAGCAAATTCATGGCAGATGCAATTTAATGTGGATAAATGTGAGGTTATCCACTTTGATTGCAAGAACAGGAAAACAGATTATTATCTGAATGGTGGCCGATTAGGAACAGGGGAGATGCAACAAGACCTGGGTGTCATTGTACACCAGTCATTGAATGTGGGCATGCAGGTACAGCAGGCAGTGAAAAAGGCAAATGGTATGTTGGCATTCATAGCAAAAGGATTTGAGTACAGGAGCAGGGAGGTTCTACTGCAGTTGTACAAGGCCTTGGTGAGACCGCACCTAGAATATTGTGTGCAGTTTTGGTCCCCTAATCTGAGGAAAGACATTCTTGCCATAGAGGGAGTACAGAGAAGGTTCACCGGATTGATTCCTGGGGTGGCAGGACTTTCATATGAAGAAAGACTGGATTGTCTAGGCTTATACTCACTGGAATTTAGAAGATTGAGGGGGGATCTTACTGAAACGTTTAAAATTCTAAAGGGACTGGACAGGCTAGATGCAGGAAGATTGTTTCCGATGTTGGGGAAGTCCAGAACGAGGGGTCACAGTTTAAGGATAAAGGGGAAGCCTTTTAGGACCGAGATGAGGAAAAACTTCTTCACACAGAGAGTGGCGAATCTGTGGAATTCTCTGCCACAGGAGACAGTTGAGGCCAGTTCATTGGCTATATTTAAGAGGAAGTTAGATATGGTCCTTGTGGCTAAAGGAATCAGGAGGTATGGAGAGAAAGCAGGTACAGGGTTCTGAGTTGGATGATCATACTGAATGGCGATGCAGGTTCAAATGGCCGAATGGCCTACTCCTGCACCTATTTTCTATGTTTCTAAGAATCACTAGATTCTGGAATGGTTCCAGTAGAGTGGAATATTGCAAATGTCTCTCCACTATTCAGGAAGGGAGAAAGGGTGAAGAAAGGAAACTATAAGTCAATTAGACTAACTTCAGTGGTTGGGAAGATGTCGGAGTCAATTATTATGGATGAGTTTTCAGAACTTGGAGGCCATGATAATATACATGTGGTTGAGTCTGTGGTCAGGAAAGCAAATACAATATTGGCATACGTTTCAACAAGATAGCGTTATGGTTAGGGTTAGTATTTAAAAGCAAGGATGTAATGTTAAGACTTCATAAAGCACTGGTGAAGCCTCATTTGAAGTGTTTTGAGCAGGTTTGGGCCCCTTATCTTAGAAAGGACATGCTGAAACTGGAGAGGTTGAAAGGATGTTTATGGAAATGATTCCAGGATTGAAAGGCTTACCATATGAAGAGAGTTTGACGGCTCTGGGCTTGTACTTACTAGAATTCAGAGGAATGAAAGGTGACCCCATTTAAACCTATAGTGAAACCTCATTGAAATGAATGATAAAAAGTCATGATAGATTGGGTGTAGAGTGGATGTTTCCTATAGTGGGAGAGTCTAAGATCAGAGGATACAGCCTCCGAATAGAGGGGCTTCTTTTTAGAATGAAGGTGGGAGGAATTTCTTTAGCCAGAGAGTAATGAATCTGTGGAATTTTTTGCCACAAACAGCTGTGGAGGCCAAGTTTTTCTGCATGCTTAAGATATAGATTCTTGATTGATCAGGACATGAAGCAAAAAGCAGGAGATTGGGGTTGAGAGGAAAATTGGATTAGCTATGATGAAATAGTGGCGCACACTCGGTGGGCCAAATGGCCTAATTTTGCTCTTACATCTAATGGTGTTATGATTTTATGGTCCTGGAAAGATTTAGTGACCTAAATCAATTGAACTAGTATGTGGATATTCTCTTATTTGTTATCAAGAACAAAGAGGAGTGGGGACTTTATTAGATGACCCTTTGAATATTCTTGCCAACACACTGCTCAAAGATATTTCTACACAAGTACAAGAGGACAGATAGACATTCATTCCTTGGGAATGGAAATTACAGTTCTGCAGAGGAAGTATGAGTCATGGAGGCAAATGGTACAGGATTTATTTCAAATAGGATTATGAGGCTCTAGTCACTTCTGAGTAGACTAGATTGTTCTGAGAATCTTCTGACGATTATGCCACCATGGTAGCCCTACTTCAAAAAGGTGCAGAATTAGAAAGGGACCTGGAATGTCAGCATACCTTTGGGAAACAGAGTGATCTAGAGGTGGACTAGCACTAATACTGATTAGTAGTGTCATCACTTTCCATTTGGTGACTGTTATGGATGTTAAACTCTGTATAGTACTAGCAGAAGAAGCACATTGCAAACCAACACTAATGGTAAACACTAAAGGCAAAAAAAAATGATGTTTTCTGCCAATTTATTGGGTTTGAAAATTTTGGACCATTCACTGTGATGGTAGCAATGTAGTCAATGAAAATCTGCTGAGGCTAGCAATAAAAGAAAACAGAAAACATTAAAAACTGTCAGTAAATCGTGCTGCTTCTGTGGAAAAAGGAACAGACAATATTTCAGTTTGAGATCCTTTTCTAACATGGTAGAGACACATTGGACTGACATGTAATCCAGTTAGCAGCAATTGTGAAGCTTGGACTATTTACTCCTCTCAACAGTGAAGGAAGAGAATGGCCTTGAAATGGCTGTGCATTTCAATCTTTGAGTCTGAAAGGTATCTGGTTCTTGCCATTGCAGAAATACAAGGATGAGAGGATTTTGAAATGACATCATTGTTTTAGGAAAGATATCAAAGTGACAAACAATGGGAAAGGAGAAATGGGATGATTCCAAAAGTAGATTTTGGAAATGCAAAGAGTATTCATTAAATCATAAATGATAGAGGTTTACTTCTTGGGCCAAGAGGAGAATACCATCAATCAGCCCTGGAAAATAAATTAAACTGCGCAAGGGAGCCGTCAGCTACTAGAAAAGGAACAATGAATTGATTGCTGATCACTCAGTTATTGGCATTGCTACAATGGAAACGCAAAGCACTGTTGATCTATCATGGACTCCCTCACCACCATTCAGGGCCCCAGACAGTCCTTCCAGGTAAGGTGACACTTCACCTGTGAGTCGGCTGATGTGGTATACTGCGTCCGGTGCTCCCAGTGTGGCCTTTTATATATTCGTGAGACCTGACACAGACTGGGAGACCATTTCGCTGAACACCTACGCTCACACCTACGCTGAACACCTGCCAGAAAAAGCAGGATCTCCCAGTGGCCACACATTTTAATTCCATGTCTCATTCCCATTCTGATATGTCTGTCCATGGCCTCCTCTACTTTCAAAATGAATCCAAACTCAGGTTGGAGGAACAACACCTTATATACTGGCTGGGTAGCCTCCAACCTGATGGCATGAACATTGACTTCTCTAACTTCCGTTTAACGCCCCTCCTCCCTTTCTTACCCCATCCCTGACATATTTAGTTGTTTGCCTGTTCTCCATCTCCCTCTGGTGCTTACCCCCCCTTTCTTTCTCCTGAGGCCTCCCGTCCCATGATCCTTTCCCTTCTCCAGCTCTGTATCACTTTTGCCTATCACCTTTCCAGCTCTTAGCTTCATCCCACCCCCTCCAGTCTTCTCCTATCATTTCCTCCTCCCCCCACTACGTTCAAATCTCTTACTATCTTTCCTTTCAGTTAGTCCTGACAAAGGGTCTCGGCCCAAAACGTCGACAGTGCTTCTCCTATAGATGCTGCCTGGCCTGCTGTGTTCCACCAGCATTTTGTATGTGTTGTTGTTTGAATTTCCAGCATCTGCAGATTTCCTCGTGTTTACAAATCAATCCCCAATAGCTTGCACTTCAAAGACATTCTTTTTCATTCTGTTTGTCCATCATTGATATTCTAAATGGAGATAAAATACAAAAACCTGAGATGCAAAGGGACTTGAAGGTCCTCGGGCAGGATTCCCTGAAGGTTAGTTTGCAGATTGTGTCTATGGTGAGGAAGGTAATGCAATGTTAGCATTCATTTCAAGAAGACTAGAATAAAAAAGCAAGGATGAAATGTTGAAACTTTATGAAGCACTGATGAGGCTTCACTTGAAATATTGTGAGCATTTTGGGCTCCTTTTCTTTAAAAGGATGTGCTAAAACTGGAGAGGGTTCAAAGAATGTTCATGAAGATTAATCCAGGATTGAATGGCTTGTCATATGAAGAGCGTCTGATGACTCTGAGCTTGTATTCGTTGGAATTCAGAAGAATGAGGGAGAACCACATTGAAACCTATCGAATGTTGAAAGGCTTCGATAGAGTGGATGTGGAGAGATGTTTCCTATAGTGGGGGAGTCTAAGACAGCCTCAGAGGACACAGCCTCAGAACAGAGGGGCGTCCTTTTAGAATGGAGGTGAGGAGGAGCTTCCTTAGCCACAGAGTGGTAAATCTGTGGTATCTGTTGCCACAGGCCACAGTGGAGGCCAAATCTTTACATATATTTAAGGCAGAGATTGATAAATTCCTGATTGATCATGGAATGAAGGGGTATGGGGAAAAGGCAGGAGACTGGGGCTGAGAGGGAAAATGGATCAGCTATGATGAAATGGCAGAGCAGACTCGATGGACCAAATAGCCTTATTCTGCTCCTATTCCTTATGGTCTTATCAGAATTCAATTGTAGTAAAAAGAGGACAAGGGAAATATTAACATCATTACTGCAGCAGTTGAAGATTTGCAAACGGAATGGTTTAAATGATTTGTAAATAGAAGAGAGATGTGGTCTTGAGGTAGGGGCATTGGTGGTATTTGCAGAAAAGTATAACAAGTCATTCGATAAAGGCAACAAATTTCTTTCTCTGAATAACTGTATCACTTTTTCGTGGGATCTTGGTTGTCTATTGTATTTCATATGACACTCAATCTCTTAGGAGAAAGAAGTGTTGGGAACATTCTGTTTCTGCAGACTGCATCTTGAACTGTCTGCTTCAAACTGGCAAGGAAATTTCAGATGTGTTAGTGGGCCTGGAGTCACACTAGATAAAGGCAATAAACTTTTCTGAGTGACAATATTGATCAAGACAAGTTTTATAATGATCTAGTTGGTTCATTACTGCAAAAAAAACTCATTAAGTAGATTACAACTTAAAAAAAGTAATTACCTGAACTTAAAATTCCCAAGCTGCCATGCTGGGATTTGAAATCTCCTTTCAAACATAAGTCCAATTCTCATGATTACTTGTCCAGCAATTTAATTAACACACCACATTTAGCTGAATATTTCAAAGTTTTATGTTCGATTCAGAACTGATTTTAATAACTTTCATATATTAAAACATTATATGACTAGAATAGAACACATTCAATGACTATTTCTGTTTGTTTTAGGTGTCGCAGACATGGAGGTCCTGGAGTGGGCTGGCACCCACAGCGTCTACACCCTCCTACAGAAAGCCCAAGCCAGATGGGCTGGCCATGTCGTCAGGATGCCTGACAGTCGACTACCAAAACAGTTGCTGTATGGAGAGCTGAGCCAGGGCAAGCGCTCAGTTGGAGGGTAGAAGAAATATTTCAAAGACTGCCTCAAAGTGTCCCTCAAAGACCTCAACATCAATCCCAGTAGCTGGGAATCGCTTGCTCTGGATTGCCCAATCTGGTGGAGCAGGACCACTAAAGGAGCGTATGCAGCAGAAATCAGAAGCACCGCAGAGACTCAGAGGAAACGCGCCAAACGCAAGGCTCGAGCTACCTCCACTTCCACTGCAGCACCTACCCTCATGTGTCCCACAAGCTTTCAGGGCCCAGATTGGCCTCACCAGTCACCTCCGGACCCACAGTCACAAACCCTCCACCTGACAGAAGTCATGGTCGTCTTCGACTCTGAAGGACGAAAAACAACAACACAGAATCTGCGCTTACAATAAATTGGAGGCTTTGTTTGCTTTGGATAAAATGTAAAAAAAGACATTGGTTATATCCAGCCTTTCAACTTTCAACCTGATGGCATGAATATTGATTTCTCCTTCCCGTGATCAAATCCCCTTCCCCCACTCCCTCTATTCACCATACTTCCCACTCTGAACTTTTAGTCCTTCTCATCTATTACTTTCCACTGTGTCCCCTCCTCTTTCCCTTTCTCCTATTGTCCACTCTCCTCTGCTATCAGATTTTTTCTTCTCCAGCCCTTGATCTTTCCTATCCCCCTGGCTTCACCTGTCCTCCTTCCTTTCCCCTGCTTTTTAATCAGGCATCTTCCCCCTTCCTTTCCTGTCCTGCTGAAGGGTCTTGGTCTGAAATGTCAACTTCTCTATAGGTGTTGCCTGACCTGCTGAGTTTCTCCAGTGTTCTGTGCCTTTTGCTTTGGATTTCTAGCATCTGCAGACTTTCTTGAGTTTGTGATTTACAAATAACAAAACAGCTTCAGATTTCCTTAATTGAGAGTGAGTTTGGAAATTTGTGAGTATTTATTTTTTGAATTTAGAATTAGATTTAGCATTATAACTGCATCATATGATCTTTGATGAAAGGTGATCTTTTCTGGTAAATCCTGTTGAACAGTTAATATATTTCAGTGTTGCTATCTTCAATGAATAAAATATTATACTTTCATTAAGTAATCTTAGCAATTATGAAATCCATTAGACTGTGAACACTTACCGTACATTGATTTCTTTACTTAGATTATTGCAATTGAAATTTCAAAGAGGGTTCATGCCAGTAAGAACAACAGCAAACTTAGCAAGACTTTGATCTACTGAAAGGCTGCCATGGAAGAGATTATATGATGCTGACAATCTTCCCTACTAAGAGATAAAGTTATGTAATGTAATATCCTGTAATTTCAAAATCATATGCATGTCCAGCATTTTCAGCAGTGGAGTCACAACAATTCTGTATGTATATTAAGTCATTCAGTAGAAGGCTGTATGATTTCTAGCTTTAATGGGATAAGGTTATCCCCCATGATCTGATCCTATATATATAAACTTTTGATCTTTGTACTTTTCACTGAATTTTAACTAAGTAAGATTTGACAATGATTGCTTGATATTTAAATCAGGAATCTTTTATTTGTTGCAAAAGTTCAGTAACCTCCTCTTGATCCTGTCCAATACTGGGCTTCAGAATTTTGGATGTCTGGTCACATGTGATTACATTAATTCATCTTTAATCATCTATACTTGAGGTGACTGTCAATGGAAGCCCGACCTCTTGGACTTTTACTGTTGCTGTTACATAGCTTCAACTTATTTAAATTCAGTTTAAATTAGTCTAAATTCACTCATTTACTGGGCACAGATCACTAATAAAACAAGAGTTCAAAACAGTTAATTGAAGCCAATCAAAAAAGTAGGACCAAAACCATTAAATCATCTGGAGAGGCACGATTTGTTTCTTGTCAATTTACTTCTCTTGGTGTTACAGGAGGATTCCTGTAGCAATCATCATTCAATTGTGTAGTTTGATTTGCTGGTTTGTGGAATAATTTAAGTTCATAATTCTGCTAATAAAAGTTTGCAAAAACAAAGATAAAACTTTCCTCTTGGAAAAACCAGTGGAACATCCAATATTTTGCATTTGTTATATACTTCCTCTAGTTCCTTTCATAACTTCCATTTCTGAGTTTTGGGTGCACTGTCACAAGAGATTCTGCAATTGCAGGAAATCAAGAACAACTCATGCAAAATGCTGCAGCAACTCAGCAGGCCAGGCAGCATCTATGGAGAATAAACAGCTGAAACTTCAGACCAAGACGAGGAAGGAAGGGACAGAAACCAATATAAAGGGGTGGAAGGAAGAGGAGGAGTACAAGTTGGCAGGTGTTAGATGAAACCAGCTGAGGGGGAAGATGATTAATATGAGAAGCTGGGAGGGGTAGGTGGAAGAGTTAAAGGACTGAAGAAGAAGGAATCTAATATGAGAAGACAGTGGATCAAGGAATAATGGGAGGGAGGTTGGAAATCATGGGGAGGAGACGGGAAGGTCATGAGGGCAGGGGAGGAGGAGAAAAGGATAAGCAGAATGACAATGGAAAGAAAGGGAGGGTGTGGGGGTGGGGAACATTCTCCATTCTGTTTCCCCTCACATCCCTTTTCAGCTGCTCTTCCTCCTTAGCTACGTTCAGTCTCTGCTGCACGTCACACTGCTCAGCAATTGCCTTCAGCCCTCTCTTTTGTAATAGTTTGAAACTGATCTGGTATCTGTACAAACTTCCCTCCAAGCTGTTAGTTTTCTCATAACTTCCTACAACAGGGTCTGTAGAAGTTAAGTTGTAACTATCAATGGGTTTTCAAAGTTCAAACTAAATTTATTATCAATGTACATATTTGTCACCATAAACAACCCTGAGATGCATTTTCTTGCGGGCATACTCAATAAATCCAATAATCATAAAAGAATCAATGAAAGCCCGCAAAACCTATGTGCTAATGATCTAAACTGTGCAAGTACAAAAAGAAAAAGGAGGAAATAAATAAGCAATAAATATCAAGAACATGAGATGAGTCTTTGAAAGTGAGTCCACAGGTTGTGGAATCATTTCAGTGGTGAGGCGAGTGAAACTACCCCTTTTGGTTCAAGAGCCTGATGGTTGAGAGGTGATAACGGTTCCTGAACTTGCAGTGTTAGTTTTGAGGTTTCTGTACCTTCATCCTGATGACAGCAGTGAGAAGAGAGTGTGATCTAGCTGGTGGAGGTCCCTGATGATGAATGTTGCTTTCCCACAATAACACTCCATGTAGATGTGCTCGATGGTCTGGAGGGATTTACCTGTGATGGACTGGGAAGTATCCACTTTTTTTTGGTAGGACTTTCTGTTCAAGGCCATTGGTTTTTCTATAACAGGCTGTGATGCAGCCAGTCATTATACTTTCCACCACACATCTACAGAACCTTTTCTAAGTTTTAGGTGTCATGCTGAATCTTTGCAGACTCTTATGGAAATAGGAAGCACTGCTTTGCTTTTTTTACATACTGGGTCCAGGTTAGCTCCTCTGAAATGATAACGTTGAGGAATTTAAAGTTGCATACCATGTCCACTTCTGGTCCTCTGATGAGAACTGGCTTATGGACCTCTGATTTTCTCCTCCTGAAGACAACAATCAGCTTCTTGGTCTTGCTGATATTGAATAAGAGATTATCATTGTGGCACCACTCAGCCAGATTTTCATTCTCCTTCCTATATGCTGATTTATCACTACCTTTGATTCAGCCTATGACAGTGGTGGTATCAGCAAATTTGAATATGGCATTGGAGCTGTGCTTAGCCATATAGTCATCAGTGTAAAGCAAGTAGAGCGGGGGTAGGCACACAGCCTTGTTGTGCAGCTGTGCTGGTGGAGGTTGTGGAGGAGATTTTGTTGCCAATCTGAACTGACTGGGGTCTGCAACCGGATATAAAAGATTTGATTGCTGAAAGAGGTACTCAGGCCAAGGTCTTGAGGTTTATTGGTTAGCTTTGCGTAGATGAGAGTATTAAATGTTGTAGTCGATGAAGGGCATTCTTATGTCTCCATCATTGCTGTCCAGCTGTTACAGGTTTGAGTGAAGAGCCAAAAGGATGACATCGGCTGTGGACTTGTTGTGCTGTTAGGGAAACTGGAGTGGACCCAAGTTATTTCTTGGGCAGGAGTTGATAAGTTTCATCACCAACCTTTGAAAACACTTCATCATTTTGGATGGAAGTGCTACTGGATGATCATCATTGAGGCAGGTTACCATGTTCTTCTTAGGCACCAGCATAGTTGAAGCCTGCTTGAAGCAGGTGGGTACCTCAGACTGCTGAAAAGAGAGATTAAAGATCTGAGTGAACACTCCAGCCAGTTGATCGGCACAGATCGTTAGTACTTGGCCAGGGACTCCATCTGGGCCAGATGCTTTCCGTGGATTCACACTGCTGAAGGATGTTCTCACATTGGCCTCAGAGACTGAAATCACAGGATCATTGGAGTCTGA
Organism: Hypanus sabinus; assembly: GCF_030144855.1. Taxonomy (NCBI): domain Eukaryota; kingdom Metazoa; phylum Chordata; class Chondrichthyes; order Myliobatiformes; family Dasyatidae; genus Hypanus; species Hypanus sabinus. The sequence continues at coordinate 46,974,093 of NC_082715.1, forward strand.
GGTAGTTTGTAATGGTTCCTCCATTTTTTGAGACAAAACAAGTATTGAAGAGGCATTGAGCTCCTCTGGAAGCAAAGCCCTATTTTGCCTATGTTGCTTGATTTTATTTTGGTTCATTCAAACTCTGCCATAGCTGTCGAGCATTGATTCAAGTTTAGTACAGAATTGCTCCCATAATTAAATAAATTTCAATGCTCCTTTTCAAGCCTCGGACACTAACTAAAAATTAAGTAAAGTCATTCAAGTAAGTTCATCTAACACACCTAAACAAAGGTAAAAATATTCATCAGTAAATTTGGGAAAACAGCAAACATATAATGGTTACATTATTGCTGGGACACAGTAAGATTAACTTGACATTTTGTCAAAACATTAGTCATATAAGAAGTTAATTTAGACATTTCTAGTTGAATAATATCAGTATTTGCTCTGATAAGAATATAAACGGAGGCAGATGAATCAGAGTTAATGGAAAAGGTTGCTCTCATAATACATATATTATGTAGTATGACACAATATCTGCATCCTCCTAGAACACAAGGCATTTAGTTATTATATTTAAATCTCAGATAAAAGGAAATGCCAGTCTACCCTACAGAAGTAATGAACTTGATTCTTTCCTTATTGATTCTACCCTTCTCCCTCTGACTCTCTGAAAATGATCTGCATCTTAGTGTAGACTTGCCCCTGAGATGAACTTTGAATTTGCTCCTAAGAATGTGATTTTTGACCTCAATGTCATTGTTCCACTCCGCCCCTACCTTTGCTTGTGTTCGGCTGGAATCCTAATACGTACCTTGGCTACCTCTACACTTTGCTATTTCAATGCAGTCCTGGCCAATCTCCTCCATCTGACCACTTATTGACTCCTCTTGTCACAACCACGGATTCAACAGCACAGGAGATTCGCCAATTGCGCTCGTGAATATGCATGTGCCAGCTAATCATTATTTCATTGTGATAGTATTTAACTCCATTTGTTCTGTTGCAGTGCTTGAACCCAGGACGTAGCTACACTTGGTAATCTGCATTCCGCCTTGCCTGAGAAATTGGACTGTCGAGTCAACTGACTCTGAACACTGGTGGTATTCATTTTCTTCTTAGTTGTTCTTTTCAGCCGCGGTGTAGGCTTTGTTTTCCATTTGAGTGTTTTAGTCAACGGCCCTGTTTGGCCTAGTGTTTATTGTTTTCTTTTTCCCTTTAACACTGTTCGCATTAAAGTCTGTGAAATATCGACCCGCTTCAGTGTCTCTCACTCTGTACTTAGGCCATGTCTGCACCTAGTGACAAGCAAGTCTCGACCATGCATAGATGAACCCAGCGGAGATAGAGCAGCTGACCTTGGCCATGAGCTTTATTGGTCAGAGTGATTTGTCAAGACAACAATGTTTCGTTAGAATTCCTATGTATGAAGTCTTGTTTCTGTTTCCAGCATGACAGAAGGATCTTGCCAAGTAATGGACCCAGCAAAGTTTGAGCAGTGACGTTTTCACATTGGTGGCTTGAGCAGTGGGTGCCTTCTACTCTCAGTGCATGTCCTGACTGCATGCCGAGAGTCCCAAGCCTACATACCGAGCTTCTCTAGTCTACATTGAGTTTCTCTGGTATCCATTTCAAGCTTTTCAAGTCACAAGTACTCAGGTTCCCAGCTTTGTGGTCCTGTGACTCAAGTCTGCATAACAAATGAGTGCTTCAAGCAGGCTTTTCAATTGATTCAACATTCAAGTCAAGTCTAAATTCTGGAAGAGCCCTGCTCCAAAATCTGATCCCTGGCTTAAATGTGCAAATACGCAAGTAAATTAACTCTATCAAGAGTATTTTTAACCCCTGGATGAAAGTCATGATACAGACTGGGAAAACTGAACATCCATGTAGCAAATTAAACAGATCTACAGAGAACCAGCTAGCCTGGTGATGAAAGTCTAGATCTGTAAAATTGAGGGTATATCCTAATAGTCTCTGAAAAAATTGTGATAGATAGAACACTGTGAACTAGATTTGAAAAGGTTCCTTCTCCAGGTTTCAAGTTTCATGGTTTCAAGGTTTCCCAAGGACTTTTCTATGTTCCCAAGGTTTTTATTTTTCTGTTTGTTTCTAAGCCTTACTCAATGTGTTTAGGGTTTTTCAAAGTGCTCCCCATCTCGAGGACTTCCAAGCCTCCCTCTCGGCCCCCCTGCCGAGGCTTCTTGATCTCACTCGAGGTTCCCCGGTCTCTCAGTCTGTTGGGGTTCCCAGGTCTCAGTCTCTCTGGATCCCCAAGTCTCCCTGTCTCTCGAGTTCCCCATTTCTCCACCTCAATTTCCCAGGTCTCCCAAGTCACCCCTGGATCTTGAGTTTTCAGGTTTTCCTGGGCTGTCAGGTGCCTGCTATTAGCGGGGGAAGTGGTGGTTCCTGTAGTGACTACTTCAGGCCTATGCAAGGCATCAGAACATTGGGATCTGAGGTTTCTAGAGCACCTGATTTGGTTAATTGTTGCTTAACAACAGTTATTAATGGTTTAAGAGTTCCTTGTGTTTTTCTTGAGTGATTCGCTCTTTGTAAGGCAGTTTCCTGGTGCTTTCTGTTTAAGTTTAAGTTTATTTTGATAGGCTCAGAGATTCTGTGTTAGTCTTATTGTTGAAGCAAATGTCCGATTAGCTCCAATCGGAGAGTCCTCACTTTGACAATGATCTGTCTCACTTGGTTGAGCAACCCCTGTAAAAGCTCTTGTCTCTCTCTGTATGTGGAAGGCTTTGGCTCCAATATTGGCAGTGCACACCGTGGCACTTATCTACCAGCATCACTGAAGGACATCTTGGACAAGTCCTTCATTCAGGACTCCCAGTGAACACAGGTCTGTGGCACCTCAGGGGCTGCACCTAGAGACGGGCGGTCCTGTCACTGTGGTGATATCATGTGCAATGATGTGCCAGTACGTGACTGGGCAGAGCACTGAGCATGTGCAGGATTGCTAAAACGTTCCAGCACGTGGTTTGGTTAAGACGTGCTTGTTTATTCCTGTAAATAAAAGTTCTCTAATTCTTCCAGAACATGATTCTTTACTGTTAACCCACTGAACATTTAAACAGACTTAACATAACATAGTATCAGAAGTGGTTCTGGAAGAATAATACGGGAGAATTGTAGATAATAGGGAAAAAAAGAATAAAAAAAGTTTGAACTGTAAATGGTAAAATGGAAGCTTTGCAATCCCCATCAAAACCTCAGCTGACTGGCAATGTAGCTGAGAATTGGAGGATATTCAAGCAACAGTTCGAACTGTACTTATCGGCGATCGATTATGAATAAAAATTGGAAAAAACCATATCTGCGCTTCTGCTCCATGGAATCAGGAATGACGCATAGGGGTATATAATAATTTTGTCTTTGAAGATGGAGATAATTTCAATTTAAAGTCGATAATGGACCGATTTGAAGTATTTTGTATACCTAAGTGTAATTTAACTTATGTTGAGAGGGGTATGGAGGGACACGGTCCAGGTGCAGGTCAGTGGGATTAGGCAGAAAAACGGTTCGGCACAGCCAAGAAGGGTCAAAGGGCCTGCTTCTGTGCTGTAATGTTCTACGGTTCTATGAGCGATATAAATTCTTCAGATATGCACAGAGAGCTGCTGAAACAATTGATCAGTATGTTACTGAGTTAAGAAAGCATAGTAGAACATGTGAGTTTGGATTGCTCATGGACTGTCTCATTAAAGATAGAATTGTTTGTGGCATTTGAGATAATGCTCTGAGAGAAAGGCTGTTGAGAGAGCAAGATTTAAATTTTGAAAAAGCTTTGGTGCTCTGCAAAGCTTCTGAGACCATGACGTTGCAGGCTGAAGAGCTTTTTGTTGAAAACTGCAATGTAAATGCTGTAAAAAAGCGCAAATATATCAAGAAATATAATAATATGTTGACAAACCGACAGAGAGCAAGACAGCATTTGAAAGAAAAAAAATCAAGTGATCGTTGTGCATGGGTACATCGTCCAAATCAGTGTCCCACATATGGCAAAATGTGTAACAACTGCGGTATGATTAATCATTTTTCACAATGTTGTAAAAGTAGAAAGAAGGAAAATAAAATGAAACAAGTAAATGCTGTGATTGAAAATCAATGTGAGGAATTTTATATAGATGTGCTTTGTGAAAATAAACTAAGTAAGAATGACTGGATTATTCCATTGCAAGTGACTCAAAACAATATATTGTTTAAGTTTGATACTAGAGCGCAAGTAAATGTTCTTGCAGAATTGGAGTTTAATACTATAAAGCCAAGACAGAAGTTACATCAAACAAATATAAAAGAAACTGGGTATTCAGGTGCAGACATCCCAGTTAAAGGAACATGCATGGCAAAAGTAGCACACAAGAATATTGTGCATACCCTTTTATTTGTGGTCGTGCTAAAAAATGTTCAGTCAATTCTGGGTTTATCTGCCTGTGGAAGACTTAATTTGGTGAAAAGAATTTTACTCCTGGACAGTGACACAGAGTCAGAATACAGTGACTTGATGAAAGACTTACTCAAAGGGCTTGGTTGTCTTCCAGGAGAACACGCGATTAAAATTGACAACACAGTGCCACCCATAGTACATCCATGTAGAAAAGTTCCTTTTACATTACATCAACAACTGAAATCAGAGCTAGACAGAATGGAAATTCCAGGAGTCATAAAAAATTGATTAACCAACTAAATGGTTCAATTTGCTTGTCATTGCTGATAAGCAAAATGGAAAACTCAGGATTTTTTTAGATCCAAGAGACTTGAATTGGGCCATTAAAAGAGAGCATTTCAAATTGCCCACTCGTGAGAAATTATGTCACAGTTTGCTAATGCAAAGTATTTTAGTAAACTAGATGCATCCTCCAGATTTAAATTAGATGAACCGAGTTCAAAATTGTGCACCTTTAACACTCCTTTTGCCAGATACTGTTTTCTTGTGCTTCCTTTTGGAATTGCATCAGCTCCTCCAGGATGAATCAAGAAATTGTAGAATTGGTGTCTTCTTGTCAAATGTGCCTTAACTACCAACCTAGCAACCCTAAGGAGCCACTGCATCCACATCCGAATCTTCAGAGACCTTATCAGAAGATAGGCGTTGATCTTTTTATAACTGTTATTATAAAAAGCACTATCTATTAATAACAGATTACTACTCATTGTATCCTTAAGTGTGTTGTCTGGGCAGAACAACTGCAGAAAATGTAATTACATGCATGAAATCAGTTTTTTCAAGACATAGTGTACCTGATGAAGTTTTCACAGACAATGGTCCACAATTCAGTAGTGAATGTATGAAACATTTTGCTTGTGAATGGGGCTCTGTTCATACAACATCTAGTCCATTTTTCCCTCAGAAATTGGTCAGAATTGTCAAGAAACTGATACACAAAGCGAAAGATAGTGGAAGTGATTTTTATAAAGCCTTGTTAGCCTACCACAGTACTCCACTTGAATGTGGATTTTCATCTGCTTAGCTCTTGATGGGACGACGTTCCATGGGATTTTCAGAGATTCAGTTATCTGATGAAGATGAGACAAAACACGTAAATAATAACAAGGAAACACAAGAACTGTGTGTACCACTTAGAAGGTCTACTCGTGTTTGGAAACCCACAGAGAGACTGATAGAGATGCTGAATTATGTATTTGCTGTGATTAATGTTCTTACTTGCTTTTCTTTTAAGGAAAGGAAGATGTGGTGATATCACGTGCAATGATGTGCCAGTATGTTTTTGGGCAAAGCAATGAGGATGTGCAAAATTGCTAGAATATTCCAGCACGTGGCTTGGTTAAGATGTGTTTGTTTATTACTGTAAATAAAAGTTCTCTAATTCTTCCAGAATATGGTTCTTTACTGTTAACCCATGGTATGTTTAAACAGAAGTAACATAACAGTCACAATGACGGATTCAGTAGCGCAGGAGATTCGGCAATTGAGCTCGTGAATATGCATGTGCCAGCTAATCATTATTTCATTGTGATAGTATTTAACCCCATTCATTCTGTTGCAGTGCTTGAACCCAGGACGTAGCTACACTTGGTTATCTGCATTCCGCCTTGCCTGAGAAATTGGACTGTCGAGTCAACTGACTCTGAACACTGGCGGTATTCGTTTTCTTCTTAGTTGTTCTTTTCAGCCGTGGTGTAGGCTTTGTTTTCCATTTGAGTGTTTTAGTCAATGGCCCTGTTTGGCCTAGTGTTTATTGTTTTCTTTTTCCCTGTAACACTGTTGGCATTAAAGTCTGTGAAATATCGACCTGCTTCAGTGTCTCTCACTCCACACTTGGGCCATGTCCACCCCTGGTGACAACGCCACCCAGCTCTACCCACTAACTCCCCCACTACTTTATTACTTTCCATCAGTCACCTTTAGTACAGCTTAGCATCACCTTATGGATGTGTAATTGATCTATGTGCAGTATATAAGCTATTTTATTCATTTATATTCATGGTGTGTTCTTGATAATTTTATTTATTTAATGAGTTACAGCGTGAAGTAGGTCCTCTTGGCTCTTCAAGTTGCAGATGTTCCCCAAATTCATCCTAGCTTAATCAAGACCAATTAACCTAGCAACTGGTACGTCTTTGGGATGCGGGAGGAAATGACCATCCGAAGGAAGCGCATGTGGTGATGGGAGAACATACAAGCTCCTTCCAGGCAGCGGCGGGAATTGACCCCACAACACCTGTACTGCAAACACTACAATGATGTTATTATATGCTTTATCTTTTGTGCGATTTTATTTTTAGTTACATTAGATCGGGGAGTAACAATTATTTCATTCTCCTGACACTTGTTTATAGGAAATTACATTAAGCAATCTTGAATCTCAAAACTTTCATTTTGTCCTTTGTAAACCTGAATTCATTCAAAATGCTGCAAGCAGTGCCTTAACTCACACTGGGTCCCATTCCTTCAATTCTCTCAGGTTTACAGTTCCACACTGACTAACAGACAAGCAGTGCCTCACTTTTAAAATTTGTGTCTTGTTTTTCAAGTTTGTCCATGCCTCTCCCTTTTCTCCATCTCTGCAATCTCCCCCAGCCCTGTAATTCACAGACATCTGTGCTCCTCCTGTTCTGGCCTCCTGGTCCCTCTGCAGTTTAACCATCCATCATTGGGCCCAAAATTGATGACAATGGTAGGATCCAATCTTCTGGAAATCTCCTCTTAAATCTCAATATTCCCCCCCCCCCACCACCACCACTTCTTCCTTCAAACTGATTTCTTTGACAAACATTTTGTTACAAGGCTCAGAATTAAATTTTGCTTGATAATGTTCCATTACTGTGCCTTGGGATGCCTTAAAAGCAATGCAACTACTAAAAGTCCTGAAGGATTACGATTTTTATTATTTGCCTTTGTAGGACAAGCAAAACAAAAGCAATTTACAACTAACCACATGTATTCAACTGGAAAATTTCAACCTTGATAAAGCATGCCCCAGTGATAAAACTAGATGACAGAGATTTTGCAACAACTTGGTTGTATTTCTGACCTTTGGTGCTGTCAGTGGGGAGTTGGCATTTTTTCTTCTGTAGCATGCAGTTTCTCTAAATGCTCTAGTTAAACAGAGAGTAGCTTTGTTTTTCCCATGTACATCAAAGCATCAAAAGATACTATACTGTGAAATGTTTCATTTTGTGTCAATGACCAGCACTGTCCAAATATGTGCTGGGGCTGGGGACAGCCCACAAGTGTCACCATGGTTCCAGAGCCAACGTAGCATGACCACAACTTACTAAACATTCTGATTTTTTTCATCGTTTTTCAATGTGTAAAAGAGCCAGATCATTTGAAGGAAATCCATGCAGTCACTGGACAATGAACAAGCCCCTTACAGACAGTCTCTGGAATGTAACCCCAATCTATCGAGCTGTAAAGCTTTATGCCAATCGCTATGCTACCGTGTTGACCACATCCCAAAGAGAGTATGTTTATTGTTAATTAGCCATGGTAAATCACCATTGGTGTAGAACAGTGGGTGGTGTAAATGGGCATGTGTGAGGGAAAAATCTTCCCCTCTGCCATTAGATTACTGAATGGACATTGAACCCATGAACTCGGACTCACTACTTTTTATCCCCTCTCTTTGCACTATTTATATATAATTTAACTTTTTAATCATCTTTGTAATTAAAAATTTATAATTATACTTTTTACTATAATTTACAATTTTTATTATTATGTATCACTACTGCATAACAACTGATTTCATGACATATGCCAGTGATATTAAACCTGATTCTGAAAATTGCCAGAAAGCTGGGAAATGGGATCGAATGCAAGATCATGGCACCATGCAGATTTGAAGCCTTCACTTTGTATAAGTGTCATAGCATCATTATAAACAGAGAAATTTTGGATACAGAGATATCATGAACATTAATCTGAACTAAAATAAAAATAAATTACTCTCTTCTTTGTCCAAAATGCTGTCTACACTCAGCATATCAGGCAACATCTGTGAGAGGGAAACGGAGTTAATATGTCAGGTCTTAGTTCTGACAGGAGACGACCCATCTGAATCACACTTGACTGAGTACTTGAAGAAATGGAATCTGCAAGCTGCCAATCTCAATAATACACAAAGTAGTTCTGCTTTATCCAGGTATGGATTAAATAGGTGGAGTAGCCTCTTTTCGAAGGATCTACGAGCTGTTGTCGGATCTACTTTTGAGTCAAATGAATTCTGGCTCCCCTCTTACCCCTTTTCTTCTCCTCACCTACCCATCACATCCCTCTGGAGTCCCTTCTCACTCTCCTTTTTCCCATTGTCCACTGACCTTTCCTATCAGGTTCCTTCATATTCAATCCTTTACCTCTTCCACCTATCACCTTTTAGCTTCTCATTTCATCCTGTTTCCCCACCCATCCATCTTCCAACTCATGTGGTTTCACCTATCACTTGCTATCTTGTACTCCTTCTCCTCCCCTACTTTTGTACTCTGGCTCCTTTCTATTCCAGTCCTGATGAAGGGTCTTAGCCTGAAATGTTGACTGTTTATTCCCCTCCATAGATGCTCCTTGACCTGTTGAGTTTCTCCCACATTTAGTGTGTGTTGTCCTGGATTGTCAGCACCTGCAGAACCTCTTGTGAAAATGAATCTAATCAATTTTCCAGGAAGTATAAAGCCCTCGCAATTACAAATTTGGTTAGAAATTCAAAATTCTCAAACCTAAATGTAATTGTTGCGAAAGAAAATTAAAACATACCTAACAGCTTCTCAGAATCTCACCTATCCAATTCTCAGCAAGAAAGTGGCTATGTGAGGGGCAGATTGTGCCTCATGAGCCTAAATTAATTCTTTGAGGAAGTGAGTAAACAAATTAATGACGGCAGAGCAAAGGATGTGGTGTATGCGGATTTTGGTAAAGTGTTTAATAAGATTCCCATGGTAGGTTCATTCAGAAGATCAGGAGGCATGGGATCCAGAAAACTTGGCTGTTTGAATACAGAATTGGCCAGCCCATAGAGTGCAGAGGATGGTTGTAGATGCAGTGTTTTTGTCCTGTAGGTTGGTGACCAGTGGTGTGTCACAGCCAACCATTCTGGGACCCCTGCTCTTTGTAATTTTTATAAAAGACTTGGATGAAGAAGTGGAAAAGTGGGTTAGTAAGTTTGAAGATGACAAGGAAGTTGGTGGAGTTATGGATAGTGTAGAGGATTGTTGTAAGGTACAAACTTTTTACCAGTGCAGAAATGGTTAAAAAGAGTGTCATAGTTTTAAGAGCGTAAGACCATAAGATATAGGAGTAGAAGTAGACCATTCAGCCCATCAAGTCTGCTCCACCATTCAATCATGGGCTGATCCAATACTTCCAGTTATCCCCACTCCCCTGCTTTGACCCCATATAACCTTTGATGCCCTGGCTATTCAAGAACCTATCTATCTCTGCCTTAAATATACACAATGACAGTCTCCACAACCGCTCGTGGCAACAAACTCCACAGATTTACCACCCTCTGACTAAAGTAATTTCTCTACATCTCAGTTCTAAAAGGACGTCCTTCTGAAGTCTTGCCCTCTTGCCCTAGAATCCCCTACCATGGGAAATAACTTTGTCATACCTAATCTGTTCAGGCCTTTTAACATTCGAAATGTTTCTATGAGATCCCTGCTCATTCTCCTGAACTCCAGGGAATACAGCTCAAGAGCTGCCAGACATTCCTCATACAGTAACCCTTTCATTCCTGGAATCATTCTTGTGAATCTTCTCTGAACCCTCTCCAACGGCAGTATATCCTTTCTGAAATAAGGAGCCCAAAGCTGCACACAGTACTCCAAATGTGGTCTCACGAGTGTCTTACAGAGCCTCGACATCACATCCCTGCTCTTATCTTCTACAGCTTTAGAAATGAACGCCAACATTGCATTTGCCTTCTTCACCACCGACTCAATCTGGAGGTTAACTTTAGGGTATCTTGCACAAGGACACCCAAGTCCCTTTGCATCTCTGCATTTTGAATTCTCTCCCCATCTAAATAATAATCTGCTCATTAATTTCTTCCACAAAAGTGCATGACCGTACACTTTCCAACATTGTATTTCATTTGCTACTTCTTTGCCCATTCCCCTAAACTATCTAAGTCTCTCTGCAGGCTCTCTGTTTCCTCAACACTACCCACTCCTCCACCTCTCTTTGTCTCAATGGCAAATTTAGCCACAAATCCATTAATCCCATAGTCCAAATCATTGACATGCATCATAAAAAGCAGCAGTACCAACACTGACCCCTGTGGAACTCCACTGGTGACCGGCCACCAGCCAGAATAGGACTCCTTTATTCCCACTCTGTTTTCTGCTGATCAGTCAATGCCCCACCCATGCTAGTAACTTCCCTGCAATTCCATGGGCCCTTATCTTTCTAAGCAGCTTCATGTGTGGCACCTTGTTAAAGGCCTTCTGAAAATCCAAGTACACCACATCTACTGCATATCCTTTGTCTACTCTTGCTTATAATTTCCTCACAGAATTGCAGTAGGTTTGTCAGGCAGGATTTTCCTTGCAGGAAACATTGCTGGCTTTGGCCTATCTTCCAGGTACTCTGTAATCTCATCCCTAACAATCGATTCCAACTTCCCAACCACTGATGTTAGTCTAATAGGTCTATGGTTTCCTTTCTGCTGCCTCTTACCCTTCTTAAATAGCAGAGTAACATTTGCAATTTTCCAGTCATCCAGTACAATGTCAGAATCTATCGATTCTTGAAATATCATCGTTAATGCCTCTGCAATCTCTCCAGCTACTTCCTTCAGAACCTGAGGGTACATTCCAGCAGGTCCAGGAGACTTATCCTGGACCATTCAGTTTCCTGAGCACCTTCTCAGTCGTAATCTTCACTGCACAAACTTCACTTCCCTGACACTCTTGAATGTCCATTACACTGCAGACGTCCTGCACTGTGAAGATTGATGCAAAATACGCATTCAATTCCTTTGTCTTCTCCGCATCTCTCATTACAGTATTTCCAGTGTCATTTTGTACTGCTCCTATATCTACCCTTGACTCACATTTACCATTTAAGTACTTAAAAAAGCTTTTAGTATCTTCTTTGATACTAATCACCAGCTTTCTCTCATAATTCATCTTTTCCTTCCGAATGACCTTCTGCAAGTTTTTAAAAGCTCTGTAATCCTCTATCTTCCCACTAGCTCTGGCTTCCTTGTATGCCCCCTCTTTTGATTTTATTTTGTCTCTGACTTCACTTGTCAGCCATGGCAGCATCATTCTTCCCTTTGGAAATTTCTTCTTCTTTGGAATATATCTGTATTGTACCTCCCTCATTTTTCACAGAATCTCCAGTCATTGTTGCTCATCTGTCTTTCCTGCAAACGTCCCTTTCCACTCAACTTCCGTCAGTTCCCCTCTAATGCTATTGTAATTTCCGTTATTCCACTGAAATACCAACACATTGGATTTTATTTTTTCCCTCTCAGATTTCAATGTGAATTTGATCGTATTGTGATCACTGTTCCCAAAGCATTCCTTAACCTTAAGCTCTCTTATCACCTCCGGATCATTGCACAACACCTAATCCAGTACAGCCGATCCCCTAGTGGGCTCAACAACAAGCTGTTCTAAAAAGCCATCCCTTAGACCTTCTACAAATTTTCTCTCTTGAGGTCCAGTACTGGCCTGGTTTTCCCAATACACTTTCATGTTAAAATCCACAACAATTATCATGACGTTGCCTTTCTGACAGGCCTTTTCTATCTCCTGCCGTAATTTGTAATCCACATCCCGACTGCTATTTGGAGGCCTGTATCAACTATCATTAGGGTCCTTTTACCCTTGCCATTTCTTAACTTAACCTATACAGACTCTACACCTTCCAATTCTATGTCATCTCTTTCCAATGAATTAATATCAATTCTTATACACAAAGTCACACCACCCCCTCTGCCCAATAACATATCTTTCAAATGCACCATATATCCTGGGACGTTCAGCTCCCAATGGAAGCCATCCTTTAGCCAAGTTTCAGAGATGGTCACAATGTCATATTTGCCAATCTGTAGCTGAATTTCAAGATTGTTCATTTTATTCTTTATGCTGCGTGCAATCAAATACAACACTCTCTGTCCAGTATTTGTTGCTTTCTGTTTTAACTGCAGCACGTCTATATTGCCCTGAACAACACACTCAAAATGCTGGTGGAACACAGCAGACCTGGCAGCATCTATAAGGAGAAGCACTGTTGACGTTTCGGGCCGAGACCCTTCATCAGTACTGTTCCACCAGCATTTAGTGTGTGTTGTTTGAATTTCCAGCATCTGCAGATTTCCTCATGTATTGCCCTGAAACTCATCCCACTGGCTGTGATTATGCCTCATCCCCTGTCTGTTCTTTCTATAATATCTGTTGCCTGTTATCTTCGATTTATTTGTTTTCCTCTTCCTCAGCCCTATTACTCCAGTTCCCATCCCCTTGCCAAATTAGCTTAAACTCTCCCTAACAGCTCTGTTAAATGTACACACTAGGATATTGGACCCCTTTGGGTTCAGGTGTAACCCGTCTTTTTTGTACAGGTCACATGTCCCCCATGAAAGGCCCCAATGATCCAGGAATCTCAAGTCCTGCTGCATACACCAGTCTCTCAGCCACACTTTAATATGCCTGATCATGCTATTCTTGCACTTGCTAGCACATGGCACAGGCAGCAATCCTGAGATTACAACCCTAGAGGTCCTGCCTTTCAGCTTCCTACCTAACTCCCTGAATTCTCTCTTCAGGACCCTATTTCTACCTATTTCATTGGTACCACCATATACCAAGACTTCTGGCCATTCCTCATCTCCCTTCAGAATACTCTGCACCCCATCCGAGACATCCCAAACCCTGGCTCCTGGGAGGTAACACACCATGAGGGTATCTCTTTCAGGCTGACAGAACCTCCTGTCTGTTCCCCTCACTACGGGATCCTCTATGACTACCGCATTCTTCATCTTCCTCTTTCGCTTCTGTACCACGGAACCAGGCTCAGTGCCAGAGACCCAGTTGCTGTGGTCATCCACTGTTAGGTCATCCCCCTCAAACCCATCCAAAACGAGATAACATTTACTGAGGAGGATGGCCACAGAGATGCTCTCGACTATCTGAGCTCTTTCCCTCACTGCCCTGACAGTCACCCACTTGTCTAACTCCTGCAGCCTCGGGGTGACTATCTCCCCGTAGTTCCTCTCTACCTCCTGCTCACTTTCCCTAATAACCTGTAGGTCATCAAGCCGCAGCTCCAGATCCCTAACATGTTCTCTCGGGAGCTGCATCTCAGTGCACCTGGCGCAGATGTGTATTCCCAGGATTCCCACATCCGACACTCAGAGCAAAATACTAACCCTACAGTCATGCTCTCTATTCCTCAAAAAAATGCAAAGAGAAACCAAAAACGAAATCCAATTAACCACTTACCTCGCCGAAGCCCACTATCGTCAAAGCTTGAATGAGCAAAAGCCTGTTGCTACTACTCCCGCCTCTGGCCTTCTCCCAACAGTGACCATCCCGCTTATCCCTTCTGTACTTTCATTTAGTTCGTCAAGTGATGCTCCATCAATAACTCACTCTGAGACGTGAAGGCGAGATATCGGCTTTTATTGACTGGAAGAAGGAACTAGCAGTGAGTGACCACCATACTACATCCTGGAGACTGAGAGGCTGGCATCAGGTCTCAATCGCCTTTATACAGGGGTCTGTGGGAGGAGCCACAGGAGCAGTCAGCAGGGGGGGCGTGTCCAGACAGGTATATGTAGTTCACCATATCGAGCTCAGCTGCTGCCACTGAAATGCCCCCGAAACTCGTTTTAAATCATCGACTCTGACCTGCAAGAAGCACTCTTCCATTGAGCCCAGTTGCTGCCGCTAATAGGCCCCACACAATGGGCTAATGCCTGCGAAGCTCTCTAAGGTGATTCGAGGAAGGCAATGGGGTTGATAGTGGTGTTTACTTACACAGAGAGCAATGGGTGCATGGAAAGCCCTGTCAGGGGTGGAGTAGTAGGGTCAGATACATTATGGGTATTTACATAGACACATGAATGATTGAAAAATGAAGGGTTATGTAGGAAGGGTTGGATTGATCTTAGAGTAGGTTAAAAGTTCAGCACGACATCGTGGATCAAGGGGCTGTAATGTTCTATGTTCAATGGTCTAAGATACTTCGAACAATGAAATTATTTATCAAGTAGATGTTAATTACTAAGATTAAAACAAATAACTGTTGTTCTATCTTTAATAGTAACAATTAAGTTGTTATATGCAAGAGGCAAAGCAATTTCATGGTAATGTCCATGTGATGATAGTTACTACATGGAACTTGAGTGTCTGAGCTGTGAAGGGAACATCTGTCTTGTCTGTTACATATAGACAAACAATAGCACACTGGTCTTGAAACTTATAATCTTTTACAAAAAATGTTAGAAACGTTTTTTTATTTTATCCTGTTCGTATTTCAGATTTCTCGCATACATTTTATCTTTTTCCTCTTGGCTCAGTTGTTGTACAATGAGATGAAGATAAAATCAACCTGCTGAAATAGGAATTTGAAGAAGATTTGATTTTTTTACTTGACTGCAGCCACAGTTTCGTGGAACTGTTGATGCAACAGCCAAAGGGATTTCATGTTTAATACAAAAATTTCCATGCACTTGAGGATAACATTGTATACGGTTTTATCTGGAGCCTGGGCAGGAGTTTGCTGTCTTTTCACACAGCTTCAAGAAGTGAACTAGCTTAGTGTGCGAAGCTGGAGCTGGCACCACAAAAAGGAGAGCAGAGGCTTTTGCAGCCCACCATAACATAAAACTGTTCTGTGGCACTAAAATCTCTGCAGAAAAGTAATAAGCAGATTTACTTGGCATGCAAAGTAAGTTTTAACCAGCTAGAACTTGCGCAAGTAAAATCTGCTCTTTAGTTGCCACATAGGAGATTGGTGAGTAAAATCAGAGCTCATGGCATTGGGGGCAGGGTTTCAACATGGATAGAAAACTGGTTGGCAGATAGAAAGCAAAGGGTAGCAGTAAATGGGTGTTTCTCGGACTGGCTGGAGGTGAATAGTGGGGTACCACAGGGCTCTGTATTGGGACCACAGCTCTTTACGATTTATGTCAATGATTTAGATGAGGGCATTGAAAACTATATCAGCAAGTTTGCTGACGATACTAAACTGGGTGGCAGTGTGACATGCGAAGAGGACATTAGGAGAATACAGGGAGACTTGGATAGGCTGGATGAGTGGGCAGATACTTGGCAGATGTCATTCAATGTGAATAAATGTGAAGTTATCCACTTTGGAAGCAGGAACAAGAGGGCAGAGTATTGTCTGAACGGTGTAGAGTTAGGTAAGGGAGAAATGCGAAGAGACCTAGGAGTCCTAGTTCACCAGTCAATGAAGGTGAATGAGCAAGTCCAACAGGCAGTGAAGAGGGCAAATGGAATGTTGGCCTTTATTACAAGGGGAATTGAGTACAAGAGCAAGGATGTCCTTTTGCATTTGTACAGGGCCCTGGTGAGACCACACCTGGAATATTGTGTACAGTTTTGGTCTCCAGTTTCAAGGAAGGACATTCTGGCAATTGAGGAAGTGCAGTGTAGATTCACTAGGTTGATTCCTGGGATGGCAGGGCTGTCTTACGCAGAGAGATTGGAGAGATTGGGCTTGTACACACTGGAATTGAGGAGATTGAGAGGGGATCTGATTGAAACGTTTAAGATAATTAAAGGATTTGATAGGATTGAGGCAGGAAATATGTTCCAGATGTTGGGAGAGTCCAGTACCAGAGGGCATGGATTGAGAATAAGAGGTCAGTTATTTAAAACAGAGTTGAGGAAAAACTTCTTCTCCCAGAGAGTTGTGGAGGTGTGGAATGCACTGCCTCGGAAGACGGTGGAGGCCAATTCTCTGGATGCTTTCAAGAAGGAGCTAGATAGATATCTGATGGATAGGGGAATCAAGGGATATGGGGACAAGGCAGGGACTGGGTATTGATAGTGAATGATCAGCCATGATCTCAGAATGGTGGTGCAGACTCAAGGGGCCGAATGGTCTACTTCTGCACCTATTGTCTATTGTCTATTGTCTATAGTTGTTCAGTTCTGTAAGTATGGGAAAATTCATGGAAAGTGTCTGCCCCAATTGTGCGCCATCTTCTCAATTCAGCTGTCGATCCGCATTTTTCCAACTACAGATGTTTTATGTGTTAAGGTATCACTGTTGCTTGTTTTTTTGTGAAATATCATCAAAAGGAAAAAAAAACATATTTTGGTTATTACAGCAGAAAATAAACAATATATCTAAATAAAATAAAGAAATCCTATAGGAACAGGAGTAGATCTCATATGCACAAACAAGGAATTAACAGATGGAGAATTGAGAGATTTGGTGTACCTTCATGGTTCAAGATTTTTAATTTCTCATTCTGTGTCCATTTGCCCTGACACTTTCTGGTTCTTGTTCAGGCAGACTTTCCACCAGAGCAGACAGTGGGTCTGTGTAGGCATACTGCAGAGGAGAGAAAGTCTGGTCCTGTGCTTTGGAAACTCATGGGAAGGCATGGAACATGTGATCAATCCCAGGAAGTTTTTGTATGGCTGTGGGTGAGATGGTTTTATAATAGTGATGCACTTTAGGTTCAGGAGGATACCTTTTTCAAACAACACACACACAAAATGCTGGTAGAACACAGCAGGCCAGGCAGCATCTATAAGGAGAAGCACTGTCGACGTTTCGGGCCAAGACCCTTTCTCATCTTGGCTTAGGCTCACTAAGAAAGCTGTGAAAATATTTTTTTTTCTTCAAAAATGTCCTTGACTTTCTCTATGTGTTGTATTTTCTAGAACTCATTGGCACCTATAATAGCAACTATAAAATAATTTTCTAAGACCTATAAATTCTGGGTGCAGCCACAGTAACATCTAAAAAACAATTTATATTAGGATCAATGACATACTTAAAGAAAGAATCCTTTCCTAGGAGTTGTACTTGCCATCTCCTCAGTAAAAGATGAAGTTTAGCTCAAAATTGCTTTTTATTTTACCAACATCTCAGACTATCATGAATTCATAATTTACCTTAGTTTCTCATTCTATTATAATATCTCAGGATACTCCAGCCCACCCATTTCACAGCTAGCTCTGTGAAGAAGTGCCTGATGATGCAGGAACATGGAGCTGCGAAACACAGGAAAAAGACTAAGGAATAATTTCAAACCACTGCAGAGCCCATGAGGTTCTGGAAAACTATTTTGCACAAAGCGGCCAGTGAGTGAGTGGGCCAGTGAAGGAGTGGAGATTTGAGGCTTTGACTCAAGAGATTCTGACAGTTTTGGCAGTTGGACTGTGCAATCAAGTCAATCAAAATTTGAATAGCTCAGACTCAGCAGAAAGCAGCTGATTGGGCAATCAAGGTCAGGTGACCAAGCAGTTTGAAAAGTTCAAACAAATAAATAGAGGTTTACCTCAAGCAGAGCGGCCTGTGGAAAGCGGCCAGTGAGTTGGTGGGCCAGTGAATGAGTGAAGATTTGAGGTTTTGACTTGAGAGGCTTCGACGAGAAGAGGCTGAAGTCGAGCGTCACTCCAAGTGAGGTAAGACCGGGTAAGTTTCTTTCGAAGGAGAAAGTTTCAAAAGTTGAGGCAAGTATTGGGTAGGTCATGGCAGCTGAAATTGGCCCCATGATTTGTTCATCCTGCAGCATGTGGGAAATCAGGGATACTTCCAGAGTCCCTGATGACTATGTGTGCAGGAAGTGTGTCCAACTGCAGCTTCTGGCAGACCGCATTGGGCGTCTGGAGCTGCGATTGGATTCATAATGGAGCATCCGCGATGCTGAGAAAGTCATGAATAGCACGTTCAGTGAGTTGGCCACACCGCAGGTAAAGGCTACACAGGCAGAAAGGGAAGGGGTTGCCACTAGACAGCGTAGCAGTAGGCAGGTAGTGCAGGAGTCCCCTGAGGTCATCTCCCTCCTAAACAGATATACTGTTTTGGATACTGTTGGAGGAGATGTCTCATCAGGGGAAGGCAGCAGCAGCCGAGTTCATTGCACCATGGGTGGCTCTGTGGCACAGGAGGGAAGGAAAAGGAGTGGGAGAGCTATAGTAGTAGGGGATTTGATTGTAAGGGGAATAGATAGGTGCTTCTGTGGCCCCAAATGAGACTCCAGGCTGGTATGTTGCCTGCCTGGTGCAAGGGTCAAGGATGTCTCTGAGCAGCTGCAGGACATTCTGGAATGGGAGGGTGAACAGCCAGTGGTTGTGGTGCACATAGGTACCAACGATATAGGTGAAAAATGGGATGAGGTCCTACAAGGTAAATTTAGGGAGTTAGGAGATAAACTAAAAAGTAGGACCACAATGGTAATAACCTCTGTATTACTACCAGTGCCATGTGCTAGTCAGAGTAGAAATAGGAGGATATTTCAGATGAATACGTGGGTTGAAAAATGGTGCAAGGGGGAGGGATTCAAATTTCTGGGGCATTGGAACCAGTTCTGGAGGAGGTGGGACCAGTATATACAGGAAGGTCTGCACCTGGGCTGGACTGGAACCAATGTCCTAGGGGGAGCGTTTGCTACTGCTGTTCAGGAGGCTTTAAACTAATGTGGCAGGGGGATGGGAACAAGTGCAGAGAGACAGAGGGGTGTAAAATGAGGGTAGAAGCAAGATGTAGTAAGGTGAAAAGTAAAAGTGGCAGGCAGGCAAATCCAGGGCAAAAAGCAAAAAGAGCCACTTTTCAACATAATTGTATAAGAGCTAAGAGTGTTGTAAAAACAAGCCTGAAGGCTTTGTGTGTCAATGCGAGGAGCATTCGTAACAAAGTGGATGAATTGAATGTGCAGATAGTTATTAATGAATATGATATAGTTGGGATCACAGAGACTTGGCTCCAGGCTGACCAAGGATGGGAGCTCAACATCCAGGGATATTCAATATTCAGGAGGGATAGACAGGAAAGAAAAGGAGGTGGGGTAGCATTGCTGGTTAGAGAGGAGATTAATGCAGTAGAAAGGAAAGTCATTAGCCTGGAGGATGTGGAATCGATATGGGTAGAGCTGCATAACACTAAGGGGCAGAAAACGCTGGTGGGAGTTGTGTACAGGCCACCTAACAGTAGTAGTGAGGTTGGGGATTGCATTAAACAGGAAATTAGAAATGCGTGCAATAAAGGAACAGTAGTTATAATGGGTGACTTCAATCTACATATAGACTGGGTGAACCAAATTGGTAAGGGTGTTGAGGAAGAGGATTTCTTGGAATGTATGCGGGATGGTTTTCTGAACCAACATGTCGAGGAACCAACTAGAGAGCAGGCCATTCTAGATTGGGTATTGAGCAATGAGGAAGGGTTAGTTAGCAATCTTGTTGTGCAAGGCCCCTTGGGTAAGAGTGACCATAATATGGTGGAATTCTTCATTAAGATGGAGAGTGACATAATTAATTCAGAAACAAAGGTTCTGATCTTAAAGAAGGGTAACTTTGAAGGTATGAGACATGAATTAGCTAAGATAGACTGGCGAAGGGTTGATGGTAGATATGCAATGGCAAGCATTTAAAGATCACATGGATGAACTACAACAATTGTTCATCCCAGTTTGGCAAAAGAATAAACTAGGGAAGGTAGTGCACCCGTGGTTGACAAGGGAAATTAGGGATAGTATCAAGTCCAAAGAAGAAACATATAAATTAGCAAAAAAAAAAGCGGCACACCTGAGGACTGGGAGAAATTCAGAGACCAGCAGAGGAGGACAAAGGGCTTAATTAGGAAAGGGAAAAAAGATTATGAGAGACAGCTGGCAGGGAACATAAAAACTGACTGTAAAAGCTTTTATAGATACATGAAAAGAAAAAGATTGGTCAAGACAAATGTAGGTCCTTTACAGTCAGAAACAAGTGAATTGATCATAGGGAACAAAGACGTGGCAGAACAATTGAATAACTACTTTGGTTCTGTCTTCACTAAGGAGGACATAAATAATCTTCCAGAAATAGTAAGGGACTGAGGGTCTAGTGAGATGGAGGAACTGAGGGAAATACATGTTAGTAGGGAAGCGGTGTTAGGTAAATTGAAGGGATTAAAGGCAGATAAATCCCCAGGGCCAGATGGTCTGCATCCCAGAGTGCTTAAGGAAGTAGCCCAAGAAATAGTGGATGCATTAGTGATGATTTTTCAAAACTCATTAGATTCTGGATTAGTTCCTGAGGATTGGAGGGTGGTTAATGTAACCCCACTTTTTAAAAAAGGAGGGCGAGAGAAACCGGGGAATTATAGACCAGTTAGTCTGACATCGGTGGTGGGGAAAATGCTAGAGTCGGTTATCAAAGATGTGATAACAGCACATTTGGAAAGGGGTGAAATCATCGGACAAAGTCAGCATGGATTTGTGAAAGGAAAGTCATGTCTGACAAATCTTATCGAATTTTTTGAAGATGTAACTAGTAGAGTGAATAGGGGAGAGCCAGTGGATGTGGTATATTTAGATTTTCAAAAGGCTTTTGGCAAGGTCCCACTTAAGAGATTAGTGTGCAAACTTAAAGCACACGGTATTGGGGGTATGATATTGATGTGGATAGAGAATTGGTTGGCAGACAGGAAGCAAAGAGTGGGAGTAAACGGGACCTTTTCAGAATGGCAGGCAGTGACTAGTGGGGTACTGCAATGCTCAGTGCTAGGACCCCAGTTTACAATATATATTAATGATTTAGATGAGGGAATTGAATGCAGCATCTCCAAGTTTGCGGATGACACAAGGCTGAGCGGAGGTGTTAGCTGTGAGGAGGATGCAGGGTGACTTGGATAGGTTAGGTGAGTGAGCAAATTCATGGCAGATGCAATTTAATGTGGATAAATGTGAGGTTATCCACTTTGGTTGCAAGAACAGGAAAACAGATTATTATCTGAATGGTGGCCGATTAGGAAAAGGGGAGATGCAATGAGACCTGGGTGTCATTGTACACCAGTCATTGAAGGTGGACATGCAGGTACAGCAGGCAGTGAAAAAGGCAAATGGTATGTTGGCATTCATAGCAAAAGGATTTGAGTACAGGAGCAGGGAGGTTCTACTGCAGTTGTACAAGGCCTTGGTGAGACCGCACCTAGAATATTGTGTGCAGTTTTGGTCCCCTAATCTGAGGAAAGACATTCTTGCCATAGAGGGAGTACAGAGAAGGTTCACCGGATTGATTCCTGGGGTGGCAGGACTTTCATATGAAGAAAGACTGGATCGTCTAGGCTTATACTCACTGGAATTTAGAAGATTGAGGGGGGATCTTATTGAAACGTTTAAAATTCTAAAGGGATTAGACAGGCTAGATGCAGGAAGATTGTTTCCGATGTTGGGGAAGTCCAGAACGAGGGGTCACAGTTTAAGGATAAAGGGGAAGCCTTTTAGGACCGAGATGAGGAAAAACTTCTTCACACTGAGAGTGGTGACTCTGTGGAATTCTCTGCCACAGGAAACAGTTGAGGCCGGTTCATTGGCTATATTTAAGAGGAAGTTAGATATGGTCCTTGTGGCTAAAGGGATCAGGGGGTATGGAGAGAAAGCAGGTACAGGGTTCTGAGTTGGATGATCAGCCATGATCATACTGAATGGCGGTGCAGGCTCAAAGGGCCGAATGGCCTACTCCTGCACCTATTTTCTATGTTTTTAAATCTGAGATGAGCATCTAAGAAAATGAGATAAATTAATAAGAAAGTAATGAAAGTAAAGAGATCAAAAGATGGCTTAAATTAGGATCTACTATGTCTGATCAGTTAATAAAGGATTAATAAATGGGAAATGAAGGTATGATTTATGAAAATGATTTATGTGGTATTGTCACAAACAGACATGGAATGGACCCAAATGCGGGACACAGGCACTGAAGTACTCGGGGTAGGACAGGATGGGGATGCCATGGCATGCAAGGGGAAATGCAGGCAGTGCTGGATCCCAGCGTTTGTGGCAAATAGGAGGATCCCAGAGTTTGTGGCAGACAGGCAGAAGAGCCCCCTGGGGCAGGCGCATGACTCTTGGGCAGGGTCACCTCCCAGGCTGAAACACAGAGGCCCAGGCAAGACACAGAACCCTGGGCAGGTGTGGTCACAACTCGTAGGGAGCAATGGGTGGAAAGGGTCAGAGTCCTCAGGGCAGGCTGCATGGATCCCAGGCAGGGCCACCTCCCAGGCAGAAGCACAGAGGCCTGGGCAGGTGCAGGGCACAACCCATCAGAAACAAAGGGAGGAACGGGTAAGAGTCCTCAGGGCAGGCTACATCCTGGCAGGACCACCTCCCAGGCAAAGACAGAGGACAGGGCAAGGCACAGACACCTGGGCAGGTACAGGGCACAGCCCATCTGAGGTGAGGGGTAGGAAGGGGACCAAGTCCCCCTGCCAGGCAATGGCAGACAGCCTGGCTTCCCCAACAGAGGAAAGGGACAGGAAGGGACAGAACCACCCAAGGGGTAACAGCAACATCCTGGCTCACCCAACAGAGGCAAGGGATCAGAAGGGAGCTGGGTTCAGGGTGAGTAGTAGGACAACCAGGATACACCAGTAAATAGGGAGAAGCAAGCAGACAGCACAGGCAAGGCAAATACAGCAGAACAACAGGATCAGCACACACAAGAGAAGCAGGAAAACAAGACAAACCTGGACAGAACCAATACAGAGCAGGTCAGAACCCAGGCAGAACAGGATATAGAGCAGGCCAGCAACCAGGGCCAAACTGGATTCAGACAACCCCCAAGTAGGCTCAGTCCCCGAGCCCCTTCTAAACACCTGCCCCCTAATAGGCGACAGATGTACCTCCTTAAGCCAAGATGATCCAGTGGCTCTGGGTGACAGGAGGGCTGGCTGCATGGCCCGGAGTCCGTGGACCGGAGAAAGACCCAGAAGGCAGGCTCCAGACCGGACCCTAACAGGTATCTTTGCATATTTCTGTGGATTTCAAACAGAATAGTGAAATCTGTTGCCTGCAATTCCTAAACAACATAGAAACTTGAAACATTTCAGATAGCTATTTGAGCAGGAGGTGCTCATACAGCATGAGGCCCAGATCTATGTTTCTGAGCTTCAGGAGCAACTGGGACGTCTGCAGGGCACACAGTGGACTGAGAAATCCCTGAATGGCACAATAAATGAGAATAAATGAATGATGTTGCCTCAGTGGGTACCTTTCAATGCATGCCCAGAGGGAAAAGAACTGCAGTGAAGTTGAGGGGTGGTGGCTCAGTAAATACTGTAGTCTCAAGGAACTTAATAATGATGAAAGTCATTATTGACTCCATTGTTGAGTGTGCAACATTGATCCCAATTTCCAAAAGACTATAGGCCATAAATCATTTTAGAAGTCTTGGGTCATGTAGGATATAAGGGCTGATGTTCTATAGTAAGAGAATATAAGGCTGAAGTTAAAAAGCAAGACTTAATATGTAGTAATCCATACATTTGTACCACATTCTCATAACTGTTGAACTAATAAGTTAAAGTGTGCCTGTAAAACTGGTGTTCCCAGCATTTAGCTGGGGAACATTGCAGCTGATCTGTGAGGATATATCAGTCAAATTATCTGAAGACGAACAAAAGCAGGAAATGTCAGAAACAGCTGAGCACATCTGTGCAACAAGAAACAGTCAACAATCCTTCACTTCTCTTTCAGGTTTTCAGCAGCTGCAGTATTAACCTGTAAACTTCAGCCGTGAAAAGCAGATAAAGGTAGCAGTGAAGCAGTAGGTTGCCAAAGAAGGTCATGCATGTGAAGTATCGATCCAAGTCAAATGACTTCTGTGTATTGTATATGAATGCAAGTATTAAGGACAATGTTCATAGAATATATCCAACAAAAGGTTAATAGTGCACATCTTTTACAAAGATGTTGCCTGGATTGGGGAGCATGCTTTATGAGAATGGGTTCAGTGAACTCGGCCTTTTCTCCTTGGAGCAAAGGAGGAAGAGAGGTGACCTGATAGAGGTTTCCAAGATGGTAAGAGACATTGATCAGGTGCATAGTCAGAGGCTTTTCCCCAGGGCTGAAATGGTTGCCACAAGAGGACACAGGTTTAAGGTGCTGGGGAGTAGGTACAGAGGAGATGCCAGGGGTAAGTTTTTTACTCAGAGTGGTGAGTGCGTGGAATGGGCTGCCGGCAACAGTGGTGGAGACGGATATGATAGGGTCTTTTAAGAGGCTTTAAGATAGCTATATGGAGCTTAGTAAAATAGAAATAGCCTTCTATTTCTGAGGTAATTTCTGAGGTAGGGACATGTTCGGCACAACTTTGTTGGCTGAAGGGCCTGCATTGTGCTGTAGGTTTTCTATGTTTCTATGATAAAGTGATTGATTTACACATTGATATCTTTGGGCAGCAGCTTAAGTGGAAGTTTTTTGGGCTGAGAAAGATTATGTAAACTTAATCAATTATTTTAATAATAGAAGACGAAGTGCGGTGATCAATAGTGCTGAAGAAGCTCTGGTTTGGTAGTAGTAATCAATAAAGGAAAATGGGTGCTACAATAAAATGCAGCAATTTAAAAATAATTAGTATGGAGAGTGTGCATAATAAAATCTAGAATAATGAATAGCAAACTGAAATGAAATATAAAAGCTGGAAATTGTATAAAATTAAAGGTATTTTGCAGTGCAAGGTAAAATTACAAAAAATTCATTCAATGAAATTAAAGGAATTTATCCTTGAAATATTCAATGTGTTTACCTTTCATAAGAAACATTTCTTCTGTAAATCTAAACTAAAATAAAATTGAAAATTGCTGTGTAAGATTTGATTGAGCAAAATTTTCAGAATAATATTAAATAAAATTTGTTCTGAATCTAATTTAACATGGACATAAGGCTGTGCATTTGAATTGGATAGTGGGTGAGAACAGCTTAAGTTATAATGGAAGCTGAAACCCCAATACAGTGTGGAGGGATTTCTGTACTGTCCAACCCTCTTGAGTGGGAATGAAATCATTCAAGGAAGATGATTATCTCATGCAGAACAATGGCACTTCCCAGTATCCTGGCCAAAATTTAAATTCTGATCAATATTATTTTTAAAAAAACTGTTAATCTGTCTCATTTCTCCCCATGAGATTCTACTTCTTTGGACAAAGAATGGCAAATCTGTGGAATTCCTCGCCACAGTTAGCTGAAGCAGAGGTTGATAGATTCTTGACTGGTCAGGCAATGAAGGGAAACGGGGAGAAGGCAGACTGGGGCTGAAAGGAAAATTAGATCAGTCATGATAAAATGGCAGAGCAGACTCAGTAATTCTGTTCCTATACATTATGGTCTTATGGTCTCAAACTTGGTGCCACGCTTTTCACAAAACAATGAATATCATTGGGTGTAAAAGAGCTTAGGGTACCATAAAGAAAAGCCAGTCACTACGTAAATTCAACATCTCAGTTTTTCAAAAGTATTTAGTAGGATGTTTGGAGAAAAGCAGATATTTTACAGAGATTCAATTTTCCGGTGGCTATAGGAGAAAGAATATAGAGCTCAGAAGCTCAGATAGTGTGAATAGAATATAGAAACCAATAACACATTATGGGCCCTTCTGCCCACAATTTTGTGCCAACCATGTAACCTACTCTTGAAGCTTCCTAGAATTACCCTAGTGCATAACCCTCTATTTTACTAAGCTCCATGTACCTATCTAAAAGTCTTGTAAAAAACCCTATTGTATCTGCCTCCACTACTATCACTGGCAGTGGATTCCACACACCCACCACTCTCTGTGTGTAAAACTTACTTCCCTTCTGTACCTACTTCCAAGCACCTTAAAACAGTGACCCTTGTGTTAGTCATTTCAGCCCTGGGAAAAAGCCTCTGGCAATCCTCACGATCAATGCCTCTCATCATCTTATACACCTCTATCAGGTCACCTCTCATTGTCCATTGCTCCAAGAAAAAAAGGTCACATTCATTGAACCTATTCTCACAAGGCACGTTCTCCAATCCAGGGAACATCCTTGTAAATCTCCTCTGTGCTCTCTCTCTATAGTATCCATATCTTTTGGGATTAGGAAAATGGACCTTTTCCAGAAATTCATGGGTTAAGACTGGAGAAAATAATCAGACCAGAGCAGTACCAGATAGATGGAGAATCTGCATCGAGATTTGTATGGAAGCTAGTGTCAAAGACAACACAGAGACCAAGAAGAAGACAGACAAATGATTCCCTCTGGCTGAAGGGGATGCCATTGTACAACTTCACCCTATTAATATGAAGGTAATAGCCTGTTGCTAATTTCAACTTTTGTTTTAAAATGAATCAGAAGTACTACATTACAGATACAAAACCTCATTAGTATGGAAATCAGGAAAGACAAATAAATTACCAAAAATGTTCAAAGTAAATTTATTAAAGTATATATACATTACCATATGATTCCTTGAGGTTCATTTTCTTTCAGAATTTTCAAGGAAAAAAGAGATGTATTAAAATTTCCAAAAATCTAGTTATAAGCAAAGATGTACAAACAACCAACATGTAAAAGACAACAAACTGTGCAAATAAAATATTGAAACAGGAGTTGTAAGTAATCCCTGAAAGGGAGTCTGTGGGTTGTAGAATCAGTTCAAAGTTGCTCTAATTAAAGTTCACCACACCAATTTATAATTGGGGAATTTATTATTAATGCCCATTTAAGGTAATTAATGGTAAAATAATTTAAGTAAAATACATATATCTTCCTTACAAAATCCAACTGGAAGTTTATCCAAATTGATTAGCAAGAGTGTACTTTGATATTAAACTGCATAATTTGTTCCATGTATGTACATTATTGCTCCTGTAGTGCACAGGGTGAGAAGAAAATTAAATTATTCATATGCTAATGCCAAACCCAGTGAACTCTTCTTCAAAATTCAGTGATGAACCTTGTGATTTTAAGCTCATGCCCTTCAGACGTTCCTTTTGAAAGCGGGTATTGGGCCACATTCTTGCTGTTTGTTTATGAGGCTGAGTTGTTGGCTCGATGCTCAACCCAGCATGGAAGGAAAGTGTGCACGGAGCTGGCCATTCGAACTGGGGACCATTTGCTTTTCAGTCCAGTTGCTGATACCATTAAACCACCAGTTGGTTTTCAACCTATAGAGTAGAAGTTTATTTGTGCATGAGGATCATGAGGTCATAAGACCATAAGGTACAGGAGCAGAATTAAACCGTTTGGCCCATCAAGTCTGCTTCACCATTTTATCATGGCTATTCCACTTTTGCTCAGCCCTAATCTTCTGTCTTCCCCCCTTTATCCCTTCATGCCCTGACCAGTCCAGAATCTATCAACCTCTGCCTTAAATATATATAAAACTTGGACTCTACAGCTGCCTTTGGCACTGATTCCATAGCTTCACCACTACTTGGCTAAAGAAATTCTTCCTCATCGCCGTTCTAAAATGATGCTCCTCTATTTTGAGGCTGTGTCCTCTGGTCTTAGACTCCCCCACTATAGGAAACATCCACTCTTTCGGGGCATTTCACCACTCACTGGATGCTGCCTGGCCTACTGAGTTCCTGCAGCATTTTCACCAAACAAAAGTTTTCAATTAGCTCACCCATCATTCTTCTGAATCCTAGTGAATACAGTTCCAGGGCCAGCAAATGCTCTTCATATGACAAGTCATTCAATCCTGCAATCATTTTCAAGAAACTCGTTTGAGAATTCTCTAGTTTCAGAATTTATTTTCAAAGATAAGGGGCCCAACACTGTTCACAATACTCCAAGTGCTTTATAAAGTCTCAACATTACATCCTTGCTTTTATATTCTAATCTTCTCTTAATAAATGCTAACATCACATTTGCCTTCCTCACTACAGTCACAACCTACAAATTAACCTTGGGGAATCCTGCAATAGGACTCCAAAGTCTTTTTTTAATATTTTCTCTCCATTTAGAAAATGGACATCCCTTTCGTTTCTTCTACCAAAGTGCATGAGATATGCTTCCCAACACAATTACATCTTCCACTTCTTTGCCCATTCTCCAAAACTGCCTAAGTTTTTCTGTTCCCTTTATATTTCCTCAAAACTACTTCCCCCTCCACCTATCTTTGTATTGTCCACAATGCCATCAATTTTATCATCAAAATCATTAACATATAATGTAAAAAGAAATTGGTCCCTGTGGAACAACACTACTTACTAGTAGCCAACCAGAAAAGGTTCCCTTTATTCCCATTCTTTTCCACCTGCCGATCAGCCAACTACTTTATTCATGCTAGAATCTTTCCTGTAATACCATGGGCTCATACCTTGTTAAGCTGCCTCATGTGTGACACCTTGTCAAATGCCATCTGAAAATCCATGTACACAACATTAACTGATTCTCCTTTGTCTATCCTGCTTATAATTTCTTCAAATGCATTTAATAATTGCAATACAGGAATTCCTTAACAATCTCTCCATTACTGCTGGAAAAAGAGTAATATCGGGGGTCAATAAAGCATAAATGACCGTGAATTTTTTGACACTAGATATCTCCACCTACTAAAGGGCAGAAAGTTAAATTTGTCTGCTTTTTTTAAAGGTAAATTAAGCACACATAAATAAAACATATATATGTAACCTTAATAATTATTATAGGACTAGAATCAGAGGACTCTGTGCACTGATTGGTTTCTCTACTCCACACATACACTTGGAAAGAGGCAGTGCTAAATTGCACCAAATCACAGAATGGGTGAAATAGAGAGTGGGATCAAAAATATATAATAGTGGCCTGCAGTCTTCTCCTGTTTTCCTGCACTAAGCCTCTCCCTCTCCTACTATCCCCTGGCCCACCCACATCTACTTCCTCATCCACCCTGTTCTGTTCCATTCTCTTTTTCTCCTTGTCATTCACCCTCCCTCTTTCTTGTCTATAGCTTGTTTACTCTTTGGCTTGATGGGGTGAATATTCCTTTTGCCTGGGATATTGAGAAACAAGGTTCGCAGTCTCACTGTAAGGAGTCAGCTACTCTGGAGAGTGATGAAAATACATTTGTTCACTTAGAGGGCAGCATATCTTTGGTATTCTCTATCCAAAAGGGCTGCTAATGCTCAGGCGCTCAAAGAGAAGGGAAGAATTTATAGGCTTTTAAGAATTAAAACAGCATGAACCATACCACTACTGCTGCACATGTAAGGACTAGTTCTGTGTCACCGTCACCACTGCACACTGCCTACCCTGCATGCTTTTCGCGTGTGCCTGTTTTGCAATGGGACTGTGGGAATGAAGGTTTCATTATGCTTAATGCATGCTGTAAAGAATTGATTACAAATCACGATTCATTTGTGTCCTGAAGGAGAGCTTCTACTAAAAAAAATCTAACATTTGAATGAAATTCTTCTTGATATTTCATGAAACCTCATTTCTGCCACAGAATATTTGCACTGTTTAAGCAGGAACTATGGTGCATTAATTCAATGTGTTCTTAGTCAGAAATCTTCAACATATGGACAATTACAATTGATGTGGACAGTTGTGAGAGACCACTTTCTGTCTTAAAGAAAATGAAGTATAATGAGATAAACTGTTATATTTAACAAACAAGTGATCTTTCACGTAATGATCTTCATAACACTTAAATAGTCCTGACTGCAAAATTATTCCATTCCTTCTGCATTAGAACCCAAATATATTACTGCTCGTACTGTATAACACACACAGTGATGCCAAAAGAAGCCTCGCGTTTTGTTTCTTTCATTCTTACTCTCCTTAATCTGAAGTTTAAAGCTTGTTAGATCTTTAACTATTCCCAGTTCCAATGACCCTTGACATTACAATTGTTGCTCTATCCCCTTGCCTGACTTGCTGAATATTTCCAACATCTTTTATTTTTATTTCACATTTTCCAGAATTCACAGTGTACTGTTCTTTTGGGATGTTATGAATTTGTGTTTAGACTTTCTAGGATGAAAGCCTAAAGCTTTCACAAAGATCTGAACAAAGAAAACATAACTTCATGTTTTGCCACCCATACTGCACAGAGATCATTACTTATGCAGGGTTATAGACATAAGAGTTTTACTTTTAAAATTATGCTCCTGCCAGATATATCTTAGCTTGTGAAAGCTATTTTTAACCTAGTATATACTTTGAAGGATGTTTTATTGTCTGCAATGTATGTTCCAGCTGTTATCAGGGTGATCCGCAGCTGTAGTAGAGATATCTTTACAGTCAACTGCAAATTCTGTCAGAAATATTGTAACCATTGTTCGCAAACTGCACTAAAACTATTTTTTGTAAGTTTAATATGTTGTCAATACTTTATAATTGAAGCAATCATGAGAATAGTCCATTTTTCTCCATAAAACTATGTTGGGTATTCGATTTTCTAGTAATCATATGGCAATTTATCTCTCAATCTGTGATATCTTGAATGCTTGTACATTTCTAAATAATCACAATGCTCATCTATTTGACACTGAATCTATAAAATAGTTAAGTCAACAACAAATGAAATAAATGCCAAGAAAGCTAATACAGGAGAAAAGTAATTGGTGAAGCTCTGACATTTCTTTTTAATAAAATTTTATTTGTACACGATGGACTAAATGGTCTATTTCTAACTAGAACATCTCTGTGACTCTGATCAAATAATGTAGATCAATAATACCCAATTGCATGTCACTTCACTGTCCAAATGCATAATTGGTAAATGGGATGGTTTTTCTTATTTTGCTCACATGATAAAGACATTCTGACTGCTGGGCTATGGGAAAGTTAGCTTACAAAGAGTGTTCTACAGAACAATAATCATTTTTATTAAGCTACATCAGAATCCACAGAGGAAAATTCAGATCTTTCAGATGTCTCGGTTTGTAGAATCCCAAGCCAACATGAAGGATTGTTAGTATGTCAAGCAAAGCCTTGACAGCCGTTGAGCTGTACCAGCTCCACCTTGTTATTATTGCACAATAATAGTTGTCTTACATTTTCTATGGAGGCAATTTTTCTGGTCTCAAATTTGACATGGCTATTCATCAATTACTTCACTAAAAATGTACCTCTCTATACCTCAGTGCTCAAGATTACAGGATTCTGATGCTGCTAGAGAGGTAGGATTTGCCACCTTGTGACTCTCATCTACATGTGCTCACTATTTTGGGAAGATTCTGTTTCGTTCTGATGAGGTTGACTGACTGTCAGAGCCAAGATCAAGTTTAATATCGCTGACATATTGTACGTCTTCCTGAATCTTGTTACTACTGGTTGAAATTTTATTGTTTTCTATTGTTTTCCAAGGGGCTGGTTAAGACTTCTGTGGAACCTTATGCTTGAGAGTGCATAAGATTGCATTTTTCTACTATAAATACAGTATAAATGATGCAAAATATTTATAAATGACTCCCTTCAAGTGCTTGAGCTAAGTCCATTCTTCTGATGCTCTGTTTTTCCTATGTCTCTCTGCTGTGCATAGAAAATTCCTAATGAACTGCATAAACCAGTGACTTGAGTTTGAATGTTATTGTAGGCAGCAAGTTAAGCTGTTGTGCCATATAAATTGCAGTGTTTCAAACTGAGCAAAATACATGAAGTCAATTAGTGCCACATTAACATTTGCTGAGGATTAAAGGTTTCAAGTAAAAATATCACCACTTTAATCTCTTGGAGGAGCCACATGCTCAGTAGAAATATCTAAAAGGAGGATAATTTGATCCTGTCTATGTATTGCATTTACTTCAACCTTCTGTCAAGTAGGAAGTGAAATATTAAGCA
This sequence comes from Hypanus sabinus, assembly GCF_030144855.1. Lineage (NCBI taxonomy): Eukaryota > Metazoa > Chordata > Chondrichthyes > Myliobatiformes > Dasyatidae > Hypanus > Hypanus sabinus. The sequence continues at coordinate 47,006,257 of NC_082715.1, forward strand.
AAAATTCTCTATTCGTTGTGCTGTTGCTCTATAATTAGCACTAAAATGTTTTTCTATGTGTGATCATAGTCCCTACTGCTAGTGAACGCACTTGGATTTCTGCATTCCAATTTGACTAATAAAAACATATTAAAACTAAATCAGAAACAAAGTTTAATATCTTGATTAGTCATGATATACAGAGATTCAAGGAGAAGCAGAATATTGAGGCTGAGGGGGAAAATAGATCAGCCTTGATGAAATGGTGAAGGAGACTCAATGGGCCAAATTGTCTAGTTCTGCTCCTATATTTTATATATATATATAGAAGGAGCTGCTCCTAAAACATTGAGTGTGTATCTTCAGGTTCCTGTTCCTCATGGTAGCAATGAGAAAGGGGTAAGTTGTAAACGAAGGGTTATCCTTAAAATAGATGCCACCATTTTGAGGCATTGCATTTTGACAATGTCCTTGAAGCTGGGGAGGCTAGTTCCCATGGTGGAGCTGGCTGAGTTTGCAACCTTCTGTAGCTTTTTCTGATACTGTAGAGTGATCCTCTATTAGAATGCTCTGTAGAAATTTGCTGGTGACATACCAAATCTCCTCAAATTAAAATGAAATATAGCCGCTGTCATGGCTTCTTTGTAAGTGCATCGAGCAATCTGTTGGGCCCAGGACAGATCTTCAGATGTGCTTGGATCTACTCTCCCTTTATACTGCTAATTGCTCAATGAGGACTAGTGAGTGTTCCTTGACATTCTCTTCCTAAAGTCCACAGTCAATTCCTTTGCTTTTCTGTTTCAGTGAAAGGTTATTGTTATGACACTACTCAACTGAGCAAAATCCAAAATAAAAATGCAGAAAATCTGAAGCAAAAAAAAACCTGAAAATGTTGTAAACATTTACTAGGTCAAATGGTGTATGTGAATAGAGAAGAATAATTAACATTTCAATAACACAGACAGAAAGCTGGAGGAACTCTGCAGGCCAGACAGGATCCATGGAAAAGAGTAAACAGTCAAGATTTTGGGCTGATATCTTTCATTAAGCCTGGATAAAAAAAATGATGTCAGGTGGATGGTGAGGTGGTAGGTGAGGACAAGAGGAAGTGGTGGGAGGATAGGGTCAGGGCAGACGTGCACATCTCTTGAATTCCATACATGACTACCCTCACTGACCACCCCACCACCCTTTCTGTCCAGCGCACAATTCTCTGTAACTTCTGCCATCTCCAATGGGATCCCAACAACAAGCAAAACTTTCACTCTCCCCCCGCCCCAACTTTTTGCTTTCTGCAGGGATCAATCCCTTAGTGATTCCATTGTCTATTCATCCCCCCACTGATCTTCCTCCAGGCACTTATCCTTGCAAGCAAAACAAGTGCTATACCTGCCCCTACACCACCTCCCTCACCACCATTCAGGGCACCAAGCAGCCTTTCTGGGTAAGGCATCACTTCAACTGTATCCATTGCAGCCTCCTGTATATCAGTGAGACCCAAGTTAGATTGGCAGGTCGATCAGAGGTATGAGAGAGGATCCAGACAAAGATGATTGAAAGGGTGATGAGCAGGGATGATGACAGAACAGCAATATCTGGAGTTTCTGGGAGAAATTGGAAGGAGCTGAATAGACACAGTACTTCCAAAGAAGAAGTGTTCTAAAAATAGGGTGTCACAACGGTGACCAACAAGGTAAGTCAAAAACAACCTAAAAACAAAAGAAAGGACATAAAATAGAGCAAAAGTCAATGGGTAGTTCGGGGATGGGAGAAGCTTCTTTAAACCAACAGAAGACATCTAAAATGCCATAAGTAAGGAAAAGATGAAGTATGAAGCTAGCCAATAATATCAAAGAGGACGCCAATATTTTTTCAGATTTATAAAGAGTAAAAGAGGGGTGAGAGTAGCTATCAGGCCGTGTGAAGATTATGCTGGAGAGGTAGTAAAGGGACAAGGAAATGGCAGACGAACTGAATATATACTTTGCATCTGTCTCCACCATGGAAGACACTAGTGGTGTGGTGGAACTTTAACAGTATCATGAGGCAGAAGTGCTATTACTAGGGAGAAGGTACTTGGGAAACTGTAATGTCTGAATGTGGATGTCAGATGGACTACACCCCAGGGTTCTGGGGAAATTCTACTGATTTTTCACTAGATTCTGGAGTGATTCCAGATGACTCTAAAGTTGAAAAAGTCATTCTACTCTTCAAGAAGGGAGGGAGGCAGAAGTAAAGAAATTATAGTCCTGTTAGCCTGACCTCAGTAGTTGGGAAGATGTTGGAGTCGATTGTTAAGGAGGAGGTCTCAGGGTACATGGAAAATCATGATAAACTAGGCCAAAGCCTGTATGGTTTCTTTAAGGAAAAATCTTGCCTGACAAATCTGTTGGAGTTCTTTGAGGAAATAGCAAGCAGGATAGACAAAGGAGAATTGGTGAATGTTGTGTACTTGGGTTTTCAGAAGGCTTTTGACAAGGTGCCACATATAAAGCTGCTTATAAAGTTAAGAACCCATGGTATTATGGAAGGATACTAGCATGGATAAAGCAGTGGCTGATTTACAGGAGGCAAAGAGTAGGATTAAAGTGGCCTCTCCCGGTCGGCTGCTGCTGGCAAGTGGTGTTCTACAATGGTCAGCATCGAGACTGCATCTTGTTATGTTATATGTCAGTGAATTGGATGACAGAATTGATGGATTTGATGCAAAGTTTATGGATGATACAACGATGGGGGAAGAGTCAGGTAGTTTTGAGGAAGTAGAGATGCTACAGGCAGGCATAGATATATTAGGGGAATGGGCTACAAAATGGCAAGTGTATGGTCATACACTTTGGTAGAAGAAATAAAAGGGTAGATTATTTTCTAAATTCAAAAGAACTGAGGTGCAAAAAGACTTGTAAGTCCTTGTGCGGGATTCCCTAAAGGTTAATTTGCAATTTATTCTGTGGTGAGGAAGGCAAATGCGATGTTAAGGTTCAGATTAAGAGGACTAGAATATAAAAGCAATGATATAATGTTGAGGGTTTATACAGCACTGGTGAAGCCTCAGTTGGAGTATCATAAGCTGTTTTGGACCCCTGATCTTAGAAAGGATGCACTGACACTGGAAAGGATTCAAAGTAAGTTCACAGAAAATGATTCTAGGATTGAACAAGTCATATGAAGAGTGTTTGATTGTTCTGGGCCTGTATTCACTAAAATTCAAAAGAATGGGGGTGACCTCATTGAAATCTCTTGAATGGTGAAAGGCCTATATAGAGTGGATGGTTCCTGTGATGGGAGAGTCTAGTACCAGAGGACACAACCTCAAAACAGATCAGCATCTTTTGTAAATGGAGATAAGGAGGAGTTTCATTAGCAAGAGAGTGGTGAATCTGTGGAACTTGTTCACACAGGTGGCAGTAGAGGCCAGGTAATTTATCCTATTTAAGGTGGAGTTGTATAGTTTCCTGATTAGTCAGGGTGTGAAAGGTTAAGGGGAAAAGGCAAGGAAAGGAGGTTGTGAAGGAAAATGAATCAACCATGATGAAATGCAGATTAGAATTGATGGGCCAGATGGCCTAATTCTGCTCCTATCTCACGGTCTTATGGAGTTATGGTTATGCATTCTGGAAAAGATGGTAGCAAATTAAACCAAGCTAATGTAAGTAATTTGAAGGTTATATTGTTACAATAATTACGAGTAGAAAACTACTCAGACTGCAAGGGAGAGTTAATTAGAACAAAAATAGTCTCATGTGAGACTATGAACTGAAAAGCAATGTCACAGGATAAACAAAGATGTAATTTAGGCACAAAAAAAACTGGTCCACAGATCCTCCCGGATGTGCAGCTGGTCAGGGGAGGAGTTATTATCTAAACAAGATGCTGGAATTGCTGTCAGGCAAGTCCAGCATAAAATCATAATTGATGATCACACCCACAGAGTAAAATAGATTTTCAATGATTTATTGTAGAACTTTAAAAAGCATTTATATCTATTGTAATGCAAGTAAAGTATTGGTAGATTTCTGGAACAGTTAAGCATTTTTGATCTCTTACTCAAAGTGCTCCCTTGTTACATTAACATAGGCCAGAGTAAGTCTACTTGTTTTAGAACTTCATTGGAGTTCTCTTTCCTGTCCCTGCTTTGATCTAAATGATAATTAGAAGGCAACTTGGCCACAAGGGAACACCAGACATTGAGTGTGGGTAAACATAAAAAATCAATCCAACACTTGCCACTGTTATTATGCTTCCTACTTCTGCCCTGACTTCTGTCTTTGAACTCCTCCATTGTTCCTATGGATGCTTGGGGAACAGAATTTCATCACGTCATTGAGTCATACAGCAGACAAACAATGTGTCAGTCCATCTGGTCCAAACTTCCCATTGAGTACCTATCTACATTAATCCCATTTACTACTGCTTGGCCCATAGTTCACCATACATTTGCGATTCAAGAGCCTATCTAAATACTTAAATGTGAGAGCATCTGTGTCCATGCTCATTTAGGCAGTGTCTCCTAGATTTTTATTGCTTTCAAGGTGGAAAAATTCCTCGAATCCACTCTAGAATTCTTACTCCATTAATGTACCCTTCAGTTTTTTGACACCTCTGCTGTGGGGAACAATTTCCTATCTACTGTGTCTTTGCCTCCTTACTTTTTGACTACCCCATTGCACTTTCTATGCTCCTGAAAGGTTCTCTTTTTTTTTAGTTCTCTATCCTTGTTACATGTTTTAGTTCTATTTAAATCTAGCCTTTGATATCACTTGGCATCCAGGGTTTCTTGGACCTTTTATTCTTATAGGAAATTGTTGGCTTTTATTATTTCACTTTTGAGTTACTCCCACTTGTCTGATGTCAACCTACTTGCAAGTAGCTGCTCCCAGTGAAAACATTCTTTGTGATAATGAACTTGTCCTTCCTACACTTCATACACTATCTGCGTCCCTTTTCACACACCTTTTAAATTTAGAATTATGTTCCCTATGCCCAAAGTGCTCCCATTAAAACTGCAATAATTTATCTGGTTATGTTCCCTAAGAATAGGTCCAGTGCTGCCCCTTCAATAGTTGAACCTAGCCTCAAAGAGATATTCTAAATGCATGTCCAAATTTTCACCCCTACCTGCCTTTCATGTTAAGGCAATCTCAGTTAATACAGGGAAAACTGAAATCCCCTTCTACTAAAACTCTATTATGCTTAGATCTGTGATTTGTTTATATACCTGGTCCTCTATCTCCTATTGATGGAACATCTGTAGTATACCACCAGCAAGGTTTACACACTGTTAGCCAATATATTCATTTCCCATATAGTCACATTTAATTCTCAGGCCTCAATATTCAACAATTTCAGATAACCAGCTTTTTCTTTTTGTATCAGAAGTGGGCAGGTCTGATCTTAGGTTATGCATATACCTCATTTCTTCTCTTCTTTACTACCTGATCTAATGAATTTCAAAACCCCCTTTCTTCTGAATTCCCTTATCTATCCCTATTTTCACTTTTCCAGTGATGGATTTATCCATCTCTATAAGATGACATCTATCGTTTTACGTCACCCGTTAAACCGTATAACAGATGCTTCCTTTGCTCTCTCCCCCTTTCTGCAAATCAATACAAGTTTGATTCCTTACTTTTCAAATTGTGATGAAAGGAGATCATCCTGGGATGATACCTCTCCACATTCAAACGTATCTCAGGGAATAAATAGGGGAAGAGCAATTACATTTATTATCTTCTACTTTGAAGTTAAATGAGTTTTTTAAGGCTTCAGTCAGTGATTGGCAACCATAGATTGCAATTATGTTCTGAGGCCAATCCATTGTGCCTTGGCTGACTTAGTTTGGGACAACAGATCTGCTTTATTTTGCAACATTTTATGGTGCTGTAAGGATTTTCTTTGACATTTATCTTCACATAACCATTGTGAATTGGTTGAGCAAAACATTTTTCCTTCAGAATTTAAAACCTAGAAATTGGATTTCACTTGTTTTTGATGAGCTAAATGTACACTCTTTTATCCTATAATGAAATCAGCAGTCAACAAAATAAAAACAATTGTGAAACTGGCACCATGTGTCTTCAAGTTATCACTACTTCAATTCCTTGCCACTTAGAAACACAAAAACATGACCCATGCATTTACTGACAACGTTCCTCTGCCAAACTCAGTTATTGTAACATTGATTCTCTTTCCACTGGGGAGTGGTACAGCTCGGTTACACTTATCCATAGCAGTCACGAAGGGGACATTGAGGATTATACATCAAGGGAAATAATGGAAAATATTGGGAGGATAGGGAGTAGATGGAGGGCAATGAGAAGAAGAATGAAATGGCTTACTGGACTCCTGACGGAACATCAATCAGGCAATGTGCTGCTGTGACTGCTGCAGATTGCACTCCTATGCATTTCAGTGCTGGGGCTGCAATCTGCAGCAGTCACAATAGCACATGGTATGATTGATGGATAGATTCTTCTGTTTCAGAAATATATACCACATATAGTTCATGTTTTTCACTGTGCTATCAATCCAATACATTCTTATACAATGCATCAATGCCATTCACATCAATGCACACTATGAAGCATTTGAGTGGCTGACACAGAGGACCCAAACCTTCAGTAACCTTCAGTAATCTTTGTGGAGGCTGCATTAAGCTTTATTCGATCCCGTAGCATGTCCCTGCACAGTGCAGAGATGCATTGATCTGTCTGCATACTAAAGGAACTCAACGCTCAGTGAAGATAAGAATCAATGCCTCAACAGGGACCCTTTAAGTTACAGATCTGACTTCCTCTGCAATTTTCTTTATGGTTAATTGTGAGTGAATAATGATCACAACCTGTCAATATGATTTCTATTTGTAAATCGGGATTAAACATCACTCATGTTGTACAATGGGCCAATAACACTCAAAATGGGGTGAATTATGCAAGAAAGCCCTGATCCAATTTCCAAATAGAGGCAAACACTTTAAAACCTGTGTAAAATGAATTTATGCATAAAACAGGCAAAAGGGGATTCAATGTCAAAGCTGAACTTTGTAATAATGATTCATTTTGCTGAAGAGCTTTACTTTTTTTCTTTTCTGGTCCTATTTTATAGAAACAATTAGACTGGAGTTATTTTGCATCTAAATTACAATCGCGATGCAAATTAATTTCAAAGGAAAGAGAAAGGAAGCAAGTGTATTGCATGGGCTACTGCAGTTTTCAGTTAAATTACTCTAATTAGTTCCCAGGTGATATATAGCAGTGCCTGCAGTTAAAAAAAAAGCAAAGGCAAGAAAAACATCAATCTCAATTAAAGATAAAAGTTACACCTTCTGGAATATACTTGCTTGGCAATCTTTTCTCTTCCTGCAGACTTCCACTGAACAATTATTTTTTTAAATGAGTAGTGAATAACGAAAATCTAATAAAGTAATTTTAATGGATTAAATGCAAAAATAGAAGATGTGAAAAAAGCACCAAAAATTCCTTTAATGTTATTGTTTTGCTATCCTTTGCATTCATTTTCTCCTGGTGCAAAAAATGTATTTGAAATAATTCACTTTACATTTAGATATTTGGAGTGCAGAAACATGGATATCTTATTACAGTTGCTTGGGTCCTTAGTGAAACCTCACATGAGATATTGTGTATTTTTTTCTTTGGGCTCCCTACTTAATACAACTGGGCGCGTGGCCAAGTGGTTAACGTATTGGACTAGTGATTTGAAGGTCGTTAGTTTGAGCCTCAGCCAAGGCAACGTGTGTGTCCTTGAGCAAGGCACTTAAACACACACTGCTCCTGCACGTTTATAGCTCGGCGGTGGTTGGTGCAGTACGGACAAGATAAGGAAAGATGAAGTTTCACCAGACTGATACCTGAGATGGTGGGTCAATTGTATGAGGAGAGATTGGACTCGCTGGAGATTAGAAGATCGAGGCATTTCAACAAAACATATAAACTCTGGCTGGATTCCTCTGGCTGTGGAGTCTAGATGCTGGGATGAAATCAGGACATTGGCAAGATATTTTGTTCTGAGGTAAGGGGAAATTTCTTCACTCAGAGGTGGTAAACTTGTGGAATTCTCTTCCACAAAAGTCCAAAGTTCCAAATATATTTAAGAAACAGAAAAATTCCTAAATGCAAAGGACTTTAAGGCAGGGGCTCCCAAACTTTTTATGCCATGGACAACACCATTAAGCAAGGAGTCTGTGAACCCCAGGTGGGGAACAGTTGCATTAAGGGGTATGGGGAGAAGATGGGAATGCAGCACCAAGACATGATCAGCAATAATCATGCTAAATGTTGGAGCAGACTTCAAAGGCCAGATGGGGTACTCCTGCTCCCATTTTGTGGTTTTATTTCCCTATGGTCACTCTGTAATTTTTTTCAACTTGAAATACAATTAAGTGCTCATCTTTCCAACCTTGATGAAGATCTTTTCCCCAAAATGTCACTGTTGTTTCTTGCCTCACCGACACTGCCTGATCAGTATTTCTTTTGTTTCAAATTTCTAGAATGTTTTTCGTTGATTCAAGCACAAAAAGAGTAGAATCAAGAAAAATATCAATGGGCCGTTTTTAAGGAAAGAAATGTGTCTGGCAGATATACTTCAGAAGAAATATTCCAGGCAGTTCCTTCTGTCCAAAAGCCAACATCATTGTAAGTTTAGCTACTCTGAGTTTTATTCCACTGTAAGGCTGTCATTTAATGTCTTCTGTTAAGATGGTGTCATGCTGTGGCTTCTATGGGGCCAACCAAAGATGCTATTGTCTTTTTTTAAATTTACCTTTTTCAATTACAAGGCCCTGCTGGATATGAAGATCTTGAAGTACTGCAGGTCTTCCACATCACATTGGCAGAGAAACTGAAGGAACTGGGCTTGCTGCGAATTGAGCTGCTGCCTGGGTCAGAGATTTGTCGGAGTGGGTGCGTGAAGGAGATGTGCAGTCTAGCAGTGGGTGATGGTTTTAATTGCTTTTCTTGTGTTCGCTGCTCCCTGTTGGGCACTGTTAGTGTGGAATGCTGCAGGTCTGATTCAACATTTATTGGCAGACAGTGGGGGTGGATGGCAAGAGAGCTGCACAGCCTCCATTGTAGTGAGATCCAGGCCTCCAGCCGCAATGTCGCCTGCTTGCAGTTGCCCAGGACAGAGGTGTCGCCATTGGTGTGCTCCGCCAGAGTGTAAGAGGCGGTGTGGCACAGCATGAATGCTGGAGTTGGTGCTGTTCTCTAGTGTTTGCTTGATAGAAGACAAGCTGTATTGTGTTTGACTGCTGCAACATTCATGGACTCAAGGACTAGGACTATCTATTTTTTGTGTGACTTTATTTTAATGCTATATTGCATGTCTATGCATGCCTTGTACTGTGCATGGCTGTTGAAGTTGTGTTTTGCTCCTTGGCCTTGTAGTAAATGTTGTTTCATTTGGCTGTATTAATTGGTATTCACGTACGGTGGAATGACAATTAAACTTGAATTTAAATTTTCCTCTAACACTGAAACATCTAGTTTTATAGGCATCCTTTAGTCTTGTGAGACCATGGATTTGCGCTTTGGAAGATTTTTCCAGGGCGTAGGCCTGGGCAGGGTTGTATGGGAGACCGGCAGTTGCCCAAGCTGCAGGCCTTCCCCTCTCCGCGCCACCGATGTTGTCCAAGGGAAGGGCACTAGGAGCTAAGCAGCTTGGCGCCGGTGTCATCACAGAGCAATGTGTTGTTAAGTGCCTTGCTCAAGGACACAAACACGCTGAGGCTCGAACCAGTGACCTTCACTTTACTAGTCTGATGCCTTATCCACTAGACCATGCGCCCGCACAAATAAATGCTCCAATATCTCTAGAATGCAGATACAGCTCCGTTAGCCCATCAATTCCATGCCAACCAGCTAGTTTTCATTTCCTTCATTTGGCCCATATTCTTCCAGGCCTCACCCAGTATGTACCTATGCAGGGTGCTTCTCAAGTTACACAATTTTACCTGCCTCAGCTACTTCCTCTGACAATCACCATCTTCTGTGTGGAAAAAAATTACCCCTCAGGTCTCTCGAATCTTTGACTTCTCCAGCGCGTTCAACACCATCCGCCATGCTCCGCTGGGTGAGAAGCTGACAGTGATACAGGTGGATGCTTCCCTGGTGTCATGGATTATTGATTACTAGACTAGAAGACCACAGTATGTGCGCTTGCAACACTGTGTGTCAGACAGAGTGGTCAGCAGCACTGGGGCTCCACAGGAGGCTGTCCTGTCTCCCTTTCTCTTCACCATCTACAACTTGGACTTCAGCTACAACACAGAGTCTTGCCATCTTCAGAAGTTTTCTTATGACTCTGCCATAGTTGGATGCATCAGCAAGGGAGACGAGGCTGAGTACAGGTCTACGATGGGAAACTTTGTCACATGGTGTGAGCAGAACCATCTGCAGCTTAATGTGAAAAAGACTAAGGAGCTGGTGGTGGACCTGAGGAGGGCTAAGGCTCCGGTGACCCCTGTTTCCATCCAAGGGGTCAGTATGGACATGGTGGAGAATTACAAATACCTGGGGATACGAGTGGACAATAAACTGGACTGGTCAAAGAACACTGAGGCTGTCTACAAGAAGGGTCAGAGCTGTCTCTACTTCCTGAGGAGACTGAGGTCCTTTAACATCTGCCGGATGATGATGAGGATGTTCTACAAGTCTGTGGTAGCCAGTGCTATCATGTTTGCTGTTGTGTGCTGGGGCAGCAGACTGAGGTTAGCAGACACCAACAGAATCAACAAACTCATTTGTAAGGCCAGTGATGTTGTGGGGGTGGAACTGGACTCTTTGATGGTGGTGTCTTAAAAGAGGATGCTGTCCAAGTTGCATGCCATCTTGGACAATGTCTCCCATCCACTCCATAATCTACTGGTTAGGCACAGGAGTACATTTAGCCAGAGGCTCATTCCACTGAGATGCAACACTGAGTGTCATAGGAAGTCATTCCTGCCTGTGGCCATCAAACTTTACAACTCCTCCCTCGGAGTGTCAGACACCCTGAGCCAGTAGGCTGGTCCTGGACTTATTTCCACTTGGCATAATTTACCTATTATTATTTAACTATTTATGGTTTTATATTGCTATATTTCTACACCATTCTTGGTTGGTGCGATTGTAATGAAACCCAATTTCCCTTGGGATCAATAAAGTATGTCTGCCTGTCTGTCTATCTGTACACGCCTTCTAGTTTTGAACTCCACTTCTCTGGAGAAAAGACTATTACCATCTGCCTTATCTGTGCCCTCAACTTTAAACACTCTATGACCTCTCCCTATAGCAGAGGACTGCTAATCCTGGCAACGTCCTTAGCTTTTTTTGCTCTCTTTCTAGTTCAACCCTGTTTTTCTTAATCACACTGACCAGAACAGTACTCAGTAATCCAAGTGCAGCTTCACTTGTACTACTTGTACATGTATGCGTACATAACTTGTACATGTTCCAATTCACATATTTAGTACTCTGACAGATAGAGGCCAGTGTGCAAATTCCTTTTCAGTCCCCTGTCTACCTGTGACACTTTTAGTGAAGTATGTGTTATGTTTTCAAACTCTAAAACATAAAAACTAATTGAAATGGAGAAGCAAGGAACTGTGAATAACTCGTGTATGTTAGTTTTGTTTTCTCTTTAAGCGAGGTGTGCACTTATTATGTGGTAGCTTCACGACGTATGCTATTCATGTATTTTTACATATAAAGTATAATCCGTAATTAATTATTTAAAGAAGTAAAGAATGCTTACTCAGACAATATATTTTATATATTACTCAAATATTACTGAAATATTAAACACTATAGCTTGCTCTTATACTCCGAGCATCTTCTGTTCCATTACACTCCCTTACCATTTATCGTACAAGTCCTACTCTGGGTTGACTTTCCAAAATGCATCACTTCATACCTGCATTGAAATTTATGTATCACTTCTCAGCTCACTTTCTTAACACGCCAAGATCCCCCTGAACATGTACCTACAAACATTTACCAGGCATCCCCAAACCAAAAGCTGTGGATGAACCAGGAGGTACATTGTCTACTGAAGGCTAGGTCTGTGGCATTCAAGTCTGGTAATTCAAGTCTGGTAATGTCCCAGAAAACCAGGTACGATATGTGGAGGGCTATTTCCAGGATGAAAAGACAATTTTGAAAGAGGTTGGAGGCAACATCGGATGTACAACAACTCTGGCAGGATTTGCAAGACATTACTTCCTACGAAACAAAACCCAAAAGCATAAATGGCAGTGATACTTCACTACCAGATGAACTCAATGCCTGTTATGCCCACTTTGAAAGGGAGAATATAACTACAGTTGTGAAGATCCCTGCTGCATCTGATGACCCTGTGATTTCTGTCTCAGAGGCTGATGATGGTACAAATCTTTCATAGGAGTCTATACAATTTATTGCCTAGCCTCCCCTCCACCACAAAGTCCAATTATGTACTCAGTCAGGGCCTGGGAATTTATCTACCTTAACATGCTATACGGCTACAAATATCTCCTCCTTCATAACATGAATGTCCACCAAAATATCATTTGTTTCCTGTATCTCTTGAGGCACCATGACTTTTTCTTTACCAAGGAGAAATAGTCCTTAAACATCTCACCCATCTCCTGCAGTTCAAAACATAGATACTCCTGCTGGTCTCCAAGAGGACCTGCCCTCTCACCAGCCATACTTGCTATCAAACCTCTTGTGATTTTCCTTAATCTTACCTGTCAGGTCCAAATCATACCCTCCCTCTTTGCCCTTCTGATACCTCTCTTAGGAGTATTCTTAATATTTTTTACTCATCAAAGGATCCAATCATCCTTGACCTCCTAAGCCCACTCTATGCTTCCTCTTTCTTGAGCAGAACTTCAGTATCCCTCATCAGCCAAGGTTCTCTGAGCTTGCTAGGTTTACTGTTCACTCTCGTAGGAACCTGCTGCCTCTGGATGTTGAAATTACTCTTAAACGCCTCTCACATGTCATTCATTCCTTTTGCTTTACCTATTCTCTGTTAGATCCTGCTTACTATCCCCAAAGATAGCACTGCTGTAGTTTAGGACTCTAAACTGTGGACTTGTTCTATCCTTTTCCATCAATATCTTAAAACTAATAAAGTAACAGTCAATAGAGCGAGAATGTTCCTTGACTGTCCCTCAATTCTTTACCCTGCCTCATTCCCTAAGAGGATGTCCCATACTACACATTCCCCAGCAGGGCCCTATATATATTGACCCAGGAAAATTTACTGACATACCTCACAAATTCCATCCCATTTAGGCCTTTAACATATTGGGTGGTCCAATCAATACAGCAGAAAGTAAAATCTCACACTAACACATCCTGACTTCCCACATCTTGAAAAAGGAGCATTCCACTGTACTAGCATTGAATCAAGTATTGCAGTTCAACAATGAAATAAACCTGACCTGTACCTCCTCACAAAGTTTAAAGTTCAAAGTAAATTTATTATCAAAGTACAAGTATGTCACCATATACAACCCTTATATTCAGTTTCTTCAGGCCATTCATAGTAAATAGGAAGAATCACAATGAAATCATTGAGAAACCCTACAGGACAGAGATGGACAAACAACCAATATGCAAAAGACAACAAACTATACAAATACAAAAGTAAAGATTGAAAAAAGATAATTAAAATAATAAATAAATAAGCAATAAACGTCGAGAACATGAGTTGTAGAGTCCTTAAAAGTGAATCCATAGGTTGTGGCAACACACACAGAAAGCTGAAGGAACTCATCAGGCCAGGCAGCACCTACAGGAAAGAGTAAACAGTCAACATTTTGAGCTGAGACCCTTCATCAGGACCAGAGGGAAAAAAATGAGGAGTCAGGGTAAAAAGGTAGGGGGAGGGGAGGAAGAAGCATGGGATGTTAGGTGAAAGTGGGATTAGGAGGGTACCCTGACAGAATATAAGGCGTTGCTCCTCCAACCTGAGTGTGGCCTCATCATGACAGTAGAAGGCATGGACTGACATGTTGAAATGGGTTCTTGGTGTGGCCTCCTGTATATCGATGAAAACTGACAAAGATTGGGAGATTGCTTCACCGAGCACTTACGCTCCAGCCACTAGAAAAAAAGCGGGATCTCCCAGTGGCCGTCCATTTTAATTCCACTTCCCATTCCCATTTAGTCATGACAGTTCATGGCCTCCTCTATTGTTGAGATGAGACCACTCTCAGCCGATTTGGAATTTGTTTATTGACAGCAAAATTAGATTAAATGTTGTTGATTATAAGAACAGTCTGAACTGCTGTATCTGTTTCTCCTTTTGCTCTACCTGCTACCCACTGTGTAACTGATGGCAGGAGCCAGGCTATCATGATGGTGAGGTTATACGGCACACAGCAAGTCACTGTGAATCATAATCACTGGCAAGTATGGCAGAGGCCCAAGAAATCAAACTACTATTTGAACTTGCCAATGATCTGCTGTACCATCTGGCTGCTGGGGTAACATCTGGGCTGTAGAACAGATCCAGCAATCAATCCATTGTCTTGGTGTTTCAAATGCAGAAGGAAGAGCATACTGCCTCAGACAGAAATACATTATAACCTTTCACAGGATACTGGGCATTATCCATCAGGAGACATGGCTAATGAACACCCAACAGCAGGACAGTTAAGGAAAAAAAATCCCTAATAGTTGTAGTTATATTCTAAGTTAACATGTGGGTTCTACTGACTAGTTTTGTGGATGTTGCAGGTCACAGAAGTGCCCTGACCATTAAACCTGAAGGACTGTGTGACCAGATGGTGGTGCTCAGCCTTATCTTATGCCGTGAATGTTGAGTGGGAAGGAAACTGTTTTTGGCATTTATCTTCAACTTTCCTTCAAGATGATATATATTATGTTTATTCCCCTCCATATGCTGCTAACTTGCTGAGTTCCTCAAACATTTTGTATGTGTTGCTCCGGCCTCTGCGGAACCCTGTGCATTTATATTTTCTGCAGAATTCCTTAATTTAGTTCTTGCCATGTCCTGCAGCATGTCAGAGCCAATGTTCTTGACAGCCAATGTTAGGGAATAATGAGTCATGATCCAGAGTTTTGAAATGGAAGTCACAATACAAGCAAGAACAAGTCTTCAGCTTACTTACAAATATAATATGGAGGACACAAAAGACTGCAGACACAGGAATCTGGAACAGCAAACAATCTGCTGGAGAAACTCAATGGGTCCAGCAGGGGAGAATTGAACAGTTGATGTTTTGGGTAGGAACAGTACATCAAAACTTACAAGTGAAACTTACAAACTGTAATTGATTTTGAAATTACAAGAGGAGCTACATAAACAAATTCCACTGTGAAAGGAGCAAGCTACTTGCTCACAGCAGGAGATAACTTAAGAGATAAAACGTGTAAATTGACTTAACAATGGATGACCTCTTGAGGTATACTGAAATAAAGATATCCATTAAATGCAAATGTGACAGGATAATGCAAAATTCTCTCATCCTTTGGCCAATCATACAGACAACAGGGCTAGAATAATTGAACTATTTCACAATCTGAGCCACAATTACACTATGAGGGAAGGTCTAGGCATGTGAATCAAGCAATAGACTCCTTGAAATACTAAGATAATTTTCAGAATTGTGATTTAGATACAAGAGGGGCTATGTCTCCAGCCTTAGAATGAGTTTGAAGGAGCTTCCAAACTGGATATTTTACCGGTTAGTATATATTGTAGTTAGTACTCTACTAGTGCATTGGGCACACACTACTCACACTGACTGATAGAATCGGTCAGCGACACATGTACCTGGCCCTGATACATCTAGAAAACAAGGACCCATGTTAGAATGTTGTTCCTGGATTTCAGTTCGGTATTCAACACTATTGTCCCACAGACCCTGGTGACCAAAATCCTACTTCTTGATCTAAATACACTGTGCATCTGGGTGTTGGATTTCTTATCCAACAGTCCTCAGACATGCAGAATGCAGAACTGCATGTCCGTCCCTATCATTCTCCACATGGATGCCCCCCCAGGTTTGCATGCTGAGTCCATTGCTGTACACTCTATTCACACACAACTGCATGGCCAGACACCCAAGCAATCACATTGTCAAGTTTACCAGTGACATGACAATGGTGGGGCTCATCAGCAACATCATTGATGTGACTTACAGAATAGAGGTGAAAGAGCCTGAGGCTTTGTGCCAGGTGATTAACCTCTTCCTCAAAGTCAACCAGAGAAAGGAGATATTATTGATTTCAGGAAAACTCACACCATTCACATCAGCAGCATAGCAGCGGCAACCGTGAGCAGTCTCAAGCTCCTGGGAGTGCACGTCTCACACGAGCTCACATAGTCCCCGAACACACCCTCCACAGTCGAGAAATCCCACCAACATCTCTGCATTCTGAACAGGCCAAAGAGAGCTGCACTGTGCAAATCTAGATTCACAACCTTATACAGATGCACAGTTGAGCACATCCTAACTTGCTGCGTCACCATGTGGTAGGTGAACTGTGGAGCATTAAGACTGACCAACACATCACCAGTACTGTCTATCCATCATCTGGGACATACAGTATATCCAGAAAAGTGCCAGAAAAAGGCCTGCTGTATTATGAAGGTTCCACCCACCCTGCTTATGGACTGTTTCTCCAATTCCCATCCATGCTAAGACTACTAGACTCAAAAAAACAGTTACTTCCCCCAAGCTCTCAGGCTGATCAGCACCTCCACATACACATCACCTAGCATTACTTTATGTGCATACAATCAATCTATGACAGATATTTGTACATTGTGTTTTATTTATATTTATATATTTTTGTTATCTTCTTTAAACTTATTGTGTTTTTTTATGCTGCATTGGATCCAAAGTAATAGTCATTTCATTCTTCATGTACTGAAGAATGACAATAGCCAATCTTGAATATTAAATTTTAAATATAGCATAGTCATTGCTATTCTTCGTCTGTTAATCAGCCCTAGAATCCACCCCTGACAATGCTGCAGTAAAAGAATGATGTTTAGGTATCTAGATTTTGTCTTCATTGGTTTATTTGTGTTGCCACTTAAGATATGCACCCATTATAAATGTGTAACTCAATGAAATCATTTCTTTAAAATGCACCATGTAACTATTAAAATCATATTTGATCACCTATTATTGACCTTCTATCTAAAATATATTATAACTTGACCAATGCTGAATCAAAACTTGTTACATCTATGGATATGGATATCCAAGTGGTTCTACTAACGTTACACCCATCAATCACCCATCTGACCAGTTTGATTTTCACTGCAATGTCTGCACACTTTTAATCGGGCTGTCCTAGTGGTTCACATTAATCTATTTCAATGCTTTATAAATGTCTCTGATTTTCAGAGGTATCAGTGATAACAGCGAGATTTAGAACATTGAAACCAACCTTGAAGAGATACAAGCTGTCAAAGATTGTCAAGGTGGCGCAGGGCATAGAATTATTCTGATATTGAAACAATGGGTTTGTGCAGCTTTATTACGGGTGCCAGGAGGAAGTAGTTCCTGAATAATGACTCTAATGAAATATCCAGGGAACACCAAATTTAAAGCCTTTACTGTTCATACTTCAAGGTTTGTCCATTTAGGTGCAATTGCCACTTTATTTTTTTATAGAGTATGAACTATGTCAAAGTGGTGCTGGGAGCATGCCTGGGGTTCTGCCATCTGAGGGCTGGTCATGTCTCATGGCTGCTTTGCTTTACAACTTTATCAAATATGGAAGCCTCCAACTTGGCTCTTCCACAGATCCACAGTAGGAGCCAAACGTGGACACTAATCATAATCAAGCAGAATCCAGTCATTGAATTTGCAATGGAGATGCAAAGGAATGATTAATAAGAAGCAAAGAGATGCAGGAGAGACTGCAGATGCTGGAACAGAGCAACACACAAAATATGCTGGAGAAAGTCAGCTGATCTGGCAGCATCTATGGAGGGAAATGAACTGCTGACATTTTGGGCCAAGGCTCTTCATCAGGAGAATGGAGGAATCTCCAAGGAGAAAATGACTTCAGCTGTGCAGAGAGATAAGAGGAATTTAAAATAAAACATTTTTTTAAGCCACTGAAAGATATATGCTGAGATTAATAGTACTGGTCCAGATTTTGAAGTTTTGTTTAAGGAAGTATGAAGAAACAACTTCTCTTGGCAGATATGCTGGCAGCTGAAGGACACTAAGGAAAGGTAATGAAAATACTTTGGCAATTGGTGCATTATCAGTCTCAAAGTCCAGCTGGGGAAACGGTGTTTTTTGCACAGCTTCTAACAAAAAAACCTATCGTGAAGTGATATTCAACATTTCCACAGCTAGGCAGAGATTACAGTTCCTGAAAAGGCTATGATATGGTTTATTCTCTGCACTGCACAATGAATAAAACATTACGAAATGAACTGTGTCACAGCTGACATTTCAACATGAATATGGGTGGCTGCCTGGCTGATGTAATTTACAGCACAGAGGAATAATATTAGAAACTCTATTGTAAATTGACAGCAGAAGGGTCCCTTGTAGTAATCAGTGATTTGCACAGAAGCTGACAAGATGAAGGGTTGGCACAGGGAACAGCACTACAAATTTGGGCATGAGTGAGGTGCACCAGTGGCACAGTTCATACATCTGCTACTTCACAGCTTCAGCAACATGGGTTCAATCCTGACCACTGGTGCTGTTTGTGTGTGGCTTGCATGTTCTCTTTGTGAGATGTGGGTTTCCTCTGGATGGCTGGCTTCCTTCCACATTCCAAAGATTTCAAAGCTAGTAGATTAATCGGTCACAATAATTGACAAGTGGAGACTACTGGGAGGAATTCTGGTTGCAGAATTTGGAGAGATTAAAATGGGATTAGTTACACCTGAGTGCTTAATGGTTGGTGCAGAATCAGTGGGGCAAGAAGAATCTCCCTCTTGTGTCTGTGTACCTCCATGACCTTATAGGAAAATGGTAGAAACTCATGCCTTTCAGATCTTTATGAGGTAGGATTTCAACAGTCACTGGTGTATGACTTCATAATATTGTTTGAACAGAGTCATGTTAATGGTTATAAAGACTAGGAATTCTGCAGATGCAAGAAATCCAGAATGACACACACAAAATGTCGGAGGAAATCAGCAGTTCAGGCAGCATCTATGAAGAGCAATAAAGAGCCAGTATTTCAGGTAAGACCCTACATCAGTCCTAATGAAGGGTCGTGGCCCAAAACGTGAACTCTCAAGTTCATAGTTATGTTCTATTAACATTTGCTTTAACTTAAGTAGAAATGCAAAATGGTAGGCTGTGGTTAAGTGTAAAAACAAAAATCTCTCTGGATGACTGGCAATTATGTCTCTTTATGCAAACTAATGTCAACAGAAGTGAGTACTGATTTTCTGTGATAATTGCTTATCATATTATGGTGGAGGAATTGTGCTTCTCCTGGTTTTACACACATCCACTTGATATATTTCTGGCAAGCGTCTGCCATTTAACTTGCTAGTTACACATAACTCACACACAAAGGCTGGGCTATCTGAATCATCCACAGTCATCTAAAGGTCTGTTGCAGCTGTAGAGGAGACAAAGCTTTACTTTTAGCTTTAGTAGTAGGCAGCCGTCGATCCCAGGGCATCATGGGTTTGTGCCTCTGCTGGACTGTGTCCTCTCCAGGGCACAAGCCTGGGCAGGAAGATTTAAAGAACCAGCTTTTGCCCATGCAGCGGGCTCCCCCTCTCCACGTCACTGATGTAGTCCAAGGGAAGGGCAAGCACTGATACAGCTTGGCACCAGTGTCATCACAGAGGTTGCCAGAATGAAGCTGCAAACAGCATCAAAATGCCCAGTTCCAGATTTCTTCCTTGGGAATTACTTCCAAAGCCTTTCCGACGGGTGAGTATGGCTACAGGTTTAAAATCAGAGCTCACCTAGGTGGGCCGCTGTCCAAGGCTGACGAGTCCCCACCTGCCTGAAACCAATGGTTTTGAGGCACCTTTGCCCCTTCTCTTGTCAGTACAAACATTTCTGCTGGGCCTAGTACCTAAGCTACACGTGAAGACCAAGAGTTGGACTTGGTTGTCAGAGGCTGTTAGAGACACATGACATTTGGAGTACTTTACAGGCAATGGGAGCTTATCTCCGGCTATGACAACTTAGGAACCTTAATATATCACATAATATATAAACACCATATAATATACAAATGTTAATATATCACATAATATATAAATGGGTCTGACTAGATACAAAGAGATGAAACTCAGACTCAACTCAACTTTTGCTTTTCGATTCCTTCAGGAATTCGGAATACTAGAAGTAGCTTCTAGTTGTGTCAAGGAAGCCAGAGTTCACTGACATCCTGAAGTACAGAATTTGTACTTGTCTGCAAATAACAATACGTGAAGTGAACAATAGTTCTAACAGCAGAGGAGGAATAGGAATCTGTTACACAGTAATCATAGTGATCCCATCAGTGATGCTCTTCTTCCATTGTTGATCACCAGACCCATTCTCCTGCATTCAGCTTATTCATTAATTAGATTTGAAACGTAGCATTGTGGTAAAATTGGATAAATGTGTCTTTCACCTATGACATTGCTGATCAAGGCTATAATTACCTGTTAGCTGCATTTATAGATATCCATGATAATATCCTCAAAGACTTGATGAAACATTAAAGATGTTTCTCTTTCCATAGATGCTGCTGGTCTGGCTGAGTATTTCCAGCATTCTCTTATTTCACATTTCCAACACCTATAGTATTTTGCTTTTAGATACCCAATGTTCACTGATGCAAATTAATCTCACAGGTAGGCTGAAAATGAGTTGAACTCAGAAAGCGTGTGTACTAAATTATTGTAGGTAGCGATGACTTTGATTTCCTATGGAAGTGTTGCAAGGTTGGACTATGGTCCTTGTATCAGAGGTGAGAAGTTACTCTCATGTTGACATGGGAACTTTGGAATTATTCGCCTGGGCAATTGCAAGGCTGTAATTCCTACTGGTGTTCCTTCTTTGTTGTGTCTCTAATCAGTCATGAAATCTTGTGCCTAGGGTACTCTTAGAGCAATTCAGGACATTATCTAATGGGTACAGATACATGAAGCATATAGTTTGCGAGCTTGTCAATCCATGAGCTAGAGTTGATGTTTATATTGTCAATGGGCTCTTTAATTTCCATCTCCTTTACAGTCTGCCTGGCCTGTGCTAACTGAAGGCACTAAAGACCCCAAATAATAGATTCTAGAGCAATACACAAAGTGCTAAGGGAACTTAGCAGGTGATGCTGAGATCCTGCCTAATCTGCTGAGTTTCTCCAGTATTCTGTGTATTGCTGTATTAAATGAAGTTCAATAGAGTCAGTTGCCCATAGGATTAATCTGTGTGAAACAAAATAACCTCAAAATTTACCAGCATCTTCAAAGTCGGGGTAAGTAGTTGCATGGAGTAGAGATATTTGTTTTGGTTGTTTGAGTATTTAACAAATACACAGGGCTCATACTGCCATCAAATAAATATTGCATTCTTTTCTTTGGGAGCTAGACTATTGTGAAAGAAAATTCAATTAAACCCAGTAATGATGCTGAGTCTTAGGCAAGAAGTTGCAGGGAAGAAAAGCCTTTTGGATTGTGAATTTTCTATGAAGTTTGTATCAATCAATCCTTCGGGGCCCAGGTGTAAGCTATTGTTCCCAGTTTATGCTTTTCAAAAGTATGTACTTTTAGTATCTTAACATGACAAAAATGACATCCTCTCAGTATTATATGCTCATCAATTAAATCTTAAAGTTATGAAGAACACCCAGTAAGAATGATAACAGTTGCCATGTTATAGAGACATATGCTTTTATTACGGTTTCATTTTATTGGTGTGTTGATGTGCTATTACGAACAACGATTTTATGCTTAATTACCCATGATGCTTCTAGGGTGACTGAACTAAATTTAGAGAGAGATGGCATTGTATATCAGAGCATTAAATATTCTTCATTCTTAATAATTCAATTTCAAATTTACTGAATTTACAATAAAATTTAAGCTTTAGTTCCAGACCATGTCCTCCAATTTCCTCAGGGGTGACTTTTGCAATGACACCACAAGGTGTTCACCAGATGCCACCAATAAGGACTCCCTTGAGCTAGATGGGGCATGAGAACTCACATCAGTCAAATGCCTCATTGGCCTAGACAGCCTGTGCATAAGCTAAAATTAGCATTTGGATGACCATGCTTCATAACTTATATAGTGGATACATTCTGACAATCATAGAACAGTTTGGAAAGAGCAACACACAGCAACAGGGCAGTGTAATACAATAATTGAGCAAAATCAGTATGGATTGATGAAATGAAAATTACATTTGATGAACTCACTGGAATTTGTTGAGAATTAGCTTGTTGAGTAAATGAAATTGAGCCTCTTTATATGATGGTATTTGGATTTTCATATGGTTTTTGATGGAAATGAATAAAATAAATGAAATTGGGGTTAATATTAAGAACAAAAAATAAAAATTAATGGTTTCTTCTCAGGTTAGCAGGATGTCACTTTTTGATTATTTATCTAGTTTGTGTATATCTGAGGCTTAAGCACCACTCCTGGGGTATTTTGTATAACTACACACAATCTCAATCAATAACATTCATATTTTTAAGTTTACAGATGATCCAAAACTAAATAGGAATGTGAGTAATAAAGAAACCCTCAGAAGACACAAATACATTAATGAAGGGAGAAGCAACATAGCACCATGGTAAATGGAGAACAATATATAAAAATGTGAAGTTATTGATAAATAATGCTGAATTTTTTTTCAATGGAGAGGGAATGAGAAATGTTGGCCATCTGGCCTCCCTTTTACACAGCTCACTGAAATTAACAAGCAGGTGTAGTAGATAAATAGGAAAGCGTGTGTTATGGTGGACTTTACTGCAAGGCAATTTGTATATGTAACCACTAGTGTTTTATTGTAACTTTAAAGGCTTTTAGTGACACAGCATTGTTTAGTGGGATTTGGACTACCCACCATAGGCAATTCAAAGTACTGGGACAATAGTAACTTGATATACAGAAATAAACTCATGTGTTAGTCCTGGAGTGGCACCTGAGTTTCAGTAAGTTCCTTGATTAAAACCTTTTGTTTCTCGAACTTAATCAGATCTTAGTTTAGGACATTGGATGGCAAAACAATGCATGTTCATTTGGGTGAAAGTCACAAAACTCCGACATGAAATTTTGAAATAAAAATAGAAAATGTTGGAAACACTCAGGAGATCAGGGAGCAGCTGTACATAGAGAAGCAGAAGTAAAACAAAGTATGTACAATATTCAATATTTCAGATACCTGCCATTTTAATTCTTTATCTCTGGTTTCTGCATTACTGTAACAATGCACAATGGAAGCTTGAGAAACAATGCCCCATCTTCCATCTGTCATGCTACTTGTTCTTTATTTCTCAAATAAACAAAATAAATCATATATGCAGCAAAGACAATATTGACCATTGCATAAATATCAAAGTATAGCAATACACAATAATAAAGCTCTTGCCATAGAACATAGGAAGTACAAAAGTACAACAGCCGATTTGTGCACAATATACTCTCAGAAATGTGATAACTATCAATTAAATCAAATCAAGTCTAGATCAGGTCTCCTTTTGTTGTCACGTTGACCATAACTGCTGGTACAGTACACAGTAAAAACAAAACAACGCTTTTCAGGACTGTGGTACTACATGAAACAATACAAAAACTACACTGAACTACGTAAAACAACACAAAAACTACACTAGTCTACAGACCTACCCAGGACTGCATAAAGTGCACAAAACAGTGCAATTATTCTTTACAATAAATAATAAACAAGACAATAGGCACAGTAGAGGGCAGTAAGTTGGTTTCAGTCCAGGCTCTGGGTACTGAGGAGCCTGATGACTTGGGGGAAGAAACTGTTATATAGTCTATTCATGAAAGCCTGAATGCTTCGGTGCATTTTCCCAGACAGCAGGAGGGAGAAGAGTTTGTATGAGGGGTGCATGGGGTCCTTCATAATGCTGTTTGCTTTGCGGATGGAGCGTGTAGGGTAACTGTCTGTAATGGCGGGAAGAGAGACCCCAATTATCTTCTCAGCTGACCTCACTATCCGCTGCAGGGTCTTGCGATCCAAGATGGTGCAATTTCCAAACTAGGCAGTGATGCAGCTGCTCAGGATGCTCTCAATACAAACCCTGTAGAATGTGTTGAGGATGGGGGGGGGTGGGAGATGGACTTTCCTCAGCCTTCGCAGAAAGTAGAGACACCGCTGGGCTTTCGTTGCTATGGAGCTGGTGTTGAGTGACCAGATGAGATTCTTGGCCAGGTGAACACCAAGAAATTTGATGCTCTTAATGATCTCTACCGAGGAGCCATCGATGTTCAGCAGAGAGTGGTCGCTCTGTGCCCTCCTGGAGTCAACAACCATCTCTTTTGTTCACATTTAGAGACAGATTGTTGGCTCTGCACCAGTCCATTAGCTGCTGCACCTCCTCTCTGCATGCTGACTCTATATCCTGTTTCTGTTGAATAAATATTGGCCAGGATTCCAGGGATACTTCTCATGCCCATTGTTACAATGGGATCGTTTACATTCACCACACAGTTGGATGCTCAGGCCAGCATTGTATCTGAAAGATTACAATACTAACAATGCTTCAATTCTGCACTGGAGCATTGTTTTGATCCTTTCGTCTGAGTTTTCATGATGTGCCTGTTAGCTGACAATAACAATTTTTCACTTACTGACAACAAAATCAAGGAGATAATTGCTGCCTTCACAATGAGAAGTCAGGAGACCATGTTCCAGTTTTCATTGGGCCAGAGATGGGGAGATTAATTAGCTTTAAATTCCTGAGCATTAACATTTTAGATGACCTGTCCTAAGCCCAGCACATTGATGCAAGCACAAAGAAGGCATGCCAGTGCCTCTACTTAGAAACTTAAGGAAATTTGGCATGTCACCAAATGCTCTAACATCTACAAGTGCACTTGTTGCAAGTATCCTGACTAGTTGCATCGTAGCCTGAAACAATATTTCCAATATATAGGGATGCAAGAAGCTGCAGGTGGTAGTGGACGCAGCCTGGTCCATCATGGGCATGACCCTCCCTACCTTTGACAACATCCACAGGAGGCACTGAATCAAGAAGGTGACATCTATTATCAAGGATCTGCACCAACCAGGTCATGCTGCCACTGTCAAGTAGGTAGTACAGAAGTCTCTGGACCCAAACAATCAATTTTGTTACACCACCAGGTTCTTGTATCTACCTGCACACTAACCACACCTTAGCAAAGGAAAATTACTGAGTGCCTCTTGCACCACTGTGCACCAACCTTTGACTTCAACTTTTGTTTTATTTGCACTAAGGTCTTGTTTTTACATAGTTTTGTTTTCATAATAGGGTATAACTTCATGTACAATTTAAATTCTGTATGTTATCTGTACCTATATGTCCTGTGATGTTTTTTCATTGTATCTGTACCTCACCGTATTTGTGTACATGGCCATAAACTCAGTGTTTCTTGAATCCACAACTAACAGGTTAAGAGGAGTGGATGTTACTGACAGAAACACTGCTGACTTTATATCTGGAAAAATCCTAAATTCCCTAAAACCCTAAATTCCTTCTTAGACAATAGTGAATGATATAATTAATAATCATTAAGCATGGGCCAAAACAAAACTTTTTTTAATTGCAGATTGTACTTAATATACAAGGTCTCAGTGAAACAAGGACTTGTTTTTATCTGACTCCACTCGTTTCAAGCTGTAAAAATGCCTGTCAAGGTTCCAGTGCCAATATCCTATGTTGGAAATTACTTCATTGACTGCCAAGTAAAGTGATTATGTAAATCAACAAATAGATTGAATTAGAAGGAGATAAATTACAGTTTGGAAAGATATAATGCAGACAATTTTCATTTATGAGACAATATTCATTTACAGAGAAATACTGCAGCACATTAGATGAGTTGCTTGGAGTTTGAACTGAAATGAAATTGGACATCAGTAGACGCAGTGGCTTCATTTTGCCTAGCTACAATCATTGTCTGCATCTACTTCTATTTCAGTCAAATGATGAGCTTTCAATGGAGCCATTAATGATTGCCTCTGTAAATGTACTTGGGAAAGGACACAGAAGAGATTAGAAAATTGTCTGCATGATCTTCAACTGCTAGCACACTACAATTTTACTTTTCTCTATGAATATTAATTCAGCATCACCCTGTATTCATGCTGGCTGTTATAAATCACTTTTTTGAAAGTAACTTTTAAATATCATTGGAAGGTGGTGTTGGTGGTCTTCAATTATCAAAAAGGGAAAATTTGGTGACAAACTTCTGCCATTATCAATTTATCTGAATATGACTTAAATGTGGCACTCTCCTGAAACTTATCAATCGTGGAAAGAGGATCTGGTGGGAGTCCCATTTTCCCATAGTTCAAATCTGAGCTGTTAGGGGGTGGAGGAAAAATCTAATCCCAGTCTGATCATAAGGTTATAGGTATTTGATCATTCATTGTTTAGCACAATAAGTACTTTTAATTTGTGTATATTTTCATCTGAGAGCAGAGCTGCATTATTTGGCAATATTTTTGATTTAATTGTCAAATTATCTTTGAGGCGAATACAGTTTAGGCTCATCAAGTAGCCTGAGAGACATGCTGAAAGCACATCACAAGGATAGCACTGCCACTGGGAGACCATTGTTTTTAATAGACAGGTGTTTCAAGCACATTAATTTAACACTGCTATTTTTGCCTGTGTTACCTTGATCTGTTCTTTCTTTTGTTTAGCTCAGTGTATAAAAATATTACATGCCATGTTAATATGTTGATAGTCAACTTATTGGTAAAAAAAAATGACTGAGAAAACAACGCCCTATATTCATTTGATATTTCTGGTAATCTGATGAAAGCTATCTTGGCAGTGCAGATGGCCTGGGAGACTGTGGAAATGGTTGTGCGTCAGATCTGTTATATGCCACAGACTTGCAATCAAAAGACGCTTGTGCACAAATCTTTGTAATCCAAATCAATTCTACATAATTTTTATATTATGTAATGCTATTTTCAAATTGAAGCAGTTCTGCTTGTCTTGGCTCCAGAGCATGAGCTTGCATGTAAAAAAGGATCTGAGGCTGATTTTCACACACTGCTGGGAGTTAAAAGCAATGCTGCACTAAACTTTGAGCTCATTTATTTATTTGTTCACTGATACAAACAAAAGTACTGGGCAAAGAAAATCTTAGTATACAATGTAAAAAAAGCAATTGCGGGAAAGAAATGACCAGAAAAGAAATATCCAAAAACTAGGGATCCTACCATCAAGAAGGATCGAAGCTTGATGTGCCACACCAGCATATTCAAAAACAGCTACTTCCCTTTCACCATTTGATTCTACAACCACCTGACCAAACTGTAATCACCACTAGTTCAGGTACACTCTGACCACACTGATCAGTTTGCACTAAAATTGATTGTTTTTCAATTTTCAATGTGTCTTTTTTTTAAAAAAGTGTAAAATTTAAATTTAATTTTTGTTTTCCTGTGGCGTGCTGCTATGTGCCTGTGATGCTGCTGCAAATAAGTTTTTAATTGCACTTGTGCATGTGTTTACTCATACATATAACAATAAGCTCAATTTTGCTTTGATTTGATTTGTAAATATCTCAGATTTCATTTATTTTCTTTGAAATAAATGTAAATAGCGCTGGAGAAACTCAGCGAGTCAGGCAACAAATTTAAGAGTAAGGCATTTTGGAACACTGACAATTTCCAATTCAGGTGTATGTTGATCATTTCCCTCGCAATGGATGCTGCCTACCTGGAGATGAATTCCATCATGATTCCCTGGAATTCTATTGAATAATGTGTTAAATTAATCAGGTATATTGTTTACAGAAAGCAGAATCAAATTAACTTTGACTAACTTTCAGCTAAATTTCCCAGTGGACCAGCTCTGGAGATAAAAGTAGAAACAGCTGGAAACACTCAGCAAGTCGCACATCATGTGTGGTAAGGAACACAGAACTCTTATCAGATTGATGAAGGTCATCCACTTAAAATACTTCTCTTTCTACAGATGCTGTCTGATCTGCTTAGTGTTTCCAAAACTTTTGGCTCTTATTTTAGATTTCTAACATTGACTACTTTCTGCCTTAGGATGAGAGGTTGGAGAATTGGTAAACTTATAATATAGATACTATTGTTACATATACTGAGGTACAGTGAAAAGCATGTCTTGCACATAGTTCATGCATATCATAACAGTGCTTCAGGTAGTACAAGATAAAACAATACAAGAAGGCAAAATAAAATGTTTCAGTCACAGAGAAAATGCAATGCAGCTAGACAATAGGGTGCAAGCTCATAACAAGGTAGATGTGAGGTCAGGAATCCATCTTAGCCTACTAATGAACTATTCAATAGTTTTATAACAGCAGGGTAGAAGCTGCCCTTGAGCTTCGTGGTACATGCTTTCATGCTGTTGAATCCTCTTACTGATGGGAGGGGAGAGAAGAGAGAATGTCTGCCATGGGTTGTGTCTTTGATTATGTTGACTACTTTATCGATGCACCGAGGAGTATGGACAATCCATGGTGGAGAGGCTGGTTTCTGTGATAAGCTGAGCTCAATTCCATGTACTCACAGGCTTTCCATACCAAGCTATGATTCTATGCAGGTAGAATAGCAAGTGAATACCATCTGACACTTCCCAGCTTTTCACCATTTACTTGACACAAGTCCATAGTATGATTGAATACTTCCAACTTGCTTAGATGAGTTTCTGCACCACCTCAAACACTCAACCACTTGATTGGCACCCTATCCACCCACTTCAAATATTTATTCCTTGCCCACTTGTGCACTGTGGCAGTTGTGTGCACTGCACCTTTTACAAGACGTGGTACTCTGTCATTAAGGAGGACAAAGACTGCACATGCATAGGATCGTCATCAGCTGTGATTTCACAAGAGGTATACACCATGTTGCCTTGGACATATATCACTAGCCTTTCATTGCCGATAGGTTGAAATCTCAGAACTTCGAACACAACAGTAATATAGGAATGTCTTCAGCAAAAAGACTGCAGTGATTCGAGAAGACTACTTAGTGATGGGCAATAAATGCAGTTCTTGCTAACGATGCTCACGCTATTGAAATAACCAAAGAAAAATCTTCTGCTTGGATCTGTCTGCCTTTAAGCACTTAAGTAACTGGAGCTCACAAACGTTGGTTGAGGTTCAGTGTGCTGTTCCAGGTCACTTGCACAGACTTGACAAATCCAACGGTGCAGTCAGATTTCCTTAAATCTGTTAAATCTGCCCTCTGAACCTGCAGCAGGTTAAAATAAAAACAGTGGCCTTGTTGACTTGTATGGGAAGAATCAGCTACTGGAATGACAGCAAGGACCTCTACTTGTTTCATTTAACTTACTTAAACTAGTTTTAATTGTTTTTCAGTATATGGAAGTGATTTTTATTACTTAAAATGTAATATTTTAGCATTTTGGGGATTTTCAGATTAAAGATATTCAGTCTAAATGATGTTGTTGTGAACGGAGCAAGACTTCATCAGCTACTGAAGTTTTCTGTAGCTGCACCCCAATCACTCAGGAAATGAGTGATTAAAACTGGGTCTCACCAATCAGTTGGAAGCTGGGTTCTGGGAGGAAGATCATGCTCTGGGCCAGACAAGAGGAAAGAATATGACTCTGAAACAGTAAATCAGCAAATATCTATCTCATGACACACACTGGAATATATTATGCACTTAATTAGCCATGATAGTACAATTGAAGTGGTACAATTGAACCATTTAACATTATGGTTGGTCAGACTTCAAATTTCAGTTTATTACCAGTAATTCTAGTGTTTCAGCCTCCCTTCATAATTGAAGTCTTTGTCCAACTTGACTCTCTGCCCCTCTGTCAGTCAAAGTGGATTTGAGGACGTGCAAAGAAGGCACTTCCACTGCTGGATGAAATGTTTAATAATAAATCTTGTTTTCTATTTATCTCTGAAATAGAACAGCTACACAGCATGTATTGAAGCTGTTGTGAAAAACCCAGGAAACAAACTGTTAATTCACTAAAAATAAAAGTGAAGATTGAGCAGAAATTTGATAGAGGTGTACAAAATTATGAGGGGTATGGATAGGGTAAACACAAGCAGGCATTTTCCACTCAGGTTGGATGAAATTGCAACTAGAGATCATGGGTTCAGGTAGAAAGGTTTATTGGGAACATGAGGTGGAGCTTCTTCACACAGGTGCTGGTGAGAGTGTTTGGACAGGCTGCCTGCATAAGCAGGGTTGAGTTCAAAGTTTAAAAGAGCATTGGATAGGTAAAGGGATGGGAGGGGTATGGAGGACTATCATCCAGGTGCAGGACAATGGGACTACGCAACTTAATGGTTCAATAGGAACTAGAAAGCCCAAAGGGTCTCTTTCTGTGCTCTAGTGTTCTGTGACTCTATCCTTCTCTCCTTCTGGAAAAACAAAGAATGTCAAAATAACCTTAAAATTGTCCACTGAACCTTCTTGATGTGCCCTTTTCTGAGCTTCCAGGAATGAATGGTCACCAGGCAACCGTGGCTGCTCACCCATGCATTGTGTATTTGTGGCCACCTTTGCTCATCGCAGTCCTTCGCCAGCGATAAAGCAGGCATCAGATGAATCTAGCCTCAAGCTTAATTCAGCACAAATATATCAGATAGCTTTGATTTTTTTAGAATGATCAAAAAAGTCTGTTTGAAAATCAGATTAATGCAGTCAGGTAAAGGCTGGTGATAACAAATTCAGAATCCCACATCTGTGCAGTGTGCATAAGGATTCTGAGATTTGCATCACTAGACAGTTAGCTAATGTTCTGATGTTTAACTATGAGTGATTAGTCTGTGACCAGATTAGTACTCTTTTTTTACATTTCAACCCTGATTTTACAAGGGGAAGGAGAATACATTTCAGTGGATCACTTATCAGGATCTGAAGTTTAATAAAATCGTAGAGTCATGAGGTCTGGAGCGACACGGTAAGGAAACAGGCTTTTGGAGATATTGAGTCTGTACCATCCATCACCTACCCATTTTACGCTAGTCCTATATCAATTCTCCCCGCATCCGTAGCTTCGACCACTAGGCACATTTTTTTGTGGCTGATGAACCTAGTAACCTGTGGGAGAAAGCAAGAACACCTGAAGGAACCTCATGTGGTCACAAAGTGAGTATAAAAACTGCATAGAGACGGGATGGGACCTGAGTCAGGAATGAACTCTGGACCGTGGTGTTGTGAGCCAGTGGCTCTGCTAACTGCACCACTCTCCCATCCCAGTTCGCTTCTAAATTGTTGGCTCAGGATGGGCCAGTCCACTCTCCATCACAGAACTGCAGTGAACACTCTTGGTTCACTCTTAATAACACAGTTTAAAGTACATTTATTATCAAAGAATGTATACCTTATACAACTTTGAGTTTCGTCTCCTAACAGGCAGCCACAAAAGAAAAGAAACCTAAAAGAACCCATAAAGAAAAGAAAACCCAATGTGCATAGAGAGAAAAATAATGCAAACCATAACTGCAATCAAATAGTGTTCTAAAATGAAGTCCACAAAGAGATTCTTCAACGCAGAGCGGAGTGAATGTTATGGGGCAGCGAGCTGAAGCTGCCTATTTGTCCCCTCAGGCCAAACCCCTGGAACTTTTAAATTTGGCCCAGTGCCTAAATTGGCATCCTAACACTGGGTTCAATCAGCTGAATACACTCTGGGACCTGGATCCGGCTGCCTTGATTCAACTTACACTCAGCTGTTAAATCCTTGTACAAATATTGGTTTCAATCACCTGAATATGCTTTGGGGCCTAGACCCTGTCACCTCAATTCAGTTTGCACCCGGCCCTTAAATCCTCGTACAAACATGGGATTCAATCATCTGAATACACCCTGGAGTCTGGACCCCGTCACCTCGATTCAGCTTGCACTGACCTTTCCGATTCAACACCGCACTTTAACTGATTGAACCCCGGGTCTTCCTTGGTCAGTGACGGGTCTGCTGCCTTCCTTCGCTTTGCTTTTGCTGCCTCAAACTGCCTCCAAGTCCAAAGGGAAGTTACAGACTACAACTTGTAAAGATCACTTGCCAGAAAAAGTGTGATTAACTAAGTATTTAGTTGTTTTCTTTGTTTCGTTAGCCTTTAGCTGAAGTCACTGAGATTCACCAGCGCCATCTTACACTGGTTCTGGATCATTCCCCCCACTTCCCAATTTAACCACTATATACACTGGACTTATTCACCAAAATTTGAAGTCTGCTTGGCTTCCACAGCTATCTGTGCACTTACAAAATGGCTGGCTGCAAATGTGTGGTAAACTATGTATACTTGTCTGGACACCCCCCCGCTGACTGCTCCTGTGGCTCCCCCCCACAGAGCCACAATTTTAATAAAATTGATGCACCATCAATAACCCTAGAAGACTGGAAGTGAACGATAGGCTTTTATTAACAACGAAAAAGGAAATTGACCATGTGTTATTGACCATGTCAAGACTGAGGGAGGAGCAGTGCCCCCAATCACCTTTATACAGGGGTCTGTGGGAGGAGCCACAGGAGCAGTCAGCCGGGGTGGGGGTGGGGGGCGTGTCCAGACAGGTATACATAGTTTACCACAAAATGCATTGAATTGCCAGTCTCTCCAGTGTACCACTGGCCAAGGGTACACTCTCTCACCCACTGGAAGACTAATTTGATTTTGTGTTTC
This sequence comes from Hypanus sabinus, assembly GCF_030144855.1. Taxonomy (NCBI): domain Eukaryota; kingdom Metazoa; phylum Chordata; class Chondrichthyes; order Myliobatiformes; family Dasyatidae; genus Hypanus; species Hypanus sabinus. The sequence continues at coordinate 47,039,023 of NC_082715.1, forward strand.
ACCTGTAACCATCCAGATATGTAATGAATATTTATTCCATTCTGGATCCGAGCTGAGCCTTGTAGCTCGTAGTAAGGTTTGACAAGACTGAGAGTTTGCAAGAGTCAGCAGAATTTCCTCTGTCCTTCACAAAGTCAGTATCAAAATAAATGGTTAAGTTAAACATTTGAGTGGTAATGGTAGTGGTAAAAAGCAAAGGACTATGCTTTCTAATGCTGCATGTAATGAAGCTAATATCTTAGTAATAACTAGTAACAAAGCAATGTGTTAAAAGAAGGATCTTTGCTTCAACAGTTCCTTTTCCTCCTGTAACTTTATTGCCTCGAGCTAAATGAAAAATGTTGGAAGATTGGAGTAAGTATCTCTGAGTATGATGCCCTCCTGTGGTGCCATTTTTATAAGGAAGCCATTACCATTAAGAAAAAATTATATTTTCTGCCAAGTTCAGAATAATCATTATTTAGCAAATGTTCTTCCAACAGTCACAAGTCCTGCTCAGACAAATGAAGAAATTTAATTTTGGCAGCTAACATTTTAAAGTTGGGTGAATCCATCTCAATCCTGTTTCTTGGAATTGGGCTGGTTGTAGGTTTGACTCTGGTAGAAAAACACCAGATGTAAGTTGCTAAAACGTTTAATTTTGCAATTCCGCCTGGACCCATGTTACTATTATTATCATTTACTTGGTACGCTTCTGTACGATGTATCTCTGTTTCCATGACAACATTTCCAGCTAAATTGGCAACATCTCTGTTACGTTTTGTAACTCCAAAACATAAAACTAATCAAAAGAAAACAATGAAACCAGGCATAAACTTGTCTACTCGGTTTTTTGAATAATGTAGACACCAAAGAATGCTTAATCAAAGAATATATTTGCAATATTACTCAAACATTTCTGAAACATTAAATAAACAACAACCTCCAGCTTCTGAATCTAGGATTTATTCATCATTCTTTGATGAAGTAGCGAGTCAGAGTGACATCTTGCAGGTCAAATACATCCTGCATTTGAAAAATGCAAGCCTCTTTGGGAAGTGAGTCACAGAGCCAATAAAAAGAAAGGGTGTGTAAACAGAACGGCTACTTCCTTTTGCAGTGGGGCAGTGTTAAAGCTGTCTGGTTTTTGCTCAACGGGCAAGCGTGAGCACAGACACAGTCTCTAAGTAAGTTTCCAGTATGTTTTTTTTTGTTGGTACCTAGCTAGTGTGCTAAGAATATGTCCAGAGTTAGTGGTATGATCCTCGTGTAAGACTTGAGAGCTTTGGGAGAACTCTAGTCTCACTGAAAGCTACATCTGCACTGAGTGCATCGAGCAGCAGCTCCTTAGAGACGGGGCTAAGGAACTGGAGCTACAACTTGATGAACTTCGGCTCATACATAGAATGACGAGGTGGTAGATAGGAGCTACAGGGAGGTAGCCAGCCCCAAGCTGCAGGAGGCAAGTGCCTTGGTGACTATCAGGAGAGGAAAAGTGAAGAGGCAGTTAATACAGAGTACCCCTATGGCCATTCCCCTCAAAAAAAAGTATACTGCTTTGCATACTGTTTGCAGGGCGGGGGGGGGGGAGAAATGGGGACCCACCAGGGAGAAGCTGTAGTGAGCAGTTCTGTGGCTCAAAGGGAAGAAGGGAGAATAGGGGATTCATTAGTTAGGGGACAGAAAAGAGGCTTTGTGGGCAAAAGCGAGATTCCAGGATTGTTTGTTGCCTCCTGGAATTAAAGGGTGAAGGAGATGTCAGATCGAGTCCACAGTGTTCTTAAGTGGGAGAGTGAGCAGCCAGAGGTTATGGTCAACATTGTACCAACGACACTGTGAAGAAAGGGGATGAAATCCTACAAAGTGAATTCAGGGAGTTAAGTGCTAAGTTAACGGACAGGACCACCAGAGTTGTGATCTCGGGATTGCTACCGGTGCCACGTGCTAGTGAGGCCAGAAATAGGAAGATCATACAGTGTAACACATGGCCAAGGAGATGGTGCAGTGGGGAGAGCTTCAGATTTTGGGATGATTGGGTTCTCTTCCAGGGAAGGTCAGACCTCTACAGAAGGGATGGTTTACAACTGAACTGTAGGGGACTAATATGCTAGTGGAAGGATTGTTAATGCTGCATGGATTGGGGGGGTGGTGTGGTTAAAGTAGAGTGGCAGTGAGCCAGAACAGACGGTGGAATGGTAGTGCAGAAAAATGTTGTTAAGCCTACAAATGAAGTCAGGAATCAATACGTTGAGTAAGGTGGACTAATGTTCTGAGCTAAGTATTGTAGGAAAGGCAATGAGTTTAGGGCATAAATGTCAAACTCAAGGCCCGCGGGCCAAATCCGGCCCGCGGTGGAATTATCTTTGGCCTGCGAGATAATATCTAATTACTATTAAAGCTGGCCCCAGTAATCGAAGCGCCTATGGCATATGATATGGCTAATGCTGAGTTTATTCAGGTACCAGGTTTTCAGGGTTTTTAGTGTTTATTCGGTTTCCCTGGTTTATTTCCTGAATATCATTAATGAATAAATTTTTTTTTCTATTAGAGGTGGCCCACCGGTATAGTGCATGCACCACTAATACTACAAATCCCACAATGCACTGCCAGTGCATTGCTCGCGCTTCCCTTACTCTCTCATCAGCATCCTTATGGCACTAGTCATGTGTGGTCAACTTTCAGCTATCCCTCACCCCAAAAATGGCTGAACGAAAGGTGGACTTTGAAAACTGGGGTTTTCAAGGCAGGTGGGAGGCAGAGTATATGTTCGCAGATATAAAGGGCAAACCTGTTTGTCTTGTGTGCGGAGACGGTGTGGCTGTAATTAAAGAATATAATGTAAGACGACACTATGAAACGAAACACCACGACAAATACAAATATCTGGACAAGAAATAGAAGCCCGCGATGTGCGGTCAAAAGAGTGGATTGGTGGGCAGGATCTGGGAGAAGATGTGGGAGGAAAACGGCGCAGGTGAGCTGACAGCTTATCACTGCATCATACACCAGGAATCGTTGTGTGGCAAAGCCTTGAAAATGGGACATATAATGAGCACCATAACACGAGCAGTTAACTTCATAAAAGCCAAAGGTTTAAATCACCGTGAGTTCAAGTCATTTCTGGAGGAGTTGGGTTCAGAATATAATGATTTGCCCTATCACACAGAGGTGTGATGGTTAAGCCAAGGAAAAGTGCTGAAAAGATGTTTCGAGTTGCGTGAGGAGATCTGTCAGTTCATGGAAAGCAAAGGGAAAGACACAATAGAGCTCCGGGATAAAAAGTTGCTTTGTGAAATGGCGTTTCTGTGTAATGGTTAGGTCTACATTTGTGTTTGCTAATGCTTGATTTCAAATGGTTTATTAATGGAAAAGGTATGGCTCCCAAAACAATCTTAGCCGAACTAGCATCATTTCTTTTTCATTGCTTACTTTCTTGTAATCTATGTCTGTAAGTTAATACCAATCATAAAAAGAATGCTTGCTAGGCAATCTGCTTCATAAAAAATGAAATTTGTAAAGTGAAACAATTTTAGATATAGCAGAGACTGAGACACATGAGAGCAGGTTGAAAAAATGAAGGCAACGAAAGCTGTGGGAGCACTCGCGTGCACAACTGATCCGGCCCGCATGAAGTCGCATTTTTCTCAATCCGGCCCGTGACCTAAAATGAGTTTGACACCCCTGGTTTAGGGCATGGATCAACATGTGGAAATATGACATTGTAACTATTAGTGACACTTGGTTGCAGGAGGGGAGGACTGACAGTTCAGTGTTCCGATGTGCTAGAGCAGGAGGGATTAAAGGGGAAGGGGTGGCATTACTAGTGAGGGGAAATGTAACACCAGTGCTCAGACAGGAGAGCTGATGTAGTGGGGCTTTATGGGTAGAAATGAGAAATAAGAAATATATGGCTACATTAATGGGATTATATCATAGATCACCCAACAGTCAGTGGGATTTAGAGGAACAAATTTTCAGAGAGATTGCAGACTGTTGCAAGAAACATACAGTTGTGATAGTAAGTGATTGTAACTTAATATTGACTGGGACTTCCGTACTGTAAAATGGCTGGGTAGGAAAGCATTTGTTAAATGATTTCAGGAAAGTTTCTTTAATCAGTACATAGAGGTCCCAACTAGTCAGAGTTTGATACCTGATCTTCTGTTAGGGATAGAGTCAGGGCAGGTGAAAGATGCTTGTGTAGGTTAAGACTTTGCATCTCATGGTCATAATATCATTAGTTTCAAAGTAATGGAAAAGGGTAGGTAATGTCCTCAAGTTGCAATTGTAAATTGGAGAAAAGTCAGTTTTGATGGTATCAGAAATAATCTGGCACGTGTGGATTGGGACAGGCTGTTTTCTGGAAAAGGTGTATTTGGTAAGTGGGAGGCCTTCAAAAGAGAAATTTTGAGAGTACAAAACTTGTATGTGCCTGTCAGAATAAAAGGTAAAGTTAAGAAGTGTAGGGAACCTTGGTTTTCAAGAGAAAAAAGGAGGTACAGGCAGGGGGGAACAAATGAGGTACTTATGGAGTATAAGAAATGCAAGAGAACACTTCAGAAGTAAATTAGGAGGGCGAAAGGAAGGCATGAGATTGCACTATCAGACAAGGTAAAGGAGAATACTGAGGAATTCTACAAATAAGTTAAGAGCAAAAGGATTGCAGGAGACAAAATCAGTCCTCTGGAAAACCAGAAAGCTATTCTATGTGTGGAGCCAAAAGAGAAGAGGGAGATTTTAAATGGATTTTTTGCATTTGTATTTACTTGGGAGATGGACACAGAGACTCTTTGAAGTAAGGCCAAGCAGCAGTAAGGTCATAGACCCTTTACAGATTAGAGAGGAGGAGGTGTTTGTTGTCTTGAGGCAAAGTAGGATGAATAAATCCCCAGGGCCGAACAAGGTGTTCTCTCTGACTCTGGGGGGACGCAAGTACACAAATTGCAGGGGCCCTGGCAGAGATAGATGAATCAACCTTAGCAAAAGGTAAGATACTGGAGAACTGGAGAATAGCTGATGTGTTTTGTTGTTTAAGAAAGACTCTAAGAATAAACCGAGAATTTATTGGGTGGAGAGCCAAACATCAGTAGTGGGAAAGTACTGGGAGATATTCTAAGAGAACAGGTATATAAGTATTTGGATAGACAGGGATTGATAAGGGATAGTCAGCATGGCAAATCATGTCTAACTAATCTTACAGAGCTTTTTGAAGATGTTACCAGGAAAGTAGGTGAAGGCAAGGCAGTTGATGTTGTCTACATGGACCTCAGCAAGGAACTTGACAAGCTCCCACATGAGAGGTTGGTCAAGAAAGTTCAATTGCTTAGCATTCAAGATGAGGTAGTAAATTGGATTAGATATTGGCTTTGTGGGAGAAGCCAGAGAGTGGTTGTAGAGGGTTCCCTCTCTGACTTGTGACCTGTGACTGATGGTGTGCCATAGGGATTGGTGCTGGGTTGGTTGTTGTTTTTGATCTATATCAACAATTTGGATGATAATGTGATAAACTGGATCAGCAAATTTACAGATGACATCAAGATTGGGGGAACGGTGGACAGTGAGAAAGACTATCAAAGCTTGCAGCAGGATCCGAACAGATGGAAAAATGGGCTGAAAAGTGAAAAACATCCAAATTATAAACTATTTCTGAAAGACAAAAAAATTCAAAACACAAGCACAATTCCTATAAACTAAAAAGGCATACTCATAAACCACCATGAATGAATCATCCATTGCAGAAATGGAAAGCAGAGGAATGGATTCTTGTTTACCCCATGTTTCTTTACTCTTCTTGATGTTTTTACCATTCCTAATAATCCTTCACTGCTCTCTACATTTATACTGTCTTTTGCCACTTGTGTGACTTCCCACACATGTGGCATTTTTTTCATATACCTTTTAACAGGTGGCCTAAAAGCTTCTAGAGACAAAGATCCTAGGTACCCACAATTAATGCTGTTTAGGCTGACTCCCTGAGTACACAAATCTTCCAAACGATTAACACCAGCTATTTGATATACTAAGTGATAATAACAATCTGGTTAGTCATCTTCCTTGAACTACATAACAGTCTGCATTGTCTATTTTGATACAAGGACACTTAAACATAACCCACTGTCTTTCACTGCAACTCTTGGGAACTCAGACCAAGTGTTGTGAGCTGGCAAGTCTGTGACAGTGCGTTTGTTTGCAAAGCTGCCCTTTCAACTTCAAGGGCAACACGAGAGAATCTGCAGATGCTGGAAATAAATAAAAACACAAAATGCTGGCAGAACTCAGCAGGCCAGACAGCATCGATGGGAGGAGGTAGTGACGACGTTTTGGGCCGAAACCCTTCATCAGGAGTGAAGTAACATGGGATGATCGAGGGGGGGGATAAGAAGTCGGGGGAGGGATAAGGTAGAGAGCTGGGAAGTGATAGGCTGGAGGGAAATGGACTAGGGGGAATACTGTATCTGGGTTAGCGTGTGGTCCAAAAGTTTCAGGGCCGAAGTAGTAGATTGGGAGCAGAGAGAGAGGCTCTTGCTGAACTCCCGTCAAAGAAAAGATATGAACTTCTTCAGTGTAGGCATCACTGGAAGAGGCTTCACAGTAGTGAATTCAGGGGCAACACGAGTGAATCTGCAGATGCTGGATATTCAACTTCAAACTGATTATTGCTTGCCATTTCCCTTAAGAACCAAAGAGTGGCTCCTGTTTATGACAAGAAACTAAAGAAAGAATATCGTTTGGAAGCTTGCCCTACTCAAAAGCAATACCAATCTTTAGAAGTGTCAACTGCTATGTTTAGGAAGCTGAGCTTGGCATAAAAGAAAATGCCCTTTAATTCTGGATTATGAATATCCTTACACTTTGTACATACTTTACTGAGCTCTACTAGGTGAATAAATATTGCTAGATGTGTAATAAATGTGCAATGAATTTCAGGGTCCAAGACCAATAGCTTTCTAATCTTACATCTGTTATAAGCAGATCATGAGCCCAGTAAAAAAGAATGACAAGCACTATATTGAGCTTTTAATGATTTCTGGAAACCTTATACCAAATTAAGTACTTTTAAGGCATAGTGTTCTACTTTACTGTAGGAAATCCACAACCAATTACGCACAGCCAGCCCACATAAACAAAAATGTGATAATGGACAGATAATTTGTATTAGGGTTATGATTGTCTATGTAAGTTGCTGTATTATGGGTCATTTAACCATATAAATATATTTCATTCTCATTATTTCTACAGTTTCCCTGTCTCATTTCATGTAGTCACAACTTTTTGAAAAACCTCCTTAATAAGCTCAACAGAGTCTCCACTGGAATATTAATGGGCCAAACACTCTCTTCTTCTGCACTGTAATGTCACAGTCAATTTTAAATCTCCATTTAAAATTAATTTTGCTTCTATTTTAGCATTTTGCAACATTCTGATTACTAATCAGTCAGGTGATCTTCTGCAACTATTGGTGTTTTTTGACATTTCTCCTCCTCTATCCCCAATCTGTATACTGTATCTTGTCACTGGTTCACACTGTAGAGCTACCCATAATAAAGGTGAAACTACCTATGTGTGGTGAACTACGTGTGCCTGTCTGGACACTCCCCCTGCTGACTGCTCCTGTGGCTCCGCCCACAGACCCCTGTATAAAGGCGATCAGAGCCTGGACCTGGCCTCTCAGTCTCCAGGATGTAGTATGGTGGTCACTCACTGCTAATTCCTTCTTCCAGTCAATAAAAGCCGATATCTCGCCTTACGTCTCAGAGTGAGTTATTGATGGTGCATCACTATGCCAATCTACCTGTGACCTGGAACTTGAGCAGGTACATTTATGCATTTAAGATTGCATCTTTAAAATCCTAAAAAAAATGTAAAAATTAGCATATGCATCATATCTACCCATATTTTACACAGACTTTAATATATTGACTACATACATCCTACTACTGATTTTGTTGTGCACCCTTTCTGACTTGATATCCACAGTTTGTTCATTTCAGCTATGTTTATTTTTAATATTTTAGGAAAATATTCTGCTGTGTTCTGTTAGATTATTCATTTGGGGTGATTGACCAGTATGTTTTTTTCTCATCTGTGTACATGCCGTAATACTAGATTTGATTTATTATTGTCACATCTATCAAGCTACAGTGAAAAACTTGTCTTTCAGATCAGATCTTTATACCGTACATTGAGGTAGAACAAGGTAAATGAATAACATTGTAGACTGAAGTGTAACATCTACAGAGGAAGTTTGGTGCAGTCAAACCACTAGGTGCATGATCAAAGTGAGGTAGATTGTGAGGTCAGGAGTCCAACTTGTCATACTGGGAAACTATTTAATACAACAGTGGCGTAGAAACTGTCCTTGAATCTAGTGACATGTTAACAGCTAGAATGCCAGTGGAAGTAAATGAAATGCTTTCAGTTTCTTTGGGAGAATGTAAATAATATGAATCTCAAACAAGGGTTGAATATTTTGTGAAAATAACATAGCTTTTTAAATATTTTTAAAGCAAATCAATATACAATAGGTTTGCAAATTTGAATTGACATCTATGGTAGTCGATGGGTTGGAGTAGTTGATTGATGCAGGATGGGAATGTCGGGAAGGTGAGAAATATTTCCTGATCTACAGAAAAGTATTGGCAAGTTGTGCGATTGGGGTCCATAGTTAATCTGGTTAAATGTTCAAGGAGCCACATATTAATGCTCTTAAATATAAAATATTCATATAATTAACAAATACAAAATAGGTACATAATTCAGAGAAGCTATAGACACAAAATGCTGGAGGAGCTCATCAGGTCTGGTAGCATCCATGGAAAAGAATACAGTCGTCGTTTCAGGCCGAGACTCTTTGGCAGGAGAAGGTTGTAATTTGTTTTTGCCAAGAGGTTAATCCATTTGATGTTGTGCAAAAGGTTCTTTCTTTTCCAAATTTGTACAGAAATCCATTTAGAAATATTTCACTTGGAGAGTTATTGATTTGGATTTTTCAGTCTGCTAAATAAAATGTACTTAGTGATGTGAAACAGTGATACCCATGGGGATATAATTCGCTTTGACATCTCCCTTGTTTAGTGCTCAGGTGATATTTTCTAAGCACAGGAAGTTTCAGCCACTTGTGATTTACTTTTTTGGCTGTGTTTCTCATAAATGACCGCTATAACTGTTAACCCTGACATTTTTGCTCAAATTATTCTTGTCAAACTGTCTCTTTTAACAAATAGGTATAATCAATCACTCCTGTATCTAGGATAATTTACCAAGGATCATATTTTTACAGTTTTGTCTCTCCCCAATTTGAAATGCGTGTCAATTGAACAGTTCGTTGTCTGAACTTCCTCTCTTTCACTCATCCCTCAACAATCTTCATACACTTGTAGGAGTAGGAGTATGAGTCAAAATGTTACCTCTGAGAGTTCTGATGCAAGCCTGCAACAATAACTTTGTTTCTTCCTTCACTGATACCTGTCCATTTTAATATTTTCATCTTTGCAACACACACAAAGTGCTGGAGGAACTCAGCAGGCCAGGCAGCATTTATGGAAAAAAGTACTGAAGAGACAGAGGAAGGGGCAGTTGGCTCACAAATACCAAATGCTTGGACAAAGTGCAAGAGGGAGGATAGGCAGGTGATAGAGAAGGGATATGCTCAGACCCATTGACTGAAATATTTTAATGCAAGAATCATCATGAACAAAGCGGATGAGCTTAGGGCGTGGATCAGTACTTGGAGCTATGATGTTGTGGCCATTACAGAGACTTGGATAGCTCAGGGGCAGGAATGGCTTTAGATGTGCTGGGCTTTAGATGTTTCAGAAAGGACAGGGAGGGAGGCAAAAGAGGTGGGGGCATGGCACTGCTGATCAGAGATAGTGTCATGGCTGCAGAAAAGGAGGAAGTCTACTGAGTCTCTACGGGTGGAAGTGATGCACCATCAATAACTCACACTGAGACGTAGGCGAGATATCGGCTTTTATTGACTGGAAGAAGGAACCAGGAGTGAGTGTCTATCATACAAGGTCCTGGAGACTGAGGCCGATCTTCAGGCCGCAGGTCTCCTTTATACAGGGGCCTGTGGGAGGAGCCACAGGAGCAGTCAGCAGGGGCGTGTCCCGACAGGCACATAGTTCACCACATTCACCCCCCCTTCGTTTGAAAAAGTCCTCATGTAGCGAAGGTTCTTACAAGTCAAGCCGATCAGGCGGTCGAATCTGTCGCTGCGATCTACGTAGCACCGGCTGTGACCGCATAGGTGCCGGCAACATTGGCGATTGCACAGGGGACGGGGGTTGCGCGTGTTCTTGCCCACTAGGCGCCGGTGATCCCTCATGCATGTGCGAGGCGCCTGGTATAAATGCGTACGAAACGCCCGGTATACAAGTGTCGTGAGGAGTCTGTGTAGGGCCTGGTGAGTACGGTGTCACCTCTGGTGCAGGGTTCACAGTTACCGGAGAGCCTTCAGGGTAGTGGTCTGCTGCACCTGCGGGTGCCAGGTCGCGGATGGAGACCGTGTCCTCCCGCCCATCAGGTAAGACCACGTAAGCATACTGGGGGTTCGCATGGAGAAGGTGAACCCTCTCCACCAGCGGGGAGTATTTATTGCTCCTCACATGTTTCCGGAGCAGCACTGGCCCCGGGGACGTCAGCCAAACTGGTAGGGTGGTCCCAGTGACAGACTTCCTGGGAAAAGAGAATAGGCGTTCGTGAGGGGTGGCATTGGTGGACGTACATAACAGAGAGCGGATAGAGTGCAGTGCCTCAGGGAGGACCTCCTGCCATCGAGAGACCGGCAACCCTTTGGACTTGAGGGCTAAAAGTGTGGCCTTCCACACTGTGGCATTCTCCCGCTCTACCTGGCCATTACCCCGGGGATTATAACTCGTGGTCCGACTGGTAGCAATGCCCCTAGCTAGCAAGTACTGGCGCAGCTCCTCACTCATAAAGGAGGACCCTCTATCACTGTGGATATAGCAGGGATACCCGAACAGAGTGAAGAGCTGGCGCAGGGCTTTTATGACGGACATGGCAGTGGTGTCGGGGCAGGGGATGGCAAAGGGGAACCGTGAGAACTCGTCAATAACACTGAGAAAATAGACATTGCGGTCAGTGGAGGGAAGGGGGCCCTTAAAGTCAACACTCAGGCGTTCAAAAGGGCGGGTGGCCTTGACAAGTTGTGCCGTGTCAGGACAGTAGAAGTGCGGTTTGCACTCGGCACAAATTTGGCAGTCCCTGGTCATCGTCCTGATGTCCTCCAGGGAGTACGGCAGGTTCCGAGCTTTCACAAAATGGTAAAATCGGGTGACCCCCGGATGGCAAAGTTGTGCATGAAGGGCGTACAGCTGGTCGAGCTGTGTGCTAGCACATGTTCCCTGGGATAGGGCATCAGGGGGCTCATTGAGTCTGCCAGGCCGGTACAGGATATCATAGGTGTAGGTGGAGAGTTCTATCCTCCACCGCAAAAGCTTATCATTTTTGATCTTGCCCCGCTGTTGGTTGCTGAACAGGAACGCAACCGAGCGCTGGTCGGTCAGCACAGTGAATCTTTTGCCAGCAAGATAGTGCCTCCAGTGCCTAACAGCCTCCACTATGGCCTGGGCTTCTTTCTCCACCGCGGAGTGCCGAATTTCAGAGCCTTGGAGGGTGCGAGAAAAGAATGCTACTGGTCTGCCTTCCTGATTAAGGGTAGCAGCCAGAGCGAAATCGGAGGCATCACACTCCACTTGGAAGGGAGCGGTCTAGTCCACTGCATGCATCGTAGCTTTGGCAATGTCCGCTTTAATGCAGTTGAAGGCCGCGCAGGCCTCAGCAGAGAGGGGAAACGAGGTAGACTTGACCAGGGGGCGAGCCTTGTCTGCGTAATGGGGGACCCATTGGGCGTAATAGGAAAAAAACCCCAGGCACCGTCTGAGGGCCTTGAGAGTGGTGGGAAGAGGGAGCTCTAACAGGGGGCGCATACGTTCGGGATCAGGCCCAATAACCCCGTTTTCCACGACATACCCAAGTATAGCAAGGCGGGTGGTACCAAAAACACACTTGTCCCTGTTATAAGTAAGGTTCAGAGCTGCGGCCACTTGGAGAAACCGTTGGAGGTTGGCGTCGTGATCTGGCCTGTCATGACCACAGATGGTGAATGTATCCAGATAGGGAAATGTGGCCTGCAGTTGGTACTGGTCCACCATCCGGTCCATTTCCCTCTGGAAGACAGAGACACCATTCGTGACACCGAAAGGGACGCGCAGGAAGTGATAGAGCCGGCCGCCCGCCTCGAAGGCGGTGTAGGGGCGGTCCTCTGGGCAGATGGGGAGCTGGTGATAAGCGGATTTCAGATCTATTGTCGAGTACACCTTATACTGAGCAATCTGGTTGACCATATCCGCGATGCGGGGTAGGGGGTATGCGTCAAGCTGCGTAAACCTATTGATGGTTTGACTATAGTCCACCACCATCCTATTTTTCTGCCCAGTCCGAACAACAACCACCTGGGCCCTCCAAGGGCTTGTGCTCGGCTCAATGATCCCCTCCCTGAGCAGCCGCTGCACCTCCGACTGAATGAAGGCCCGGTCCCCCGCGCTGTACCTCCTGCTTTTGGTTGCCACAGGTTTACAGTCGGGGGTCAGGTTGGCGAACAGCGGTGGGGGAGGGATCTTGAGAGTGGAGAGGCTGCAAGTGTCGGTAGCGCAGCTGTTGGCCTGGTTCTGGATGGGATGTGTGTGTCCGTGTGTGTGTGTGGTCAGTAGCGGGGTATGTGAAGAAGTCCCACAAAACTGAGGATTCTTGACAGTGAGTGGTGGGAGGGGCCCGTCGTATACCATAGTCACACTTTCGAGATGGCTCTGGAAGTCCAGCCCCAATAGCACAGGTGCACACAGATTAGGCATGACCAGCAGTTCAAAGTCCCGATATACTGTGCCTTGCACCACCAAAGTCGCTACACAACCCGCCCGGATGTCTGCGGACTGCGACCCAGAGGCCAAATGGAACCTCCGACTGACCGGCCGCGTTGCAAGTCCGCAGCGTTGCACTGTGTCCGGGTGAATAAAACTCCCAGTGCTGCCCGTGTCAAACAGGCATCCAGTCCAATGTCCCTGCACCTGGATGTCCATCATGGATCTTGCAAGCTGGTGTGGGGCGCTTTGGTCGAGAGTCACAGTGGCCAGAGTTGGATCGCCGTCGGGGTACCCGGTCAGCATCGGAGGGTCGGGGGCGGGGCATGCTGACGCCGACAAAGATGGCCGCTCACATCCGGGGTACCCGGTCAGCATCCGAGGATCGGGGGCGGGGCGTGCTGACGTCGACAAAGATGGCCGCCCACATCCCGACATGCAAGATGGCGGCCCCCACGTTTCACCCGCAGCGCTGCACTCCGCTCGAGGTTGAGACTTACAGACCTTGGCGAAGTGGCCCCGCTTTCCGCAGCTGGAGCAGGTCGCTTCTCGCGCTGGACAGCGTTGTCGAGGATGTTTCTTTTGGCCACAGAAATAACAAAGCACGAGTTTCTTACGGGCCACAGCCGTGGTCTGGGTCGGGGAGCTCGTGGAATCGCGACTGGTGGCGGCGTTGGCGAATTCGCTCCCGGGAGCCGGCGGTGGCGGGGTCTGAGGCGTCCACGAAACCGGCGGGGAATCGCACGACTGGACAGCGTCGGCGTTATGCCGCGCAGCTTCTAGAGCGTTGGCCTTCTCTATCGCCGAGCTTAAGGTAAGATCCGAGTTCTCCAGCAGCCGCTGGCGCATGTACACTGACCTCAGTCCCGTCACAAAGGCGTCTCGCACCAGCAGCTCCGCATGCTGTTCTGCCGTGAGCGTCTTGCAGTCGCAAGCTCGGACGAGTGTCTGTAGTGCTCGGAGAAACTCAGCGCACGATTCGCCAGGCCGCTGTTGCCGGGTAGCTAAGCGATGTCTTGCGTAGACGGTGTTCACCGGCCGCAGGTACTGTCGTTTGAGGGCGTCCAGTGCCCCTTCGTAGGTCGGCAGGTCCCGGATAAAGGAGTAAACTTTGGAGGAGACCCTCGAGAGTAGGATTCTGTGCATAACGGCGGGTTCAGTCGCACGAAGCTCCGCCAAGTACGATTGGAAGCATGCAAGCCAGTGTTCAAAAGCGAGAGCTGCGTCAGGGTCTTGAGGGTCCAAATCCAACCGGTCCGGACGCAAAACGGGTTCCATGTTTTAAAACTTCCAGTCAATAAAATTGATGCACCATCAATAACTCACACTGAGACGTAGGCGAGATATCGGCTTTTATTGACTGGAAGAAGGAACCAGGAGTGAGTGTCTATCATACAAGGTCCTGGAGACTGAGGCCGATCTTCAGGCCGCAGGTCTCCTTTATACAGGGGCCTGTGGGAGGAGCCACAGGAGCAGTCAGCAGGGGCGTGTCCCGACAGGCACATAGTTCACCACAGGAAGAAATGATTTACATCTATTGTAGAGATTATTTACAGTAGATTGAAAAACTTGAGTGTATAGACATTAAGAAAGAAGATGTGCTCAAGCTTTTGCAAAGCATCAAGTTGGATAAGTCTCTGAGACCAGACAAGATGTACCCAGGCTACAGTGGGAGGTGAGGGAGGAGGTTGCTGAGCCTCCGACAATGATCTTTGCATCATCAATAGGGATGGGGGAGGTTCCAGATGATTGGAGAGTTGCAAATGTTGTTCCCTTATTCAATAAAGGGAGTAGAGACAGCCCAGAAAATTATAGACCAGTGAGTCTAACTGCAGTGGTTGGTAAGTTAATGGAGAAGATCCTGAGAGGCAGGAACTATGAACATTTGGAGAGGTATAATATGATTAGGAATAGTCAGCATGGCTTTGTCAAGGGCAGGTCGTGCCTTACAAGCCTGATTGAATTTTTTGAGGATGTGACTAAACACATTGATGAAGGTAGAGCCATAGATGTAGTGTATATGGATTTTAGCAAGGCATTTGACAAAGTACCCCATGCAAGGTTTATTGAGAAAGTAAAGAGGCATGGGATCCAAGGGGACTTTGCTTTGTGGTTCCAGAATTGGCTTGCCCACAGAAGGCAGAGTGGTTGTAGACAGGTCATATTCTGCACGGA
This sequence comes from Hypanus sabinus, assembly GCF_030144855.1. Lineage (NCBI taxonomy): Eukaryota > Metazoa > Chordata > Chondrichthyes > Myliobatiformes > Dasyatidae > Hypanus > Hypanus sabinus. The sequence continues at coordinate 47,054,061 of NC_082715.1, forward strand.
GGTTGGTGACCAGTGGTATGCCTCAGGGATCTGTTCTGGGACCCCTTCTCTTTGTGATTTTTTTATATGACCTGAGATAGTGGAGGGATGGGTTAGTAAATTTGCTGATGACACAAAGTTTGGGGGCGTTGTGGATTGTGTGGAGGACTATCAGAGGTTACAGTGGGACATTGATAGGATGTAAAACTGGGCTGAGAAGTGGCAGATGGAGTTCAACCCAGAGAAGAATGAGGTGGTTTATTTTAGTAGGTCAAATATTATGGCAGATTATTGTATTAACAGTAAGGCTCTTGGCAGTGTGGAGGATAAGAGGGATCTTGGGGTCTGAGTCCCTAAGACACTCAAAACTGCTGCGCAGGTTGACTGTGTGGTTAAGAAGGCATAAGGTGCTTTGGCCTTCATCAACTGTGGGATTGAGTTTAAGAACTGAGAGGTAATGTTACAGCTTTATAGGACCCTGGTCAGACCCCACTTGGAGTACTGTGCTCAGTTCTGGTCACCTCACTACAGGAAGGGTGTGGAAACTATAGAAAGGGTGCAGAGGAGATTTACAGGGATGTTGACTGGATTGGGGAGCATGCATTACAAGAATAGGTTGAGTGAACTTTTCTGCTTGGAGTGATGGAGGATGAGAGGTGACCTGATAGAGGTGTATAAGCTGATGAGAGGCATTGATTGTGTGGTTAGTCAGAAGCTTTTTTCCAGGGCTGAAATGGCTATCACAAAAGGGCATAGTTTTAAGATGCTTGGAAGTAGGTACAGAGGAGATGTCAGGGGCAAATTTTTTTGCAGAGTGGTGAGTGCATGGAATGGGCTGCTGGTGATGGTTGTGGAGGTGAATACGATACAAAAAATAGGCTGTGGATAACCCTAGGCAATTTCTAAAGTAAGTACATGTTCAGCACAGCATTGTGGGCTGAAAGGCTTGTATTGTGTTGTAGTTTTTCTATGTTTCTATGTTTCTAAGTCCCGTTGAAGTTTTGGCCTGAGGCCCTTCGGCAGGACTGGAGAAAAAAAAGATAAGGAGTAGATTTAAAAGGCGGAGAAGCGGAAAGGGAACTAGAGTGTGGTAGGTGAAACCGGGAGGGAGAGGAATGAAGTAAAGAGTTGGGAAGTTGATTTGTGAAAGAGGTGCAGTGCTGGAGAAGGGGGAGTCTGATAGGAGGGATCGGAAGGCCATGGAAGAAAGAAAACTGGGAAGGAGCACCAGAGGGTGGCAATGGGCAGGCAAGGAGATAAGTTGAGTGCAGAGCGTAGGTGGTCAGCGAAGTGGTCTTCCAATCTACGTTGGGTCTCATGAGTATACAGAAGGTTACTTTGGGAGAACCAGACATAGCACGTGACCATAATAGACTCATAGCTGAAGTGTTGCCTTGCCTGGAGGGACTGTTTGGGGCCTGAATTATAGTGAGGGTGGAGGTGCAGTGGCAGATTTTGTTTGCAAGGAGGGTGATCAATGGGGAAGAATGAATGGACAAGGGAGATGCATAGGGAGGGATCCCTGCGGAAAGCAGAAAGTGGCGGGGAGGGAAAGGTGTGCCTTGTGGTGGGATCGGTGAGACCTAACGTAGATTGGGAGACCGTTTCGCCAAGCACCCACTCTCCACCCACCAGAAGAAATGGGATCTCTCAGTGGCCACCCATTTTAATTCCATTTCTTATTCTCATTGATATGTCAATCCACGGCCTCCTCTACTGTCACGATGAGGCCACACTCAGGCTGGAGGAACTACACCTATATTCCATCCAGGTAGCCTCCAGCCTGATGGCACACACATCAAATTCTCAAACTTCTGGTAATGGCAACCCCTCTCATCACCAGTCCCCATTCCCTTTTCCCTCTCTCACCTATCTCCTTGCCTGCCCATCACCTCCCTCTAGTGCTCCTCCCCCTTTTCTTTCTTCCATGGCCTTCTGTAACATCCTATCAGATGCCCTCTTCTCCGGTCCTGTATCTCTTTCACCAATCAACTTCCCAGCTGTTTACTTCATCCCTCCCCTTCCCAGTTTCACCTATCACCCTGCATTCCTCTCTCCGCTCCCCCAAAGTTTAAATCTACTCCTCATCTTTTTTTTTCTCCAATCTTACTGGGATGCTGCCTGGATTAGAGCATATCAACTACAAGGAGAGGATGAACAGTGAATCGGTTGCTGAACCACAGGAAAAATAGGTCATAGGCAGCCAATCCACCATGATTGGCTTTATGTTCTTGACAAGTTATTGTCATTGTTTTGAAATATGCTTCATTTGTAATCTGTAGCATTTCTTCACAACATTGCCCTCCTAGAAGAGCTGAAGTCAGTGATAAATGTATCCTTCTGTTCCACTATAGCAAAGATAACTGATTTATGATTTAAAAGTCCGAACCTTCTAATGATAGAAATCTGACATTACAAACAAAAGAAATCTGACATTTGTGGATCGAGTGATACCAGAGGAGAATATATTGGTGAGCCAGAAGAGTTCCAGTTGGGTTAAGCTGAGAATGCACATTTTTCCAAATGCTGTGGATAGATTTGTTGTCTGACAGTCAGTCTAATTGACTCATCAGGCTGCCTGTGTGTTGGGGAAATTCTGTAGCGTGATGCCAGTGTCTGGGAAATGTAATTTCTAGTTGCTGGAATTAATCACAGGGTCGTGGTAGCAGGATTGTTAGCCTGAGGGTTGGTGTTGGGAGAAAAAAAGGTCTTGAAGAGGGTTATAGGATGAATACTTCTGCTCCTCTTTCACAAGCAACAAAATGTAATTGATGACTTTATGGCCAAGTTTGCAGATGATACAAAGATAGGCGGAGGGGTAGATAGTGTTGAGGAAGTGGGAGGTCTGCAGAAGGGCTTTCAGGATAGTATGGACTTGAACCCCTAGATCTGTACAGTTTTGTGCCACTTTTCTAAGATAGAATGTGCTGGTATTGGAGTGGGTCCTGAGGAGGTATGCGAAAATGATCCCAGGAATGACAGGGTTAACGTATGAGGAGTGTTTGATGTCTGTGGGCCTGAACCCACTGAAGTTTAGGAGAATAAGAGAGAATCTCATTGAAACCTATCAAATATTGAAAGTCCTAGATCTAATAGTGGGGGAATCTACAACCTCAGAATTGAAGGACATCCCTTTAGAAAAGAAACGAGGAGAAAATTCTTTAGCAAGAGGGTAGTGAATCTACGGAATTAACTTGGTATTAAGTGGACATTGATAAGCTCTTGATTAGTAAGAGTGTCAAAAGTTATGGGGAGAGAGCTGGAGATTGAGGCCGAGAGGGATAATAAGTCAGCCATGATGCAATGGTGTAGCAGACTCGATTGACTGAGCAGCTTAACTCTGCTCTGATATATTATGGTCTTATGCTCTAAGCAGTACTCCACAGACAGCTACCTGATGGATCTAACCTTTCTCATCTTTCTTTACCTGCTGTGCTTCCCAACATGTAGGACACTCTTCTCACGCAGGTTAAAAATAGAATCTCTAAAAGAAGAATTCAACATTCTTAAAATGTTTCAAGGAAAAGGACACTTCCAGAGAGTAGACTAAATTGTTGTCAGCCTCATTGCCCTGTATTAACATTGAAAATGGAAAGTTTTGAGTCAGCCTGATTTCCTTTATCAATACCGTAAACTTTTCACCTTCCTTCCAATTCAACCCACCCATTTTTTCAAGGTCCAGAGGTCAGTCATTGTCAATGAAGAGACAGACGATGATAATAAAAAGCATTAATAAAGTATCTTTAGTATGGAATTACTTTCCCTGGTGCTTCAAAAATGTGTAATCTGACAAGGATGAAGGTTGCCAGTATAACCGTTTATCAGACTGGAAAACCGACAGACAAACTGCATTTTGAAAGAATTTTAAAAATAGAAGAGGCTAACACATACAATAGGAAACAGAAACTTAAATAGATAATAAAAATTGGTAATTTATTGAAGACATATTACTATATAACAATTACAGCACAGAAATAGGCCATCTCGGCCGTTCTAGTCCATGCCGAACCTTACTCTCACCTAGTCCCACCGACCTGCACTCAGCCCATAACCCTCCATTCCATTCCTGTCAATATACCTATCCAATTTTTTTTTAATGACAATATCAAACCTGCCTCTACCACTTCTACTGGAAGCTTGTTCCACACAAGAAATTCCCCCTCCTGTTACCCCTAAACTTTTGCCCCCTAACTCTCAACTCATGTCCTCTTGTTTGAATCTCCCCTACTCTCAGTGGGAAAAGCCTATCCACGTCAACTCTATCTATCCCCCTCATAATTTTAAATACCTCTATCGTCCCCCTCAACCTTCTATGCTCCAAAGAATAAAGACCTAACTTGTTCAACCTTTCTCTGTAACTTAGGTGCTGAAACCCAGATAACATTCTAGTAAATCTTCTCTGTACTCTCTCTATTTTGTTGACATCTTTCCTATAATTCAGTGACCAGAACTGTACACAATACTCCAAATTTGGCCTTACCAATGCCTTGTACAATTTTACCATTACATCCCAACTCCTATACTCAATGTTCTGATTTATAAAGGCCAGCATACCAAAAGCTTTCTTCACCACACTATCCACGTGAGATTCCACCTTCAGGGAACTATGCACAAAATCACAAAAGGTTATATGAAATCATCCTTGGGTATAAATGCACAACTTACGCACACCTTTGTATACAGTGAATTCCCCTAATATTACTAAATTGCAAAGTCTGACTCATGCACTTAGGCTCATTCCCATGAACAGAACTAGTTCCCTCTCTATCTCTCCACTTTTAGGAATAGTTCTTTCTTGTCTTTCTTATGTTTTTGTTGCCATTCATTACAATACTGTGGAGGTATGGTTACCATACTGAGTGTGTTTGTATGTTATCAATTTATGGATAAAATTAATGAATAGGTGTTTGTGAAAACAGAACATATTCGTCACACAAGGACAGAAAATCTGTGAATAATATAAGAGTTCATGTGTAAGCTTGTTTAAGGGAAAGAGGAATTGTGCCAGAATCTGAGGTGAAAATACTGCAGCAACAAGTCTGAATTTAAGTCCATCTATATGGTGATCTTCACAGAAGATCCTCACTCTAGGATAATTTAGTATCCTTGTACTTTTTAACATACTGTTATCCATATTTTTAATTTATTACTGAAGATGCCTCCATCTATACATTCTCTCTTCTCACCACTTCCATTAGGCAGAACCAAAGTCTGAAATCACACCACCATGCTTAAGGACAGCTTTCATCCTTCTGTCATATATAACTCTCGAACAGACTGCTTGTACAATAAAAATAAACTCCCGACCACATCATCTGCCTTATAATGGTCTTGCTCCTTATTGTCTGCCTGCACAGCACTTTCTCTGTCAATGTAACACAATATTCTGCATTTTGTACTATCTCAATTAACTGATAGAAATTATCTACTGTAAATGGATGGCATGCAAAACAAAGTTTTTCACCATACCTTAGTACCTATGACAATAATAAACAAATTATCAAGGACTGATTTTGGAAATGGTGACTTCTCCTCCTCATCCCACTGACCAAACCTACCTAGTTTATGGTGAGATTCCAACAATTACTGGAATTCATTCACTTATTGAGTTTATCTCAGCAGTTTTATTATTGGATTTATGGGGACAAAATTATAAATATAATTAAGGTGTTTCATTGGTACCAAAGAACAATTGTGCCATTATATTTTTTCTATCTTTCACACAGCTGATGGTGTAATTTATAGGCAATCTCTTTCACTATCTCTATAAGTGCATATTTTGTGTCAGTAATGAAGCACTGCAGATTGGAATATGTTGCTCAATATTTCAAATGTTGTCATTACTATAAAAATACAGTGCAAGCAGAGAGAGTAAAACTACTGTTTAAAGTGGCCAACACAGCAATATGTTCATTTTCTGAAGAATAGAGTCAGCAAAACACAGTTCAATATTCATCCTAACAACTGGAGATGAATAACTAGCAAATGGATTCATAAAAGTGGCCAGCTAGGTGCAATGTGCAAATCAGCACCTCATACCTACTCCTTCTCAGTGAAGCTCAGAAATTAGAAATAAATCTGATTTTGTTTCGCATTTTGTCTCCTGCACCCCATTCTCCAGCACCCTTTCCTTAACCCTTACTTCCCTTACTAGTCAAGAACCTCTCGATCTCTGTGTGTATTTAAGGCAAAGTTAGATATGTTCTTGATTGGTAAGGGGGTTAATGTTTACAGAGAAAAAGAGAGGAGAAACAAAGTATCAGCCATTTTTGAATGACAGAGCAGACTCAATGGAGGAAGTGGCCTAATTCTGCTCCTATATCTTTTGGTGTTACAGTCTTATGGTGGTAACTACCCCAGACCTTTCACTACGAATTCAATGTAGTTCTAGATAATACATTCTCTAGCTCTAAACCAGCCACTTAGCTTTTCAAGTAACAGAAATATAAGAAGCTGTTGTTAAAAGAATATATAATTGCATACTTTTTTTAACATTTTCAAGGAGTCCTGTTACCTTCATTGAATGGTGTCACCAATATGCATGGAAAATATAAGAAACAATGAGTACTTCTTTTCTCTCTTTCTTTCAATTAATATTTAGGTCTTTAATTAACTTAATCATAATAAATATTTTAAAAGCTTTTTAAGTTTTAAAAGGCAAACACGAGAAAATCTGCAGATGCTTGAAATTCAAGTAGCACACACAAAATGCTGGTGGAACACAGCAGGCCAGGCAGCATCTATAGGGAGAAGCACTGTCGATGTTTCAGGCCGAGACCCTTCGACCAGATGAAGTCCTGATGAAGGGTCTCTGTCCGAAACGTCAACAGCGCTTCTCCCAATAGATGCTGCCTGGCCTGCTGCGTTCCACTAGCATTTTGTGTGTGTTGAGTTTTAAAAGCATTGTTCTTAATTTTCTAAATTATTTAGAACTGTTCAACTATTTTGGAATACTCTGATAATCAGAGAGGTGTGAGTACAATGGGGAAACTTTTGACCCCATGACTGATGAGGGCCCATTTCAAATACTCATAGAATCATTGACACAGCCGCAGATTTTTACAGCACAGAAACAGCCCGTGTCCACCAAGCTGTCACATCCAAGCTAGTCCTATTTATTTAGAGATACAGCACAGTAATTGGCCCTTCTGGCCCATTGAGCCACACTACCCAATTAACACATACGCATTTGGGATATGGGAGGAAAACGCATAATGGCAGATGGCGCCTTCCTACAATGCTCCTTTCATTGACATCTTCTGAAACCATCTTTTTCACTTCTTTGATGTCTTTTGCATTTGTTTGAGGCTGTATTTTTTCTGTTTGGGGATCGTTTGGTTGCTTTAGTCTCCGAGAGGATTCCAGGAGGCAGAGGCTGTGTGAGTGAACCACGTCGCAAGATTCTACAGCATGGCGTGAGAGCCGACGTTTGATCCTATTTCAACGATTAAAGCTTTCATTGTTCGCCGGTTAAAGCGACGAGGGTAATTGAAATATCAAGGAGAGTGCTGAAGTTTGGAGATCATTTTAGTGTTGCAGCGTTCTGCAGTCTCTAAGAGGATTCTGGGAGGCAGTGTGAGCAAACCTCAAAGCAAGCAGGCTGCAGGGCGGGGCACAAGCTGATGTTTGGCCCCATTTCGCCGACTAAAGCTCCCATTGTTCACTGAAGAAGGAGATCAAAGCATTAATTTGAGTGCAGAGGGTAAGTGCCAGCAGCTTGTCTTTTGAATAGGGAGAGGGGAGAGCTTACAGCTGCACCCAGGCCCCAAGAGTATTGTCCAGGTTTTTTCTGCATTTTGCTTGTGGACTTTGGAAATAGACTCTATTTTTCAGTCATATAGTTTTTATATTCTGTTCTTTTTCTCCTGATCTTCTTGTTTTTTTTTTGCATGGGGAGCAAAATTTGTGGGTCAATGTGCCTGATTTGTTTTGCTCGGTTTTCGTGTGGGAGGGGGATTTGGGGGTTGATGTACCTGTTCCATTTTTGTTTGTTTTTGTTGTGGTGAGGTAGGATTTGGGGGCTGATGATCATGCTGCCTTTCTTTCCTTTCCTTTCTAGGTTTCATGGCTACCCAGAGAACTGAAGAATTTCAGAGCTATATACTTTGATAATAACTGAACCTTTGAATCTTTGAACCTTAGCATACAAACTTCTTATAGACAGCAGCATGGTTAATCTTGATTGTTGGCATTGTAATAGTGTTAATCTCTCTGCTACACAACAGTGCAGTCCCTTATTGTTTGCCATTTGACCCAGAACCATTGGCCATAAACCATCAGAGGTAGGAGCAAATTATACAATTTGGTCCATCATGTCTGCTCCACCATTTGATCCTGTCTGGTTTATTTTTCTCTATCAACCCCATTCTTCTGACTTTTCTCTGTAACTTTTGACATGCTTAATAATCTTCTACACCTTTCCCATCCAATGTACCTGTCCTACTGTCTTTTAAAAGTTATTATAACATCTGCTTCAACTATTTCCATATTATTGTCAAACTTTGATTACAAAATTTGCCCTTCATGTTCCTATTAATTCTTTCCCACCTCTCCCAAAAATTCAGTCATTCAAGTCCTGCCAAAGTGATTATAAATCTTTTCTGCACCCTTTTCAGTTTAATAATACTGTTCCTATAGCAGTGCGTCCTAAAACCAAACACAATTCTCCAAGCGTAACCTCACCAGCTCCCTGTACAAATGTACCATGACCTTCCAACTTGTATACTCAGTGCCCTGACACGAGACTGGTGTGCCAAAGTCTTTTTCACTATTCTGCATACTGTGACTCCACTTTCAATGAACAATGTAATTGTACTCCAACGTCTCTCTGTTCTACAACAGTCCCACATTGCCATGCATTCAATTTGAAAGCCCTACCTCAAAGTGACTTTCCAAAATGCAGCATCTCATATTTATCTAAATTAGACCCCATTTGCCAATTCTTGGCCACTTACTCATCTAATCAAGATCCCCCTGGAACTTTTCATAACCTTCTTCATTGCCCACTATATCATCCATTTCAGCTGTCTCCTGCAAACTTCCTAACTATGCTTGTTCTTTCCTATCCACATTGTTATTGACTGAGAAGCTAGCAGGTAAGTGCTGGTTACTGCTTGTAGACCACACTGCTTCATGGGATGACCTTGGCAGTGAAGTCCTGAGTTCAGATGGACCTGTGAAATGTAAAAAATAGTGTGATAAATTACAATTTCAAGCCAGGCCAAACAAGATTTGGCAGAATGATTTTCTTTTCTATTAAAGTCATAGAGTCCTAAAGTCCTACAGCATGGAAATATGTTCTTTGGGCCAGTTAAAACATAAGAACATAAGAAATAGGAGCAGGAGTAGGGCATGTGGCCCCTTGAGCCTGCTCTGCCATTCAATAAGAACATGGCTGATCTGGTCAAGGATTCAGCTACATCTATCTGTACCTGCCTTTTCCCCATAACCCTTAAATCCCTGTGCAAAGCTCTCTGTAAATATGTTTGAAATGTATTTAATGATGTAGCCTTCACTGCTTTCATAGGCAGGGAAGTCCACAGATACACTCCTCATCTTCATCCTTAATCTATACCCTTGAATCTTGAAGCCATGCCCCCTAGTTCTAGACTCACTCACCAGTGGAAGCAACTTTCCTGCCTCTGTCTTATCTATCACCTTCATAATTCAATGGTTAATTTTAATATCAGAGAAAGTATACAACATACAACCTGAAATCCTTACTCGTTGCAGACATCCACGAAGAGGGCGGAGCTTATTTATGATGGCGCTAAATGACAACTCCTTTGCTTGCATCTTTGGAAACAGCTCTATTTTCATCTTTAATCTTTCAATTTAACTCTTTCAGGGTCCTTTTGAAGACCCTGACCTGGAGTTACACACTGACTTCAGTTCTTTGCAGGAATGGGACCCACTCTTGGGGTTTCACAACTAGCTGTTATTTGACATGTCAAGGATGCAGTATAAGAGCTCAGCTCGCCTTTGGAGGTCCAGGATCTCATGGCTCTGGAGACAGGTGGAACGAAGGTTGGTGTCCTGGCAGGAAATCAGTGTGTAGTGGGAGTTGGAAGATCTTTGGCTGTGTGCCCAGAGGCCCGAGATCTTTATCACAGAGCTCAAAAAAAGTGACGCAATGGACTTTTAAAGTCATAAACCAGTGAGTTGTTTGTTATGTCTCCCCTCTCACTGTGAAATGGGGACATCTCGTTCTGCCTTATTAGGGAGAGGGAGCCTGTGTTATGTCAAATACTGGGTGAGCAAGTAGTCTTTGGGGTACTGCAAGTCTGCATCTTTGTCGTTGCTTTGCTGCACTCTTGAGTGTTCGGTGGTGCATGCTGATGCTTTTCTTGCTGGTGGGGGAAGGGGGGATTGTTGCTTTGCTGCTGCTTAAGCGCAGGAGGGAGGGGAGCTGGGGGATCTTTGGGGTGCTAACATTCAACTGTCGTTCATTCTGTGGGGCTCTCCTCTGTTTTCGTGGATGTTTGCGAAGAAAAAGCATTTCAGGATGTGAATTGTATACACTTCTCTGACACTACATGTAACTTTGAAACCTTTGAAACAGAAAGAGAATAAACCCCAAAGAATGAATGGCAGAAAATGTTACAATTCAGAAGACCCCCTTCCTCACTCCCACACGCAAGCAGCAGCAAGAACAGGAGAGATATTGCTCCTGCCACAGCCAGAGGGGAGGCCAACAGCTCACTGTTCTGATGGTGCAATCTGCAGTATTCATAAGTTAACATAAAAAATATATATTTTATAAATTTTTATAAGATCTCCTCCTGTTCTTCTGGATTTCAGTGAGTATTTGGATGAGTAACCAGGTTACTCTGACTTCTTGAACTATTGCTGTCCTTCTAGTGAAGGTTCTCCCTCAGTGTTGTTGGGTAGAGTTCCAGGATTCAGACAGTGACAATAGAGGAAAGGCAATCTCTTTCCAGGTCAGATCAGAGCATGACACGTTTGCATCCCATATGCTCGCTGCTACTGAATACAGTACCTTGGTGGGAGGAGTTCCATGTTTCGAACTTGCTGATGGAATAGTTTGGGTGAGTAACAACAGTGTATTTGGTGCATGCTACACACTTTAATGTTCCACACTAACACAGGAGGGAATTGGATTTTTAGTGTTGTTGATGAGATGTTAATCAAACAGGCTATTTCATTCTTGAGAATTGTTAGGAACATACTCATCCAAGTAAGTGGAAAACATTCCATCACGCTCCTGACTTCTAGATGGTGGTGAAGTAACTCGTTCTAGAATATGAAGCATCTGCCCTACTCTTTTGAGATGGTTAAAGGTTCTCATAATGGAAACGATCATCTTCTGACATGGATATTATCTGACAAATATGTTTCAATATTGTCTAGGCCTTTCTCTATGCAGGAATGAACTGCTTCGTTTGCAATGAAAATAAACATTGCCCAATTATTTATAAGCATCTTGACCGTGATCTTATGATGGGAGAGATGTTGAAGCTGCTGAAGATAGTTGCATTGCACTGGTGATGTGTTGATGGGATGGCTGACAACATTTATTCAAAAATATCTTCATTTTTGCAAAAAATCACTCCAACCATTGCTGCATTCTCTTTTGTGCACATTAACTTTAGTTTTTCTAGGGCTCCTTGATGCCAGACTCAGCCAAATGATGATTTGATGTCAAGGACAGTCATTTTCACATCACTTCTAGAATTTACTGACTTGGTACATGTCCTAGTATAATTCTCATTTTTGTTTGGCTGTTTAGAATATCCTTCATCTCTCTTTTCTTTGGAGCGACAAGATAAATGCATTTTTAATTAACTGGAGTTTGTACCAACTCAGAAGTAATGTACAGTGAATATAATGTATCCAGGTCGAATAGCTACTTGATGTATACTGTACATGGAGCTCATCTTGGATTATTACTGGTAACTTGCAATTTTGTTGTAAAATAGCCCAATGACATCAATATGTTTACAGATTTCTATCAAAAATTGTTGTTGCTTCAAACTATTTAAGTATTTTACTGAAATGAAATTGCAATATACAAATGAAATGTTTGTCAATTCCTTGTACCATAGTCTTACTAGCATAAGAAACCTACAAAGTACATTAGTCAGTTACAAAATTCCAGCACTTGCTTTGGAAATAAATCACATTCAGATGTCAATTGTTTGTTTAAGCTGCTGGTCCACTGATTTTGTGCAGGAAATCTTTTTGTAATTTTTTTCACTTTTTTAATTGTTTTGGTGTGTTTAGTACATGCATGTTTAACTAAATGCTCGGAGACTCCTTGCTGGGACAAAGCACATTGTTACAATTACACTCCAACATCCCTCTTGCATTGTTTTTATTCCTCGAAGAAATATTCTAGTGTATCTAAAGAAAACTCTGACTAAACCAATTTAAATATATTTGAATATATTCACTAGCAATTGACATGATTTGTTCACTTTCTGGAGAATCAGCATGACTGTATGAAATCTTGCAAATGTTGAAATATGACACTCATATCATTTCTACAATATGCAAAAATACAGCAATATAAAACAATAAAATGTTTCAACACAAGATAAATGATTAAATCTTACTGCTTTAACACATTACAAGACAAGAAGTTAGATCTGATTTCATTAAGGCTTCAAATACTTAAGTCTTAAAATGCATCAGAACAAAGCAGTTTCATAACCAGGCAAACACAATTCCCCAAACTAACAGTATCAGAGCTCCCAGTATTGAGAAAGCCATCTGTTCTGTTTCCCTTTGAGGGGAAATGTTTCAGTTGGACATTGCAGGTGAAGTTGTAAACACAGAAGATTCTGCAGAAGTTGGAAATTGTGTATTATTTTTCATCTCATGTGAAACCAACAGTTTCTGAAGACAAAAATGAATACAGGAGATCAGGAATAAAAGCAGAAAATATTGGAGATATTCAGCATCTGTGGAAAGAGAAAGAGTTAATGTTTCATGATAATAATCATTCATCTTAACTAAGGCAATTTGCGGAAAGGTAAACAGTAATGTCTCCCACACATAATGCTTCAGTACTTCCAGCGTTTTCTGATTATAATTTATTAAAGGCATTGCAAGTGGAATATAAGTCTGGGTTGTTAACATTAAACAGGTGCATATTATTGTCCCTTCTGAAATTTGTTTGCTTTGAATCTCCATTAAGTTTTCTGATATTATATGCAAACCACACACAGACCGATCAATGTGCCAAGTAGTTGGAGATATGAAAGCATCAGTCATCTACCCCTGGCTTTTGAAGGAAACATCTGTGCTCTCTGCAGAAAGGCTACAATATGGACACATCCACTGCCGACCAGCTGGTTCTACTTGCAATGTTAAGTTAATCTCTTTCATAATCCATAAAGGACTGCAACTCCCATTAAATATACATCTTATTTCAAAGTTCAAAGTAAATTTATTATCAAAGTATGTATATTGCACAGTATACTACCTTTAGATTAATTTCTCAGAGGCATTTATCCAAGAATAAAGAATTTATTTTAAAAAGCTATGCATAACAAAGCAGCCCAAAATGCAGGAGGAACTCAGCAGGTCAGGCAGCATCTATTTCAGGTTGTGACCCTTCTTCAGGACTGAAAAGGGAGGGGGAAGACACCAGAAATTAAAGGTGGGGAATGGGAAGAAGAACAGCTAAAAGGTGACAGATGAAGGCAGGTGGGTTGAAAACATAAGGGGCTGGAGAAGAAGGAATCTAATAGGAGAGAGGAGTGGACTATAGGAGAACGGGAAGAAAGAGGGAACCCAGGGTGGGGTGATAGCAGGTGAGAAAATATAAGAGGCCTGAGTGAGGAACAAAAAAAGGGAAAATTCCAGAAGGAGAAATCAATATTCATGCCATCAGTTTGGAGGCTTCTCAGAATATAAGGTGTTACTCCTCCACCCTGAGGGTGGTCTCATCTTGGCACAAGAGGAGGCCATGGACTGACATGTCATAATGGGAATGGGAATTGGAATTAAAATATTCTGAAGGAGTGGTCTCACCAAAGTAGATGAAGCTGCATTGGGAGCAACGGACACAATAAATGACCCCAGCAGATTTGCAGATGAAGTGTTGCTTCATCTGGAAGGATTGTTTGAGGCCCAGGATGGAGTGGAATGGACAGGTGTAGCACTTTGGTCACTTTCAGGGTTAAGATCCTGGAGGGAGTTTCCTGGGGAGGGATGTGAGAATCACAGAGGGAGTGATCCCTGTGGAACAAAGGGCAGGTAAATTTATGTTTGGTGGTAGGATCCCTTTGGAAATGGCAGAAGTTGTGTAGGATGATGTGTTAGATGGGGTGGTAGGTAAGGACAAGAGGAACTCTATCACTGAAAAGATGGGAAGATAGGGTGAATGCAGATGTTTGTTAGATGGAGGAGGTGAGGGTGAGGGCTGCATCAATAACAGAGGCAGGGAATCCCCATTCTTTGAAGAAGGAGGACATCTCTAATGTCCTGGAAAGGATAGCCATATCCTGAGAACAAGTGGAATTGAGGCAAAATAAATGAGAAAGGACTAGTTTATTTTACAGAAGATAGGGTGGGTAGAGGTATAGTCAAGATAACCTTGGGAATTAGTAGGTTTATAAAAGATGTGGTTGACAGTTTGTCTCCAGAGATGGAGACAGAGAGACTGAGAAAGGGGAGAGAGGTATCAGAGATAGACCAAATGAATTTAAGTGCAGGTTGGAAGTTAGAGGCAACATTGATGAAATTCATGAGCTTAGCATGGGTGCATGAGGCAGCACCAATGTAGTTGTCAACGTAGTGGAGGAAGAGTTGGGAGGTTTGCCAGGGAAGGCTTGGAGCATGGACTGTTCTACATAGCCAGTGAAGAGACAGGCATAGCTGGGCCCATGCAGGTGTTCATATTTACCCCTCGAGTCTGAAGAAAGTGAAAGGAGCCGAAGAAAAAATTCTTGAAAGTGAGGACCACTTCTTCCAGATGGAGGAGGGTGATGGTGGAGGGGAACTTGCTGGTTCTTTTATTGAAAAAAAAAATTAGAGAGCTTAATGCCTTCTTGATGGGAGATAGAAGTGTATAGGGACTGGACATCCATTATGAAAATGAGATGGTCTGGGCTAGGGAATTGTAAGTTAATGAGGAGATTGAGAGCAGAAGAAGTGTCACAGATGTAGTTAGGAAGGGAGGGAATCAATGGAGTTGAGATGTGGGGAATATAAATTTGAGTGCAGTGCAGCAGGAGCAGGGAGAGACAATAGACCTACATGGACATTCAGCTTTGCAGATTGCGGGTAAGAGGTAGAAGAGAGCAGAGCGGGGTAGAGGAACTATGAGTCTGGTAGCAGTTGGTTGGTGCTCTCCAGAGTCGAAGAGATCAGTGATGAGGTTAGAGAGTTTTCTGATGGTCCAGAGTCTGCTCCTCTTCAAGAGGAAGTTATGAAGAGGTGTCTGAGAGGCCACAGCCTCTTTGTCTTCTGGCTTGATGGGATTGGGAATGGAGGGTAGTGCATTCAGAGGTGCTAAGGTTCGATGAGGAGAGAGGAGTGCTGAAGTTGAGATGGTTGATGTCTCATCAGCAAGAGCACAAATGCAAATAATAAATAATAACAATAAATAAATAATACTGAGTATATGAGTCCTTGAATGTATAGTTGAATGCAATGAGGTGATTGAAGTTATCCATGCTGGTTCAGAAGCTAGGTTCAGGTAATCGTTCCTGAACCTGGAGGTGTGGGATCTGAGTTTACCTCCTTCCCGATGATAGTGATGAGAAGAGAGCATGGCCTTGGTGAAGGCAGTCCTTGAAGATGGATGCTGCTTTCTAGTGGCAGTGCTCCTTGTGAATTTGCTCAGTAATGGACACGGCTTTGCTTGCGATGGACTGGACTGTATCCACCTCTTTTTTGTTGGCTTTTCCATTCCTGGGCAAGTTGGAAGAACACACACCAGTCTTCTTTGGAGGAATCAGCAGTGGAATGCATGAGCAGCTTCAGGTTTACAGGCATCAACATATCAGGGGTTCTATCCTAACGCATTGATGTAATTACAAAGATGGCACAGCATTTTCTACACTTTGTTAGGAGATTGAGGAGATTTGGTGTGTCATCAAAGGCTGTTATATATTACTGTGGATGTATGGTGGAAAGCATTCAGGTTGGTTGTACTGCACACAGGATGCTAGAGGAAATCAGCAGGTCAGGCAGCATCTATGGGAGTGAATGAACAGTTGAAGTTTTGGGCCAAGACCCTTCATTGGGACTGGAAAGGAAGAGGGAAGAAGTCAGGATAAGAAGATGAGGGAAAGGGAAGGAGGACAAGTTCAGTGGTGATAGGTGAAGCTGGGTGGGCGATGGAGAAGTAAGAAGCAGGAAGGTGATATGTAGAAAAATGTCAGGGCTGGAGAAAAAGAAACTTGGTAAGAGAAACAAGTGAACCATGGGAAAAAAGGAAGGAGAAGGGGCACACAGCAGTTGGGGGTAGACAGAGAAAGGTAAGATAAGTGAGAGGGGAATCAGAATGTGGGTTTGGAAGAAGATGGAAATGGTATGTGAAAAAAAAACAGAAGTTCGAGAAATCAATGTTCATGCTGTTAGGGTGGAGGTTTCCCAGGCAGAGTATGAAGTGTTTTAGACTGCTTGTATTACAAATTGGGATGGAAGACCAGTGCACAAGATTGCAAGTGGCTAAAAAGAGTTATAGATTCATCCTGGTCAATCATGGAGACAGCTCACACCAGCATTAGGAGCATTGATCACCTTGAGGCTGCAGGAGTTAGACAAGTGGGTGACTGTCAGGGAAGGGAAGGGAAGAGCTCAGATAGTAGAGAGCACCCTGGTGGCCATCCCCCTCCGTAGTCGTTATCTCGCTTGGATGCTGTTGAGGGGGGTGACCTGACAAAGGATGACCACGGTGATCGGGTCTCTGGCACTGAGCCTGATTCTGTAGTGCAGAAGGGAGCGACGAAAATGAGGGATGTGCCAGTCATAGTGGATTCCATAGTGAGGGGAACAGCAAAGGAGGTTCCGTCAGCCTGATAGAGATACCTGCATGGTGCGTTGCCTCCCAGGAGACAGGGTAAGGGTTCAGGGGCAGAGTATTCTGAAGGGAGAGGGCAAACAGCCAGAAGTCTTGGTACACATTGGTACCAATGACATAGGTAGAAAACGGGAGGAGGTCCTGAAAAGAGAATTCAGGGAGTTGGGTAGGAAGCTGAAAGGCAGGACCACTAGTGTAGTAATCTCAGAATTTCTGTCTGTACCATGTGCTAATGAGCCCAAGAATAGCATGATCAGGTGTATTAATGCATGGCTGAGAGACTGGTGTGGGAGGCAGGGCTTCAAGTTGCTGGATCATTGGGGCATCTTCTGGGGGATGTATAACCTGTACAAAAAAGACAGGTTACACCTGAAACCAAAGGGGTCCAATATCCTAGCAGGCAGGTTTAGTGGAGCTGTTAGGGAGGGTTTAAACTAATTTGGCAGGGAGGTGGGAACTGGACTGGTAGGGCTGAGGAAGGGAAAAACAGAAATAAATTAGAGATGATGGAAAGGACAGGCAGGAGATGAGGCATAATCACAGCCAGTGGGATGTTACAGGGCAATACAGGCATGGTGTAGTTAAAACAGAAAGCAACAAATACTGGACAGAAAGTGTTATATTTGAATGCATGTAGCATAAGAAATAAAATGGACAATCTTGAAAGTTGGCTACAGATTGGCAAGTATGACATTTTGGCCATCTCTGAAACTTGGCTGAAGGATGGTTGCCATTGGGAGCTGAGCAACCAAGGATATACGGTGTATCAGAAAGATAGGTTAGTAAGAAGAGGGAGTGGTGTGGTCCTGTGTATAAGAAATAATATTAAATCGTTAGAAAGGGATGACATAGGATCAGAAGGTTTAGAGTCTCTATGGGTTGAGTTAAGAAATGGCAAGGGTAAAAGGACCCTAATGGCAGTTGTATACAGGCCTCCAAATAGCAGCTGGGATGTGGATTACAAATTAGAGCAGGAAATAGAAAAGGCATGTCAGAAGGGCAATTCCATGACAAATATTGGGGATTTTAACATGAAAGTGGATTGCGAAAACTAGGCCAGTACTGGACCTCAAGAGAGAGAATTTGTAGAATGTCTAAGGGATGGCTTTTTGGAACAGCTTGTTGTTGAGCTCACTAGGGGATTGGCTGTGGTGGATTGTGCGTTGTGCAATGATCCAGAAGTGATAAGAGAGCTTAACGTTAAGGAACCCTTAAGCAACAGTGATCACAATATGATCAAGTTCACTTTGAAATTTGAGAAGGAAAAACTAAATTCCAATGTGTTGGTATATCAGTGGAATACTGGAAATTACAATGGCATGAGTGGAGAACTGGTTAAAGTTGACTGGAAAGGGACACTAGCAAGAAGGGCAGCAGAGCAGCAATGGCTGGAGTTTCTGCGAAAAATGAGGGAAGTACAAGATCGATATATTCTAAAGAAGAAATTTTTGAATGGAAGGAGGTCACTACCATGGCTGACAAGTGAAGTTAGAACCAAAGTAAAAGCAAAGGCAAGGTGAATGGGTGTTTCTCGGAATGGCAGGTGGTGACTAGTGGGGTGCCACAGGGCTCGGTATTGGGACCACAGCTGTTTACAATTTACATCAATGATTTAGATGAAGGCATTGAGAATAACATCAGCAAATTTGCTGATTATACTAAGCTGGGAGGCAGTGTGACATGTGATGAGGATGTTAGAAGAATTCAGGGTGACTTGGATAGGCTGCGTGAGTGGGCAGATACTTGGCAGATGATGTTTAATGTGAACAAGTGTGAGGTTATCCACTTTGGGAGTAAGAACAGGAAGGCAGATTATTATCTGAACGGTGTAGAGTTAGGTAACGGACATGGACCCATGGACACTAGCTCATTATTCTTTTATTGTTCTATTTATTTTTGTAATTTATGACTTTCCACTCTGTTACTGCCATGCAAAACAACACATTTCATGTTATTTGTCAGTGATAATAAATCTGATTCTGTTATCAAGTCCACATTTAGACCAATTTCAGAGTTGTAACATATTTGAAGTGAGAATATTTTCTTTATTTATTTAGATAAGTAAGCTGTGCTGCCTGGCAACCCTTGATTTATACCTAACATTATCACAGGGCAATTTGCAATGACCAATTAACCTACCAACCAGTACATCTTTGGTCTCTGGAAGGAAACCAGAGCAACTGGGGGAAAACACATGTGGTCACAGGGAAAATGTGTAATATCCTTACAAACCACAGTGGGAATTGAACCTGGGTCACCTGTACTGTAAAGCATTGTGCTAACCATTACGCTACCATGCCACATGAATGTAAGCTTAGTGTAAAATGTAAGCTTAGAAGACAATTAAGAAATTTCAAATGGCAACTTATGAAGGGCCAAATGCAGAAGCATTAATCCCTTGGAATTGCTGAAACAGGAGAGGGTGAAATTCTATATTTCCACCTTTGGTTTGTGGATCAGGACTCAGCCAGACTGAAATTCTGCTTCTGTTACAGTGATGCTTTAAAATGAGGGAAAATAATTTACCCCATTAAGTGTAAATATGGGAATTGGAACTGAATGGATTGCTCCGCGTAGAGTTAGAATGGAGACAATCAGATGAAAAACCTGCTACTGTGGCATATTAACTTTATGATTTTTACATAAACTAGGGACAGAACCTGATTTCAAAATGATATGTTTTGAGAGTCTCGACAGCAACTCAAAAATTACTGTTCTCCTGAACCACATGCCAGGTGAAACTGATGTCATACAACTCTTTTCAGATGACAGCTGGAGGCAGTGATATTAATGTGATTTGCCAGTAAGGTGGATAATACTGTTCTTAGGATTTAGGATTTGTTCTCTAGTTTGGCACTAGTGCTGAAAAAGGATCTGTCCTAGGCTCAATCGCATGTTAAAATCAACATTCAACACAGGAAGCTGGGAGCTTGTCTCATTTTGGAATCTAAAGAGTTGCAGTAATATATCCTCTCCTGGTAACTGTTTAAGACAGCATCTACAGGTACTTAAAAAGGAAGAGACACATATAACAAATGAGGGGCCTTACAGACAGCGGCAGGGGTGTTAATGAGGAATAAGGAAATGGCAGAAGATTTAAATAATACTGAAGACACAAAATCTCTTCCAGCAATGTAAGAAATTTGAAGATCGAGTGACTATGAGGAGCTAAAAGAAATGGTTATTCATGAAAATGTAGTGCTTGAGAAGCTGGTGAGACTAAAGCCAATAATTTCTAAGAATTGAAAACCTATATACTAAAATTTTGAAAGGGATGACAATAAAAACAATGAATTCTCTGGTTATCATCCTCCAACATACTACCTTCATGCTTTCTGACAACACCACTGTCGTTGGCCAAATCAAAGGTGGTGACTCACACCATCATGTTCAGGAACAGTTATTACCTCTCAACCATCAGATGCATTTACAGAAAGGGGTAACCACTCATCTTTCCCCATTATTGAAAGGCTTCCACAAAATATGTATTCACTTTCAAGGACTCTCCATCTCATGTTCTCAATAGTTAATGCTTTTTTATTTATTATTTATCATTTTGTTTTCTCAGCTCAAGCTAGTAAAACCTGAGGTGCAGGCATAGCCAAGCATGATTATTTGTCAATTGCTGGAAAATTTTGTACTATCCTAGTGGCATTTAGTATTGTGGCTTTCTGAAGATTGACATAAATATTACTGTGTGGCCCTAATTGTTTAATGCTATCGTGTCGTGTCTTTTGGGTGATATCAGTTGTAGATGTTACTATTGAGAAAGTATACCTTGTCATGTTCCAAAGTCTTTCAGTTTTCTCTTTTAATTCAGCATATTTTTGGTGTTTTTCACTTATTGATTTCTATAAGTTATGTGTGTTTAGAATGACTGCATCTATTAAATAAGATTTTCTTGCTTGTTTATCCTGTATTATTATATCCGGACAGTTATTATGGATTGTCCTATCTGTAATAACTGATTGGTCATAATATAATTTGTAGTATTCTGACTTAAAAATTGGTGGTGCTGCTGCAATGCTCTGAGCCGGGCATTCGATGTTTCCTTGTCAATATCTAATCAGACCAGATCATCAGGATGTCTTCCATGGAGGGTCATGCTTTTCCATTGGCTTATATTTTCTTCAATAGTAATAATGTCTTCATTTTCCTGGATTGTGGTTTTACTTAAGTTTAGTGGTGTATATTTATTGGAATTGCATACAGTGTCTATAAAATTATTCCCCCCCCCCTTAAGTTTTCATGTTTGATTATTTTACAACATTGATTCACAGTGGATTTAATTTGGTTGTTAATGATCAACAGTAAAAGACTCTTTCACGTCAGGTGAAAACAGATCTCTACAAAGTGATCTAAATTCATTACAAATATAAGACACAAAATAATTGATTGCATAAATACTCACCCCCCCCCCCACCTTTAAAATTACATGCCAAATCATCGGTGGTACAGCTAATTGGTTTTAGATGGAGATCTGTTTTTGGAGACCTGTGTGCAGTCGAGGTATTTCAACTGATTCTCATGAAAATACACCTGTATCTGGAAGATTCAGCTGCTTGTAAGTCAGAATCCTGGCAAAAAACTTCATCATGAAGAATGAAGACAAAAGAACACTTCGACAACTCACTGTGAAGGTTATTGAAAAGCACAAGTCAGGAGATGGATACAAGAAAATTTCCAAGTCACTGAATATCCCTTGGAGTGCAGTTAAGTCAATCATTAAGAAATGGAAAGAATATGGCACAGTTGTAAATCTGCCTAGAGTGACCATGCAAGAAAGAGACTAGTTGTGGTAAACTATGTATACCTGTCTGGACACGCCCCTCTGCTGACAGCTCCTGTGGCTCCTCCCACAGACCCCATAAAGACGATTGGGGCACTGCTCCCCCCTCAGTCTTCGAGATGTTGTGCTCCCTTTTTGCTGTTAATAAAAGCCTATCGTTCACTTCCAGTCTCTGAGAGTTATTGATGGTTCATCACTAGTGAGGGAGGCTACCAAGGGACTACGACAACTCTGGAGGAGTTACAAGCTTCAGTGGCTGGGATGGGAGAGACGGCGCATACAATAACTGTTGCCCGGGTGCTTCACCAGTCACAGCTTTATGGGAGAGTGGCAAAGAGACAGCCACTGTTGAAAAAACCTCACATGAAATCTCGTCTAGAGTTTGCCAGAAGGCTGTATAATGGTTGTATAATGTATACTTACTTTGGAAATAAATGTATTTTGAACTTTTGTACTTTGAAGGAGTCTCATGGTCACTTCATTTTGCAAACAACATCACCTGGAACCAAGCTGAGGTGTTCTTTTAACTTCAGATAATTGCTTGCAATTTCCATTAAAAACTGAAGAGTGGTTCTAATTTAGAACAAAAATATGAGCAAGGAATATTTATTAAAAGTTTAACTTTGTCACAAACATCTCTGACCCTTTGAAAAGGTCATTCTGCTGCAGTACAATGCTGAGATCAGCAATAAGCCCCTCAGACCTTGGAAAGCGAACATCCATCACAGTACTTAATGCTATGCCAGATTTGAATTCTCCACTTTAAACTGTCATAGGCCTGGTGATGATATACTTTCTAAAGGAGACTTTGCTCAAAACTTGAAGTTCTTCAGTCTCCCTGTGAGTCCATTCCCATGGCAAAGTCTGAATGGAGTGTCTATCTCAGTATGTATAGATATAAAACAGAGAGTGTACTCACGCTTCAATGGTGGCATTGTTGGCTTAGGCTTGGTGTTGTTCACTTACCCTTCCAGAATATCTGACGTGTTTTGTGGAGGTGATAACTTTCCAGTGCCAAGTCTGGCGTGGTGACAACAGAACAGTGACCTGTCAGTACAACACTGCAATTATATTGGGCATTGGTGCAACCACACCCGAACTCAGTTAAAAATAGGTAAGCTTACTGTAGAGGGAAAGCACTGAACACTCATTTGGCTGCTTCATGGAGGATGGTTTGCCTGTTGCGGTCTGGTTCCACTACAGTTCAGGAAAATGAGAGAAGATCTTTTTGAAACTGACAAAGCTCTTACAAGGTGTGGTGAACTATGTGTGCATGTCTGGACATGCCCTTGCTGACTGCTCCTGTGGCTCCTCCCACAGACCCCTGTATAAAGGCGATCTGAAGCCTATGCTCTTTCTCTCTCTGTCTCCAGGACGTAGTATGATGGTCACTCACTCCTGGTTCCTTCTTCCAGTCAATAAAAGCTGATATCTCGCCTGTCTGGACATGCCCTTGCTGACTGCTCCTGTGGCTCCTCCCACAGACCCCTGTATAAAGGCGATCTGAAGCCTATGCTCTCTGTCTCTCTGTCTCCAGGACGTAGTATGATGGTCACTCACTCCTGGTTCCTTCTTCCAGTCAAAAAAAGCCGATATCTCGCCTTACGTCTCAGTGTGAGTTATTGATGATGCATCACAGGGCTTACAGAGTGCATGGATTTAGCAAGCAGTCTAATACCAGAAGTCACAGTCTAGGATTAAGGGCTAAACTAGTTAGAACTAAAATGAGGAGAAATTTCTTCATGCAGAGATTTTGGAATTCTCTGCTACAGAATGTTATTGCGGAGATGAGTTACTGAGTCATTGAGATAATTTAAGATATGTGCGATGGATTTCTGGATATGAAAAGAATCAAGGGATGTATGAAAATGGAGGATATTGTTATGAGGTGGAAGATCATGTTGATTGATGGAGCAGGCTTGAAGGGTCGTACACACAAAGTGCTGGAACAACTCAGCAGATCTGTCAGCATCTATGGAGAAAGACAAACAGTCAACATTCAGGGACTGGAAAGGAAGGAGGCAGAAGCCAGCATATCTCCCTGCCCCTTCTCTCTTTTTTAACGCTTCATTCTGTCTCCCCACTTACCCTTTCTTTTCTCTTCACCTGATCATCAGCCCCCTTGGTGCCCCACTTCCTTCACTTTCTCCCATGGTCCACTGTCCTTTCCTATTCCTTCTTCTTCAGCTCTTTACCTTTTCCACATCACCTCCCAGTTTCTCACTTAATCCCACATGCCCCACCCACCCTTCTTCCCCCTTACCTGGTCACACATCATCTGCCAGCCTGCAAACCTCCCCACCCCCACCTTCTTCCCTTCTTCCCCCTTCCTTTTGAGGCCCAAAATATCTACTGTTTATTTCCCTCCATTGATGCTGCCTGACCTACTGAGCATTTTGCTTGTGTTGCTCTGGATTTCCAGCAATTTCTGAATCTCGTGTTTTAGAAGTGGCACGTGACCTTCTCCTATTTGTGTGTCATATGTTGAAAACAACAAGCCCTGCATTGTTTGTTGATCATGAGAGGATGTTACATTTCCTCTCCAGGCTGTAAAAATTCTACTTTAGACCCGACTATAAACATTTGTCATAACTCCAGTAATCACAGCTGTTAGATTGTCTACAATAACAGACAGTTAATTAAATGGATAGTGTAGTGTTGAGCATAATTGGGCTGGTTTTGATTAGAGCCATGCTGAGAATGAGTGATAAAGGAGCATACTGTTTATCTCGAAGCAACTGAAATGAGTGAGCTGTAAAATATGTACACTATTCTTTTAAAAAAGACTAACAAAAATGTGGAAGAGTCACATTTAAAGTAACTCATGCCTAAAACCACTAAATAGGTTAAAAGAGAAAAAGATGTCCTTTGGTGTTGGCATTTCTTGGACATAGCTCAAAATACTGAAAGTTCTGTAATTGTAAAAGTATAAGCTTCAATTTGAGCAGCAAGGTATTAGACATCTCATCACTTAAAATTTATTTGCTTACAGGTGAAGCAACAGAAAATTTAGACTATTCCCTTAATTTTTATTGATTATTTCAGTTATCTGGTGAAGAGTATCTTTGCTATTACCATAGGTTATTACCCAACAACCATCAGGCTTCTGAACCAGCATGGATAACCTTCACTTACCTCAACACTGAGCTGACTCCACAGCCTGTAGACTCACTTGCAAGGATTCTAAAGCTCATTTCTCCTTATTTGCACAATGTGTCCTCCTTTGCACGAGATATTTGTCAGTCCTTACTATGTATCATTTTCTTCATCTATTCTATTGTATTTCTTTATTTTTCTGTAAATGCCTGCAAGAAAATGAATCTCTTGATTGTATATGGTGACATATATGGTGACACTTAGAGTTAATTGTTAATGATGAGGTGGTGCTGATACAGGACAAGATAGGGCGAAGTCAGCATGGTTGCATTACGGGAAAATCTGGCCTGATGAATCTGTAGGAATTCTTTGAGGAGATTACACATATGATCGATAAAAGTTGATTCAGTGGATATTGTGTATTTGGATTTTCAAAAGGTCTTTGACAAGGTGCCACACATGAGGCTGTTTACCAAGTTAAGAGCCCCTGGTATTACAGGAAAGTTACTGGCATGGCTAGATCACTGGCTGATTGGTAGGAGGCAGCAAGTGAGAATAAAAGGATCCTTTTCTGGTTGGCTGCCATTGACTAATGGTGATCAGTGTTGGGAGTGCTTCTTGTTACGCTGTATATCAATCATTTAGATGATGAAATGGATGGCTTTGTTGCCAGGTTTGCAGATGATATGAAGATTGGTGGAGAGACAGGTAGTGTTGAGGAAACAGGAAGGCTGCAGAAGGATTTAGACAGATTAGGAGAATGGGCAAGAAAGTGGCAATGAAATATGATGTTGAAAAATGCATGATCATGAACTTTGGCAGAAAAAAAATAAATGTGCGGACTATTTTTTAAACAGGAAGAAAATCCAAAAATCTGAGATGCAAAGGGACTTGAGAATACCTGTGCAAAACAGCCTAAAAGTTAACTTACAAGTTGAGTGAGTGGTGAGGAAGGCAAATGCAATGTTGGCATTCATTTTAAGAGTTCTTGAATACAAGAGCAGGGAAGTGATGCTGAGGCTTTATAAGGCACTGGTGAGACCTCACCTTGAGTATTGTGAACAGTTTTGGCCTCCTCATCTAAGAAGTGGTGTGCTGGTATCGGAGAGGATTCAGAGGAGGTCACAGGGATGATTCAGGGAATGAAAAGGTTATCATACAAGGAACATTTGATGGCCCTAGGTCTGCACTTGCTGGAATTTAGAAGGATGAGTGGGGATCTCATTGAAACCTTTCGAATGCTGAAAGGCCTAAACAGAGTAGATATGGAAAGGATGTTTTCCATGGTTGGGGTATCTAGAACAAGAAGGCACAGCCTCAGGATAGAGGGGTATCTGTTTAAAACAGACATCCGGAAGAAATTTCTTTAGCTGGATGGTGGTGAATTTTTGGAACTTATTACTACAGGCAGCTGTGGATGCCAGGTCATTGGATGTATTTATGGCAGAGTTTGATAGATTGGACATGACATCGAAGGTTACGGGGAGAAGGCCAGGGAGTGGGGCTGAGGAGGGAGAAAAAAGATCAGCATGATTGAATTGACAGGTCAAATAGAACATAAAAACATAGAAAATCTACAGTTCAACACGGACCCTTCAGCCCACAAAGTTGTGCCGAACATGTCCTTACCTCAGAAATTACTAGGCTTAATTCTACTGCTGTCTTATGGGCTTATATATATACTTTGCCAATATATTTACTTTGAACTTTCTCATAATTGTTCACATGCAGTTCAAAATTTTAAATTCCAGACCTGATTGTATTCATTTTTTTGACATCCACAGTTCTATAGCTTCAGATGTTTTTTTTTTCATTGACTTATTGTTGCCAGCTCTGCTTTCATGCCTGGATCCCACACATTGGAATTCCTTTCAAAAACATTTAAAGCACTCCATTTCCCGCTTCTTACTTAACATCTTTATCAGCACTTGGCCAATCTGTTGGCTACTCTCTCATATCACCTTTGTACATCAGTCTGCGTTGAAACATTTTGAAACTTACATTAAAAGTGTAGGAGTATAAATCATGAAATCATACAGAACTGCAACATGGGATCAAGTCTATGGCAACTATAAAACATTCATTATCATCAATTCCACATTAATACCATGTTTATTCTCTTCACATCCTCATCAACTTCCCACTCTCTCCACCAGATTCCACCACTCAGCTACACACTGTGAGTAATATATAAAGTCCAATTATCCTACTAACCCACACATCATTGGACCAGAGGAAACCAGAGCACACAGATAAAACCTGAGAGAAAGAGTGGGGGAATGATTCTTGGAAGAAGGCTGGGATATAAAAGGAAAGTGAATGTATTCTGTGAAATGACCACTAGCAGGACAAGAACTGCATGTGATTTATGCATTGAGCAAATCTTTCTGAGCAGCTGCAGCTAGATCTACTTTCCTTGGCAGTCCTCATAAAGCTAATAGATCTGGTCATGCACAGATTGCCACTGATCAGTTTGACCCTCTCTCTCTGCTAATGGATGCTATTCTCTTCAGAGTACAGCCCGCCCATTCATCCCATTGTGTCTAAGCACCTGGAGCATTAATGTAACCTGATATAAGGAGGTCCCTGTGTCCTGGAGAAATGCTCCCTGACATTTTCTCTACCACCTGCAGATTATGAGTTTGAAACAGACTTGGTGGAGCTACTAACTCCATCATTTTCACATGCTCGTCTTTTCTTCAAAAGTTTTGTGCTGTTACCACTTTAAGCTGCTGTACACACTTACTCTCTACTGCTCCACACTATTTTCCATTTCAAGTAGTTAAGATAAAAAGCATTTTTCAATAAACATGAGTTATGGGAATTCTGCTGATTTGGAAAGTTAAAGTTGGGATATGTGTTTGGAAGTACCTGTCCTCTGTCACCAGCACAACTCTGACAGAGACTGAAGGGGAACCGTGCTACAGTTTCATTTGCTGTTCTGAACATGGGCGTTTGTGTTTTCTTTCATTTTACATCAAAATTCCATCCTTTTTCAGTTATAAATTGGCCAATGACTGGCTTCTACACAAACCACACTAAATTGTAGATTCTTGGGAATAGTGAAAAGACAAAGCATTATCTTATGCTTTCCTTCTGCTTTGTGATTTCTGCACCTCGTGTTGCAAATACCAGCTGAAGGATGTTTCAACTGTTTTGAATTATTGTTTTCCACATTCATTTACTTGATCTGTGAAATTATCACTAATTCCCATAAAATAAAAATTAATAACACATTACACGATATTATACCCCCTTTAGAAGCTGGTTATACTTCTGTGTTCACAGCATTTATTATTACAGTGATTCAGCATTATATTAAACGTCTGCTAATTATTTGCAGGATTTGTATCACACTGTTAGTTAAGCAGCTGTTTATATATTCTTTACAGCTCGAAAGCCATCTTTATAATGGGGAGATAAAACGAAGTGTTATGAGCTTACTGATTGTTGATAACGGTAACAAATGCCTTATGGTTAACCCCACCATATAATCATGGTAGCATTCCAGCTGACAATCTCCAGTTTTACTGTAACTTGAGTTATGAAAAAACTGAAATGTTTTTACCTCAACATGATTGCAACAGTCAACTGCTATTTCACATTTCATTGCCGAAGTGGGAACAGAAACCCTCCAAATGACATATGAAAGAAAAGAAGACAACAAAGGGCTTTGTAGGTACACTCTAGCAGCAGAAGCCGGTTTTGTGATTTGACATGTTTAATGAGCTCATTGTCAAGAGGATAAATTTGCAGCGATACCACTAAAAATGTACAATACATTGCACAGCATCCTTTTCACAGGCTCACAGCAAAACCTGGTCATGTTGGTAAGCAGGGCAGCTTAATTGCCTGGGGAAGTCAGAGCAAACATGCAATAAAATCCCTAGCATGCAATAAACCTGACACTTCCGAGAATTTTGAGTTATAGGACTATTGTATGGGTTTGCAGATTCCTAGTTGAATTTAAAAAATAGAAAGCAAAACAATAGAGTCTAAAGTCAAATGTAAAAATTGGAAATTGAAGGCATTACTAAATTACCCTTTGAACAGATTGATAGCATTCAGTGGCACTTTGTCAGAAATAATTACTTAGAAACAATGTAAAGCCTCATTTTAATTGGCTATTGTTTATGAGAACATCATAATAATATTTTGCTTTTGTTCAATAAAATTAAAAGAAATATATGTTCACTCAATGCTAACAGAAGCTGCTTTTTAACAATTGTACTGGAAAGAAAATAGTAGGCAGGGAAAATGTAGGTTCTACAAAAATAGATGTGCAAACTATAACAAGTGAAAGAAGGAAATGGCGATTGGTTCAGTAATCACTTTAAGTCAATTTTCTCAGTGAAGAAAGAGAATAATGTAGCTGACATTCGAAAGATAATGATTCTCTCAGAAATCTGCCCATATGTGAAAACAGTATTTGAAGCAGAATGGTGCTCAAGACTGACAAATCTGTGGCAGTGGTTGTTTCAACCTTGGGCTTTAAATTGAACAGATGAGGAAATTGTTACTGTTTTATCCATAATCCCCAATGCACTTCTTACTCAGGAATTGTCCCTTTAGCTTAGAATATTTCCAATATAACTCCATTATTTAAGGTGCGAGAGGGAAACCAAGAAATTATAAACCTGTTAGTCTAACATCTGTTGCAGAGATGTTACTGGAATCTATAATTAAAGCCAGAGTGAAAAGAACACTTAGAGAAATTTGAGCTAATTAGAGAGAGCCAACATGGATTTGTAATGGATAGGTCATGTCTAACCAACCAAATTAAATTTTTGAGCCAGTAATAATGTTAAGGACAAGGGGTTGCATATGAACATGGTTTCTATAAACTTCAAGATAATATTCAGGTGTATCATATAAGAGATTGTTAGCCAAATTATAGCTCCTGGTACTGAAAGCAAATTATTGACCTGCTGAATGTTTATAAAAGCAGCAGATTACAGCATTGGAAATATACTCCACGAAGATCGGTAGTGGTACATTATTTACGACTAGTTTACTATTGACTTAGATAATGTAATGGAGAACAGTATAAAGCCATATGACACAAAGCTTGATAACTAATAAACAATGTGGGCTGTGAGTTTAAAAATTGTGCTGATTACTTGCTGGGGTAATTGGTATACACCTGGGGCAGAAAAGCTGGTTCCGCCACTGCTGTAAAGCTCCTGTTCAATCCTGGCATCTCATGCTGACAGTGTGGAGTTTGCATGTCCATCCTGTGACTGAGTAAGCTTCGCCCAGATGCTCTGGCTTCTACCCACTTCCAAATGACATGCTGGTCGGTTAATTGGCCACTGCACATTCACCGTAGTGTGTGGTGGGGTCTGGAGGGGTGGTGGAGCAGTGAGTTGGTAAGAATGTGGGAAGAATAAACAATGGATTTGATGTAGGATGGGTTACTAATGATTGGCATGTACATGTCGTGGTACATGTAGGTACCAATGACATAGAAAGGAAAGGGGAAGAGGTCCTGAAATGAGAGTATAGGGAGTTAGGAAGGCAGTTAAGAAGAAGGACCGCAAAGGTAGTAATCTCGGGATTACTGCCTGTGCCACGCGACAGTGAGAGTAGGAATAGAATTAGGTGGAGGATGAATGCGTGGCTGTGGGATTGGAGCAGGGGGCAGGGATTCAAGTTTCTGGATCATTGGGACCTCTTCTGGGGCAGGAGTGACCTGTTCAAGAAGGACGGGTTACACTTGAATCGTGGGGGGACCAATATCCTAGCAGGGAGGTTTGCTAGGGCTACAGGGCGGACTTTAAACTAGTACGATGGGGGGGGGGGGGTGGGAGACTATTTGAGGAGACTATGGGAGAGGAGGTTAGTTCACCAGTGGAGCAAGTAAATAGACAGTGTGTGAGGGAGGAAAGGCAGGTGATGGAGAAGGGATGCGCTCAGCCCGAAGATGTAGGGGAGAAGAAAGAAAAGGATAATAAATTTGAATGCATTGTTAGGGATGGAAAGAGAGGAGGAGATGGAGAGTATCTTAAATGTATCTATTTTAATGCTAGGAGCATTGTAAGAAAGGTGGATGAGCTTAAAGCGTGGATTGATACCTGGAATTATGATGTTGTAGCTATTAGTGAAACATGGTTGCAGGAAGGGTGTGATTGGCAACTAAATATTCCTGGATTTAGTTGCTTCAGGTGTGATAGAGTAGGAGGGGCCAGAGGAGGAGGTGTTGCATTGCTTGTCCGAGAAAATCTTATGGCGGTGCTTTGGAAGGATAGATTAGAGAGCTCCTCTAGGGAGGCCATTTGGGTGGAATTGAAGAATGGGAAAGGTGCAGTAACACTGATAGGAGTGTATTATAGGCCACCTAATGGGGCGCGTGAGTTGGAAGAGCAAATGTGTAAGGAGATAGCAGATATTTGTAGTAAACACAAGGTGGTGATTGTGGGAGATTTTAATTTTCCACACATAGACTGGGAAGCTCATTCTGTAAAAGGGCTGGATGGTTTAGAGTTTGTGAAATGTGTGCAGGATAGTTTTTTGCAACAATACATAGAAGTACCGACTAGAGATGGGGCAGTGTTGGATCTCCTGTTAGGGAATGCGATGGGTCAGCTGACAGATGTATGTGTTGGGGAGCACTTCGGGTCCAGTGAACACAATAGCATTAGCTTCAATATAATTATGGAGAAGGACAGGACTGGACCTAGAGTTGAGATTTTTGATTGGAGAAAGGCTAACTTTGAGGGGATGCGAAGGGATTTAGAGAGAGTGGATTGGGTCAAGTTGTTTTATGGGAAGGTGTAATAGAGAAATGGAGGTCATTTAAGGGTGAAATTATGAGGGTACAGAATCTTTATGTTCCTGTTAGGGTGAAAGGAAAGGATAAAGGTTTGAGAGCACCATGGTTTTCAAGGGATATTAGAAATTTGGTTCAGAAAAAGAGGGATGTCTACAATAGATATAGGCAGCATGGAGTAAAGGAATTGCTCGAGGAATATAAAGAATGTAAAAGGAATCTTAAGAAAGAGATTAGAAAAGCTAAAAGAAGATACGAGGTTGGTTTGGCAAATAAGGTGAAAGTAAATCCGAAAGGTTTCTACAGTTATATTAAAAGCAAGAGGATAGTGAGGGATAAAATTGGCCCCTTAGAGAATCAGAGTGGTCAGCTATGTGTGGAACCGAAGGAGATGGGAGAGTTTTTGAATGATTTCTTCTCTTCGGTATTCACTAAGGAGAAGGATATTGAATTGTCTAAGGTGTGGGAAACAAGTAAGGAAGTTATGGAACCTATGACAATTAAAGAGGTGGAGGTACTGGCACTTTTAAGAAATTTAAAAGTGGATAAATCTCCGGATCCTGACAGGATATTCCCCAGGACCTTGAGGGAAGTTTGTGTAGAAATAGCAGGAGCTCTGACGGAGATCTTTAATATGTCATTAGAAACGGGGATTGTGCCGGAGGATTGGCGTATTGCTCATGTGGTTCCATTGTTTAAAAAGGGTTCTAGAAGGAAGCCTAGCAATTATAGACCTGTCAGTTTGACATCAGTGGTGGGTAAATTAATGGAAAGTATTCTTAGAGATAGTATTTATAATTATCTGGATAGACGGGATCTGATTAGAAGTAGCCAGCATGGATTTGTGCATGGAAGGTCATGTTTGACAAACCTTATTGAATTTTTTGAAGAAGTTACGAGGAATGTTGACGAGGGTAACGCAGTGGATGTAGTCTATATGGACTTCAGCAAAGCCTTTGACAAAGTTCCACATGGAAGGTTAGTTAAGAAGGTTCAGTCGTTAGGTATTAATGCTGGAGTAATAAAATGGATTCAACAGTGGCTAGATGGGAGATGCCAGAGAGTAGTGGTGGATAATTGTTTATCGGGATGGAGGCCGGTGACTAGCGGGGTGCCACAGGGATCTGTTTTGGGCCCAATGTTGTTTGTAATATACATAAATGATCTGGATGATGGGGTGGTAAATTGGATTAGTAAGTATGCCTATGATACTAAGGTAGGAGGTGTTGTGGATAATGAGGTGGATTTTCAAAGCTTGCAGGGAGATTTATGCTGGTTAGAAGATTGGGCTGAACATTGGCAGATGGAGTTTAATGCTGAGAAGTGTGAGGTTCTACGTTTTGGCAGGAATAATCCAAATAGAACATACAGGGTAAATGGTAGGTCATTGAGGAATGCAGAGGAACAGAGAGATCTAGGAATAACTGTGCATAGTTCCCTGAAAGTGGAGTCTCATGTAGATAGGGTGGTGAAGAGGGCTTTTGGAATGCTGGCCTTTATAAATCAAAGCATTGAGTACAGAAGTTGGGATGTAATGCTAAAGTTGTACAAGGCATTGGTAAGGCCAAATTTGGAATATTGTGTGCAGTTCTGGTCACCGAATTATAGGAAAGATATCAATAAATTAGAGAGAGTGCAGAGATGATTTACCAGGATGTTACCTGGGTTTCAGCAATTAAGTTACAGAGAAAGGTTGAACAAGTTAGGTCTCTATTCATTGGAGCGTAGAAGGTTGAGGGGGGATTTGATCGAGGTATTTAAAATTTTGAGAGGGATAGATAGAGTTGACGTGAACAGGCTGTTTCCATTCAGAGTAGGGGAGATTCAAACAAGAGGACATGATTTGAGAGTTAGGGGGCAGAAGTTTAAGGGAAACATGAGGGGGTATTTCTTTACTCAAAGAGTGATAGCTGTGTGGAATGAGCTTCCTGTAGAAGTAGTAGAGGCTAGTTCAGTTGTGTCATTTAAGGTAAAATTGGATAGGTATATGGACAGGAAAGGAGTGGAGGGTTATGGGCTGAGTGCGGGTAGGTGGGACTAGGTGAGATTAAGGGTTCGGCACGGACTAGGAGGGCCAAGATGGCCTGTTTCCGTGCTGTGATTGTTATATGGTTATATGAACCTGATGGACTAAAGTGCCTATTTATTTGGTGACACTAAATTGTGTTAATCACGAGGGATGAACCTGGAGAGAGTTGATGTGATGATGAGGAGAAAGTGAAATAGGACTACTATAGGATAGAGGTAAACTGATACCCACTCAGACTCGGTGGGCTGAAGGGCCTGTTTTTGTGCTGCATGACTCTGTAACTATAAAATGCAAATATATGTAAATAATACATTAAAAATGTCTTCAAAACTGTCGCTTTTGAATTTCTGTGCAAGGACATCAAACATTTTGTACCATATGAATCCGACTTCTTTTAGATGATGAAAGTTGAGAAACAGTGGCGATTTCGTAATCAATGTTCTGGGACCACAGACCATTAAAACAGACTGGACAGCAAAAAAGTAATCAAAATAGCAAAAGGAATATTACCCTTTGTAACAATAGATTAAGATATAAAGAGACTTTTGCAATGCCGTTATGAGATCTTGCTTGAGGCAGATTTTGTGTAATAGGTACTGTCTGATAACTACACTTCAGAGAGGCTTTGGCCTTTGAAAGGGATTCACAAGATGGATGCAGAATTTATTTTTCTCCTGACAGATGTTTTTAAGACAGAACAGAAGGAAATAATCTCAATATTAAACACAAGAAAGTCTGCAAATTCTGGAAATCCAAAGCAACACACACAAAATGCTGGAGGAACTCAGGAGGTCATGCATAATATCTCAGCCAGACCCTTAAGTAGAGCAATTTGAAAATATTAGTTACTGAATAAATTCGAAGTACCTTCCACAAAAAACAGTTGATAGTGGTCTACTAAATAATTTAAGATCCAATGTTTCTACAAGCTGAGGTATATGACTCAAGTCAGAAGGATGGAGTTGGATCACAGCTCATTGAAAGAAAGAGTGGGATGGAGGAGTTGTATGGCATATTACTCTCCCTATGTTCCTAACCAAACTCAAACTAAAACAACAGTGATGCACTGCAATGGAGTGAAAGCTTAATATAAATATTTGCTTCATAATAATTTTTCTTCATAACGTAGCTTGGTACAGCCAAGAGTACCCCTCAATAAAATGAACTAACTGCATTGACCTTCACAAAACAAAGGGCAGCAAATTTCCATTCACTGATTATTTCTTTGCAAAATCTAAATAGTTCTTCTCAAATTGATGTATAATGCATTGATTAAATATGGTCAGTCAGCGATTCGGAAGGATGTTAAGTAGAACTTAATTTTCAGGTCTTTTTAGCTACAGATAATGTTTGGAAGAGTGCCTCAGTTACTCTATAACCATGTGACTGCTGGTTGACACATGGCCTATTTGTTAGTTCTTGCTCACATGCGGTGATTTAATGAAGCCAATTGTACATTTGTAAAAGACCGGCTTTCCTTCATTGTTCCTAGTAAAACAGAATTTCACAAGTAGAATGTAATGCCTTGCCATCCTATTTCCCTCTCTGTGTTGTGTTTCCTAATTTATCACACTAAAAGAAAAGAAGCTAGTCTATTATCCCCTGGTGTTCACCATTAACTGTCTGTTTTAACTGTTTTGATCATTTTTTAACTGCATTTCTTTCTTTCTAGTTCAGATTAATCTGGGAAGTTATAAAAAGTTTGAAAGCTACTTCAGGATCTCCTTGAAAGCAGATAATTTTGTCTGTTGATTCTGCTTAATATAATCAATCAACCAATCCTATATCAATGCATTTAATCAATGTGTTATAAAT
Source organism: Hypanus sabinus (assembly GCF_030144855.1). Lineage (NCBI taxonomy): Eukaryota > Metazoa > Chordata > Chondrichthyes > Myliobatiformes > Dasyatidae > Hypanus > Hypanus sabinus. Next base: position 47,089,534 of record NC_082715.1, read on the forward strand.
CAATTTGAGAAGAACTATTTAGATTTTGTAAAGAAATAATCAGTGAATGGAAATTTGCTGCCCTTTATTTTGTGAAGGTTAACGCAGTTAGTTCATTTTATTGAGGGGTACTCATGGCTCTTTGCCAGCAAGGGATCAATGCTGGCTTTACTAATTCCCTGTGCATTCTATCAGTATTTTTGTTCCATCAGATAGGTTACGTGATGTAATGATTTAGTTATCAGAATGCAAAGACTGCCATTGATGTTTCTCTGACACTTGACCATGGATAATGACTGCACATATGAATATCTTTTACGTGGTCACAGGAAAGCTTCAAATTTGGAAATTGCATATTGTACACTATTGACATCAATTTCAAGCCAGCATCATGGCATACAGTAAATATACTGTGCATCTTATAGAGGGAGGACTTCTCTGTATCATTTACAATAAAATTATCATTCTGTTTATGAATCTTTCAAAAATAGTGCGCAAAGAGATTTTTTTCTCCATTTATATTGGGCAGGTGATATAATCTCATTCAGAGTCATATAGGTTCCGTGTTAGGGTCTTTACTATTGCCAGTGGATACAATTTTAAGTGTATATTTTAATCCTTTTAACATTATTAATACTCCAGTATTTTTACTGGAGGGATTACAGGAGGGAAGTATTCCAAACATTTTCTGTACTTTTTAAAGTATATTTTAAACCTAATCCTTTGACTGCCATGTTTGGTATTGATGGAGAATGAGGCATAACTTTGGAGTCATCTGATTTGCATGTTTTGGCCTTTATTTCTCTCATGGCCGGGAGGGCGGTGTTGCTTAAATGGAAGGACGTTGCTCTGCCTACTCACGCTCAATGGTTATGTGGTGTTATGTCATGCTTACATTTAGAGAAGATCCGTTGTTCAATTTCTGATTTTAATCAAGACTTTCAAACACTGTGGGGGCCTTTTTTGAACTATTTTCAAAACCTTTGATCTGGCATTAAAGTACAGATATTGCCTATTAACATAAATCATTATGTGATACGGAGTTTTTTGTTTCTTTTCTTTACCAAACAGCTTCAATCTTGGTAGTGGGTTTAGATTCTTTTTTTTATAATAGAACTAATAGAACTATTATAATTCAATTTAATTCATTTGTTTGATTATGAATATGGAGTACTGTGATTGCAATAGCATGATTTTAATATAGTGCATTTTGTACTATTCTATCTTTTTTAAATTCATAATATGTATCCTCATGAACTCTGTATTTTCCTATGTGAAATTTAATTTTAAAAAATTGGATGAAATATTATTAATAATGAGTCATATACCGTAGGTATTGGAATTAGGGTGATTTCAAGACAGTAACAGTGATCAATATCGGTTAATTATGACAGAATCTTTCAAGAAGATCTTAAAAAAGATTTTAATTAAATTTAACTATGAAAATGTTAGTAGTCTTTAGTGTCCGTGATAAAGTTTGAAATGGCTAATTGTTTTGCGTGGTAACTACAGGAAGCAATAAACTGTGCATGTGCTGACTGGAGTAGTGTAACCAGTCTAAGTGAAAGCCGTGGATTTTCTTCCCTAAATGATATTAGTGAATCATTTCCATTTTTATATCTTATTCTCATTAATATCGCCTTTCCATTGCTGGCTTGTTCAACTAAACTGAAATCCCCATCTGGCTTGTGAAGCAAACTCAAATTCTTTATTTTCTTGACACAAATACTGAATTAATTTTGTGTAAACACAACAGCCCTGCCTTATGCCAAATCAGGAAAGTATATAAATAATGATGGTACGGTTAGCCACAAATCTCCTCATGAAATATTATCTCGTTACATCAGATGACGTAAATTTAATAGATAGGAATCACTGATCATTTACACAATCAGCAAGTCAGGCTGCATCTATGAAGGGGAATAAACAGCCAATGCTTTAAACTGAAACTCATCATCAGGACATGAGGGTTATTGTCCCAAAATATCAACTGTTTATTCCCCTCCATATTTCTAGAGCATTTTGTGTGTTGCTCTGCATTTTTAACATCTGCAAAATCTCTTGTGTCTGAGGTAGGAAAAATAACTGCTTCTCTCACTTGAGACAGCACAGGTAAAATGGTTATGGCACACCCTGATGGTTATACTATGGAATGCCTCACGGAAGGGGAAAATTGAATTTTCCTCATGTCACAGCTTTGCCTTTCACAGCCACCCACGGGAGGAGGGGCCGGAGGCAGTGTGGGAGAGAATAGAGGCATGGTAGGAGCACTGCAATCTGTGCTGGGTTGGGGGTTAGTCCCTCCCGTTGGTGCTGCGCACGTGTTGACTCTCTGGAAGACAAGCTGAAGTGCCTGCGACTGAACAAGCATGAGACAAGTTGATGTGCCTTCATCTGTTCAACCAGTGTGAAATGAGGAACTGCTGCATACTTGTTCTCATGGAAACACGGCTCCAGGACAATAACAATCTCCAGACCATGTCACTCAGGAACGTGTGCTAATATTAATTTTTGTGTCTACATGTGCCATCATAACTACATGTGCTGTGTGCTGTGTGTGATTGTATGTACTGTATTTTGCACTTAAGCCCTGGAGGAACACTGCTTCGTTTAGCTGTATACATGTTAAGGTTCAACCACAATTAAACTTGAATTTGAAATTTACTTCTGTTCATGCTCACTCCGAATACTTGCTTTCAACTGACTGGATGAGGTCATAATATAAGAATAGGAACACCAAGATATGCAGCATGCATTTGAATGATATCACAAGGAATCTATTTCAGAATTAAAATTAAAACTAATTGATTTATCCTGTGCATATATATTCCAGTGGTAGAAATTCTGCAATGCACAACAGGAATTTTACTTAGAACTTTGACCAAGAATCAGATACTGAAATTGCTTAGGTTGTTTTTCAGAATGTTGCCATAGATTCTTAATGTGGACAAATTTTATGAATTTAAAAATGAAACCACATTGATGTATTCTAAATAAATTCTTTGCTTTCATCATACTTTCATCTTTATAGTCAAGTAGCTATGGGTTAGTATGCAATCGCGACCAATTCCCATGGCAGTAAAAATTAATAAAACAACTCCAATCACATTGAGCTCTGAGAAAGACTAGAGCTCCTTATCTCTGTTACAACAATTAAAGTAAGCAACACCAAACAAAAGTTGCAAAAGAATCTCTGCTTCATTCAGTAACGGTTACTGCAAATAACTCTGAGATTACTATCCATTTCTTTCAGGGAAAATAAATAACTTTCAAGAGGAAGGATCCTTGTAAGGCATTAGGACCTGATTGTGTACCTGGTAGGTCACTGAAAGCCTGGTGGAGTGTTCAGGGAAATCAACGAGCTCTCACTGCTGCAGTCAGAGTTCTCATCTATCTTACAAGAGCAAAAGTCATACAGTGACCAAGAAGAGCAGGGTAAACTGCCTCAATAACTTTTATACAGTTGCAGTCACATCTACTCTAGTGAAGTGCTTTGAGACGTTAGTCATGGCCAGAATCAACTCCTGCCTAAGCAAGGACCTGGACCCACTGCAATGTGCCTACTCCACAATAGGATTATAGTAGATGCAATCTCATTGGCTCTCCACTCAACCTTGGAGCACAGGGACAACAGCAATACCTACGTCAGGCTGCTGAGTATTGACTACAACTCAGGGTGCAACACCATCATACCGTCAGTACTAATCAACAGGCTTCAAAACCTGAGGATTAGCACCTCTCTCTGCAACTGGATCCTTGGCTTCCTCATCCAGAGTCCACAGCCAGTGGATTGAAAATAACTTCCTCTCACTGACATTCAACAGCGGCACACTGTTCTACTCTCTCTACACCCATTACTGTGGCTAGGCACAGCTCAAGCACCATCTACAACTTTGCCAATGACACAATTATTGTTGGCAGAATCTTGGACAATGAAGAACAAGCATAAGGGAGTGAGATGGATCAGCTGTTTGCACTCAAGTAAGACTAAGGAATTAATTGTGGATTTCCGGAAGGGGAAGTCAAGGGAACACATACTCAGTGCTCATCCAGGTTCCACGAAAGAGTGAGATGGTTTAACTTCCAGGGTGGCAACATCTCTGAAGATCTGTCTTGGGCTCAACATATTAATGCAATTATGGAAAAGGCACATCACCGATTATATTTCATTTGGAATTTGAGGAGATTTGTTAGGTCACCAAAGACTAAAAGATTTCTACAGATGTACCGTGGAGAACATTCTAACTGGTTGCATCGCCTTCTGGCACGGAGGGGCCACTGCACAAGATCGAAAAAGGCTGCAGAGTGTTGCACTAGTCTCCCCAGCTCCGAGGACATGGTTAGAAAGCAAAGCCTCAAAAAAAGCAGCATCCATCATTAAGACCCCATCACCAAAGAATGGCTTCTTCTCATTGCTACCATCAGGCAGCAGGTCTAAGAGCCTGAAGGTACACACTCAACTCTTCTGGAGCAACTTCTTCACATCCACCATCAGATTTCTGAATGGACAATGAACCAACCCATGAAAACAACATCACTACTTTTTGGCTCTCTTCAGTGTGTGTGTGTGTGTGTGTGTGTGTGTGTGTGTGTGTGTGTGTGTGTGTGTGTGTGTGTGTGTGTGTGTGTGTGTGTGTGTGTGTGTGTGTGTGTGTTTTATTAAGGCCTCTCTGCAGGAAGAGAATGACTGATAGATGGTCTTCAATAGAGCTGGATCGGCAGATTTTTATTGAGAAGTTTTCCAGGATGGCATATTGCACTGACCTCTGATCCAAGGCTGGAATTATTGCAGGAGAGACTTCCCAAGGATATAGAGACAGGAAAAAAGGTAAAATGCATGATTTTAAAATGATCTATTTTCTCCTTCCCCTCTAACTTCAATTCACCTAAATGCCACACTTGATGTTAACTCATTATTAATAATTCATAATAAAACTCTGATAAGTTAATCCACTTATACTTTTCTAATAATTATAATAATAACAACATTACTATTGACTCATTATATTTCTTTTCTATCCTGTATTTTGTTTTCATGTTAGGATAAATGATGGGAACTGATGTGTGATTTGTTCTTGAATATCCAGTACATCAGCCGGATAACGTGTGTCTTTCTAAAATTGTGATGAAAGAGTAAGAGTTAATCCTGGCCCAAAGTGGCCCATCTTGGATTCCATGCATAAAATCATCAGGTGTGATTCAGAGGAAGCTTTAGTCTGCATAGGGAAGCTGCCTTGATTCAGTAAGGTTGAATGAGAATAGATGAGAAAGAGTCTGAACTGTAACATTGTTGAATGCTTCATCCAGCATGCATTTAGCTCACAAGCAACAGAAAGATTATGTGGAGGGAAGAGTATGATAGTTATCATTAGGCATATGGAGCCTCCTATGGTAATATTCTCCTTGAAAACATTCATGATGGAATTTACTCTAATGGTCCTATTCATATTTCAGTCAGTGTAATCAAGAAAGTTACTTAGAGCTCATTTTAGATGGTAATGTAATCAAGTACATTATTCATCATTCTATTCAAACACATTTTGTGAAAATATTGATAAGTGCTTGCATCTAAATTGAGGCTAGCTGAAGACAATTAACCTAAAGGCCATAATGAATATATTCTGCAATAATCATTTAAAATGTTATATAAGAATTAATATTTTTTGCAAGATATCAAATTATTGCATTACCACAATTATAAAATTTGTCAGCTCCAACTTTATACTTCATTGGAAATGTCCTCTTTGCTTCTCTCATTAAATTTCTTCTCAGGAACGGATTCCTCTAGACTTAATCATGCAGTAATCATGACAATAAAGCATGAAGATTTTGCTGTTGGTTACCACTGTGGTATAAATCTTTGTTTACGCAGCTCATTGTGTGATGTGTTCCTTGAATGCCCAATAGATCAGGTGGACATATGCAGAATAGTGGTGACCACACTTTAAAAGTAATTTATGAAAAGTGATTTGGTAGTGTTGTGGATAGTGTGGAGGGCTGTCAGAGGTTACAATGGGAGTGGGACATTGATAGGATACCAAACTGGAGTGGCAGATCATTAAGTGTGAGGTGGCATATTCTGGTAAGTCAATATAGTAGAATATAGTATTAATAGTAAGACTCTTGGCAGTGTAGAGGATCAGAGGGATCTTTGGGGCCAAGTCCATAGGTTGATTCTGTGGTTAAGAAGGCATACGGTGTATTGGCCTTCATCAACCATGGGATTGAGTTCAAGAGCCGAAACGTAATGTTACAGCTATATGGGACCCTGGTCAGAACCCACTTGGAGTATTGTGCTCAAATCTGGTCACCTCACTATAGGAAGGATGTGGAAACTATAGAAATGGTGCAGAGGAGATTTACAAGGATGTTGCCTGGATTGGGGAGAATGCCTTATGAGAACAGGTTGAGTGGCCTTTTCTCCTTGGAAAGACATAGGAGGAGAGGTGACCTGATAGAGGTGTATAAGATGATGAGAGGCATTGATCGTGTGGATAGTCAGAGGCTTTTTTGTAGGGCTGAAATGGCTAACATGAGAGGACACAGTTTTAAGGTGCTTGAAAGTAGGTACAGAGGGGATGTCAGGAATAATTTTTTTACGCAGAGTGGTGAGTGCGTGGAATGGGCTGTCGGTAACGGTGGTGGAGGCGGATACAATACCGTCTTTTAAGAGACACTTGGATAGGTACATGGAGCTTAGAAACATAGAAGGCTACGTGTAACCCTAGGTAATTTCTAAAGTAAATACATGTTCGCTACAGCAATATGGGCTGAAGGGCTTGTATTGCGCTGTAGCTTTTCTATGTTTTTATGAAGATGAAAGGCATTTTATGTATAAGCAAACATGAGAAAATCTGCAGATGCTGGAAGTCCAAAGCAACACAAATAAAATGCTGGAGGAATTCAGCAGGTTAGGCAGCATCTATGGAAAAAAAAGTAAACAGTCAACATTCTGCTGAAGACCCCTCAGTCCTTCCTTTCCTTTCCAGTGCTGATGTAGGCTCTTGGCCTGAAAGGTCAACTGCTTACTCTTTTCCATAGATGCTGCCTGGCTTGTTGAATTCCTCCGACATTTTGTATGTGTTGCTTTGGATTTCCAGCATCTGCAGATACTCGTGTTTGTGATACTACTGCTACTGTGAAGTCTCTTCAAGGGATGCCTACCCTGAAAAAGTTTAAATCTTTCTTCCATCAGGAGTTCAGTGAAACTCTCTCTGACTGCACCCCCTCTGTGATCTCTGTTGCTCTCCGACTCTTCAACCATGTGTTCGCCCAGATCTGCTACCACAGCCGTGTATCCTTCCTGACTTATTCCCATTTCCTTTCCAGTCCTGATGAAGGATCTCAACCTGAAACGTATATTGTTAACTCTTTTCCATAAATATTGTCCGGCCTGCTGAGTTCTTCCAGCATGTTGTCTGAGTTGCTGTATACCTGCAGACTTGTCTTTCATTTTGCTCCCTAATTCTTAGCCTTGTGAGTTAACTAATGCAGTCCTTCTTAGCTATCCCAAAGTAATGACAGCTATCTCCAGATAATGACAGCCTAATTGTCCCAAAGTCCTCGTGTTTTATTTGCATCCAGTGATCTTCGTTACCACTAGTGTGCTCCCCACATCCAACCAAATCTATGTTAGAAATCAGACTAGTAAAACTCACATACTAAACTTCACTTGAGCTTATGTGTCATCATTAATCAACCATACAGACCTAAGTTAGTTGAAAAACACACTCATTGAGCTGATTAGAGAGCAGACTAGTCATTATACTTGGTCTTTGATGGCCTTTGACAGTTTCAGATACTCACTACAGATTTGGCTGGGCATCTTATAATTGCAACAAAACAGTGAGGAAAGCCAATCCATATCTATTCAGAAAGTTGCCAGACTGGGAATGTGAGGGACCAAAGGCAAATTAGAGGTTGTAATGTTCTTATTTTACTTTATTAGTGTACCATATTTATACAGTTCCTCATAAGACTGTGTACAGATCTGAGCACATCAAATGAAGCCAGTTATTGCTTTAGATTATATTCAGTAGCTAAAACAGCAAAGAGTCTGTCTTATTAACTGAAGTTACAAGGACTAACATTTACAGTTTACATTGTCGGTGAGGATGCGGGGCCTGGAAAATCCTTTGATGTCTATACATTATAAATGCCCCCCACAAGGAAGGAGCTTTTGAATCAGAATCAGAATCAGGTTTATTATCACTGACATTTTGTATGGCATGAAGTTTGTGTTTTGTGGTATTTGTTATTGATTTTAGATACAATAGTTTTTTTGTAAATAGGTTTCGAGTTCATCCTGCAACTTCCAAACAGATAGTAAGTTCTTGCATCTGATCTTTTCTTACTTAAAGACTTTGTAATAAAGGAATATAAAGATTAGAAAAAAACAGAACCTGCATTGGGGGATTGCTTTCAATGTCCATGTTAAGGATATAGTTACGTCATCTCATGTTAGTATACTTAACTTTTTTTAAGAACACTGTGTATTTCTTCCTTAGCATATGTATAGTTTTGAATATGTCCAGTATTATAATTGTGGCATGAAGACAGCAAATGCATGTTTCTTGAAGAAGCCAAGAGGAGAAATAAAAGCTCATGTTTTCCAGTCTTTCCATATTCTGGACATTGAGAAAGAGATGAGGCTACTCTTCATTGTAGTGCATGTCAATGCTCTTCTTGATACAATGGTAAACATGTTTGATCAGATCCAATAAATGAGAAAGGCTAAAATTAGCACATTGTTACTTAGAGCCCGAACAGCTTGCAGGTCGGAACTGTAGCTTAAGTCAGAGTTCCAACATGGAAGAAGGTGCCCTTAACTCCACAACAGCCAGTAAGTTCATCCTATCAAACATTAAACACAAAGTACACTGCAGATGCTGATGTCAAATCAACACGTACAAACATGTTGGAGGAACTCAGCAGGTCGGGCAGCATCCATGGAAACGAGCAGTCAATGTTTTGTGCTGAGACCCTTCGTCAGGACTGCAGAGGGAGGGGGCAGAGTTCCGTGGAAACAAGCAGTCAACATTTTGGGCCGAGACCCTTTGTCAGGACTAAAGAGGAACATAATTTGGATATTTGTAAGCTGGGGAGGACCTTTCATTTCAGCAAATAAACTGCAGTTTTTCATGCATTTGCAGTATCATATGGATTTTTAAAATGTTTTGTCCTACTCCAAGTGCATAGTACTGCATAGTAGAGACAGAAGAACATGTAAAAAACATCATCTCAGGAATTGGAAGGTTCAGCACTTCGGTATCCAGCCATGTTGTGAATAGGTAGACATTGACTCAGAATGAAGCATATTAAGGAAGCAGTTTTCAATTTTAACTCAAACTGGCTAGAACTTAACAATAGTTGGTGAACTTTGTTCTCACTCAGGTTTCAGCATGGATTGTTGTTTTCTTTTTATTAATTCTGAATTGTCAGAGCTGTGTCTTTTCCCTGTAGGTAAAAAACCCAATTAAGCAAAAAGAGAGGTGGATTTACCCTGCTGTGGGACTATTATTGAAATATTGGTTTGCATTATTTTATTACAATCAGACTATAAATTTTAATTTATATGATCTGGGTGTTCTAACTTTAATTTCCGAACTTGTTGATCAAGCACTGGCTAATTATTTCTCAAAGGCTTTGTACTCCCATGACTAACATAGTATGTATGAAACCGTTCAAAAGCATGTCTGAAGGTTGGACGAACATTACAATAAATTATTGTAAAGATGAAGTAAAGTAGTTATAGGTGTTACTTACGTACAAACTGTATTGGTTTCATTTTCTCTTGTTCATAGACAGCTTTCTTTATTTTGCCAAGAGCTCTATTTTGAATACCTCTCAGTCATTCTATACTGTATTTGTATTTTGCATTGCTTATGTTGTCTCAATTTTCTGTAGAACAATAAGGCAAACTGTATTTTGGGATTCGGTTGTTTCTTTTGATATATTTGGCTATTGTGCTGACCAGCTCCAGCCAAGCTGTATTTGATAAGAAAAAAGGTACAGGAATTGCTAGTAATAATCAGGGCAAAAAAGAACAGGTTCCATAGAAATATTTTTATGAACTTGTTTTATACCTTTATAGTGAGGATCTTTATCAACAACTGGAGTTTTTGTTATATCATCCTCTGTACAATATTTATTAGCATAATGTAAATGGCAGAGAATAAGCTACTGTGCATTTTGTGCGGTCTGATAAGACCACTTTTGTTTTTTATTTCTGTAAACGTAGGTGTAATGGAAATGATTATAACATTTGTTCATGACCCAAATATGAGGTGTTATGGGAAACTATGCAGAAAATACAAGAAATTGTGTTGTTTTCCACATAAAGCTCTGAACTGAAGTTAACTATATTATAAATGCTTTGGGGCAGTGGTGTGTCGGGTGGATGTCTCACTAATAAATGTAAATTGGTGTCCATGGCCTAAATACAATTGCATCGGTACTTTAACTTGCTATCTGACCAGTTGTAGCTTCCAGAAACATTTGAAAAGGCTTGTCAATGGTGACAATGTCTTTGGGTTGGGCTTCTGCTCAGACAGGGGTGGCAAGTAACAAAAGATTTTGTTTTACTTTTTGTGTTTCAGTCATTATTAGGTGTTGATAAATATACAATTAAATATGCAACAACATTTCTAATAAACTCAACTGCAATTCCAGTTATAGGCATATTTCACAGATGCCGCCACTTATTATGCAGTAAGCTAACAGCATATGGAAGTTACTATGTTAAAGACATAAAGCTTTCGACATCATAACATGAAGGAATAAAAATCTTTCTTTTCTGCTTTTGACAAAATATTCTTTTGCATTGAATTGAATTTATTTAAATCTTATATCCATCCCAAAATGTCAGGGAGTAAAAATCTTTACTTTAATACTCTGTCGCAATGTACAGGCTTGTTAATTTTTAAATCTAATGACTTGCAGAAGGACCTGTTGGTCCTGGCTTTTATGCTGCGGTACCATTTGCCAGACAGAAGCAGCTGAAACAGCTTCTGGTTGGCGTGACTGCTGTCCCCAATGATTTTCCAAGCCTTTATGCACCTGCTGCTGTAAATACAGTTGAGGGAAGTTTAAACCCACAAGTCTGTTAGTACTAAATTAAAAGAAATAGCTTAACTGGGTTTTCTGAAAAAAAGTTTTTTCAAAATTCCCAAAATGTTGTATAATTGTTGAATGATTTCTTCTGGTTTGCATGATCTTATCTTGTAAATTATGTCATTTCATGGAGCATAATTTTCACAGTGTATTTCAAAAAAATCATTGTCCAAATAGAGCAGAAAATAGTTTCCAGAAGGCAACAATAACTTCACTGATGTCATTATAATTAGAGCCTTGCCACTTTATAAATATTTCACGAAGTAATTATCCCCTTTTCATCAAATTTACTCATTTCCTGATGTTTTTTGAAAATTAAAACTCAACCAACCCATGTTTCAGATGAGTTGATTTTTTTATTTCATTTCATTTTTCAATCTTTTTTTATTGATTTTCAAATAAAGAGTATACAAATACACATCGAAAGAGGAGTTTAACAAGTAGATAATATAAAGGACATATAAACAGCAAAATTAAAGACAAAAAGCATATAATATCAAACTCAAATAGGTAATATATTATGCTGTTATATATACAATGCTCAGAGAGAAATTACAACTCCTCATAGCAATTGTAAAAAAAAGATTGGAAATTTTATTGATAGAGAAAGAAAAACCCCTTAACTAAACTAAAACAAAAAAGAGAGAAAGAAAAAAAAAGAAAGAAAAAGAAAGATTGGGCAGTCCAAATGAGGATAAACTTAAAAAAGAAAGAGAGAGAAAAAAAACACATCCTTCCAGTCATCCCCGAACCTTCATGGACAAGGATATTCTCCAAAGAGAATAAAGAAAAATAAATAAATAAAGATAAATTAAATCATGTGAAAATATTGAATAAAGGGACACCAGACTCGTTCAAAATCAAAAGATATACCAAATTTCCGGCTTCTAATTTTCTCCAAGCTTAAACATGACATGATGGAGGAGAGCCAATAGAAAACAGTAGGTGAGTTAGATTCTTTCCAGTGTAGCAAAATAGCTCTCCTAGCCAGTAAAGCTGAAAAAGCTATCACATGTTGGGTGGAAGCAGACACTTTGCTTGCTTCCTCTGGGAAAATCCCAAAAATTGCTGCAAGTGGATTAGGTTGAACATCCATATCTATAGCTTTACCTGCACCACTTCACCTGCGAGTCAACTGGGGTGATATACTGTATCCGGTGCTCCCAATGTGGTCATTTATACATTGGGGAGACCCGCCGCAGACTGAGAGATCATTTCGCCGAACACCAGCGCTCAGTCCTCCAGCAGTGGCGGGATCTCCCTGTGGCCACACACTTCAATTCCACAGACCACTCCCACTCCGACATGTCTGTCCATGGCCTCCTCTACCATCAAGATGAGGCAGCGCGCAGGTTGATGGAGCAATACCTTATCTCCCCCCCAATGTTCCCTTTAAACTTTTCCCCCTTCACCCTTAACCCATGTCCTCTGGTTTTTTTTCTATCTTAGTATCATCAGCAAACTTAGCCACAAAGCCAACTATTCCATAATCCAAATCGTTGATATACAATGTAAAAAGAAGCAGCCCCAACATGGACCCTTGTGGAACACCACTGGTAACCGGCAGCCAACCAGAATAGGATCCCTTTATTCCCACTCTGTTTCCTGCCAATCAACTAATGTAAATTCCCCATAATTCCATGGGCTCTTGTTTAGCAGCCTCATGTGTAGCACCTTGTCAAAGGCCTGAAAATCCAAATACACAACATCCACTGCATCTCCCTTGTCTAGCCTACTCGTAATTTCCTCAAAAAATTGTACTAGGTTTGTCAGGCTGGATTTTCCTTTAAGGAAACCATGCTGGGTTCTGCCTATCTTGTCATATGCCTCCAGATACTCCGTAACCTCATCCTTGACAATTGACTCCAACAACTTCCCAACAACCAATGTCAAGCTAACCCATCTATAATTTCCTTTTTGCTTTTTTGCCCCCTTCTTAAATAGTGGTGTGACATTTGCAATCTTCCAGTCCTCCGGGACCAGGCCAGAATCTATCGACTTTTGAAAGATCATTGCTAATGCCTCTGCAATCTCCACTGTTATTTTCTTCAGAACACGAGGGTGCATTCCATCTGGTCCGGGAGATTTATCTACCCTTAGACTATTCAGCTTCCTGAGTACTTTCTCTGTCATAATTGTGACTGTGCATATTTCTCTTCCCTGACACCCTTGAACGTCCGATGTATTGCTGATGTCTTCCTCAGTGAAGACTGATGCAAAATACTTGTTCAGTTCCTCCGCCATCTCCTTATCTCCCATTACAATTTCTCCAGCATCATTTTCTATTGGTCCTATATCTACTCTCACCTGAGTTTTACTCTTTATATACTTGAAAAAACTTGTAGTATCCTCTTTGATATTATTTGCTAGCTTCCTTTCATAGTTCATCTTTTCCCTCTTAATGACCATCTTAGTTTCCCTTTGAAAACTTTTAAAAACTTCCCAATCCTCTGTCTTCCCATTAATTTTTGCTTCCTTGTATGCCGTCTGCTTTGCTTTTACTTTGGCTTTGACTTCTCTTGTCAGCCACGGTTGCATCCTTTTTCCATTCGAAATTTTTTTCTTCTTTGGAATGTATCTGTCTTGCGCCTTCCTTACTTCTCACATAAACTCCAACCACTGCTGCTCTGCTGTCCTTTCTGCTAGTGTCTCTTTCCAGTCAACCTTGGCCAGTTTCTCTCTCATGCCACTGTAATTTCCTTTACTCCATTGAAATACTGACACATTGGATTTCAGCTTCTCTTTCTCAAATTTCACAGTGAGCTCAATCATGTTGTGATCACTGCCTCCTAAGGGTTCCTTCACTTCCATCTCTCTAATCACCTCTGGTTCATTATACAATACCCAATCCAGTACAGCCAATCCCCTAGTGGGCTCAACAACAAGCTGTTCTAAAAAACCATCTCGTAGACATTCTACAAATTCTCTCTCTTGAGATCCAGTGCTGACCTGATTTCCCCAATCCACTCGCATGTTAAAATCCCCCACAATTATCATAACACTGCCCTTCTGGCAAGCCTTTTTTATTTTCTGTTGTAATTTGTAGTCCACATCACTGCAGCTGTTTGGAGGCCTGTAGATAACTGCCATCAGGGTCCTTTTACCCCCGCAATTTCTTAGCTCAACCCATAAAGCTTCTGTACCTTCTGATCCTATGTCAACTCTTTCTAATGATTTAATATCATTTCTTACCATTAAAGCCACACCACCCCCTCTACCTACCTGCCTATCCTTCCGATACACCATGTATCCTTGGGCGTTCAGCTCCCAGAGACATGCACCCTTTAGCCACATCTCAGTGGTGGCCACAATATCATACCTGCCAATCTGTAACTGTACAACAAGATCATCCACCTTATTCCCTATGCTGCGTGCATTTAAGTATAACACCTTAAGTCCAGTATTTGGTATTTTTTTTGCTTTGATTTCACTGCAACTTTATTGCACTGCAACTCATCCCAATGGCTGCAAATTTGCTCCATCACCTGCCTGTCCTTCCTGACATCCTTACTGCTCACTTCCTTAGATCTATTTCTGTTTTCCCTCTCCTCTGCTCCATCATTCCAATTCCCATCCCCCTGCCAAATTAGTTTAAACCCTCCCTAACAGCTCTATTAAACCTTCCCGCCAGGATATTGGTCCCCAGAATAAGAGGTACTCTCATTCTCCCTAGCACACATTTGCTCTAACAGTTGCACTTTGATGCCTGGACAAAATAGCTTCCATATCTATCTGGATTTCTGCCAAACTCTCTGAGGCGTAATAGTGCCTACATTATAGCTTTGTTTCAGCTGTTGTACAAAATAACAAGTAAAATTTACCAATTAAGGGCATCTGGAATCCAAGAACAACTGCAACATTTTTTAAACCCGTTGACACAAACCGCAAGAATTCAGATGCATTTGGAATTACTAGTGCCTCTGTTTTATCTTGCTGCCACTACCGTTCCTACGTGGTGCTCATGTTTTGTGATTGATCTGGAGCTTTAAACATTTTCATTGTAATTTTTTCCAAATGCGTTGAATCATTTACAACATTGCCTGGAAGGAAATCAAATGAGGGAAAACAGATTTCAGGTCTGAAGTCCCATAATATTGCATCCATAAAATGAAATGTATATGACTAAGGTTTTTCACAAACCTGTTGTGCTCTATCAGCACTACTGCGGAAGCATATTTTATTGTTAAACAATTGTGGTATGATGCAATTCCTTGTCATGATTGGCACTGCTGTTTATTTCATTCACCAAGTTACATCTGGAAAAATCTTCAGCTGGTGTTTTTAACAAACACTTGGATTGTAGTTTTATATTTTCAATATGATATACGTCTCTTCTTCTTCTTCTTCTTCTTCTGCCTTTCAACTCACAGGTGAGCATAGGCCATCAACAACATCTTTCCAGATCAATCTGTTTTGTGCATGTCTCTCCAGCTGTGACCATGTCATTCCCACTCTCCTGGCATCGATTAACACTTCCCTCCTCCATGTGGACTTGGGCCTACATCGATTTTGCTTGCCCTGAGGATTCCGTGTGAAAGCTTGTCTGGTGATATTGCTTGGGGGCTTCCTCAATGTGTGTCCTATCCAACACCACTTCCTTCTCTTGATCTCTGCCTCAGTTAGTGTCTGGTTGGTCCTTTGCCATAATTCTGTATTGTTCAGATAGTCTTTTCATGTTAGCCCCAAAATCTGATGTAAGCATTTGTTGATGAAGGTCTGGATTTTTCTGATTACTTCTGATGTCAGTCTCCAAGTTACAGAGCCATATAGGAGGACAGATTTGACATTTTAGTTAAAGATTCTAATTTTGGTGCTTAACCTTAGTTCTTTTGCTGTCCAAACTGGATGTAGAATTATAAAGGCTCCTCTGGCCTTTTGGATCCTGATCTTTACATCCTCATCAGTACCTCCTTTTTTGTTGACAATGCTTCCCAGATAGACAGATGACTCAACTTCTTCTAGAGGAGCATTTCTCAGGGTAACTGTGTTGTTTCCTGCATTTACTTTTAGTAGTTTTGTTTTCCCTACATGGATGTGTAGCCCTGTTTTCTGTGATGTGGAGTCTAGAAGATCTGTTTTCCCTTGCATCTGAGCATGGTTGTAGTATCAAATCATCAGCGAAGTCAAGACCATCCAACTGTCTGAACAATGTCTAATCTATTCCGTTCTTCTTGCTATCTGTTGTTTGCTTCATAATCCAGTCCACCACTAGCAGGAAGACAAAAGGGGACAGTAAGCATCCTTGTCGTACCGCAGAGTTCACCTTGAAAGTATCTGACAACTGATCTACATGGATTACTTTGAATTCCATATCTTCATAGATCTTCTTTACCAAGTTAGTTAACTTCTCTGGAATCCCAAGGTGCCTCATTAGTTTCCACAATGTCTCTCTGTCCAGGCTGTCAACTGCTTTTTCATAATCTACAAAATTAATGTACGGTGATGTGTTCCATTCCAACAACTGTTCATTGATGATCCTAAGAGTTGCAATCTGATCAGTACAACACCTGTTTTGTCAAAAATCCTGCTCGTTCATCTCTAAGCTTCTCGTCCACTGCATTTTTCAATCTCTCTAAAATGATTCTACTCAGAACTTTCCCTGGCACTGAAAGCAACATTATCCCTCTGTAGTTTTTGCATTCCTGGAGATCTCCTTTCTTAGGGATTTTAACTACAAATGTTTGTATATGTCCTATCCTCCAGTTCTTGAGTACTTCTGCTTCCCAGATCTTTTTTTTAAAGATGTTGTGCATCGTTTCAATAGGTATGTCTATACCGCTCTTGAGTGCCCCTGGAGGTATTCCATCAGGTCCTGCAGCTTTACCATCCTTTAGGAGCTTGATTGCTATTCTGATCTCCTCTTTGGTAGGAGTGCCAAAGTCTATCTTTAGGTTGTTCTCTGCTTGAGGGATGACAGGTGGTTCTGGTGCTGATTGTCTGTTTGGAAGCTGTTCAAGGTGTTCAGCCCATCTTTGGGTCTGGTCCTCAATTCCTGTCAGAACTTGTCCTTCTTTATCCTTAATTGGTCTTTCCACTGGCTGAAATTTGCTAGAGAGTTTGTTGGTTGTGTTGAACAGTTCTTTCATGTTCCCTTTTGAAGCTTCCTGCTCTGCTTCTTTTGCTAGGTCTTCAATATAGTTTCTTTTGTCCATTCTGATGCATGATTTCACTTTCTTATTTGCTTCTGTATAGTTTATCTGTGCGACAGTCTTTGATGCTCTTGTTTTGCTTTTGTTAAGTGCATTCTTTTTTTGCTTTTCTTAGCTCTATTTTTCTGAGAGTTTCAGCAGAAATCCATGGTCTGTGTAGGTGGTCTTTCTTACCTAGAACTTCTTCACGTGTGCTGGTCCAGACATCTTTGGCTTGTTCCCAGATCCCCTCCACACTTGATTCTTCATTTAAGTTCTCCAAGGCTTGAAAGCTGTCTTTTCCCCTGGTCCTTCAGAAATTGTGATGCATAGCTTCTCGTTTTGCTTGTTGCAGCACAATTCCTTTTAAGTTTGAGCTGAAGCTGACCAAAAACAAGGTGATGATCCTATGCCACGTCTGCACCTCCAAGGACTCTGCCATCCTGCATGGATCTTCTGAACTTCTTACTGATACAGATATGGTTGATCTGGTTTTCTGTTCGATGATCTGGTGAAATCCATGTTGCCTTGTGGATCTGCTTGTGAGGGAATATGCTGTCACTGATTACCATTTTGTTGAATGCACAAAAGTCTACAAATAGCCCTCTGTCAACACGAGTGAATCTGCAGATGCTCGAAATAAATAAAAACACAAAATGCTGGCAGAACTCAGCAGGCCAGACAGCATCTATGGGAGGTGGTAGTGACGACGTTTCGGGCCGAAACCCTTCATCAGGAGTGAAGTAACATGGGATGGTCGAGGGGGGGGGGATAAGAAGTGGTGGGGGGAGGGATGAAGTAGAGAGCTGGGAAGTGATAGGCAGGAGGGAAATGGGCTGGGGGAAGGTGGAGAATTATGGGAAATAAAAGAGAAAGAAAGGTAGGGCTAGGGGGGAGATTATAGTGAGAGGGGAAAAAGAGAGAGAAAGAGAACCAGACTAAAATTATAGATAGGGATGGGGTAAGGGGGGCAGGGGTATCAACGGAAGTCTGTGAGTTGAGTTACTTCACTCCTGATGAAGGGTTTTGGCCCAAAACATCGTCACTACCTCCTCCCATAGATGCTCTCTGGCCTGCTGAGATCTGCCAGCATTTTGTGTTTTTATTAAACAGCTCTCTGTTTTCATTTTTGCTTCCAAATCCATGCTGCCCCATTACTTCTTCAAATCCTGTGTTGTAATTTCCGATTATAGCATTGAAATTTCCCATGAAGATGGTGATATCTCTTCTTTTCAGCTTCTTCAGGAGTACTTGCAGTCTGTTGTAGAAATCTTCCTTGACAATAGTGTCCTTGTCATTTGTAGGGGCATAGGCTAACACAATGTTTAGATCTATCCTCCTATTACTGGTGCAGAAAGATGCAGACATGACCCTGGCTTCTGATGTTTCCCAAGCCAAAAGTGATCCCTTTGCTTGTTTTGATAACATTAATCCTGCTCCCTCAGTGTGTGGTGCAATCTCTTCCATGAGTCCTGAATAGATGATAGTTTCCCCTGAAGTGAGTTGTACTTGCCCTGAATTTGTCCATTTGGTTTAACAGAGTCCCGAAATATCTAATTTATTGTTCTGAAATTCTTTTGCAACTTGTAGGGTTTTGCCAGCTTCAAACATGGTCCTCACGTTCCACCTTTCAGTCCTGGAGATCTTCTTGGTTGACAGTAGGTATCTCAGTGAAGGATCTTCCTTTCGGCTTTCACTTCTCCACATCATATGGCTCTCCAAAAGAGACCCTACCTCTCCCAAGACTGGCTGGCTTGGTTTCGATGCTGCTGATGTTTCTGTAGCAATAATTATTTTTACAGGATAGGGCTGCTAACCCTCTGCCCGACCTCCTTAACAACATGCATGACGGGGGGCAGCAGTTCTACTCTTTTGAAGGACCCAGAAACCGCAGGGGTTATGATATAGATACTTATCTAGAATCTTTTCAAAAACAACATTCAGAGCCACTTGATATTCAGTGAATGTAAGATGCTTGTTTTTCTATATAAAAATTAAATTAATTGGTGCAGATCTCCCACGCTGTGGTTTACTATTAATAACAATATCACAAGTGTGACTATAAAGCATGCTCTTTTGATTCAAATGATAGAAATACATCCCCTTGGTGACATACAGGGTGTAAGTGATCATTTATTTTGGTTAATGTTAGCTATCAAGATTGCATAATAATTCTTTCAATTTACAACTGCTGGAGCCATAAGATGCTGTAAATGAAGCAAGGCAATATTCACGGCTGGGAACATGTCTGGTATGGCAACTAATAACAGTTCAATGTGCTTAAAAAGCCAAGAATTTATAGTGAACGGCAAAATGGCAGTGCTTCCTTCTGAAATTCTTTGCTTTTTGTGGGGTCAAATGAAAGGAGAATATGCAATTAATGATAAACCCCTAAATTTGCTGATGATAAAACCATTGTTGGTAGAATCTCAGGTGGTGACAAGAGGGTGTAAAGGAGTGAGATATGCCAAATAGTGGAGTGGTGCTGCTGCAACAACCTGGCACCCAATGTCGGTAAGATGAAAGAGTTGATTGTGGACTTCAGGAAGGGTAAGACAGAGGAACACATACCAATCCTCATAGAGGGATCAGAGGTGGAGAGAGTGAGCAGCTTCAAGTGTCAAGATATCTGTGAATCTAACCTGGTTTGAACACATTGATGTAGTCATAAAGAAGGCAAGACAGTGGCTATGCTTTATTAGGAGTTTGAAGCGATTTGGCATGTCAACAAGTATGCTCAAAAACTTCTATAGTTGTACCATGGAGAGCATTCTGACAGGCTGCATCACTGTCTGGTATGGAATTACTGTATAGGGCCGAAAGAAGCTGCAGAAGGTTGTAAGTCTAGTCAGCTCCATCTTTGGCACTAGCCTACAAAGTACCCAGGACATCTTTAGGGAGTGGTGTCTCAGAAAGGACAAGGCAGGAACTGGGTATTGATAGTAGATGATCAGCCATGATCAGCCATCAGGCTCGAAGGGTCGAATGGTCTACTTCTGCATCTATTGTCTATTGTCTATAAAGGCAGTGTCCATTATTAAAGACCACCAGCAGCTAATGCATGCACTTTTCTCACTGTTACCATCAGGTAGGAGATGTAGATGCCTGAAGACAAACACTCAACGATTCTGGAACAGCTTCTTCCCCTCTGCCATCTGATTCCTAAATTAAATTTGAAGCTTTAGACATTACCTCACTTTTTATAATATACATTATTTCTGTTTTTGCACATTTTTAAATGATCTATTCAATATACAAAATTGATTTACTTGTTTATTTATTATTATGTTTTATTTTATTTATTACTATTTTTTTTCTCTCTGCTAGATTATGTATCGCATTGAACTGCTGCTGCTAAGTTACAAATTTCACGTCACGTGCCAGTGATAATAAACCTGATTTTGATTCTGATTCTGAATAGCATTGAAGTACAGAGGGACGTTGGTGCAAGTCCATAGTTCACTGGAAGTGTCTACGCTAGTGGATAACGTGGTAAAGGAGGCTTAAAGCATGCTCGCCTTCATTAGTGGGGGTTTGGCTATCAGAGTAAAGTAACCATGCTGGAAGTATATAATCTGTAGTCAAATCGCTCTTGGAGCATAGTGTGCAGGTCTTGTCACTGCATTAGAGGAAGGATGAGAAGACTGTGGAACAGTGCAGAAGAGCTTTACCAGGATCCCAGCTGGATTAAAGGATATAAGATACAAGGAAAGGTTAGACACACCTAGGTTGTTCTCCCATCAGAGGCTTCTTTCAGGTCTTTTAGATTATGAGAGGCATAGATAGAGTAGACAGAGATAATCTTTTCCTCAGGGGAGAAATGTCAACTACTAGAGGACAAACTTTTAAGGTGAGGGTAGGAAGTGAGCAAGCTATCACATTAAAATGTTCTCCCAAGGCAGTGTACAGAGAAATTACAGAATGATGAGAGCACTTACAGAAACAAATTCGCACTTTCTAACCACAATTCAGCTAGTCCTTCTTCTCCTCCTTGCCCATTGTCCTTTTTTTTCCTTTAAGATACATATCCAGTACCTTTTGAATGTTAGAAATGAATCCGTTTCATCTAACTCCTGAAAGTGTTTCTAAGTTTAAAGAATAAAACAATGTTCCTCATTCCATTTTCATTCAATGTCCCTTAGTTCTTGATCCTTCTGCAACTATTGTATATTGGGAAGATCAAATTTAAAAGACCAACATACAGTTAATTGAAAGATCCACAGCTGCTTTGGTACAAAAAGGGATCTTGGGGTACAAGTCTATAGCTCCCTGTAAGTAGCTGCATAAGTTAACTAGGTGATAATGAAGGCATATGACATCTTTGTATTTATTAGCTGAGGCAATGAGTTCAAGAGTCAGGAAGTTATACGATAGCTTTATAAAACTCCAGGAAGATTGAATGAGGAGTATTGCATTCAGTTCTGCACCCTTATTATAGGAAAGATGTGGAAGCTCTGGGAAAGGATATAGAAGGGACTTTCCAGGATGCACCCTGCATTATAGGGTATGTACTATAAGGAGAGGATGGCCAAACCAATGATGACTCTGTCTGAAACGACAAAGATCGGAGGAAACCTGAACAAGGTTTATAAAAGGAGATGTGTGAGGCAAGTTCTTACACATAGACAAGTGGGTGCCTGGAATGTGCTGCTAGGGTGGTGGTGGAGGCAGATACGATGTGTGATGCACTATCAATAACTCCAAAAGACTGGAAGTAGAGTTAATATTGAAAGGTTTTTATTAGCAGTAAAACGGAGCACGTCCATGCTAGATGACTGTGGGAGGAGCAGAGACACAATCACCATTATCCAGGGGTCTGTGGGAGGAGCCACAGGGGCAGTCAGCAGAGGGGCGTGTCCAGACAGATATACATGGTTTATCACAATGTGCTTAAGAGGCTTTTAGATAAGCACGTGAACATGTAGAGAATGGAGGGATATAAACCATATGCAGGCAGAAAGGATTAGTTTAATAGGCATCAATAGCTTAATTAGTTTGACACAACATTATAGACTTCTCTAATGCAAGGAGAACAAACATAGCTTTTCATTACTCTTTTATGCAACATATCAGAAGGTTTTTGCATTTTTCCTGAAGTTTTCCAGAATTTGGCACAATTGAGCACAATGGAGTCAAACCAGTGCTTTGTAAAAAATATCACACCCAAGATGCCAAATACTTTTAAAAATCATTTCTTTAATCTGCCCTGCAATTTTGCAATGAACATTGCATATGTAAGACCATAGGGCCATAAAACATTAGGCTATTTTGTTCATTGAGTCTGCTCCGCCATTCGATCATGGCTGATCCATTTATTCCCACCTCAGCCCCACGCCCCAACCTTCTCCCTTTTGATACCATGTCCAATCAAGAACCTATCAAACTCTGCCTTAAATATGCCCAATGACCTGGTCTCCATAGCTGCTGATGGTAATAAATTCCATATATTTACCACCTTTTGGCTAAAGAAATTTCCCCACATCACTGTTTCAAATTTTATCCTGAGGCTGACCCCTCTTGTCCTCGACTCCCTCACCATGGGAAACATCCTTTCCACATCTCCAGGCCTTTCAACATTTGAAAGTTTTCAATGAAATCCCCCCTCATCCTTCTAAATTCCAGCAAGTACAGGTGAAGTCCATCCAACCTTCCTCATATGATAACCCTTTCATTCCCAGAATCATCCATGTGACCTTCTTCTGAACCCTTTCCAATGCCAACTCATCTTTTCTTAGATGAGGAGCCCAAAACTGTTGACAATACTCAAGGTGTCTTACCTTGTGCCTTATAAATCCTTAGCATCATATCCCTGTTTTTGTGTTCTAGACCTTTTGAAATGAATGCTAACATGGCATATGCCTTTCTCGCCACTGATTTAACCTCCAAGTTAAGCTTCAGGGCGTTCTGCACAAGGACTGCCAATTCCCTTTGCATCTCAATTTTTTGGATTTTCTCCCTGTTTAGAAAACCATCTATACATTGATTTCTACTACCAAAGCACATGACCATGCTTTTTCCAACATTGTATTTCAAAGAGATACAATTATATCATTAAATCTCTGTGCTCTATACCCCATTTAGGAATGTGCCCTTATCGTATATTGTCTTTTCTCATTATCCATCCAAAATGCAGCTCTTCATACTTATCAGTATTAAGTTTTATAGACTATTCCTCTGCCTACTCCAGCACGCTGTCTTTATTTCCTTGAAGTCTATTGCTACACGCAAGGCTCTACATCTCCAGATTTTGTGCCAATTGCCAAATGGGAGATTGTTTCCTGTAAACACGCAGATTTGGATTCAGATGAATTTTTTATTACATTTACAGTACATTAAAATATACAGTGTAACGTGTTGTTTGTATTAACAACAAACTCAATCTACGAATGTGCTGGGGACAGCCGGCAAATGTTGACACTCATCTGGCACCAACATAACATGCCCGAAGGCTTGGCAGAACAACATAGCACACAACAAAACAGAACACAACAATCAACAAAATAGTAACAGTAAGACGAGCCCTTTCCTCTCTCCTATCCGTCTAAATCATTACAATATGTTGAGAAAAACAGTGACTCATTACAGACCCCAGGGAAACTATAAAAACAATTCTCATGAATGTTTTCTGCATTTTATAAAAGTTTCTATCCATAGCACATCAAATCATTTTAACTGATGGATCTTGTTCATTATCATATGCTCCATATCAAAGAAATAGTGCCTATATTAAAATCAAAGTTTATTGTCATATGGGCAAGTAAATGCATGTACAAGTGCTATGAGAAACTTACTTGCAGTACTGTCAGAGTCACATATCCTCAGATACACAATATTCACAAGAAAAATGTAAATTAAGCATACACATTTTTTGTACAAAGAATAACACAAGTATAACAAGAAAAACAGTCCATTATAGTCCAATGTGGTCATAGTGTTGGTATACTGAAGTTCTGCAGTTGGTTCAAGAACAGAATGGTACAAAATACAAAGTACGTTTGTTATCAACATACATACACCACATATGACAACCCTGAGATTTATCTTCTTTCAGGCAGGCACAAAACAAAGAACATGTTGTGGAAACAATAAAAATGTAGATGTTTTGAATGAACTTGCTTGCTCTGGACTTTAGGATCCTGTACCTCTTGCCTGATGGTAACTATGAGAAGATGGCATATAACCATATAACAATTACAGCACAGAAACTGGCCATCTCGGTCCTTCTAGTCCGAGCTGAACGCTTATACTCACCTAGTCCCACTGGCCCTCACTCAGCCCATAAACCTCCATTCCTTTCCTGTCCATATACCTATCCAATTTTACTTTAAATGAAAATACTGAACCTGCCTCTACTACTCTTACACCATATGGCTGGGTGTCATTGATGATAGAGATTGCCTTCTTAGGGCAGTGTATCAATTAGATGCTATTGATGGTGGGGAAGGATATGCCAGAGATGTATATGTATAAAACATTGCCAACCCTATTACCCTCATCTACATTTTCTGTTACCACATCTTCATCAAGTTAGTTATACATATTATTAACAAATTCATGCTGCTTTTGCTAATCAATCAATCCACATTTCTGAGTGGCTACTGGTTCTGTGTCTGATTATTAGATCTACAACATTCTTCAATACTATGGCTAAACAGATAGGTGTAAAATTCTTAGGTTTATATCTGCAATCTTTGTCCTACTATACATGTTCCAGGTTCAAGGATCTATACCTCTATCCCTCTACCTCTATAACACTCACC
The DNA here is from genome assembly GCF_030144855.1 of Hypanus sabinus. Classification (NCBI taxonomy): domain Eukaryota; kingdom Metazoa; phylum Chordata; class Chondrichthyes; order Myliobatiformes; family Dasyatidae; genus Hypanus; species Hypanus sabinus. The sequence continues at coordinate 47,114,513 of NC_082715.1, forward strand.
TTTGCACCTTCTCCACAATCACAGTTCTATGCTAGTCTCCTGTTTCTACAATCATAGAGATTTGGCACAATGGTTAATCTGGAAATTACCAACATTTGAATTCTTCCTTCTTAAAGTCTCACTTAATTTCTTTAAAATCTGTCTGCCAGATCTCATCCATTTTTCTACCTAGTGATTGGTACCAATGTCGAAAATGGTCCCTATCTATTCACCTCCTGCTCCAGTGATGTCCTGGCACATTGGGAACAACATATAATTCTGGAACTACTCCTGTCAGCTGTCTGCTTACTGATCATTGAATTGTCTGTAACCTTTCTCTTGTCATTTATCTTTTCTCCTTTTACATCTGAGACATCTGTTGGTCTCTGATCTACTTGCACTCCCCAGGGGAAATGTCTTCCTCAGCATTATACAGAACTGAATACGGCTTCAAGAATAACAAGCTCTTGGGGATCTTATGAACCGTCAGACTAATCTGTTCTCCCCACTTATGATACCTCTCATGCATTTCTCCTCTCCACGTCCACTGCCTTGAGCCCCAGAATTATCATTTCCTGAAATATTCTGTTCATGGAAGATTCAGCCTAATGAATGGACTACAACTTGAACTCAAACTCAGCTATTGCTCAGTCTTCAAAAGCTGGAGCTTGAGTTAATCTAAGTGGTGATACTTCCTGTACCTGGTCATGGGGAGCATGCCAGTGTTCCCAAATGGGACTGAATATGCACTGAAAAGGTTAGAGGTGCCCAATGCTTCCATGCTTTAGATCAACAGATAAATTACTTCCTGTATGTTTAACATGAATGAGAGATTTTTAAAATTCTCTAGTTTTTTTTTAAAATAAATGCATATTTAAATTAACCAAAGCTCATTTCCACACTTTCCTTTTAAATTCGCAATGACACTGTTTCCTGCATTACTGTCATTCATGTAGGAGCAGTCTGGTAACATGCTTTCACCCACCTTGGCTCTATTTCTTGTGTGCTATTGACTTCCTGGAACTCAATTCATTTATCTCATTTTCCTTCCTTATCTTGTACTTTTAATAAGATGGGGGGGGGGGGGGTATTTGGCTTATTGAGTCCATGCTGTTTTCTACCACAGCCACCTTCTTATATGTAAAGAATGGAATATACACATATTAAAATAGAAGCTGAAATATCATCAATATCAACATATAAAGGAATTTTAGTTCTAAATTGGAAAATTTATGTAAGCAACTGAGAAAATACTTAAATTACATGTTGAAATATCATGTAAGTAAATTAGAATATGCATAACATTGCTTTGTATGTCTCCAATTTTCACAATCTTCCCTACCTCACCTTGCTCCATCTATTTTATTTTTTCCTTTTTCAATTTTCTCTCTGCTTTCATCTGTCTCCATCTATCATTCACCTGCCACTGTCTGCCAGCTCTACCACTGCCCTTAATCTCTAACTGGCACAACCTAAATGTCACTTTACACCCATCTTCAATCACCTCAGACTCCTTTCTCACTACTCTCCTTCTTCTCTTCATACTGGCTATTTCACCTCTCTAACTTCAGTACTGATGTAGGATTTCAACGCAAAACACTGACCAATTCCTTTCCTCCTATAGATGCTGCTTGACCTGCTGAGCTCTTGCAAAATGTTTGTTGCTCCAGCATCCAGGAACTGTAGTCTCTCATGTAATCATTAATTTTTAAGGCTTTCAGTAAATATGGCTTGAAATGTCAACATGGTTCTTATTTGACTAATTGTACAATTTTCAGGATATATTCCAGTACTTTCCAGAAAATAGGAAACTCATGTCAGTTTAGGGCACTTTCCTTGATTCCACTGGGGATATTCAAATATCCCTTACCTATCATGCAGATTGAATGATTGACAGCACTTCAGAAGTTACACATTAAACAACATATTTTTGAAAATTTCAATCTTGATTTCAATTAAATGGAGGAATGGCAGCAAAAACCATTTTACTTGGGTATGACGCACTCCTGGCCATTAATCCAAAGAACCTGACTCGGGAACTACAGAGTTTAACTCAAATTATTACATAAGTCTGGAATTAGGAAGTAAAACTGGTCCCAGTAACAGTTACCACAAAGCTACCAGATTATCAGAAACATCATCTGGTTCACTAACAGCCACCAGAGAGAGAAATCTGACTCTTGCCCCACCAATGTAGTTGACACTTAACTGTTTTCTTTTAAATTTCAAGGATAATGAGGGAAAGACAAAAAAAAATGGCATTGCTAGAGATATTGACACCCAATGATTAAATAAAGAAAAAGTACAATTGCAAAATTTGGGCCTTTGTTTTGCATTTCAAATGCTGCCCTTCTTTCTTTTATCTATTACTATTGCTTGATACCTAAAAATATTTGGATCAACGCTTTAAAATGTAAGTCAAATTTGAATTTTCTTTTCCCTATCAATTGTATTCTGAACTTCAGATTTATAAATGACTCTTTTTAAGTATTGTTATTCAGGTAATCTGATACATTTTTAAAGCTGATGACGGTATCTTCAGCTATAGAGTAAATTTATTATTGAAGTACATATATGTCATCAGATACAACCCTGGGATTTGTTTTCTTGCGGGATTACTCACTGAGTCCAAGAATTGATAGATTCAGTGGAAGACTACACCCAACAGGACAGATAACGTGGAAAGGAAGACAGTAAGGGATTGTGGAAACCACAACAAAATGCCCGATTTTCCAGTGGGTCAGTATCAGGAAATGATGTAAGACTAAAGACTGGTCTCCACACTTACAATTCCTGCAGTAATTTCCTTCAGACTTCTCCTGATCAACTAATTTATGTTCTGACAAAGACCAACAGAACTTCAAGATTGGGAAAAGTTGGGATTTCTCTATTTCCTATTAAAATTGTAGTATCTACAAATGAATAAAAAGGAAACATATTGTGGATCATTCTGAAAAAATGTGAATGCAGGCATCCAATTGTTTCTCCTAGGTGAGTGTGGATGATCAGGGCAATCCTCAAGAAAATTTATGTGTTCTGCAGTATTGAAACTGAATGGAAAGTGACTTTGATTTGTTTGACCTCACTCTTTTGCCCAAAATTATAGGTACCATTTCCCCCAAGCACCTCCACCCCATCTGCTACTACAGATACATTGGTGATTGTACACAGCAAAGGGTAGAGTGGTACAATACATAAGAAAGGGTATCTTTCTTGGTTTTCATTTGTACAGGAGGCAATAAGTTGTACCCTACATTCTACAGCTGGCTGCTGGCATAAAGCCCAATGATAACTGCAGTGGATCATTAATGTACAGGAATTGTTAAGGCTAATTACATGCATTCGTTTTGCATTTCCTATGTGTGACAGTGTGACAGAGTATTAGTAACATCACACAAGAAGAATGTATAGCCTCTGAGCAAGACTCCATGCTGTGAGGCAGTTGATAAATTTACTCTTGTCATTCAGAACTTACATATGTGGTCCTTTTATATCCTGCAAGCATGAATAGAATTATTGCAGTGTGTACTGTGTATGAACTTCGTCAGCTTAATGTGAGCATCTATGTAAAAATATCCTATGGTTGCTTCATTACTTTTCCACTACCTTCAAGAAGATTATTAAGCCACATCTAACGTAATTGCTTTTGGCCATCAAGTCACAATATTTTTCAATAACACCTCAATGTTTTTCATACAGGGATAATTTAGCATACATGTCATCTTCTGCAATATCAAGGAATTTGTGAATGTGTTGTTTGTAAAGATAAATGTTTAACAGATTAGAGGAAAATCACCTCATATTCTGTCATGTTAGTTTCTAACCTGATGGAATGAACATCAATTTCTCTAACTTCTGGTAACCACTTTCCTCTGACCATTCTCTTTTATCCCCCCTTATCCCACTGACCTCTATTGCCCTATTTCTTTCCCCTTCCCCATCTTCTCCATCTTCCCATCACACAGACTCTCCTCACATCAGTCCACAATCCTTCCCACACTCGCTTTCCTTCATTCTATGGTTTACTGACCTCTTCCATTAGATTCCATCTCCTTGAGCCATTTGTCACTTCCATTGAAGTCCTCCTAGCTTCTTACAGCATTCCCACCCTCCTCCCTCCCTCACATGAATCCACCAGTCACCCACCAGAACTTGCTGCTTCTCCTCCACAACCCCACAACTTTTTATAATAGCCCTCTTCCATTCCAGTCCCGATGAAGGTTTTCAACTTGAAGCAGCAACTGCTCATTTCCCTCCAAAGCTGCTGCCTGTCCTGCCAAGTTCCTGCCACATTTTTTGGGTGTTGTAAAAATGTCTTTATTAGCTTTTCAGGGACTGATGGGAATCAACAGTAATTTACTGCACAGAATGGCTCAGCTAGTAGAGTTTTAGTGCCAGAAACCAATGTTCATTCCTTACTTCTGAGGATCTCTTTCTGAACTCTGCATGTTCTCACTGTTACAGCATGGATTTTCCTCAAAAGCCCCAGTTTCTTTCCACATTCCAAATGTAGATTAATTGGCTGCTCTAGATTGACGCTGGTGTGCAAATGAATGTTAGAATCTGGTGAGGGAGGATGATGATACAACGTGATTAATGCAAATAGGCAGTTGAAGGTCAGCATTGAGTTGCTGAACCAAAGACCCTGGCCTCATGCTGTATCTCTCTATGCCTCTATGACAGGAGAGGACCCTCACTTGTTTAAAAGTGAACTTCAATACCAAAGTTTCTTTTCAACATTCTGTTGATTTTATGTGTCTATCAGAAGCAGACCAGGTATTTCAATCTTTCCCCTTATCGTTATTTATTCAACTTTAAGTAAATGCTATCCGAGTGATGAGGAATACAGTTTCCATGGCTATCTACAAACAGTTAACAGTGTCTATTATTTCAACTGCTCAGACATACTGCTATATAAAAACAATACAGATATTTCTGCTTATCTTCTTAATTCTGTGTGAAAACTTTATCTCTGTGCAGTTTATGTTAATCAGAGAGTTGCACACATTCTTTTTTATAAATTTCCGTTCAACATCTCATTATTACAGAAAATTTTAGAAATTCATGATTTGAGAAGCCTGTTTCCTTATTATGCATATTTCTTTTCCTGACAGGATTGATTGTTTATATGCAAACAACTTTAAAGCCATCTTTGCACCTTGTTCCACCCTGCTACTTGTAAAAACATTACCCCATTCTCTCAACTCCTCAATTTCTGCCACATCTACTCTCTGGATGAAGCTTTTCATTTCAGAATGAAGAAGTGCTCCTTTTTTAAAGAAAGTCTTTCCCTTCTTCCACCATTAACACTGCCCTCATCCACTTCCACCATATACATCTACTCTTACTCCATTTTCCTGCCACCCTATCAGGGATAGGGTTCCTCTTGTCCTCACCTACCACCCCACCAATCTCCACATCCAGCACATAGTTCTCCAAAACTACCATAATCTCCAATGGGATTCAACCACCATACACTTCTTTTCCTCTCACCCACTTTCTGCTTTCCTCAGAGAGTGCTCCCTACATGACTTCCTTGTCTATTCATTCCCTCCCATTGATTTCCCTCCTGGCATTTATCCTTGCAAGTGGAACAAGTGCTACATCTGCCCCTAAACCTCCTCCCTCACTACCATTTGGGAACTTAAACAGTCCTTCCAGGTGAGGCAACACTTTACCTGTGAGTCTGTTGGGTCACTTACTGTGTTTGGTGCTCCCACTGTGGCCTCCCGTTTATCGGTGAGACCTAGTGTAGATTGGGAGACATTTCACCAAGCATCTACGCTCTGTCTGGCAGAACATTTTAATTCCACTTCCCATTCCCATCCCAATATGTCCATCCATGGCCTCTTCCACTGTTGTGATGAGGCCACACTTAGGTTGGAGGAACAAAACCTTATATTCTGTTTGGGTAGCCTCCAACCTGATGGCAGGAACATTGATTGCTCAAATGTCTGGAAGTGACCCCCCCACTGCCCCTCCTTCACCATTTTCCATCTCCCTTTCCCTCTCTCACCTCATCTGCTTGCCCGCCCATTGATTCTGTCTGGTTCTCCTCTCTCCTTTCTCTTTCTTCCATGACCTTCTGTCTCTTTCATCAATCAACTTCCCAGCTCCTTACTTTATCCCTTTCCCTCCAGGTTTCACCTATCTCCTTGTGTTTCTCTCTCCCCTCCCCTCATCTTTTAAATCTATTACTTGGCTTTATTTCTCCAGTCCTGCTGACGGGTTTCAGCTTGAAACGTTGACTCTATTTTTTACCATAGATGCTGCCTGGCCTGCTGAGTTCCTTCAGCATTTTGTGTGTGTTGCTCTGATTTCCAGTATCTGCAGATTTTCTTTTGTACGACAAAGCTAAATGGGAATTTTGTGAATTTATTTTCCATGTTATGCATTTTAAATTTGATGCATTTTGGCAAAGCAAAGTATAGTCATTTATAAGACCATAAAACATAGGGGCAGAATTAGGCCATTCAGCCCATTGATCCTGCTCTGCCATTTCATCATGGATGATCCTGGATCGCACTTAATCTCATACACCTGCCTTCTTGCCTTAACCTTTGATGCCCTGACTGATCAGGAAATGATCAACTTCCACTTTAACTATACCCATGGACTTGGTCCCCACCACAATCTGCAGCAGAGCATCTGACAAATTCACCACTCTCTGACTAAAAATATTCCTCCCTACCTCTGTTCAAAAAGGACACCCCTCAATTTTGAGGCTGTGCCCTCTAGTTCTGGATACCCCATCATAGGGAACATCTTATCCACATCCACCCTGTCTAGTCCTTTCAGCATTTGGTAGGTTTCGACGAGATCCCTACTCATTCTTCTAAATTCCAGTGAATACACACCCAAAGCTGCCAAACGCTCTCATATGTTAACTCTTTCACTCCTGAAATCATTCTTGTGAACCTCTTCTGGACTCTTTCCAATGATAATGCATCCTTGCTGAGGTACAGGGCCCAAAACTGTCAACAATACTCCAAGTGTGGCCTGACTAGTGTCTTATAAAGGCTCAGCATTATCTCCTTGCTTTTATATTCTAATCCCCTTGAAATAAATGCCAACATTTTATTTGTCTTCTTTACCACAAACTCAATTTATAAATTAATCTTCTGAGAGTTTTACATGAGAACTCCTAAGTCTGTTCGCATCTCTGATGTTTGAACCTTCTCCCCATTTAGATAATAGTTTCCAGTATTGTTCCTTTTACCAAAATGCATTATCATACATTTCCCAACACTGTATTCCATCTGCCACTTTTTTGCCCTGTCTTCCTATTTGTCTAAGTCCTGCTTAAATCACATTACTTTCTCAGCACTACTACCCCTCCTCCTAGCTTTGTACCGTCTGCAAAATTTGCCACAAAGCTACCAATCCCATTATCCAAATCACTGGCAAACAATGTGAAAAGTAGCGGTCCCAATACTGACCCCTGAGGAGCAACGCTAATCACTGGCAGCCAACCAGAACAGATCCCTTTTATTCCCACTCACTGCCTCCTGCCTGTCAGCCATTCCTCTATCCACACCATTATCTTTCTTGTAACGCCATAGGATTTTATCTTGTTAAGCAGCCTCATGTGTGGCATATTATTTATTTTAATATTCTAAACATGCTCAGTCTAAAAACTGTTGTTTTTCATCTTATCAGCTAACCCTGAAACATACCAAAGTACTGTAGAATAATGCACATTGCAATCACAATATAACAATGATCCCTACTAGATTCACCCAGCATAGATCTGATTCATATTTATATCTCATGGCATGGGCAACATCTAGCTAACACCAGTTGTACTGATGAGTTAACTGGCTCTCACACAAAACTGGAATCAGCCCAAACTGTCAACTGTACTCCTTTCCATAGGTGCTGCTGGGCCTGTTGAGCTCCTCCAGCATTTGCTCTGTGTTGCTTGGATTTCTAACATCTTCAGATTTTTTTCTTGTTTATACTTTTGAGTTGTCGTTTGTTCGGAGTCACTAGAACCAATCAATGTTAGTAGAGACTGCTTGAAACCCTGACTACTAATCCTAATGGGAAAATGCTTATTACCTCCAATCACTGGCAGAAACAATTGCAGAGAGATGAAAAAGAACTTGATTTTTGATGTCTTGTAGCAGACGAGAGAGAGCTCCTCCATGCCAGTGACCCACAAAGCTCTCCATTACAAAGTGCCATTAGATTCAAGTCATTTATCTGGGCCGCTGTATACTCACATCAATATTTGTCAGCGTTCCATCATACACAGAAGGCACCTGAGAAAGACACTTTACGTATTTCCATCTATCTTGAAGGAAATGTTTTCACACATACGCTCCAAGAAACAACAGATTGTGGCTGGAATTCCACTCAGCCAGACAAGTGGAGAACATCCATCATCCTTGTTGGATCTGCTCTTACAAATCTGACTAGAGAGCCTCCATTCTGTTGGAATCTCCCAATGATGTAAAACGGACAGACCTTATCTTAATGGATAGAATGGTTGCGAATCAGAATCAGGTTTGTTTCCACTGACAAATGCCATGGAATGTGTTTTCAGTATTTATGTGTTGTTACTTGGAGCAACTGTGTGATGCTACTTCCTTCAGGATTGATGTAAGGCGCCATGCAGTAATGTGACTGCAAAAGGTATTAAATATTAACAGACCTTTCTATGGTGAATCTTACCTTGCAGGAACATTGCTGTTCTCAAAGGTGGACATGAAATTGCTCATCACAAAATATTGTGAAGACTCGTAGACTGAGAATTCACCTTCCCCTCCTTTACCAAAGTATGCTTCTTAGAGGGATGCCTCTTGCCAGGGCATACCATAACCCAAATCTACCAGAGAATATACAGAGAAATAGTGCTTTTCAAAGCCAAAGTCAAGTTTTTTTTGCCATATGTACACCTACGTGCATTGCATGCACTGGTGCTATCAAACACTAACTCGCAGCATTATCACAGCATCATATAAACAGTATTTACAAGGAGAACATAAATATAAATATATACAAATTTAAGAAATCACAATTAGAACAAAGCAAAACAAAATCCATTTTAGTGCAAAGTGGTCAAATTGTTTATAGCATTGTTAAACTATTGTGATTAGAGTTTTTGCCGGTTGGTTCAAGAACCAAATGATTCAAAGAAATTAGTTGCCTAGAAGCTGATGGTGTGGGACACCAGGCTTCCTGCCTGATGGCAGCTGTGAGAAGATGGCATGGCCTAGCTCTGCAGCCAACAATCTGCTCTTCAGTTTGCCTGATGTTGAGCAAGAGATTATTTTGCTGCACCACTCCACCCGGTGCCCAATCCCACTGCAGTAAGCTGACTCATAACCAGCTGTGATTCGCCCAACAATAGTAGAGTCATTGGCGAATTTGAAGATAGCATTGGAGTTATGCTTAGCCACGCAGACATGTGTGTATAGAGTGTGGTGCAGGGGGCTAAGAACACAGCATTGAGGTGCACTTGTGTTGATAATCAAAGATGAGGATATGCTGTTACCAATCCTCTCTGATTGAGATCTGCCGATGATGAAATCAAATATTCAGTTGCAGGGAAGGTACAGAGGCCTGTGTTTTGAAGCTCGATGATGAGTTTGAATGGGAGAACTGTGTTGAACGCTGAGTGAACAGTGAACAGCAGCCTGACATGTGAGTTCCTGTTGTCCAGATGATCCAGAGCAGAGTGAAGAGCCAGAGAAATTGCATCTGCCGTGGACCCATTGTGATGACAGGCAAATTGGAGAGGATCCAGATCATCTCTGAATCAAGATTTGATTCACGCCATATCCAACCTCTCCAAGCACTTTTTATTACTATTGGACATAAATGCCACTGGATGGTAAGCTTTGAGGTATTCCTATCCCAAAAATTTGGTTGTGTTCTGACTGAGAAAAGTTAATACAGCAGATTGAAATGAATGTCCTGTCATCATTCTGAATACCCAGTGACCTTATAGACAAGTAATAATCACATTGCATCACGCTGATGGAAAGTATGTAGAGGGAGCTGAGGGCAATGTGGCAAGATGGGCTAGAATCACCTCTGAAATGATTCAAGAGGAAGTTTATAAGCAATTCAACAGGAAAATTTAAAACATTCTATGATTAGTTCTAGGCCAAATAAACATGGCCAAGTTCCTGTTCCAGCATTAAAATCTCTACGTTGACAAATTAGATGGCCAGGCTGCACTAAAAGCAATTGCATGTGGCAGAACAATTGCCTTGATGTTAATGGATACCAATGAATCAGCTAATGATTTGGAGGCTTTCAGCTTCACTGACCTTGGTTCAGTCCTGATGTCTGAGGCATTCTGTGGGGAGTTAGCAAATTTTTCTTATAATTATCCAGATGCTCTCTTTTCCCCCTGCATTTCAAGGATATGCAGATTGGTAGGTTAATTGGTTGGTGTAAGTTGCTCCTTATATGTAGACGAATGGAAGAATGTGAGGGGAGAATAAAATGGGATTAGTGTAGATATGTGCTTGATGGTGGGTTTAAGGATGTATTTTCTTCTTGTACAATTCAATAACTTTACAACCAATAATGTTTGAAATGCTTTGCTTTTCTACCTTATTGAACATTTTGAAGTTGGTGTTTATAACTAGACTAGATTTGGGATGTAAAATGGATAAAGATACTATAGATATGAGCAAAAATTCTCAAATGGTATCAGGGCATTTTTTTAAGGCAAACATGAACTGTAAGTTAGAGCTTTTAATAAGCAATGGAGCAGTAGGAGTCTTTCAAAGGGGAGATAATGAGGTTTCTGTAAAAATACATGCATTTATGCTAAAAAAAATCAATGAAGCCAAATTTTAGAAACAGTACAGTATACTAAATGCCAGCTAAGAATCTTTGTTCTATGTACTTCCACACTTTTAAATAGTTCATATGGTGCCTTATTGGAATTTAATTTGCCTGTGTGATGATCTCAGAAAATATTAGTAGGAAGTGTTGAACATGCTTGACGGTGAGGAGAGAGGCATATTGTTTATCAAAAGATAATTACAGATTTCATTTAAGTGGAATAAGAATCTATCTCTGATTGCAACTGAACAATGTTCACTCCATTTTCATATCTTGTTGGCATTTTTTAGAACTCATTAAAACATGTTCCCCATTATGTTTGTCTAACTGCCCTATGAAGAACAATTGAATTTTGCTGTATTATATTGATGTTCAATTACAACTTCTCATTTATATTTTCTGTTTATTTCATACAATAATCTTTATTAGCCTATATACATTTCATGCATAATTGGTTCATAAAATCCTTTATAGATACAGAATTTTATTGACTGCAAAAATTGAAGATTGGAATGGCAATGAATAAATTCATCTTTTTGTGGTAGAATTTGGTCAAATTTCTGTATAATAAACCAAGGGCCTACAAAAGTCAATACAAGGTCAAGATATTAAAAAAAAACATATATTGTTTATTTATTTGCACAGTTGCACAATAGTTGGACATTATCTGATTGGCAACAACTTTATGCTTCAGAGATGCTTATTTGATCTTTAACATAACATTCAATGAATAACAAAACATATGAAAGTCCTCAATGCCTCAATACAACATAACATGAAGTATTCCCCTGACTGTTTATAATTCACAAGTTACCTGTGATATGTTTTGTAAATCCAAAGCATTAAACTAATTGGAAGAAAAGAAGGGAGTCGAGAATGTGAGTCAAATTTCGATTTTGCTTGAAGTGAGGCACACGAGTATGATGTGATAGTGTAATGATGTACATTTATGTATAACCCATCATGAATTATTTAAGCAAAGAATACTTAATCAAATGATATATTTACAACATTACTCAAATTTTACTGAAATATTAAACACAAAACAACCCAAATGTTTTATCTTACTATGTGAAACATAGAACTATATTTATTCAGCAAAATGTTATGGGACTAATCTTCCCTCTCCATTACATGCAGTAAAATCAGAGTAATTCAGTCAATCAACATGCATGCATAATGAGAAACAGGATTGCACACAAACCCACATGATTAGTCTCCCATAATCGCTGATCCCACTCAATTCTCCATCATGTCCAACCCTACTCTCATATACTGATTGAAACCAATCTTGACTGATAAACTTATTCTGCCTGATTTTTTGCATGCATCCTGCTGAAAATATTAAAGGCTCATGCAGGAGTAAACTCCAGTGAAAGTCATACTTCTAGATTTTTCTGTTGATGGTTCACCCTTTTGTTTTTGGATGTGAAGAACCATCAAAGTTTATTCACGATTTAAGATTCAAGATTGTTCATTGAGCTTTCCAGAGTAAAGGAGAATGACATAATTGTTACTCTAGATCCAATTCTGCCCGGAAAAATAAACACAATAAGGTAAGGAACACAATAGTAATAATCCATATAACAATTACAGCACAGAAACAGGCCATCTCAGCCCTTCTAGTCGATGCCGAACGCTTACTTTCACCTAGTCCCACTGGCCTGCACTCAGCCCATAACCCTCCATTCCTTTCCTGTCCATATACCTATCCAATTTTACTTTAAATGACAATACCGAACCTGCCTCTACCACTTCTACCGGAAGCTCATTCCACACAGCTACTACTGAGTAAAGAAATTCCCCCTCATGTTACCCTTAAACTTTTGTCCCCTAACTCTCAACTCATGTCCTCTTGTTTGAATATCCCCTACTCTCAATGGAAAAAGCTTATCCACATCAACTTTATCTATCCCCTTCATAATTTTAAATACCTCTATCAAGTCCCCCCTCAACCTTCTATGCTCCAAAGAATAAAGGCCTAACTTGTTCAACCTTTCCCTGCAACTTAGGTGCTGAAACCCAGGTAACATTCTAGTAAATCTTCACCATACTCTCTCCATTTTGTTGACATCTTTCCTATAATTTGGTGACCAGAACTGTACACTATCTAAAATAACGGAATAAATATAAATCTGAAAGGTAGCTTATATACATAGATTGATTGTATGTCCAAAAAGTTACACTAGGCGCAGAGTGTCTGGACATAAAATGACTGACAGGAATGGACAAAGTAATGGTGACTGGAGTCATGGAGGGATGATCAACAAATACAATCAAAAATGTTAAAATAGCACAGAAACTAATCAAGACAGGTTTTGCATCTTCAATCAGTTTATCAATTAAACTTTATTTTTTTATTCTGAAAAAACTATAAATATCCTAGTATTCTTACCAACTATTCATATTTGTACATTTTATTTTGTCACAAGTGAACATAGTTCCATTAACTAGAACTTGTATCATTCAAGAATCAGTTTGCTATAATAATCGAGTGCTTTATCTATCCAAATAGAAACCAAAATAACAATATAGTATAATAAAAAGCAAAGAGGAAAGTGTTTTTCCAGTGTGTTCAGTCTAGAATCTTTCTGACCCAAAAAGGGAGACAGTGCTGCTGTACTTGATTCTTGGAAATAACCAAGGCCAGATATCAATGGGAAAAAATGCATAAGACCATAAAATACAGCAGCAGAATTTTGCCATTTGGTCATTGATCATGTGTATAGTCAAAGGCTTTTTCCCAGGGCTGAAATGGCTACCACAAGAGGGCATAGGTTTAAGATGCTGGGAAGTAGGTACAGAGGAGATGTCAGGGGTAAGTTTTTTTTACTCAGAGTATGGTGAGTGCGTGGAATGGGCTGCCGGCAACGGTGGTGGACGCGGATATAATAGGGTCTTTTAAGAGACTTTTGGATAGGCGCATGGATCTTAGAAAAATAGAGGGCTATAGGTATGCCTAGTAATTTCTAAGGTAAGGACATGTTCGGTACAACTTTGTGGGCCGAAGGGCCTGTATTGTGCTGTAGGTTTTCTGTTCCTATTTCATTATGGCTAATCCATTTTCACTCTCAGGCCTAATCTCCTGCCTTATCCCTTCCTGTCCTGACCAATCAAGAATTTGTCAACCTCTGTCTTAAGTATACCAAATGACTTGGCCTCCACAGTCACCTGTGGCAACAAATTCCACAGATTCACCACTCCTATCTAAAGAAGTTCCTTATCATCTCCATTTTAAAATAATGTCCCTCTATTCTGAGGCTGTATTCGCTGGCCTTAGAATCCCTTAGCATCCTCTCCACACCTACTCTATCAAGGTCTTTCAACATTCAATAGGTTTCAATGAGGTCACCCCCATTCTTCTGAATTCCAGAGAGTACAAGCCTATAGGCCCTGAAAATAGTCTTCACTTTTATTTCATCTACCAAAGTGCATGACCATACACTTCCTGACTCTGAATTCCATCTGTCACTTCTTTGCCTGTTCTCCTAATCTGTATGTCTTTCTGTAGCCTCTCTGCATCCTCAAAACTACTTGTCCCTCCACCTATCTTCATATTGTCCACAAACCTAGCACAATGCTATCAATTCTGTCACTCAAATCATTGACATAATGTAAGAAGCAGCTGTCCCAACAGAAACCCTTGTGGACACCGTTGGACTCTGGCAACCAACCAGAAAAGGTTTGCCTTTATTCCTACTCTTTAAGTTAATAACTCATCAGGGGTGATTGATAAATTCGTAGCCTAAGGTAGAAGGAGTTGAGTTATTAACTTCGCACTTTCTGCATAATCTCTCAAAGAGTTGACCTACATGTGCATGTAACAAAAGCTGTATAACTCACCTCCTTCTACTTTAGGCCATGAACTTATCAATCACCCCTGCTGTGAAGACTTCCTGGAGGTCCAGGATTTGTATGCTCCACGACCAGCAGGACTAAGAGTGTAAATGTAGGAGGGGTCTATGTTGAAAAATAAATGTGCTAGGTTTTTCTAAAATTGACTCCTTCTACCTTAGGCCATGAACTTTACAATTACTCCTCGTATATTGTTTGTGTGCCTGCTCCATATAGTTCTAGTCAATTCTAACTGACAAGATACTAATAGAGTATGTGAGGTGGTAATGAATAGGGAACTAAATTCCAATGCCTTGAGGCTTCTTTAAGATTGGAGTCAATGCTGACCATGCCCATGATTACTCCTATCTGAGTACATACCACTGTGTTGGCACTGATACTGAATGGGATCTACTGGTGGGAAAGAACATATCCAGTGTCCGTGACGGTAGAAACTGGGATGTTCGGCAGGTCTGAGCCTTTGGGAGAGGAATATGATTATTGTAGCCATTAGGTCTCAGGAAAGTGGAGATTAATTCATCTACTTGTGATTTTAATTTGATGGTGGAAGTTAGGAGAATCAGAACCAGGTTTATTATCATTGATATGAAATTCTTTTGTATTGTGGTAACAGTACCATCCAAAGCATAAAATTAGAGTAAGTTTCAAGCAATCAATCAATAAATAAATTAGATAGATAGATAAGTTAATAAACAAACTGATAGACTAGATAGATTTAACAAATAAACAGATAGATCAAGAAATAAATTAATTAAATAGGTAGATATATAGAGATCAGGTAGCGATCATGGAACATTTAGAAATCTTATGGCATAGAGGAAGAAGCTGTCCCAAAACCATGTGGGAGGTTTTGGGTCTTGTACCTCCTCTGTAATGAGAAAAGGGCATGTCCCATATGGCAAGGGTCTATAATAATGGATGTTGCCTTTTTGAGACACCTGCTCTTTAAGATATCCTCAGTGGTGGGGAAGCAGGCTGAGTCTATGAAGCCTCTAGCAATCTTGTTTTCTAAGTTTTCTAAAAACAGACAACTGCTCGGAAATTCACCTCGTCTGTAGTACAAAAGGTGATATGAAGTAACTGTTGAGATCACAGGATAGCTACAATGTTGAAGGAGGCTATTTGGCTTATTATACCTGCCCTGTAGTGCAACCCAACAGGTACCATTTTGCAGAACTGTTCCGTAGCTCTAAATCATTTTCCTTACAGACATATACCCCAGATTGCTCAGACTGGCAGCAACCTCTCCTTCACAATCTCCATCAGCACAGGCACACCATAAGGCTGTGTGCTTAGCCCCCTGCTCCACTCACTTTACACTTATGATTGTGAGGCTAAGCACAGCTCCAAAATCATAGTTAAGTTTATTGACATCACCACTGTCGTTGGCCGAACTAGAAACATAGAAAACATATAGCACAGTACAGGCCCTTTAGTCCACAAAGCTGTGCCAAACATGTCCTTACCTTGGAAATTACCTAGAGCTACCCATAGCCCTCTGTGAATGTTGGGACAAGTCAGCATATAGGAGGACAATCTGGCTGAGTAGTGCATAGTAGCAACCTCTTATTCAAAGTCAGCAAAACCAAGGTGCTGATTATTGACTTCAGGAGGATGAAATTGGACATCATTGGGGGATCCAAGATGGAGAGGGTTGGCAGCTTTAAATTCCTCATCGTTATAATTTCAGAGGATCTATCCTGGTCCAGCACATAAGTGCCATTACAAAGGAAGCATAGCAGCGCATAGAAGCAAAGAAATTTGAGACTATTCGACACGTTATCTAAATCTTTGACAAACGTCTCTGGATATGTTGACTGTTTATTGGCAACAGTATATTGATCGGTTGCATTAATGCCAGGTATAGAAACACCAACACCCTTGAATTCAAAAGCCTGCGAAAATAGTGGATGCAGCCCAGTCATTCATGGGTTAAAGCCTACCCTGCCATTGAGTGTATCTACATGGAACGCTGTTGCACGAAAGCAGCATCCATCATCAAGGACACTTACCATCCAGGCCATGCTCTCTTCTCACTGCTGCCATCAGAAAGACAGTAGAAGAGCCTTGGACATATACCCCAGGTGCAGGAACAGCTATTACCTGTCAACCATCAGGTTTCTGAACCAAAGTGGGTAACTTGACTAAACTTCACTTATCCCAGCACTGAACTCACTTTCAAGGACCCTTCATCTCATTTTTTTCTATATTCATTACTTATCATGATTGTTAAATTTTTGTTTCTTCTGAGCTTAGGTTAATAAAACCTGAGGTACGGGCATAGCCAAATACCATAATTTCTCAATTGCTTAGAGTTTTAGGATTATTGTGGTATTTAGTATTGTGGCTTTCTGGAGATTTTATACAAATATTGCTGTGGAGGCCTAATTATTTAATCCTATTGGGTCATGACTTTGGGATGATACCAGTTGGAGATACTACTATTGGGACAATGTATATACCCTGTTTATATTCCATAATCTTTCAATTTCCCTTTTTAATTTAACATACTTCTGATTTTTTCACTTACTGATTTCTGTGTATTTCGACTGACTATATTAGGATAAGTTGTACTTGCTTGTCTATCCTGTGTTATTATATCTGGACAGCTATTGTAGATTGTCCTATCAGTAGTAACGGATCAGTCATAATATAAGTTTTGGGCCTCTGACCCTAAAACAGGATCAGGCATGTATTTGTAGTTTCTTTGATGAGTTTGTATTTTAAAGCAAGATTTTGGTTAATGATGTTTTCCACTTTGTTGTGCCTGTGTAAGTAATCAGAATGAGTTAAACTGCGACAGGATCCCGTAATGTGTTGGATTATCTTTGGATTCTCTTGGCAATTCATACATTTTTCACCTTGAATTTGTTGGTAATTTATTATGTAGATTTGATACTTTTTGTGTTAACCACCTGGTCCTGTATTGTCACAAGGAACCCCTCTGTTTCTGGGAAGGGATCTCCAACTCTATGTCAGGCATCCGATACTTCCTTGTCGACATCTAATCTGCTCAGATCATGGGAATGTCTTCCATGGAGAGTCATGCTCTTCCATTGGTTAACTTTTTCTTCTATAGTGATAATTTCTTCATTTTTCTGGTTTGTGCGGTCATTTAAGTTTAGTGGTGTGAGCTTCTTATCAGAATTGCATGTACTCACATGGAGTGCTGAATCCTGTTTTCATTGATGTAGATGTATCCTTTGAAGTTCTACCTGAATTGTGTGAATTTTTTATGTCTGTAATTCTTCTTCCTCCTTCTGTTCTAGGTTGTGTTAATCTAAGTGCATTCAAGTGTACATAATGTTTTCTAAAAGTTCTCATTTATTATTATTATTTATCATTTTTTCTTTTTGTACTTGCACAGTCTTTTGTATATTGGCCATTTGTTGATGCAGTCTTTCATTGATTCTATTGTTTTTTTTGTATTTACTGTGAAGGCCCGCAAGAAAATGAATCTCTGTGTTGTATAGCTGATACATGCGTTCTTAGATAATAGATTTACTTTGAACTTTGATATATTCAGCTCTCTTTTGCAAATTCTTCTACTAGTAACCCTGACAATGTATTGCTAGCCACCAGCTCTTCATTAAGTCAAAACAAAAGCCTCAGGTTCTTTAGGCACATTGCTTTTGTTCTAGGTAGGGTAAAGAAAACAGGCTTTCACTGAAGAACATTAGTGAACCAAATGGCTTCTTTATTATCCACTGGTTTTTGTCTGTCTCCACTTTGTAGCCAACATGCTTTTAAATGTCCCCAGTAGAGGCCTTACAATCTCCTCTGGCCCTGCCACTTATAGTAGCTACATAAATGTATCCCTAGATTCCTCTGTTCTTGTGTTCATTTTAAATTGTGAACTTTAATTTATATTATCTTTTTTCAATTCTTGCTGCCTTTCTGTAACTCTTCACATTTCTCTGCATTAAGTTTCATCTGACACTCATTTGCCCTAAGCTCTATACTTCCCTGAAGTCTACTACTATCCTCAGTGTAGACAGTGATACCTGAGAAAAATGAAATAATCTTCTATGAATCTATATTCAAATTATAAATATATATATGAATAAACCAGTGGGTCATAGTTCCAACCCCTGGGATGTTCCACTATACACTTCTCATAAAACAATCTCTCAGCATTACTGAGTCCTGACAAAGGTTCTCGGCCTGAAATGACTGTACTTCTTCCTATAGATGCTGCCTGGCCTGCTGAGTTCCACCAGCATTTTGGGTGTGTTGCTTGAATTTCCAGCATCTGCAGATTTCCTCGTCTTTGCATTTTTATATTCACTCTGGTCAGATTTATATACATATTGCTTCAGACCACTGTACCCCATATCCTTTCATCTTGACGAAGAGACTTTCTTTGATGCTCCATGCTAAATGCTGTTCAGCGGTGCATAATATTACATCAACTGAATTTCTCTCAGCAATTTTCTATTATTTTATGAAAATAAATCCACAATATTTACTCTCAACAAATACATGGAGGCTTTCTCTGATGAAGGCATTATTGTCCAACTGATTGACAGTGTTACCCATGATCACTGCTTCTCTGCCATTAATGTTGAACTGGCTGTTTTATTCATGCCGGATTTACCCTTTTCTTGAGCCAGGGCTTACAATTCTTCAGGGCTCAGTAACCAACCCTGAGCCTATAGATAGTTGGAAGATTATACTGAAGACATTGCAGTTTGTTCCCTATCTTTTCTCAGCAACCAAGATTGCATTCAAATTGGACCATGTGATTTGCCTTCTTTAAGTGCTGTTGGTCTTTTTAGTAATCCCTATTTATATATTCTTATACCTTCTAGGATCTTGACATGATCTTTTTTAAGACTTCCAACAGCAAGACTGTTGTAACAGGTTTCTTTGGTATGTTAGCCTTGGCCACCATGGTCCAGGTACAGGTTGATGGGACTGGGCAGAATAACAGTTCAGCTTGGACTAGATGGATTGAAGAGCTTGAGCCAGTTTCTATGCTGAAGTGCTCTATGACTCTCGACTGTGCACCTTATCCAGGAGAGAAATGAGACTTCACGTTCACTGTACTCTCGAAGCTGTGTGGTTGCTCGGCCATGTGGTGGCTGAAATGCTCCCACACACATATTCTTTGTTACCCCACAGCTGAGATTTTCTTTTATATAATTTTAATATATTAACAGAAACACTCTGCACAAATAGCCTTTGTTGCTACACAACTGGAGTTATATTTTCTTAACATAATCTAGAAGAAAAGTGTAAACAAGGTTGAAAGAGTGCAGAGAGAGTGAAAGAGTCAAATGTTGCCGGTCCAAAGGGCCTGAGTTAAGGAAAGATTGAATAGGTTAAGACGCTATTCTTTAGAGCATAGAAGACTGAGAGGACATTTGATAGAAGTATACAAAATTTTGAGGGATGGACATAGGGTAAATGCAAGCAGGCTTTTTCCACTGTGGATGGATGGGACTACAACCATAAGGTTGAAAGGTGAGAAGTTTGAAGGGAACGTGAGGTAAACCTTCGTCACTCAGGGGGCTGTTAGAGTGTGGAATGAGCTGCTAGCACAGGTGCATGTGGGTTCGATTTCAACATTTCAGATAAGTTTGGATAGGTACAAGGAGAGTAGAGATATGGTGATCTATGATCCATGTCCAGTTCAGCAGTTTAAAATAGGTCTTTTCGATGACTATGACTCTATGACCACCTCCACCAGTAAATGTCCTTTTCAATCTCTGTTCAGTGGCTTCTCTCTTCCTGTACACTCATCTGTGGAAAGCTCTTGGATTCTACTGGACACTTTATTGAGCTTTCCTTTTGCCTTTCATTTTTTAAAATGTCCTCTTTAAGATTTCTGTAATCTGTAAACAGCCTGGCAACTGTCAAATGTTCCTTATGTCCTACTCCGTTTTAGTCTCTAACTTATGAGAAGATAACAAAACTGTAGTTGAAGTACTTTTATTTTAAATGACTCTCATTATTCTATCATGGATCTTTCAGCCTTTGATTTGAATTTTCCTTGTTCAGGTGTATACTTAACCCATTAAAAGTGACCCTAATTGACTATTTTAATCTTGTGAGGTTCATCCCTTTATAATAGCTTTTCTAAACTTTATGATCCTCATAAAGGTATTGGATATAAACATGGACTTTACTTACATAATATGAATGAATAAGAAGTAGTCAGTTACAGCAACAGTGCTGAATAAAATATGTAACTATTTTAAAGCAATGTTTAATTATTTATGATCATGATGGTATTGCATTCTTCCATTGTAATTTTCATGATCATGTTATATCATCATAATTACTCCCATCTACCTTCATTCTGTTGTCTGCTAATGTTGTGGAGTGGTAGTTCAAAGTGATAGATTTTCAAAACATTGATTAAGTTGATACCATTTATGAATAATGCCCATGCATTAATAGTTAAAATGAAGTCAAGTCGATTATCACAAACTTCATCCACTAAATGATTCACAGACGGTAGGCATACCTGTGTTGCTTAGTTACACTGAGATGAGGCCTTGTTTTAGTTGGCGTGTCTGAGTGAGCTGATGGTGGAGAAGATCATGGAGCAGATCATCTTTCTCTGTTTTTTTTTAATTAATAATCACCATTTGCAGTGAGTGTGCAATATTTTAGGAGCTGTGTGTTGCATTCTGGTGCCAAAATTTGGCTCCATTTAAGTTGGTGAAACCAAATGTCAAAGAGAGTTCAACTTTAGTCTATGCACATTTAATGCTTACAATTGACAACAAAGGCTTTTAATGTAGCTGGTGACCTTGAAGGTAATGTTTCTGTATATACAGGGAAGTGTCTGGTGAGCCAAATGAAGGGTTTTGCAAAATCTACTCATGTCATGCTAGTTTGTCCAATGCTTCAGTGTGCATCTGTGCACTGTCAAACAACACAATAGTGAGATCTAATCATGTTTTTCAGTAATACTGTTGGTTCATTATTGCTGGGTTACATAGCTGAATTGTTCTCTGTACCAAGATATATCATTCTCTTGAACTTTTGAATAGTTCTGAGCAAGCTTTCAGGAGAATCCAACTAAGCAATTGCTTTATCTGATTAGTCTCTTCCCTGAGCAAACAGTATTTTCTGAATGCAGAAAATATTTGCCTTTCTTAATTAATTCATTGGCCCATGCTCATGTCATCAGTGCTGTTGAGTTTTCTGTTATGCAGTACCATAATGTAATGTGATGATTTTCTTTTGCCAGAGGAGTTACTCATTAATTCTTCTTTCATTTCATCCTTAGCTTATATGTATTGGTTTACTTGCTTGACTCATGCATGGCAATTTATTTTTAGAACATAGATAGTGATTTATTGTATGAGTAAAATTTTGCTGGATTTCTATCACCCTTGTCTCAATTACTGTCATTATACTTTATTTGTAACTAAAAGTAAAACTTAACTCCACTTTTGTGTTGCATTATCACTTTCTCTAATCGAAGTTTTGTTGACCATGTTCTTCTGAATCCTGAAATTAGTAATTGCAAATGTGCAATGTTTTCTAATGCTCCTGTATATATTTCTATATTTTCTAGGCGTAACTTATTCTGAAGTGCCTTTTCAGTGTACTTACATATGTAATTTTTAGTATTGATAAATTATTCATAAATTAAAATGTATTATGCAGTATAATTCATCACAGCAATATTTTACCATGTAATTGCAATTCCAAATCTTGTAATAATTCCACACATTGATTGTGTCTGTTTTCTAGCAAATTAGAATATATTTCATTTGGAGAAACCAATGAAAAGCTTGAAATAAAAATGCATGATGAATATATATTACTTCACTCTATGCATATTAATTGCTATAGTTTTTCATCCTTAAGCCTCTTGCCTGCATTCCAATAAGTAAAATGTCTAATTGACTATCGCGAGGCATTTTAATACTGATAAGACTGATGACAAAATCAAAGGAAGTATCAGGGATTAATCATAATTTTCCTTCAGGATTTTATATTTGGTGCAGCTATTTTTTTTTGATTTATAATAAACTACTTCATCATATAAAGAACAAGAAGGTGCACATCTAGAGTGAAGTAGATAAGAAAACATTGGCTGATGGTTTGTGTTCTTGTCTAATGCGATGTACATTGCTTGCTAATATACTGCATTTACACTCAGTCGCCACTTTATTAGGTATCTCCTATATCTAATAAAGTAGCCAGCGAGTGTTTGTTAATGATCTTCTGCTGCTGTAGACTATGCACTTCAAGGTTCAATGTGTTATGCATTCAAAGATGCTCTTCTGTATACCATTGTTGTACCATGTAGTTATAGAGTAAGCTTGAAACCATCTAGCCATTCTCTTCTGTCCATTTACAAAGTATTATCACCCACAGAAATGCTACTCACTGAATATTTTTTCTGTTTCATGCCATTCTCTGTAAGGTCTAGAGACTGCTGTGTCTGACAATTCCAACAGTTTCTAAGATACTCAAATCATCCCATCTGGCGCCTAAAATCATTTCACAGTCGAAGTCAATAGGAATGCACTTCTTCCCCACTCTGGTGTTTAGTCAGAACAACAAATGAACCTCTTGACCATGTCTGCATGATTTCATACCTTGAGTTGCTGCCACATGATTGAATGATAGGTTATTTGCATTCATGAGCAGATGTACGTGTGTATCTAATAAAGTAGGGCCACTGAGTTTAGGTTCTCGCTACTTTACAGAGAAATCCTAATGAATGGCAGAAGTGGAAAGCTACTTTAAAATCAGGTGGGCCTGGATTTCATTGGCAGACAGGTTTAATGTGGAAGAAGAACTGGAGAAAAAGGAAAACACATCTGTTATTAACAATGGCTGCAATATTTAAACAGAGGTGAAAGGTGAACACTGGCCTCTGAACATGGGAACAAAGTGACCTGCCCAATGTAGCAGACTTACTGAGCATTGTCAACCATTTGTTCCTCCCTCAATTACCCTTTGGTGTTAATAGTATGTCAGCAATTCAAGTCCATTTCCAAGTATACGTAGCAATTTCTAATTTTGTCTCTCTCTAGTTTATATTCTATCTGCAAACATAAATCAAACTATTAAGATCTACAGACAAAGAATTAAACCAAGAAACATAAGACCATAAGACATAGGAGCAGAATTAGGTCATTCAGCCCTTCGAGCCTGCTCCGCCATTCCATCATGGCTGATCCTGGATCCCACTCAACCTCATACACCTGCCTTCTCTCCATATCCTTTTATGCTCTGGTCGATCAGGAAACTATCAACTTCTTCCTTAAATATACCCACCGACTTGGCCTCCACTGCAGTCTGTGGCAGAGCATTCCACAGATTCACTACTTTCTGACAAAACCAATTCCTCCTTTCCTCTGCTCTAACAGGTTGCCCCTCAATGTTGAGGCTGTGCCCACTAGTTTTGAATGCCCCCTATTAGATGAAGCAATCTCTCAACATCCACCTTATTTAGTCCTTTCAACGTTCAGTATGTTTCAATGAGATCCCCCTGCATGCTTCTAAATTCCAGTGAGTACAGGCCCAAAGCTGTCAAACACTCCTCATGTGTTAACCCTTTCATTCCTGGAATCATCCTTGTGAACCTCCTCCAGATGCTCTCCAATGGCAATACATCCTTCCTAAGATATGGGGCCCAAAACTGTTGACAATGATCTAAGTGTGGCCTAACTAGTGTCTTATAAATGCTCAGCATTATCTCCTTGCTTTTATATTCTATTTTCCTTGAAATAAACGCCAACATTGCCTTTCTCTTCTTTTCCACAGACTCAACCTTTAAATTAACCCGCTGGGAGTCTTGCACGAGGACTCCTAGATCCCTCTGTGCCTCTGATCTTTGAACCTTCTCCCAATTTAGATAATCGTCTGCTCTATAGTTCATTTTTACCAAAATACATTATCATACATTTCTCAACACTGTATTCTATCTGCCACATTTTTGCCCATTCTTCAAATTTGCTTAAGTCCTGCTGCAATCATATTGCTTCCTTGGTACTATCTACCCCTCCTCATATCTTCGTATCATTCGCAAATTTTGCCACAAAACCATCAAGCCCATTATCCAAATATTGCGAAAAGCAGCAGCCCCAATACTGATCCTTGAGGGACACCACTAGTCACTGGCAGCCAACCAGGAAAGGTCCCTTTTATTCACACTCACTGCTTGCTGGCTGTCACCCATTCCTCTATCCATGCCAGTATCTTTCTATAATGCCATAGAGTTTTATCTTGTTAAGCAGCCTCATGTGTTGCACCTTATCAAATGCCTTCCAAATGTCAAAGTAAATTTACATCCACTGGCACTCCTTTTTCCTCCCTGCTTGTTACTTCCTCAAAGAATTCCAACAGATTTGTCAGGCATCCTTAAAAACCTCATCCTTAAAAATAGACTCCAACACTTTCCCAACCACTGAGATTAGGCTAATTGGCCTATAATTTCTTTTCTTTTGCTTTCTTCCCTTCTTAAAGAGTGGTGTGACATTTGCAACCTCCCAGTCATCCAGGACCATACCAGAATTGAGTGATTCTTGAAAGATCACGACCAGTGTATCTGTTAACTCTTCAGCAACCACTATCAGAACTCTGGGATGTAGTCCAACTGGTCCAGATAATTTATTCACCTGAAGACCTTTGAGTTTACCTAGCACTTTTTCCTTTGTAACAGCAGTGGCACTCACTCCTGCTCCCTGACACTTGCAGACCTCTGGCAGACTCCTAGTGTCTTCCACAGTGAAGACAGATTAAAATCATCTGCTATTTCTTTGTACCCCATTACTACTTCACCAGCATCATTTTGTAGAGGTCCAATATCAACTCTCACCTCTCCTTATATAACTGAAAAAAACTTAAAGTATCCTGCTTTATTTTATTGGCTCGTTTGCCCTCATATTTTAACTTGTTCATACAGCTTTATCAGTTGGCTTTTGTTTGATTTTAAAAACTTTCCAGTCATCCAATTTGCCACTCACTTTTGCTACCTTATAGCCCTTTGCTTAGCTGTTATACAGTCCTCAACTTTCTTTGTCAGCCATAGTTGCTTTCCCCCGCCATTTGAGAACTTCCTTGGGACATATCTATCCGGTGCCTTGTGAACTATTCTGAGAAACCTCAGCCATCTCTACTGTGCCATCATCCCTGCCAGTATCACCCACCAATCCACCTGGACAAACTCCTCTCTCATGCCTCTGTAATTCCCGTTATTCCATTGTGATACTGAATCATGTGCCTTATGCTTCTCCCTCTCAAATTGCAGTATGAACTCAATCATATTATGATCACTGCCTCCAAAGGGTTCCTTTACGTTAAGCTCCCTGATAAGGTCCAGGTTATTACACAACACCCAATCTATGATAGCTCTTCCCCAAGTAGGCTCAAGCATACGCGGTTCCAAAACACCATCTTATAGGCATTCAATAAATTCGCTCTCTTGCGATCCAACAACCAATCTCCTGCACGTTGAATTTCCCTATTACAACTGTGTCATTACCCTTATTATATATCTTTTCCAGCTCCCTTTGCAATCTCAACCTCGCATTTTGTGACTATTTGGATGCCTGTATATGATTCCCTTAATGGTTGTTTTTATCCTTGCAGTTTCTTAACTCCACCCACCCAGATTCAACATTCTCTGACACTGTCACCTCATTCTGCAGATGTAATTCCATCTCTTACTAAACAGAACCACACTACCACATGTGCCTCCCTGCCTATCCTTTCAATACAAAGTATATCCTTTGATGTTAATCTCTTAACATGGCCTTATTTCATCCACGATTCAGTGATGCCCAAAATGTCATACCGACCAATTGCTAATTGCGCCATGAGTTCATCCACCTTATTCCAAATGCTAAAAGCATTTAAATATAACACATTGAATCCTGTAGTCTTTGCCCTTTTGAATTTTGCCTGTATGGTGCAACTTAATTCTTTGCTCTGTCTGCATTTGTATCCAATCATTGGCTTGCCCTTCCTTACATTCATACTACATCCATCGTCTGCTTGTAAACCTGCTGGCTCATCCTCAGCTCTATCATACTGGTTCTCATCCCCATATTAGTTGAAGCCACTCCCAACAGCTCTAGTAAACTTGCCCACAAGAATATTGGCCACCCTTGGATTCAAGGGTAACCTGTCCCTTTTGTACAGGTCACACCTGCCCCAATTATCCAGAAATCTGAATCCCTGCCCCCATTCCAATTCTTCAGCCACATATTTATCTGCCACCTTATTATATTTCTATACTCACTGTTCCATGGCACAGCCAGAATCCCGAGATTAGTTACACTTGAGGTCCTGCTTCTCAGCTTCCTTCCTAACTCCCTGTATTCTTTTTTCGGGACTTCCTCCCTTTCCCTACCTATGCCGTTAGTACCAAAATGTACCATGACTTCTGGCTGACTCACCCTCCTTTTTCAGGATATTGTGGATGTTCTCCTTTCTCTCTCATGACAGTCAACTATTTTTCTGTCTCCTGTGGCCTCGGGGTAACTAACTCCCTGTAGCTCCTGTTTCACTTTCCCTAAACAAGCTGAAGATCATCAAGCTGTAGCTCCGGTTCTCTAAAATGGTTTTCAAGGAGCTGCATCTCGATGCACCTGGTGCAAATGTGGCCATTGGGGAGGATGGGAGTCTGCTGGAAGTCCCACATCCAACACCCAGAACAGAACACTGGCTCTGTAGATATACCCCATTCCCTCAAGAGTTAAATAAGGAAAAAGAAATAAGAAATAAGGAATAAACTCACCTACTTACCTTGCCTCTGCTTGTTCTTACTGAAACTTTGGAGCCAAGGCATAATTACTCTGACTCAAACTATTCTGACCATGTCCACTCCCACGATGACTGCTTTTTTTAGTCCATAGATTGAAGCACATTTTTAATTATGTATTGGTTTAAGATATCTGCTTGCCCTAATCTCCTTTTCTGGGTCAGTAAAACAACATTAGCAATTTCAAAACACTTAATGGAATTGAATTTCATTACTCTTGATATTTTCAGCACAACAAACATGAAAATGCTAATATTTAATGATAGTTACCTCAGCTATTTGTTTATTTCGGCTTCCAAATCAATAACATAATATATATCTGCAGTGTGAGATTCCCGTGGTGCAGCTTAATGTGTGCTCACATGGTGAGTAGAATGAATTAACACAATGTTAAGGATGAAATCTGCTGGAAGTAAACTTCTGGCATACAATTTATTGGAAAATCAATAGAAAGTTTGAAAGACATTGATGAATTAAAATTAAACATGAAATTGAAATGTAATGAAAATGTAAAAGTATAGTTAAACTATGGGATAAAATAAAATATTATTATGAAATGGATTGCAGTCTTGAATCTTGAGTTGAAAGTATTAGTGAAAATAAATTATCACATAATATATACCTGTTACAAAATTTGCTGAAATATGCATGCCTTTGCAAAAGCACAATCTCCTACTCGTTCAAAGGTTTCAAAGGTACATTTAATGTCAGAGAAGTGTATACAACATACATCCTGAAATGCTTTTCTTTACAACTACCTATGCAAACAGAGGAGTGCCCCTAAAGAATGAATGACAGTTTAATGTTAGAACCACCAAGTCCCCCCAGCTCCCCTCCCTCTCGTGCATAAGCGGCAGCAAGCAACGATCCCCCCTCCCCCGCCAGCAAAAAAAACATTGGCACCCACCACCAAGCACTCAAGAGTGCATCAAAGCAACAGCAAAGACACGGACTTGCAGTATCCCAAAGACTACTCGTTCACCCCGTATTCGACATACCACAGGCTCTCTGTCTCCCTAATAAGGGACTTTATTTTTGTAATAGTGGAAATACACAGGTATCCGTAGTTAGTATAGAGATGAAATAATACCCAATGACCTTTCTGAAAACTGCACTAATCATTTTACCACAAATGTTTTTGAAAATCTAATTAAATCCAGAACATCCAAAAACTCTCCTTGACATTCAAATGTTGAAAAGCCCCTAGTTCAATGTGCGTCAAATGCATGCCCTGTTTTTAAACAGAAGAAATATTAGAATCAGTTGTTGAATGAAGCACAGGATATGATTTACTTTGGACACTGTAAAGGTCACTTCACTGCGGATTTTGCTGATATATCTGCTAAATTCATGAAAAAGTCTAACTAAGCTTTGCTGGTTAGAGTTTATAGGAGGAAATGTGCTTCATGACTTAACCCTTTCCACATCTACCAAGCAGATATCCGACTGAGTTTTTAATTTTGATTATACTTTGCTGATTTATGCTTTCTGGTAGCTTGATATTCCTTTTGAGATATATGAATAATAGGATGCCAAGAATGGGCAAGTTGCTAAAAGGCATTATTTCATGAAAATAAAAGATAAGACAAGTCAGTGCTAAGAAAGACAACTGCAATGGAATGGCAGAGTAGCTAGCACTACACTTTACAGTAACAGCGACATGGGTTCAATTCATGGATCATTCAGGAGGCTGAGTGTTTAATCAACGGTACATACAGAGTGGTAGTTATATCCGAGGTGCTGGATACAGGTAACAGAGTGGCTATCAGGAGGGGGAAGGGGATAGACAGCCTGTGTAGAGTACTCCTGTGATCATTCTCCTCATCAGGAGATATATCACTTGGGTGCTGTTGCAGGGACTACCAAGTACAGGAAAGCCACATGCTCAGGTCTCTGGCACTGGGTCTGGCCCTGAAGCTCTGAAGAGAGTTGGGGAGAAGAGGCGAGCTGTAGGTGATTCATTAGTTGGGTTGCAGACAGAAGGTTCAGTGAATGAGAACGAGATTCATGGATGATATGTTACCCTGCAGGTGCCATACTCAGGGACATCTTCGACAGAGGCCACAGCATTCTTAAGTGGAAAGGTGAGAAGCTAAAGACTGTGGTGGACGTTGGTACCAATTACATGGGTAGGAAGAATGGCAAGGTCGTGCAAAGTGAGTTCAGGTTGTTAGATGTTAAGTTAAAGGAATGGATCTCCAGGGTTATAATCTCAAGGGTGCTACCTGTGCCTCATGCTAGTCAGGCCAGAAATAGGCGATCTGGGTGATAATGTGGTAAACAGAAGCAGGGAATTTGCAGATGGTGCCAACATTGGGAGGTTATCAGACAGCGAGGAAGAAGCTTGCAGTGGGATCTGAACCAGATGAAAAAATGCACTGGAAAATGACAGATGCGATTTTATGCAGACCTGTGTGATGTGTTGCACTTTGGCAGGTCAGACTAAGGTAGGATATATACTGTGAGTGGTAGGCCACTGAGATAGAACAAAAGGATCTGGAAATGCAGATTCATAATTCCTTGAAAGTGACATCACAGAGAGATAAGGTCATAAGGAAAACTTTTGGTGCATTGACCTTCATAAATTAATGCATTGAGTACAGGATTTGGGATGTTATGTTGAATGTAGTATAAGACATTGGTGAGGCCTAATTTGGTCACCTACCTGCAGGAAAGATGTCAATAAGGTTTAAAAAGCACAGAGGAAATTTAGAAGGATGTTGCAAAGACTTGAGTACCTGAGTTACAACGATAGGTTGAATAGGTTAGAACTTTATTTCCTAGAACATAAAAGAATGAGGGAAGATTTCATAGAGGTATACAAAATTATGAAAGGTATAGGTAGGGTAAATACGAGTGGGCTTTTTCCACTGAGGTTGAATGAAACTACAACTCAAGGTCATGGAGTAGATGTGATAGGTGAAATGTTTAAGGGGAACATAAGGGGTAATGTATTCACTCAGAACGCGGTGAGAGTGTGGAATGAGCTGCCAGTAAAAGCAGTGTGAATGTGAGTTCGATTTCAGCACTTAATGAGAACTTTGGATAAGGACATGAATGGGAGATGTATAGACGGCTATGGTCCGGGTACATGTTGATGGGATTAATCAGATCAATAGTTTGGCACAAGCTAGATGGGCTGAAGGGCCTGTATTGGTGTTGTCGTGTACTACAACTCTATGACTAGACTATACAAGCAAGGTTGTAAAGCTGAGCCTTTATAAGGTATTGGTCAGCCCACACTTGGAGTACCATGAGCAGTTTTGGGTGCCTTTGCTAAGAAAGCATGTGCTGTCATTGGAGAAGGTGCAGAGGAAATTAACAAGAATGATCCTGAGAATGAAAGAGTTAATATATGAGGTGCCTTTAATGGTTCTGGGCCTGTACTCACTGGAGTTGAGAAGAATGCAGAGAGTTCTCATGGAAACCTATCAAATATTGAAAGGTATAGAGGAGTAGACATGGAGAAGATGTTTCCTATAATGATGAATTCTAAGACCAAAGGGCACAACTTCAGAAAAGAAGGGTGGCCCTTAGGATGGAGATGAGGAGGAACTTCTTTAGCCAGTGGGTAGTGAATCTATGGAATTCATTACCACAGATGGCTGAGCATGCCAAGTCATAGGGCATACTTAAGGTGGAGGTTGATAGCATTGATTGGTAAAGGCATGAAAAGCTTTGAGGAGAAGGCAGCAGAATGGGGTTGAGAGGGATAATAAATCAGACATGATAGAATGGTGGAGCAGACTCGATGGACTAACTATACTCCTATGACTTATGAAAAACTAAATTATAGAGCTAAATGACGGAGGAAGCTGAGTCAAAAGGTAAATTTGATATGTAGATGAGAAATTTAAATTTGGAGCAATTGAAAGTAAATAATGATACAGGATTATAGATGAGCAGGAAGGTTGTAATGAAATGGAAGTCAGCAGAAGCAAATGGGGTGAAATTCTTCCTTAGTCATTAACACAAGTGGTATGTGAGAATATTGTCTTGCTGTTGTTCTCTATTTCATACATCATGTTCCTGAACCAAGCAAACAGAGACGGCTGACAGTTCCCCACTTGGCAAGCCAAAGATGAATTTCCTCCCTGTGAAGGGCACAGGATGGAAGACTAGCTGAAACAATTCTCTGCATTACAAAGGCAATCTGAGTTTTGGTAACAAATTGTTAATGTAAAAAGAGAGATGTGGGATGCTATGGAGATGAAAGTAGACGGCTTTTGTATTGAAGGAAATAAGGAACAGGAAGTTCAGGGTCACAAACTGTGTTAACATTACAAAGAGTTGACTTTAAGCTGAAGCAATAACCTGATGGCAGATAGAATCATTAATAAGAATGCAGAATTTGTGGTGATGCCAACAATAAATGGATATGACAATGTTCAAATGTTGCAGAGCTTTGTAAACATCATAGATCAAGCAAAATAACAGACTATAAGAATTCAATGGAAGGTTTGGAAATATGCATATTGTGCATGTGCCCAGAAATCCTGAAAATCGCTTTCAACCTAACGCTGGACTTCCATAGCTATCTTGAATTTACTGCTTTCTATAAGGACTACTTTCCATTCCCTGTTATTTTGGGTCTGTCATGTTTTTTTTTCCTGATCTGAAGTTTTTCCACAACAGTGTGTTTGCAATATCCTCCTTTTCCCTTAACCAGGGCATCCAGTTGAGAAGGCACACAAACATATGGATAATATATCCTGTATTTCCAAGTTTTCCTATTCTAGAGTGAGGACATGAATCCACTTTTCTCAATAATCTCAACATTCCACCACTTCAACAGAATGCCAGCTCCAGACACATTGAATCCCAGTTCACTCACCATCTTCTTTGGCACACTTCCTGTGGCATCTTCTCATACTACAGCAATAATTACAATACCTGCTCTTTGGCACTTTTAATCATTCCACCATGGAAAGAACCAAATACTCCTTTGAGGTAAGTCACCAGTTCCCAGGCACTCTTTTATCTTGGGTATTGCATTCAGCTCACAATATAGTTTCTCCAACAAAGTGGAAATGAATTGCAGATTGGGACTACGTTGCAAAACACTTCTGTTCAGCCTTTAAGGTTGACTCTGAGCTTTTAGTTGTCTCTCATGGCGGTTCTTTATCCCGTTATCATCCCAATCCCATTTTCTTTGGCTTCCTCTGTTCCTTCAGTGAGTCATAAAGAAGTACAGCACAAAAACAGGCTTTACAGTCTATCTAGTCTAGGCAGAAAACATTTAAGCTGACTACTCCCATTGTCCTGCACTGGGACCATAGTTTCCAATATCCCTACCATGCATGTAACTGTACAAACTTCTCTTAAACATTACACACTCTCATAGCCCTCTTAGTGACGAAGTTTACCCTCATGTTCCCATTAAACTTTTCACCTTTCACCCTTAACTCATGACCTCTGGTTGTAGTCCTATGCAACCTCAGTGGAAAAAGCCTGCTTGAATTTACCCTGTCTATACCCCTCATAATTTTGTATATCTCTATCAAATCTCCTCTCAATCTTCTACACTCTAAAGAATACAGTCATAACCCATTCAATCTTTCCTTGTAACTCAGGTCCTCCAGACCCAGTAACATCCTTGTAAATTTTCTCTGCACTCTTTCAACCTTGTTTACATCTTTCCAGTAGGTGGGTGACCAAAACTACATGTAATACTCCAGATTAGATCTTAGCAACATCTTATAAAACCTCAGCATAACATCTCATCTTCTGTACTCAATGCATTGATTTATGAAGGCCAATGTGCCAAAAGCTTTCTTTACAACACTATCTACTTGTGATGCCACTTCTAATGAATTATGGGTCTATAGTCCCAGATCGCCTTGTTCTACCACACTCCTCAGTGCCCTACCATTCACTGTGTGAGTCTTACCAAAGTGCAAAACCTCACATTTGTCTGCATTAAATTTCATCTGACATTTTTCAACCCATTTCTCCAGGTGGTGCAGATCTCTCTACAAGCCATGATAACCCTCCTCACTGTCCACTACACGCCTAGTCTAGGTATCATCCACAAATTTGCTGATCCAGTTAACCACATTATCATCCAGATCATTGATATAGATTTTTTTTCAGAGTATCGCACCAGACAGTCAGCCATTCTTGTCTGGCACTTGGTGTCAGGATTGGTCTCCTTTCGGATTAACCGGGTCACAATATGAACATTCCTGACTCGACCC
The DNA here is from genome assembly GCF_030144855.1 of Hypanus sabinus. Taxonomy (NCBI): domain Eukaryota; kingdom Metazoa; phylum Chordata; class Chondrichthyes; order Myliobatiformes; family Dasyatidae; genus Hypanus; species Hypanus sabinus. The sequence goes on from NC_082715.1 coordinate 47,148,092, forward strand.
TTGTTTTTTTTTACAAGGACGAGTGGCTAGCTTGACGCTCAACCCAGCATGGATGGAAAGCGCGCTCGGGGGTGGCCCGACCTGGATTTGAACTCGGGAGCCTTCACTCTGGACTCCAGCGCTGATGCCATTGCACCACCAGCTGGCCAACTTGATATAGATGACAAATAACAAAGCACTGATCCCTATGGCACACCATTAGTTTCAGGCCTCCAGTCAGAGTGGCAACCCTCTACTACCACTCTCTGGCTTCTCCCACAACCCCAATGTCTAATCCAGTTTAATACCTCATCTTGAATGCCATGCTATTGAACCTTTTTGACCAACTTCCCATGCAGGACCTTGTCAAATGCTTTGCTAAAGTCCATGTAGGCAACATCCACTGACTTGCCTTCATCCATTTTCCTGGTAATTTCTTTGAAAAACTCAATATGATTGGTTAGACATGAAGCCACACACGAAACCATACTGACTTTCCTTAATCAGTCCATGTCTATCCAAATACCTGTATATCCGGTCCCCTACAATACCTTCCAATAACTTTCCCACAACTGATGTCAGGCTTACTGGCCTATAATTGCCTGGTTTTGTTTAGATGCTCAGTGTAAACACAACAAACAGTATTTTTTCTGTCTGAACAAGGTAAAGCCTTAGAACTTAAAAATGAATTCAACAATTTCAGAGCTTGTGGAATAACGGACCAATTTTGAATGAAGACATTTATCTGTAATACTTACTCAGCATTTCCCCTTCCACTGTTGCCTATTTTGGTGCAAACTTCCTGCATTTACTGTATTAATATCAGATTTCTCCAGCATTTTATATCTCACAGATAAAGCATGGCATTAACTTAAGAGGGTATCATCTAACATCAAAGGTCTCTGATATCTGGGCAATGCCATATTCAGAATCAGAATCATTTGCCATCACTATCTTTTGGTACAGTGCAAAGGCAGAGAATTACTAAAAATCACATAATCTACAAATAGTGAAACAAAAGAGAATAATGAGGTAGTGTTCAGGGACAATTCAGAAATCTGATGGGAGTGATACCTGAAATCCCTCATCAGTCGGGGCAACACTGTTCAACTATTCAGTTCCTGAACCAGCCTCCACTACCCTAATCACTATCTCAGTAAAGAAACATTATGATTACTTTGACCACCAAACACTATAATGGATTTGCTTTGGTTTGTTCTAATTGTGTTCATTCTTGTACAATTTCATACGAATTATGTTTAATTTATGCTTTTTTGGGAACATTGCATTTCAAATATTATGTTTTGATGAGGTTGCTGCAAGTAAGTTTCACTAGAATATGAATACTTGCATTTAATCATGTGACAGTAAACATGACTTGATTCTTTTTCCTTTCCCTCATCTTCTCTGCTTTCATTCACCTCCTGTTATTTACTTCATCTTCAGACTGATCATCCACAATCAACTCGTTTTCATTACCTGCTCACTATTACACATAACATTCAGTCCACCTTGGTCTCATCCTATCACAGCTATTCATTTTATTCTGTAAAATGAAATGTATAATTAATTTCTAACTGCCTCACTTCTGGTGAACGGTCATCAACCTGAAATGTAGACAGATCCCCTCTCTGCAGCCAGTGCCTGAACTCCTGAGTACTTCCAATTTGTTTTTTTATTTTAACTTTCCATCATCTGCAGCTTTTTGTTTTTGTACTTCTAACCCCTGCTCTTATTTGAGTAACAAGCACAAGCATAGTTTAAAAATATGAAATATAGAAACATAGAAAATAGATGCAGGAGTAGGCCAATCAGCCCTTCGAACCTGCACCGCCATTCAGTATGATCATGGCTGATCATCCAACTCAGAACCCTGTACCTGCTTTCTCTCCATACCCCCGATCCCTTTAGACACAAGGGCCATATCTAATCTCCTCTTAAAAATAGCCAATGAACCGGCCTCAACTGTTTCCTGTGCAGAGAATTCCACAGATTCACCACTCCCTGTGTGAAAAAGTTTTTCCTCAAAGGCTTCCCCTTTATCCTTAAACTGTGACTCCTCGTTCTGTACTTCCCCAACATCGGAAACAATCTTCCTGCATCTAGCCTGTCCAATCCCTTTAGAATTTTATACGTTTCAATAAGATCCCCCCTCAATCTTCTAAATTCCAGTGAGTATAAGCCCAGTCGATTCAGTCTTTCTTCATATGAAAGTCCTGCCATCCCAGGAATCAATCTGGTGAACCTTCTTTGTACTCCCTCTATGGCAAGAATGTCTTTCCTCAGATTAGGGGACCAAAACTGCACACAATACTCTAGGTGCGGTCTCACCAAGGCCTTGTACAACTGCAGTAGAACCTCCCTGCTCCTGTACTGAAATCCTTTTACTATGAATGCCAACATACCATTTTCTTTTTTACCGCCTGCTGTACCTGCATGCCCACCTTCAATGACTGGTGTACAATGACACCCAGGTCTCGTTGCATCTCCCCTTTTCCTAATTGGCCACCATTCAGATAATAATCTGTTTTCCTGTCCTTGCAACCAAAGTGGATAACCTCACATTTATCCACATTAAATTGCATCTGCCATGAATTTGCCCACTCACCTAACCTATCCAAGTCACCCTGCATCCTCTTAGCATCCTCCTCATAGCTAACACCGCCGCCCAGCCTCGCATCATCCGCAGACTTGGAGATGCTGCATTTAATTCCCTCGTCTAAATCATTAATATATATTGTAAACAACTGGGGTCCCAGCACTGAGCCTTGCGGTACCCCACTAGTCACTGCCTGCCATTCTGAAAAGGTCCCGTTTACTCCCGCTCTTTGCTTCCTGTCTGCCAACCAATTATCTATCCACATCAATACCATACCCCCAATACCGTGTGCTTTAAGTTTGCACACTAATCTCCTGTGTGGGACCTTGTCAAAAGCCTTTTGAAAATCTAAATATACCACATCCACTGGCTCTCCCCATCCACTCTACTAGTTATATCTTCAAAAAATTCGATAAGATTCGTCAGACATGATTTTCCTTTCACAAATCCATGCTGACTTTGTCCAATGATTTCACCTCTTTCCAAATGTGCTGTTATCACATCTTTGATAACCAACTCTAGCATTTTCCCCACCACCGATGAGTTAATTATAAAGGAATAAAGTTAACTATTTTTAATTAATGCAATAAAGTCTAGTATAAAATACCATATGACTGATTACCAAACTAATTGTAATTAACTGTGTTTTGCTTATATGTACATCATTAAGGATAATAACTTAAAATATGTCCTGTTTGGCTTGTAAATTTCAATTGTGCATTGATCATATAATGAACCATACTGCCTCTGCCAGAAGATTCAATTGTCGCTAATAGTAATGACTCTTAGGAAATCAATGCTTTGTTGTACTAGAGATTTTTGCTTCACTGACATGACACAAATGCACTGTTGGTGCTCTTGCACTTGTACTCTTGTTGCTCATAAAAACACTTATATTCGTATTAACAAGTCAGATTGCTTAAATCCTGTGCAAATTTTACTGCAAATCCACATAAAATCATTTTGCTTAAAGTAATTAAATCTGAACCAGTGCAAGAATGGATTATTGTTAACGATAAAGCCAGACTGTTCAGGCATCATGACTGCTATTGACTTTAGCTCTTAGAAAACTAGGCAAGCAGCTACGAGAAAGGCTTTCACTGAAAATAAAGAATTACTTTTTGAATAATGTTAAAATATTTTAAAAAAACAAAGGAGAAAAATACTTATATTTGCCTCTTATGTTTGCCTTTTCCTCAATGTCAACAAGACAAAGGAGATGGCTTTGACTTCAGAGAAGACTCACTCACACTCCTCCTCACATCAGTGGCATAGTAATGGTGACTGTGATCACTTTCAAACTACTGGGCGTGTACATCTCCACAACCTCTCATAGTCCCAGAACACTTCCTCCACTGAAAAATAACTCACCAATGCCTCTACTTTCTGAGGAGGCTGAAAAGAACAAGACTGTGCAGATCAATACTAATGACCTTCTACAGTTGCACAGTTGAGAGCATCCTAACATGCTGCATCAGTGTGTGGTAGAGAATCTGCACTGTGGCAGACAGGAGGGCTCTACAAATGGTGGTTAAAATTGCCCAACATGTCACCAACACCTGCCTACCTGCCATTATGAATATGTATATAGAAGAGTGCCAGAAAAAGGCCAGCAATATCAGGAAGGATCCCACCTACCCCACTGGTGGACTGTTTGTCCCACTCCCACCAGGGAAGAGGTTATGCAGCATCCATGTCTGAACCACCAGACTCAAAAATATGTACTTCCCATGAGCCATCAGGCTGATCATCAGCTCCACCCATTAACTCACCCCAACAATACTACATAAACATCAGCCACTCCTCTCCACAGCCCCTCAGCACCTTCATCTCCCATTGCACTGCCACAGTATGTTTACACTCCATACCTCAAGGGTACACTGACATGATCACTGTCTATGTCCTACTGTTCCCTAGAGAAGTTCCTCTTCTCAACAGTCACTTTGACTCTTTTTCATTTCCTGTCAGTCCCCTTAAGTACAAATACTCCTGCACTGAGCAACACTTTATGTACATTAAACCAGTCTATGTATATAAGCTAATCTTGTGTATATGCGGACACACTCAAACAGTTTCTTGCATTGTACACTGGGTTTACAGGATTGCTTTAATATCTTTGTAATATTTCACTGCTAATGGTAATGTAGTAATGTAGCAGCAATGTTTGAGTTATGGCTGGAGATAACAGGACTGTAGTATGCATGTTAGCCAAATGGAGATTGTTGTTTTGTCTTGTATATCTGGAAGGATGTTGTTTTCGTGGTCTTTTGTCGAGGAGAGGTGAAGAGGGAAGATGTGTGTGGAGGGAACTGGTGGACCACCGGACAGAGTGGACTGGGATCTGAGGGTCCGAAGGTCAGCGACGTTCGGAGGAGACCGATGGTGGTAGAATGATAACTGAGTGAGCTCCAACATGAACTTTGACTTGTCTTGGGCCCTTTTTCTTTTTTTTTATTTTCATTACTAACCCTATATTCAGATTAGGATTCATAAAGTTCAATCATTTAATTCCATATGGTATACCATCTGATATCTTGCCTTGTGGGTTTGTAACTGGGGGTACATTACACAACATCCACACAAACACAATTACCCAGTTTGGCTGTTTCCCGTAGATGAACACAAGCTGGGTGAGCCTGAGGGTTACATCAATATTTATTATGTTTTTTAATTGTGTTCTTTATGCTTATCATGTTTTTTTTTATGATGCATCGGATCTGGAGTAACAATCATTTTGTTCTCCTTCAGCACTTGTATGCTGAAGAATGACAGTAGGCAGTGTTCAATTTTGAACCTTGAATTTGTATGTCTGTTAAATAAATCAACACACCTGGGGTCAATGCAGCCTGCAGTTCAGAGAAAGGTAGAAACATGTGTTGCAGTGGCCATATCAGCTCAGGTCTCTTCTGCCAATCAATGAGATTGTGACCAGTCCGTGACCCAACTCCTGTTGGGTCTACATCCTCTACATCCCTTAACCTATTCAGTTATCAAAACTGACTTTCCTTAAGGGAAGCTCAAGTCTTCCTTTGATTTATAATCTTTAGTTCTTGAAGAACAATGTACTGGCACAATTTTCTTTACATTAGGCAGTTTCCTGTGCAGCCTCCCCTGTCAGACTATTCAAGTAAATGTTCCCTATCAGTTTGGACAGAGGTTGATTGCAGTGTATGCCATCAGCCATGATTCCAATCCTGCTTCTAATTCCAAAAGTGAAGAGGTAAACAAAAAGTTAATGATGAAGCTTGTAGAGTCGGTAGAGTAGAGAACAAATGCTGAGCTCACCGAAGATTGCATCATAAAATGGTTACAGTGTAGAAGGAGGCCATTCCTCCCAATGTCTCTGTCAGTTTTCTCTCCGAGAATCTCTATTGCTCCACTTGCTCTTCTCCATAGCCCTACAAATCTTTCATCACCATTATTTTCCCAATTCGCTCTCAAAGTCACCCTCTTTATCTGCAGGTAGTGAATTCCAGCTTCTAACTGCATACTGCGTTAAAAAATGGTTTATCTTTATGTCATTCAAGATTTTTCCATGTATTTTGATACCTTTGTCATTTAGAACTTGACTCTAATTGGAACAATTTATCACCATCAACTTTCTCAGAGTTTTACATACTGAGGATATTCCTCCTCAGACTTATCTAAAGAAAACAGTCTCAGCCTTTCTAATCTATCTTTGTGAAGGGGTTTGAAAATACTTTCTGTGTGGAGTGAAGAACAACTTGAGGCCAAAAGAGATCCTTTGGAAAAGGGAAATTTAGAGGTGACAAAGTACAGGAACAGGTGATTTTTCAGACATGGATGTCAACAGCCTCAGAGCTGTCATGCCACTGATATTTAAAAATCATCCCCAAATTAAATATGAACAGCCTAATAGATTGTTGATCATGAGGAAACATGTAAGAATATTGATCTATGGAAGCACTGTTGGTGAATGGTGAGCCTTGATTGGATTTGTGAACAACAGATTCATGCCCCACCAGTTTTCATCACCAACTCCCACAGAACTATGACGTTGTTTGCATATGGATCTGAAGGGAGAATTTACATTTCTATAGTCTGGGATTTGATTCTATTTTGTGGATCTCTTGCCAGAATCAATTTGCTCTTAAATAACATTAAGACAAAAAAGTCAATCATTTTTGAGCAGCAATAAAATTCAGTAAGTAAATTTTCACTTAGAAGTGTTTAACTTCTTACATCATGACCAAATGCAGCATTCAGCAATCACCACCATTCAGCACTGCCCATTAGAAAGCAACATTCATCATCAAGGATCCCACCAACCAGGTCATACAGTCTTCTTGCTGCTATCATTGGGCAGGAGGTACAGAAGCCTTAGGTCCTATATCATCAGGTTCAGGTGCAGTTATTGCCTTACAACCAACAAGCACCTGAACTAGTAACTTCACTCACCTCAACTGTGAATGGATTCTACTACCTATGGACTCGCTTTCACTACAGCTCTTGTATTTGTTTATCTATCTATCTATCTATCTATCTATCTATCTATCTATCTATCTATCTATCTATCTATGTGTTTATTACTAATGTGTGCATATTTATTTATTTTTATTTGCACAATTTGCATTCTTTTGCACATTGTCAACCTCATATAGATATTTTCATAAATCTTATTGTATTTCTTTATTTGCCTTTAAATCCCCACAAGAAAATGAGTCTCAAAGAAGTATATGGTACATTTACATGCTTTAATAACAAATTTACTTTGACATTTCAATTTGACCCTGTCCCTGTCAGCTCCCTGAAACATAACCCTATTGTCCTTCATTTTCTCCTGTAGTCCTGCAGCTTATTCTTTCTCACAGACCCAAGTCCTTTTTATAGTGGTGTGAGTGTGTGTGTGGGGGGTGGGATGGAAGAACGATGTAATTTAGAGTGACTAATAAAGCTACCAACATGTTTTTGGGATGTGGAAGGAAACCAAAGCCTTTTTCAGAGGGAGACTGCACAAACTCTATAAAAATGGCACCGTCAGTCAGGATTTAACCTGAGTTCCTGGTTCTGCAAAGTACCTGCATAAAGAGTATCCCATCATGCCGTACTCACTCACATAAGTGAATCTTCCATGCTTTACTGACAGGAATTAAAATTCATTGTCTCTAAATTGTTTCCAAATGATGCTTTCCTTTTCCCTGCACATTATAACCCTTCTACACAGTGATCAGAAATTATGGTTGTAAGTTTCCTGCTCCCTTTGTATCCTTCAATTTTGTAGAATCAGCCCAATGTATTTTTCCTGTGAATAGATTCTTAATAACTGAAGTATAATTGCATCTATTCAGGTTCATAATGAATGAGCCATTTGCTTTGCTGGTAACTTCTTTCATTTCTTCCTTTGCCATCCTGAAAACTAAACAATTTCTTCAGTGGATAGAATAGCATTGCAGAAAGATCACAAAGAGAAACAGGAAGCCAAAAACACTATTCATCTATTCAGTTATTTGAATTTTAAGCTAAGTCAAACAAAGAAATATAGCTTCAAATCTGATTGGTTAGCTCTAACCCTTGTATATTTATAGATTAATTATATAAGGCAGTATGATATAAAACATTGAAATAAAACTGATTACTCAGTTTTTCATTATTATACTTTGCTTGCAGATCGTGAATTTCACCAGGCCTATTTATTACCTTCTGGAAAACATCCATTTCCACTATTAATAGTTAAGTGATTTTCAGAAGATCCTTAACTTAATGAAAATTGTTGCAAGTGTAGAAATTGTATCTTATCTTTCAATAAAGCAGTTTGCATCCTTCTGGGCTGAATATTGATTTTTTAACAACTTCAGATCATAAATACTGTTCGCATTCTATCAGACAAATGCTGTTGATAATGAGAATGTATTCGCCTCCAAAGCCATCCTTCACATTTTGTTTCTCCTTGTGCTATTAATGCCCCTTTTCTGTGGAACCATCATTAATAAGGCAATTAATCTTGTTTGTCTTCCAACACGTCACAAACTAGGGGTAAATAACCTACTAATCTGCATGACTTTGGGAAATCCACAGAGTCACAGGGAGAATATGTAAATTCCACCCAGACAGGACCCAGTGTCCCAACTGAGTCCTGGACACCATGTTGCCCTTGTACTCTTGTCCCCTTTCTTCATTTATCCTATCTCCTCCCTTCCCTGCCTTTGAAACTTATTAACAGCTGTCGCATCTGTAGCTTGCGCCAATTCTGAAGGGGATGGAATCCGATAGGAGCGGACAGTGGACCATAGAAGGAAGGGAAGGAATTGGGGAACCAGAAAGGAGATAACAGGCAGTTCATGAGGCAGCATGGTAGTGTGGTGATTAGCACAACATTTTACTGTACTAGTAGCCTGGGTTTAATTCCCGCCTTTGTCAGTAAAGAGTTGTTACATTCTCCCTGTGACCATGTGAATTTCCTCCGAGTGCTCTGGTTTCCTCCCACAGTCCAATGACATACCAGTTAATAGGTTAATTGGTCATTGTAAATTGTCCTGCGATTAGGCTGGGGTCAAACAGGTGGGTTGCTGGAAAGTATGTCTCAAAGGGCCTACTCCATGCTGTATCTCAATAAGTAATTAATAAATAAATAAATACTTGAGGAGTGAGAGGAGATTAGAAAGAGTGAGAGGGATGGCAATATGGGGGAGAAGCAAAAAAATGTGGGAGTGGGGAAGAAAGACAAGATTAGCCTGCTTGCATTCCACTGCCAGTGGTCCCAGGACTCAGCCTGGACAGTAATGCAAGACCAACTTTGTTGGGCTTTCAAATCCTGAAGTTTGGGCAGTGGGGGTCTCAGAGAAGAATTAGCCTCAGCTGACGGAGTGCAGAGACTATGTCACAGATCATTCTTGCAAGTTGGGAGGGAAGGCTGGAAGCAGAGCTTTAACGTACATTGTCCATAAATGATCTGTGTATAGTATCTCTTAATTGTATCTGAGATTATTAATAACTTGATGTATCTAATCAATAGATTAAATACTATTAAGTATATGAAAAATAAAAGTATATAGTTAATTTAAACTATTAAACAATTAAAATAATCAATACCACTTACTCAGCTTACCCTTTGATTTTTAATACCACTGCAATTGGGAATTGTCAGTGGAATGACAGGAAATTGATATCCCAAACCCAGCGACACTGGCATGGGATCAAAGAGGTATATCCCCTGCATCAGTGGTGAAGAATCTCTGTAAGACTGGGCACACCATTCCTGTATCAGCAAAGAGCAAAGTTACAGATGCCACACCACCTGTGGTGTGTAAGGGAGTAAGGGAGTTACCTTACAGTTACCACCTGTAAGGGAGTCTTGGAGTTACAGAGTGTCTGTATAAAACTGAACTTGCTAAAGTTGTAATTGGTGATTTCACAGCCAGGACTATTTGCCTCATTGATGCATGTTTCTCTTGCCACAAATGCTATCTGGCCTGATGAGTATTTACATCATTTTAATTTTTAGTGCAGAGTTTAAGTTGCATTTCATTGCAATAATCATTCTTAGTGATCATTCTTTGCAATAATGAAACCGAAGATAGATCACATGATTGACATGTATTTAATGATGACATGGGAACAGTCTGCTGTAAAGGAAGCAATGATTAGCGACAATTTTAAGTGAGGCCTAATGCTAATTCTGAGGAAATCAGGCCATTGCTTGTTCTGTTTCCCATCAAGTTCAAGTTTATTGTCATCTAATTGTACATATATACATAAAATGCTGTCACAGGAAAGCAGCATTCACACCGCCTAATACATACTCTCCTCTCGCTGCTGCCATCAGGAAGAAGGTACAAGAGCCACAGGATTGGCATGACCAGGTTCAGGAACTGTTATCACCCCTCTGTCATCAGGCTCTTGAATCGAAAGGGGTAACTTAACTCAATTTCACTTGCCTAAGCATTGACATGTTTCCACAACCAAAGGATTCATTTTGAAGGACTCTTCATCTCATGTTCTCAATATTTATTCCTTATTTATTTATCTATCTATCTATTTATCTATCTATCTATCTATTTATTTATTTAGTTATTTATTATTGTTTCTTTTTGTATTTGCACAGTTTTTTTGTCTTCTGCACTCTGGATAAACACTGCAGTTGGGTGGTCTTTCGTTGATTCTGCTATAGTTATTATTCTATAGATTTGTTGAGTATGTCCACAAGAAAATTAATTTCAGGGTTGTATATGGTGATATTTATGTACTGCAATAATAACATTTACTTTGAGCTTGAACCAAACAAAACAACGTTCCTCCGGACTGGGGTGTACCCATAAAACATATGTCACTCACAGTACATAAACATATACCACAAATAAGTTAGTAAAATATTATTCAAAGTGCATGTAGTGTGTAGCACAGGTAAACAGTGAACAGTAAATAGTGCAGAAACAGGGAACAGCTCGCTGCCGTAGTGACGAGGCCCTGGTGGTGGCAGGACTATTTATTAGTGTCTCAGCCTGAGGGAAGAAGCTGTTACCCAGTCTGGCATTCCTAGTTCTGATGCTCTTGTATCCTCTTCTTGATGGTAGTGGGTCAATGAGATTGTGGAATGGGTGGTAGCAATTTTCAGCAGTTTTGGGCCCTTTGTATGCAATGATCCCAATAAATTTCACAAATAGTTTGGGGTGGGAGGAGGATGACCCCAGTGATCCTCTTGGCATTTGTTTTATCTGCTGTAGGGCGTTGCAGTGCAATGCCTTGCAGATTCCTCACTAGAAAATTATGCAACTAGATAGGACACTCTTGATGGTACTCCTATAGAGAGCTGTTAAAATGGGGGCAGGGAGGCTTGCACATCTCAATTTCCCCAGAAAGTGTAGAAACTGCTGTGCCTTCCTGACTAATGAGGTGTTGTGGGTCCATGTTAAACTGTCCTTTACCTGCAAACCAAGCAACTTTGTTCTCTTCACTCTCTTCACAGCAGAGCCATTGATGTGCAATGGAGAGTGGTCAACCTCTGCCTTCCGGAAGTTCATAAACGTCTCTTTTGTCTTGTCCATGGTGAAATTCAGGTTATTGTTCTCTGACCATCTGAGAAGCCTTTCTACCTCCTCTCCATGGTGCCAAATCATCATCGTTCCTACTTAACTTTATACTGACTTCAATAGGAAGTAAATTTGGCAAGTGTGTAAACTGGTGGTTGCATCCAATCCCATCAGTTTCTTGTCCAATGTGTTAGTTTAAAATTATCCTCCTACTCTAATCTTATAATCTCCCATTAATCACCTTTTTGATGGGACTGCAGATTAATTTATAATAAATGGATAAATAGCTGCAGTAAACATGGAGAAATCTTATTTAGATAAAGCCAAATGTTAACCAGTACTCACAACAGTTGCATGTTATCACCTCATCAATGTCACAAATGTGAAGTGAAAGTGTGATGCTGGAAGAACTCAGCAGAACAGGCAGCATCCGTGAGAAAAGAGTAGCCAATGTTTCGGGCCGAGACCTTTCATCAGGAAACTCATATTTTTTGATCCACAGCATCTGCAGTTGTACTTTTGTGTTTTGAATTCTCTTTAATGTTGTCAACCAATACACTGGAGCAACAAATAAATTACTCATCACAGATTGCACAATCTCGCCACACAATTAATTTAAAATCAACAGTCAACTCTTTTTTTCACCCTGAAACAAATTAGATTGTTAACCTTATTCTATAATTACTAGGAAACACTTAAATTTATGTTAAAGGGATGTTTCCTTGACAACAAATAGTGAAGATTCATTGCCAGTGTAACTTCAAGAAAAGTACTTCTAAAAATAAATCGGTTTATTTGCATTTGAGTACAACAAGTTCCTGCTCTGTCTTTGAATGTCACTCAAATCTGTTTAGCTCCTATATCACTGCAACATTTACATCACATTTTACCTTAGTGATTACCAAAAGTATCATTAATCTCAATAGGGTTTAAAGCATCATTGTTCAAATCCAGCAGCTGCTGAAGTGAGGTGCTAATTTTGGATTCAATGGCATTAACTCTGAATGAATGGATAACACATCAAATCTAATGTGATTTATTTAAAGGAGTCTTGCCTTCACATCCTGCCTTTATCACGTTTCATTATCTTAAAACGCATGACAGTTTAATTATAGCCAAGGTTAAATGAGTGCAGATGAGGTAAAATCTGGTTGTTTGAGATTTTGCCTTGTAGAAAGTTTACTGCCTGGAAATTTGTCTCTGCTTGCTGCACTGACTATGGAATAAATTTTGGATGTAGAATAAAACATGCTGATGACACATCATGGAACACTTAACACTTCTGAAGAGGATGAATTTTGAAGAAGATGCATTCAAAATCGATGTCAGGTTAATTATACAAGGGAGATCTAGGTTGAATCTTGAAATCTTAGAGAGGACGTCAGAAATAAGGGCAAAGTGATAGCACAAACGTCAACATATAAAAGAAGCCACAGATTCTCTTCTCTCCATACAAAGGGGAACTGGATAATAAGAGGAAGAGATAGTCCTATTGAAGAATAAAATTGAGACAAACTTGTGGAGAGAGGGATAAAAGAGGCACTAAATGAATATCTTGCACATAGTTTTACCAAAGAAGAAATCACTGTCACGTTTATAATAAAACAAGATGTACTTTAAGTCCTTGGTGGACTAAACACTGATAAGAATGGATATAGTGTTGCCCAGAAATGGAAATAAGGTGTAACTGATGCAGGAGCTCCCAAAGCCTTTGACAACTTTTCAAAATGAGTGAAGTACCAGAAGACTTGAGAACTGCAAATGTTACATATTTGCTCAAAAAGGAATGCCAGGATAAATTCAGTCTCTTTAAGTGAGGCAGTCTAATCTTAGCAGAGGGAAGGCTTTTCTGAACAACATCAATCTATTGGAATTCATTAATGGAAGCCAGCAAGCATTTGTAACAGGCAAATTCTGTTCAACTAGATTGATTTTCATTTTTGATGTAACCTAATTAATGTGATCTAATTAATTTTACTGAGTTGTTGATCTTAATTAAAAAGCAAATGCAAGTAATTGGCATTTTTTGATTATTTTGGTTAATAAAGTCATCAAGTCCATCATTTCTTTGCTCCTCCTAATTTTAAACACTTGTGTAAGGTCACCCCTCATTCTCCCACGTTTCAAGGAATAAAGATCTAGACAGGCCAGCCTCTCCCTGCAACACAAGCCCTGTAGTCCTGACAACATCCTTATTAATCGTTTCTGCACACTTCCAGATTTGGCCACATTTCTCCTATAACAGGATGAACAAAACTGTATACATTACCCTAAGGGCAGCATCGCCAATGACATATACAACAGCAACATAATGCCCCAGCTCCTACACTCAGCCTTCTGTCTGATGAAAGCATCGTAAATGTCCTTTTTACCGCTCTCTTTACCTCTGACACTATTTATCAACAAACTATGCTCCTTAGCTCAACACGAGTGAATCTGCAGATGCTGGAAATAAATAAAAACACAAAATGCTGACAGAACTCAGCAGGCCAGACAGCATCTCTGGGAGGAGGTAGTGACGACATTTCGGGAGAGTCCTGATGAAGGGTTTCGGCCCGAAACGTCGTCACTACCTCCTCCCATAGATGCTGTCTGGCCTGCTGAGTTCTGCCAGCATTTTGTGTTTTTATTACGCTCTTTAACTCCTCCATTCTTCTGTTCCATTACACTCCCTAATGCCTTAGCATTCATAGTGTAGGTCCTACACTGGTTTGACTTTCAAAGATAATCACTTCACAGTTACCTGTATTGAAATCCATTTTCTACTTCTCAGCCCACTTCTCTAACTGAGTAACTAATCAATACCCACCTCTAATCTACCATAATTTTCTTCACTATCAACAATGCATCCAAATTTCATGACTTCCACAATCTTACCGATCAAGCCTTGTGCATTTGCGTCCATTTCAATAAATAATGATTGAGAAATGTCCCAACACCAACTCCTGTGGCACATCATTCACCACTGGTCTCCACCTCCGAGAAACAACCTTCATCTTCATCCCACTGCTTCCTAGTTTCCGGACAATTTTGAATTACCCTTTTAGATCAATCTACAATGCAGGATTTTGTCTAAGGCCTTGCTAAATTCTCCCAGTGCCATAAATAACTACCCTACCCTGCCCTCATCTAGCATTTTGGTTACTTCTTCAAAAAGCTCTACAAGGTTTGGAAAACATAATTTTCCACAAAGAGATAATTCCATGCAGACTCCTATCAATCAGACTGTGACTAGGAGAATGCTGGTAAATCCAGTCTCTCAGAATTCCCTCCAGTAACTTCCCCACTACTGATGTCTGGCTAACTGACCTGTAGTTCCCTGGCTTGTCTTTGCTACCCGTCTTAAATGACAGAATAACATTTGTTACCTTCCAGTCTTCATCAACTTCACTAATGGGTAACGATGAAGTCAATACCTCCTTAAGGCCTTCTGCAGTTTCTTCTTAGACCCTCACAGAGTCCGAGGATGGACTTGGCCAGGCCTGGAGGTTTATTCACCTTAATCCACTGTAGGGTTGCCAATACCTCCTCTCACATAATACAAATATCCTCGAAAATATCACCACTTGTCTCTCTGTCTCACTAGAAGCCATTATTTTCGTTTTCATAAACATGGTTGCAATTAGTGCGATGCCATTATACTCAGAGAGATCTGGACTTTGGATTTCAATTTTGACACCGTTCTGTGAGGAATCTCTGTACATCTTCCCTGTGGAATGCGTGGGTTTTCCATGGTTGGTCTGGTCTCCTCCCACATTCCAAAGGTGTACTGCTTAGGTTAATTGATCATTGTGAATTGTCCCATGATTAGGTTAGGGTTAATTGTGATTGCTGGGACAGCGAGGATTGAAGGGTTGAAAAGGCCACCTCGGCACTGTATCGCTAAATAAAATTTTTTTAAAAAACACTGTGCTCAGTTTTGGTCACCTCACTAATGAGGAAGGATGTGGAAGCCATAGAAAGGGTGCAGAGGAGATTTACAAGGATGTTGCCTGGACTGGGGAACGTGCCTTATGCGAACAGGTTGAGTGAACTCGGCCTTTTCTCTTTGGAGCAAAGGAAGATGAGAGGTGACCTGATAGAGGTGTATAAGATGATGAGAAGCATTGATGGTGTGGATAGTCAGAGGCTTTTTCCCAGGGCTGAAATGGTTGCCACAAGAGGACACAGGTTTGAAATGTTGGGTAGTAGGTACAGAGGAGATGTCAGGGGTAAGTTTTTTATTCAGAGAGTGGTGAGTACGTGGAATGGGCTGCCAGCAATGGTGGTGGAGGTGGATTCAATAGGGTCTTTTAAGAGACTTCTGGATAGGTACATGGAGCTTAGAAAAATAGAGGGCTATAGGGAAGCTTAGTAATTTCTAAGGTAGGGACAAGTTCAGCACAACTTTGTGGTTCAAAGGGCCTGTATTGTGCCTTAGGTTTTCTATGTTCCTATGTTTCTAACACACAGAAGAGAGCTGCTCAATTAAAAAACTCACCCTTCCCTTGCAGCTTGAGACATAAGTGCCCTTAAGTGATCTCTAAGGGGACGTCTATGTGTTTCATTAATTGTTAGTAATTTATGAATTTAGAATTTTTTAAATTGTTTTAATTCTTTCTTAATTATCCAAGATGATTTGACCTATTTATAAACTTCCCTGCTTATCAGAAAAATAGAAAAAAAAAACTTCAAAGGCATTCTGACAAAAGGCTATTGGAGGATTCTGAGGTAAATCTCAAAAAACACTATTTGAGGCCTCATCGCCACTGTTGGTAATTCTGCCTTGCGGTTAAGACTCTTGGCCATAGAGTATCAGATCAGTTTGCCCTCCATGTCCCAATCAAGTTAACATGACTGTTGGTAGGTTTCTTGTCACAAAATTTGAGTTTGCATAGCTAGTTGGGTTTGATATAATTTGACTCATTGTCTTTATGTCACTATTCAAGAAAAAACTATTTTAATATGGCTAATTTCATTGGAAGCTATGGAAAAATAAAGCACAAATCTATAGAAGAATTCACATTTTTAACATGGTTGTTAGAGATATGATTGATTAAACTTGATGCTCTGGACCTTGTCATGACCAAATAGAGGAAAACATGAGCTGAATATTTGGAAATCCCAATGGTTTGGCATCTGGCTCAATAGTTGAGTTCCTTTTTTACTGTTTAACATATTTTGTTCAAAATGACCAGACTCTATTTCCCTTTAACTCAACAGATACATAAGTAAAATTTATAATAATACTGTGTAACATCTATTGTGTTTGGGGTATTAATATAAATAATGTTCAAAAGTCCAGAAACTCTGCTATGATGGCTCAATCAAAGTCCTGAAAGTGGTGGATTGTTGGAATTTAGATTATTTGGGAAAGACTGAGCACATTTGATTGTTGGCAGGCCATTTGAAGAGGATATAGTAATTTTAAATGACAAAATAAGATTTCAAATATCCATTAGAATGAATAGTGATTCTTAAACAGTGTTTTCTAGAGTGAATATATTACTACTGTACATGCACATCTTAGGAGCTCTTTGTAATTCAGGCAGATATCGATCACAACCTCACTTTTAAGTTAGAGCCATACCCCTGTGTGATTTCTCTGTCATGGTAAGCTGCATGTTTGCAGAAACATCACACTGTGGTAATGTACCCTGCAAACAGCCAGCCTCTGCCCTCTTGTCTGACCCACACTCACCACAAGTCCCGGACATCAAACAGAGAAAATCTTCCCTTCAGTATTCTTTACTGTCATCAGCTAGCTATCCTGACATTCAATATTTACTCTTCCCTTTTCCACCATGTGTAATTCTGCAGCAATGTCTCTTAAATGTCCCGCATTAAGATTTTAACAGCAGAAGGATACTGTTGAATGTAATGCTGACTGCAGACTCCTCATCCTGATGCTAAATAGGATACAATAGTGAAACGTTTATGTTACTATATTCGTTAAACCAGAGACCAAATCTAATAATAACTGGGGGCCATTGTAGTGAAGGAGTGAGCACAATTCTATTATAACTGGGGGCATTCCGGAGTTTGGAGTTCAATTCTGGAGCCATCTGTATATCCTCCCCGTGGAATGCAAGGGTTTTCTCCAGGTGCTCTGGTTTCTTCCTACTAACCTAAAGATTTACCAGCTAGGTTAGTCTGTCATTTTAAATTGTCCTGCGATTAGATTAGGGCTAATTAGGTTCATAATTAGGGTTAATTAGGTTTGTCGTGGGTTGCTGGGATAGTATGTTTTGAGGGGCTGAAAGGCCTACTCTGTGCTGTATCACTAAATAGATAACAAAATAATTGGGAGGAATTACTTCAAACATAATTAAAACCATTATAATGTTTGGATTGCTGTAAAACTCCATTTGACCCACCATGTCCACGGGGAAAGGAAGACATTTTCAATGTGCATTAAAGACTGGTTAGGCCAGAAAACCTTAAGAAGGAGGAAAATTAGACCATCTGGCCCATTGAGACTGCTCCACCTCACCACAATGGTTGATCCATTGTCCAGCCTTCTCCCGTAACGTTTGACAGCCTTACTAATCAAGAACCCATCAATCTCCATCTGTAGCAATGAATTCCACAGATTCACTACCCTCTGGCTAAAGAATTCCTCCTCATCTCTGTTCAAACTGGACATCCTTGATTCTGAGGCTGCGCCCTCTGGTCTTTGGCTCTCCCTTTTCTTTTTACCACCTTGTGAGATGATGTGGAAAGCTGTTCCAAGGATAATAAATGCTGGTCTAATCAATGTGTACATCCTCTGAAAAATATCAAGAAAACATAAATAATTTCCAACGTCTGTAGTATTTTGGTTTTGCACTTTATCTGGTGTCAATTTTCCCTGATTTGATACCACCTTGCATTCAAGGGAAGGTTACGGGTTCAAATCCCAGTCTAGAAGCTTGCTCACACAATCTAGCCTGACAATAGAAAACAACTCTCTATTGATTTCTTAACAGCTTTAAATGAGATGTTAAACCTAAAAGAAATCATCCATGGTACAGTTTCAGAAATTATACAGTTGGAACAAATTTCAGCTCATTACTGTCCCTTAAACAACAGGGATGGCTCGAAGGAGCTGCTCCAATGACCCGGGTTCGATCCTGATCGCTGGTGCCTGGAATATATTCTCGCTGTGGCTGTGTTGGTTTCACTGAGTACTTTGGTATCTTCCCACAAAACATGTATAGTTGTAGTTAATTTGTTACTGATATACCCCAAGTGTGAAAGGGTGATAAAAGAAACATTTTCAGTGATGGTAGCTTTCCAGTGTTTTGAAATGCCCAAAGTAAGTAAACTAGTAAAATTATAAACATAATTTGAAGAAAAATTTCATGAGGAACATATTTTAATAAAGCGCTGGAAGGAGAAGACCATCTCACAAACTACTTGCCTGCCTGCATCCATTTGTAGTTCTTACTTTGGCCTCAATAGGTACGTCCGAGCCCACAAAATGGGGTTGGTAGCAAGCCATTCTCAGTCTCAAAGGACTGCCTGAGCAGAAAATTAGCTTGCAGTACTAAACATCGAAACAGGACTATGCTAACGTCTGTGCTTTTTCCACATTGTTATCATTTCCTTCTATCAATGTAATCCACCATTCCTCCCTTATGTATTATATTAATCCTGGTATTTTAAATTATTCTATTTTACGTCTTTACTGATTTTTGCAGATCACTCATTGTTTTTCTTTACTTTTCTAGAGATAGCAGTGACTACTAGGTCACTCAAACCAAGTAGGATATTCTCCTAAGGGTTTGTCTATTGTATGGTCCTCAGGTGGCTGTAGGGAACTATCTGGGATCCATATATTCTAGTGCTGTGTGGGCAAGTGTAAGTGCTGGTTGTGGTTAGTGGTTGATCCTTTTGGTTATTCATTCTCTCCTTTCGCAGCTGTTGCTTGTTCTCTGTGGCACAGCTAAGGTCACTCTCATGTAGTGCAGCTCCCTCTTGAACAGATTTCCTTCAAGTGCAACTCTTGAGTGGAATGGCTTCCCAGTTTTTGGATATAATGTTGAATTTTATCAGGCTGATTTTAATGTTCCCTTTGAAGCGTTTCCTTTGCCCATCAGGGGCTTGCTGACCTTTAATCACAATCTTGTTGGGAATTATCAAATATTTTCTTTTAGGACTACTAAATCTGAGATTTACAGTCACAGCTGTGGGTACTTCAGTAAACAAAACTATTTTAAGATGTTTAGAATTTCTATCAATTCTTAAAATCAGCTGACCCCAGATGGCAGACTCAGATTGTGAGTGCAGTTCCCCTTTAAAAAAAAATGGGGGATCTGTGCTAATCTGTAAGTAAGAATGAAATGCAGAGCCCTTAGACCCTGACTCCCTACTATACTGCTGGTGAATGTAGAACCTCTGGAGAGTAATATTAAGGACCTCATAGCAAGATTACAGTACCAGAGGATTTCAGAGATTGCTGTGTACATTGCTAGACACAAGCATGGCTCATCCCCACCATCTCAGATGCAGCACAGCAACCTGAGGGCTTCACCATACACCACAAAAGACAGGACAGATGAGTCTTCTAAAGGTAGAGGAGGAGGAGTATCCTTCATAATAAACTCATTGTGGTGCACGGGTGTGGTGGTTCTGTCTCAGTCCTGGAACTGGAACATCCAGTGGTCAAGTGTTGTCTCATTTTACCTGCTGGGGGAGCTTTCCGCTATCATCCTGGGAACGATGCACATTCCATCCTTGGCCAACATTAGAAAGTCACTGGAGGACCAGAGCACTGTGATTAGAAGTCAAGAAGCAGAGCACCTTGATGCATTCTGTATCATTGTGAGATATTTCAAAAAGGTCAGCATGAATAAGTCTCCAACCAACTACCACCAACACATCCTCTGTGGAACCAGAGGAGCCAACACTCTTGACCACTGTCATACCATCATCAAGATTGCTTACCATGCCATCCCATGCCTGCACTGGCTGTACTTCTACTCCCAGCATAGAGGCAGAGACTAAACACTGCAGCACAATTGTTGAGGACCAGGAAGCTATGGTGAAGGGAGGTGGTGGAGCACTCACAGGACTGGTTTGTGTTGGTGAACCTGACAATATTCAACCTTGAATCTGAATGAATATATCACAGTTGTCATCTACTTCATTGATAGCTGTGTGGATGTGCCTTTGAGAACATAGCAAATGTATACAAACAAGGAGCTGTGGATAAACCAGGAGATTCATGGTCTGCTGAGGGCTAAATCATTCAAGGACAGTGATCTAGAACTATACAAGAAATTCTGGTATGACCTACAGAAGGCTATTTTAAGAGCAAAAAAAAAATTCAATTCTGACTGGAGCTAGGGACAGAATTGGACGCATATCAGCTCTTATGGGATTTTCAGGCCATTCTTTCCTAGAGGCAACATCTAACATCTTGAATGGCTGTCATTCATCCTCATTCCCCAATGAGCTCAATGCCTGTTTTTGCACACTTTGAAAGGGAGGATAAAACTACATTTGTGCAAATCCCCTCAGCATTCTGCGATTTTTGTCACGGAGGCTGATGTCAGAACACCTTTTAAGAGGGTGGACACTCACAAGGCATCAGGCCTTGTTCTGACATCAGCCTCCGTGACAAAAATCTCAGAATTTTTGTGAGTGTAGGACACTCACACCTGGTAGGACACTAGAAACGTGTGACAACCAATTGGGTGGAATTTTCAAGGACAGCTTTGATCTTTCACTGCTGCAGTCAGAGGTTCCCACCTGCTTCAGAAGGGTCTAAGTGCCCCAAGGAGAGCAGGGTGAACTTCCTTAATGACGGTCGCCTAGTTGCACTTACACCTTCAATGATGACTTGCTTTAAGGGGTAGGCTAGAATCAATTCCAGCCTAAGCAAGGACCTGGGTGCACTGTAATTTGCCTATTGCAACAAAATGTCAACAGTGGATGTAATGTCACTGACTCTCCACTTAGCCTGGGTTTACCTGAATAATAAAAATACCTACGTTAGGCTGCAGTTTATTGATCACAGCTCAGCAGTAAACACCATCATGCCTGTAGTGTTTACTTTAAAGAAAATGTTGAGAGACTAAGCTAGGAAACCAATTCTGTAAGACGCACTTCCAGATGTCAAATTTCCAAAGTTGAGAAAGGTAACTTCGATTCTTTATTATGAAACCAGCAAAGATAAATAATCTCACTGTAATAAAAGGTAATATGGCAATTGTATCATTCAAATCAGTGTTCTAATTAATGATATCAGAATGAGCGTTCCATACATATTTAAGTGAAGCTAGCGATCAAGTTAGTGTCCCAATAACATCACAATTAGCAGTCCAAATTAGTGGACCCAATTAGCAGTCAACAAAAAAAATATTACTCACTGTGGCTCAGCTTCTCTCCACTAGAATAAACTGAACAATTACATCAGACAAAGTGAGAACATGTAACTATAGCGACCCATACTAAATACTGGAGGAACTCAGCAGGCCAGGCAGCATCTATGGAAATAAAGTACAGTTGACATTTCAGGCTGAAACCCTTTGGCAGGACTGTAGCTGTCCTCATTTGATTCTACCACGCTCCAACCCACCTGACAGATTACAATAATAAATGTGCCACGAAATACAATACTGAGAGAAAACAGGTATTTGGCTTTAGCAGACGGAAAATAAATATATGACTTCTATGATACAATGAATACTAATCAACAAGCTTTGAAACCTGGGCCTCTGTAACTCCCTCTACAAATGGATCTTCAAGAAACCACAGTCAGTGCAGATCAGAAATAATATCTACTCCCCAAGACTAGTGCAACTCAAGGATGCATGCTTAGCCCACTGCTCTGTTCTTTCTACACCCATGATTTATTGGGGGTAGGCATAGCTCCAACATCATCTACTGAATAACTTTGCTGATGACACAACTGTTGTTGGAAAAAATTTCAGATGATGATGAAAAGGCTTACAGGAGTGACATAGATCAGCTGTTTAAGTGGTGTTGCAACAACAACCTTGCACTCAACATGAGTAACGTCAAGGAATTGATTGTGAACTTCAGGAATGGGAAGTTCAGGGAACACACATCAGTCCTCATCAAGAGATCAGCAGTAGAAAGGTTGAGCAGTTTCAAGTTCCTGGGAGTCAACATCTCTGAACATCTATCCTGGGTCCATCATATTGATGCAATTGCAAAAAACGCACAACAGTGGCTATATTTCATTAGGAGTTTGAAGAGACTTGATATATCACCAAAGACTCCTGCAATTTTTTTCTGTGGAGAGTATTCTAGCTGGTGGCATCACCATCTGGTATGGAGGAGACATGGCACAGAATTGGAAAAAGCTACAGAAAGCTGCAAACTCAGCCAATTCCATCAGGGCATAACCTACCTAGCATTGAGGACATCTTGAAAAGGTGATGCCTCAGAAAGGCTGCATCCATCATTAAGTATCTCCATCACTGAGGACATGCCTTCTTCCCATTGCTACCATCAAGGAGGAAATACAGGAGTCTAATAGCACACTCAACATTTTAGTAACAGCTCCTTCACCTCTTCTATCAGATTTCTGAATGGACAATAACCCCTATACACAATATATATATACTTACCGTAATTTAACGATCGTGTATTGCAATATACTGCTGCCCCAAAACAACAAGTTTCACAACATATGCCAGTGATATTAAACCTGCTTCTGGTTATAACTGGAGATGCAGCTGGATGACATTCAGCTCATACAACAGAATGAAACAGAGCAGGTGATACATAGTACCCACAGGAAGGTAGTCACCCTAAGCTGCTGGAAGCATATACCTGGGTGTATGTCAGGAGAGGGAAAGGGAATAGGCACCCAGTACAGAATACCCCTATGGCCTTTGCCCTCAGAAATAAGTATGCTATATGCATACTGCTGGTGGGACAACTTACCCACAGCAAGCCACAGCAACGGGAATCACTGGCTCTGTGGCTCAGAAGGAAATTGGGGAGGAGTGCAGCAGTGATAGGGGATTCCATAGTTAGAGAAACAGTGTGTAGTGACTTGTGAGGAAGGATAGGCAGATGATAGGGCAAAATTGCAGCCAGTGGGATGAATTGAAGCATAACAAGGGGGCAAAATGAAAAAGGGTGGTGAATACAAGAAAGAAGATGTTACAATGCATTTGAACACACGTAGTATATGGAATAAGATAGGTGATCTTGTAGCACAGTTAGAGATTGGCAGGTATGACATTGTGGGCATCACTGAGTCGTGGCTGAAAGAAAATAAGAGCTGGGAACTTAATATCCAAGGATACACATTGTACTGAAAGGACAAGCAGGTAGGCAGATTGGATGTGTAACTCTGTTAGTAAAAAAAGATAACAAATCCTTAGAAACAGGTGACATGAGATCAGAAGTTGTAGAACCCTTGTAGACAGAGTTAAGAAATTGCAAGGTTAAAAAGACCCTAATGGGAGTTATATACAAGCTATTGATCGATACTCAGGATGTGGGATTCAAATTAAAACAGGAGTTAGAAAAGGAATGTAAAAAGGCAATGCAAAAGGCAAAAAAGTCATTGAGGATTTCAATATGCAGGTAGATTGGAAAAATCAGGTTGGTGCTGAATCCCAGAAATGGAATTTGTAGAATGCCAATGAGATGGCTTTTTAGAGCAGCCTATAGTTGAATGTACTAGGAGTAAGACAATTCTGGATGTGTATTGTGTAGTGAGCCAGATTTGATTAGGAAGCTTATAGTAAAGGAACCCTTAGTGAAGCCTTATGCAGTAATCATAATTTGATAGAATTTACCCTGCAGTTTGAGAGGGAGAAGATAAGGTCTGTTGCATCAGTATAACAGTGGGGTAAAGGGAATTACATAGAATTGTGAGAGGTCCTAGCCAAAGCTGATTGGAAGGGATGATGACAAAACAGCAAATGGCTGGATTTACTGCATTGGAAGAGGCTGCTGATTCGAATCACAGCCATTGCAGAAGCTGCTGATTTGAGTCACTGCCATTGGAGAAGCTGCTGATTTGAGTCACTGCCATTGGAGAAGCTGCTGATTTGAGTCACTGCCATTGGAGAAGCTGCTGATTTGAGTCACTGCCATTGGAGAAGCTGCTGATTTGAGTCACTGCCAATGGAGAAACTGCTGATTTGAGTCACTGCCAATGGAGAAGCTGCTGATTTGAGTCACTGCCATTGGAGAAGCTGCTGATTTGAGTCACTGCCAATGGAGAAGCTGCTGATTTGAGTCACTGCCATTGGAGAAGCTGCTGATTTGAGTCACTGCCACTGGAGAAGCTGCTGATTTGAGTCACTGCCAATGGGGAAACTGCTGATTTGAGTCACTGCCAATGGAGAAACTGCTGATTTGAGTCACTGCCATTGGAGAAGCTGCTGATTTGAGTCACTGCCAATGGAGAAACTGCTGATTTGAGTCACTGCCAATGGAGAAACTGCTGATTTGAGTCACTGCCAATGGAGAAACTGCTGATTTGAGTCACTGCCAATGGAGAAACTGCTGATTTGAGTCACTGCCATTGGAGAAGCTGCTGATTTGAGTCACTGCCAATGGAGGGGCCACTGGTTCCAGTTGCTGCCCTCTCCTGATGCTCTTGGAGATGTTATCCACATTCTGAGATATACAGGTTCTCTGTAGTTCATATTGACCTCCTTCAGTTCTATGCTTTTTTCATGTTCTCGCCCATTCTTGTTGTGGATTGGCTGGCTGGGGGGCGGGGGGTGGTTTGGGTGATCAGTTAGCTTTTGTGCAAGGAAAGGATAAGAGATGTTTGGAGGTTGTGAGTTTTTGTTTCTTTTTTGTGCAGGGGGATTAACATCTTTCTTTCAACTACTTACATGGTTTTCTGTATTCTGTGGCTATCCAGAGAAGACAACTTTCAGAGTTGTATTCTGCATACATACTTTGATAATAAAATGAACCTTTTTGAGTTTTTGAAGGCAATGCAGATTGGAAGAAAGCACTAGTAGGGACAATGGAAGAACAGTGATGGCTGGAGATTCTAAAGGAAATTTGGAACATCCCAAAGATGAAGAAATATTCTAAAGGGAAGATGATACAAACATGGCTGACAAGGGATATTAAATATAGCATAAAAGAAATAGTGAGGTCATATAATATAACAAAAAATAGTGGGAAAACAGAAGTTCTGGAGGCTTTTAAAAACCAACTAAAAGCCATAAGGAGAGAAAAGATGAAATACGAAGGTAAGCTAGCCAATGATATAAAAGAGGATACAAGAATTTTTTCAGGTATAGAAGAGTAAAATAGAGGCAAGAGTGGATATCAGACTATTGGAAAATAACAATGGAAAGGTAGTAATGGGGACAAAGAAATGGCAGATGAACTTAATAAATATTTTGCTTCAATCTTCACTGGGGGAGACAATGGCAGTATGCCGGAAATTCAAGAAGGGGCATAAATGACTGTAAATTTTATTACTAAGGACAAGGTGCTTGGGAAGCTGAAATGTCTCAATGCAAATAATTTACCTGGACCAGATGGACTGCACTCCAGGGTTCTGAAAGAGATAGCTGAAGAGATTGTGGATGCATTAGTAATAATCTTTCTAGAATCACTAGAATGTCGAATGGTTCCTGAGGACTGAAAATTCCAAATATTACTCCACTCTTCAAGAAGGGAGGAAGGCAGAAAAAGAGAAATTATAGGCCTGTAAGCCTGACCAAGCAGTTACAAAGGTGTTAGAGTCCATTATTAAGAATGAGGTTCGTGGGTACATGGAGACACATAATAAAACAGGCCAAAGTCAGCATGTTTTCTGGAAAGTTTTGTAACTCTAAAGCATAAAATTAATTGAAAGCAAAAACAATGAGCAAAAACAGGAATGTGTGTCTTAGTTTTGCTTTAGCTAGAAGTGCACTTATAACGCAGTGGCATGATGGCATATGCCATTCATGAGCTTTTGCACATAACCCACGATGAGTTATTTAAACAACAAAGAATGCTTAATCAAACAATATATTTACAATATTACTCAAATATTACTGAAATATTAAATACATATTTCCCTATGGGACAATCGTGCCTGACCAATCTGATGGAATTATTGAGGAAATAACAGGTGGGATAAACAAAGGAGATTCAGTAGATGTTGCTTACTTGGATTGTTTAGTTTGATTGCTGTTTAATTTGATTTTCAGAAAACCTTTAACAAGTTGCTGCACATGAGACTGCTTAACAAGATAACAGCCCATTGTATTACAGGAAAAATTCTAGCTTGGATAGAGGATTGGCTGACTGGCAGGAAATGAAGAGTGAGACTAAAGGGAGCCTTATCTGCTGCTGACTAGTCAGGTTCTGTAGGCGTTGGCGTTTGGACCACTCTTTTCACATTATATGTCATTGATTTGAATAATTGAATTGATGGATTTGTGGCCAAGTTTGCAAACAAAACAAAGATAGATGGAAAGCACATAGTGTTGAGGAATCAGGGAGACTGTAGAAGGGCTCAGACAGATTTGGACAATAGGCAAGGAAACGACAGATGGAATTTAGCGTAGGAAAGTGTATAGTCATGCACTTTGGTAGAACAAAAAAGTACAGACTAGTTTCTAAACAGGGAGAACATTTAGAAAGCAGAGGCTCAGAGGGACTTGGGAGTCCTTGTGCAGGTTGTTGTGCATGCACATCTACATTTCAATTAAATAAAGATGTGCACGTGTGAGGAGAGGGTAACTGATGTATTCACATTGCAGAGAGAGAGAGAGATAAAGGTCAATGTACATGTGTAGACAACAGTGCAATCATTGTGCTAAGGGGAATCATTGCTCTAAAAGAAATAGATCCATACATTACACAGATTTCCCTAAAGGTTGACCTGCAGGTTGAATTGATGGTAAGGATGGCAAATGCAATGTTAGCATTCATTTCGAGAGGAATAGAATATAAAAGCAAGGGTGCTTCTCTCAATCTCTTTTCTACGAGGGGTGATTGATATGTTCGTGGCCTAAAGTAGAAGGAGTCAATTTTAGAAAACGTAGCACATTTATTTTTCAACATAGTCCCCTCCTACATTTACACACTTAGTCCAGCGGTCGTAGAGCATACGGATCTTGGACCTCCAGAAAGTGTCCACAGCAGGGGTGATTGATAAGTTCGTGGCATAAGGTAGAAGGAGATGAGCTATACAGCTCTCTTTACATGCACATGCAGTTCAACTCTTTGAGTGATTATGCAGAAAGTTTGAAGTTAATAGCTCATCAGTTAATAACTCATTGGGCTGATTGATGAGTTCGTGGCCTAAGGTAGAAGGAGATGAGTTATTAACTTTAAACATTAAAACTTCAAAAACTCAAAGAGTTGACCTGCATGTGCATGTAACGAGAGCTGTATAACTCATCTTCTTCTACCTTAAGCCACAAACTTATCAATCACCCATCTGTGGACACTTTCTGGAGGTCCAAGTTCCGTATGCTCCACGACCGCTGGACTAAGTGTGTAAATGCAGGAGGAGATGATGTTGAAAAATAAATGTGCTAGGTTTTCTATAACTGACTCCTTCTACCTTAGGCCAAGAAGATATCAATCACCCCTCGTAGATAGAAATGCTCAAACTGTTCACCTTTTCCTGATGGATATCAATATAAATCCTCTGCTTTGCCATTCTTCTCACACACAGTGAAATACATTTTGGTGACTAATGTTAAATCAATATTGAAGGACTAGAGCTGGGCAAACTCTACGATGTTTATAATTAGCAGGCATCACAATACTTGTGTGCTTTCAGCAATATGCACCAAGGATATATTCAGACATGTCCTCCAATCTGCAGATCTCCCTTGAGGAAGATATTTATTTCAGCAGCAACTTACTTCTGTTGTTTCAATAATTTAATATATAAAATTGTACAAGGCATTGGTGAGGCCAAATTTGGAGTATTGTGTACAGTTCTGGTCACTGAATTATAGGAAAGATGTCAACAAAATAGAGAGAGTACAGAGGAGATTTACTAGAATGTTACCTGGGTTTCAGCACCTAAGTTACAGGGAAAGGTTGAACAAGTTAGGTCTTTATTCTTTGGAGCATAGAAGGTTGAGGGGGGACTTGATAGAGGTACTTAAAATTATGAGGGGAATAGATAGGGTTGACGTGGATAGGCTTTTTGCATTGAGAGTAGGGGAGATTCAAACAAGAGGACATGAGTTGAGAGTTAGGGGGCAAAAGTTGAGGGGTAACACAAGGGGTAACTTCTTTACTCAGAGAGTGGTAGCTGTGTGGAACAAGCTTCCAGTAGAAGTGGTAGAGGCAGGTTCGATATTGTCATTTGAAGTAAAATTGGATAGGTATATGGACAGCAAAGGAATGGAGGTTTATGGGCTGAGTGCAGGTCAGTGGGACTAGGTGAGAGTAAGTGTTTGGCATGGACTAGAAGGGCTGAGATGGCCTGTTTCCATGCAGTAAGTGTTATGTGGTTATATGGTTATGTGGTGATATATATAGTTGGACCTCTTGGTAGTGTCATGGTTAGCTCATTGCTTTACAGCAATCACCAACTGGGGTTCAATACTTACCACTGTCTGTCAGGAGTTTGTGCATTTTCCCTATGAATGCATGGGTTTCCTCTGGGTGCCCTGTTTTCTTCCCACATTCCAAAAATGTTTGAGTTAGGGTTAGTGGGTCGAGGGCATTCTACGTTGATTACGGAAGCATGGTGACTGACAAGAACAATCCTTGCTGATTTCATTTGACACAAGTAACCCACTTCACTTTATATTTCAAAGTACATGTGACAAATCAATCTAATGTTTATCTTTACATAATTCCTAAGATTTCAAATGTTCTGTTATTATCTCAAAGTATTTGGGAAGTTCCTTTCTTATTCATCAACAAATTATCCTGGACATGGATCAGTGTACAAATTCTATAATGTTTTGTTATGTAACTCCAAAATGTAAAACCAATTGAAGATAAACATGCAGCTGGTATAACTCATGCACATACTTCATTTTAGTTTTAGTGAGGCACTCATAAGTGGTGGTGTAATGACATATGCCATTCACGTGCTTTCACATATAATCCATAATGAATTATTTAAACAACAAAGAATGCTAAATCAAACAATATATTTACAATATTACTCAAATATTTCTGAAATATTAAATACATAACACTCTTTCCTGCTCAGCTATTGCTACATGCCCATGCATTTCGTTTACTGTGAGCGTCACTTTAAGAGACGCCTGGATGAGGTGGCACTATATCAGTATAACAAGCTGCGACAGACTGCTGGAACTTTCAGTAGTGTGAAGAGTGACAGAGACAGGCTTTGGACTGCAAGATGCCAGTAGGAGCTTGTTTAAAATGGGTAAAGTACTATACAGACATGCAAGCATTATAAAATTTAAATTGTCCAATTCAGGCCTAAAAATTTATTTGCTTTGAAGGATTTCTTACTCTTGTGGTATAAAGTCTTTCCAGGCAAGGGAATTCAATCTGCTGTTCTATCTTGGACCACCACATAAATCTTCAAGCTAACACTTCCATTTTTACCATGTCCAGATGATTGACATGTAGCTCCCCCAACATTTTATTTCTGAGCTGGCTTTCAATCCCCACATAAGGCAAGCTCTGTCAAGGGCAAATTCATCCCAGTGCTGATAAAAATCGGAGAACTGGGATTTCTGATCACATTGCAACCATTTAGAGTGCACAAGTAGACCTAAGGCAACGTGGGTTTTTTTCTGGTTTTCCTTTTGATCACCTGTATGGTAATAGGAAGACTATCGATTTGCATTTGGAAGGATATCTCAAGAGGTGTGTCCTCTTTTGTATAACTCTCAGGTATTTCCTTGTCCAAGACTATACGGGACAATCCATTCACATTTCCATGATTGGTTGTCTTCTTGAGTTCGATCTTGTAATAGGCTCCTCCAAGAAACAAAGCCCATCTCTACATTTATGCTGCTGCTTTTCGAGGAACACCCTTCCATGGATTGAAAATGGGCACTACTGGTTGATGATCGGCCATGAGGCTGAATTCTCTCTCATAAATGTAGTGGTTGAAGTGTCTTACACCCCAAGCTGGACTCAAGACCTCTCTGTCAATCAGTGCATATTTTTTTCTCTGCAGCGGTCGGGGAACATGATGTAAAGGGATGATGCAGATCATAATGAGGCAGGTTTCTGTGCATCCCTAGCTGCTGTTTCCAATGATATAGCAATTTCAGCTGCCGTTTTAAATGTTAGTTGTGCTTCTGTTAGAAGCTGCTTTTGAATGCTTTCTCGTAGGATTTCACAAACTAAACAATCTCTCAGTGAATCATTAAGCTCATTGCTGAACTGACAATGCTCAGTCAATCTCTTCAATTCAGCCATGTTTGCTGAAATGGACTCCCTTCCTTTTGATTTCACTTGTGAAACCTAAAACATCCTGCAACCAACAATGGTTTTTGTTCTAAATGCTCCTGCATTACTTTTACTATATCAGTAAAGTTCATTTTGATAGGTTTGGTTAGAGCAGTTAAACTCCTAAGCAAACTGTATGTTCTTCCACCTATTACACTCAATAAAACTAGCACTTGTTTCTCAATGGCTGTTTCATTTGCTGTAAAATACTACTCAACTCGCTCTGCATACATCAGCCAGATATTTGTTGTTCAATCCAACACATTGATCTTTCCAACGTAGCCAGCCATTTCTGTTTTTTTAATTAATGATCATTATTATTTGGTTTGTTATCACTCACTGTTTATGAGCCTGTAAATGTGTCTGTTTTCTGTCCCTTTTTTTAACTCGACCATCTCTGTCCCTTCCTGAAGAAGAACATGCTATGTTTTTTTGTAAAACTCAAATGTTTTGCTGCACTTCAACAGGTAGGTAGTCATCTTGGGCTTGTTTAAAACTTTGTTGTCACCAACGTTATGTTTTGCAATTCCAAAACATAAAAATAATTGAAAGAAAAGCACGGAGCTGGGATAAGTCGTGTACTTTCTTAGTTTTAATTTTAGTGAGGCGCAATTATAACGCAATTAAAACTAATGATTTATGCCATTCGTGTATGTTTACATATAACATGTAGTGAATTACATAAACAACAAATAATGCTTAATCAAGCAACAATATTACTGAAATATTAAATTCACAACATATAATGGAGTTCAATGTTGACTGGCAACTCCTGTGACACTACTGGTACTAAATTGTATCGGTCTCTGCCGTTCCTTTGGATTCAGCAGATGCATGGCAAGGGGGAGCTTACTATATGAGCAACAGCTTGCTCTCCATATCATACTGCCCAGGCTTGCGTGTCTAGACAGCTAGGACGCAATGTCCATGGTCAACTCTGACCGAAGGAGCCCTCAGACTCAGACTGACTCAATCACTGATATAAAGACAGTTAATGTTCTTTAATCCTTTGGATTTGTGATATATTTTTCAGGGAGAAAGCTCCTGTCTCCTCTCATCAGGAAACCATGATAAGGTAATCAGACAGTTTTTCATGATACTTGTTCAAACTACTTTTTATTATGGTACTTGAAGCCTGATTGTAAAATCATTTGAAGTCTCTAATTGGAAGCTACAATGAAAGTGTTTATCAGATCGCTCCAATTTATGTCAGTATTGATTTGGTTATATTTGAAAATGAATTGCCTAACCAAATATCATCTTTAAATGGTACTGACTGAACATCATAGACGAACTCTGCAGGATTAGTGAACATGCAGATATAATTTCATTAGTTCACGCTTAGAATTGCTGATGATATTAAACAAATTAAAAGGTTACCTGACAAAAAGTTCAACACTAAAGCAGACTGTCTGTATCATGTTAGGATTGGTTAACCATCTACAAAAGTTTGCTATGTTTACGAGAATGAAAATTAAAAAAAAATTAAGCACACTAAACAGGAAAGTAAAAGATGCAGAAATTTGAATTTAAATTTCGATTTCATATCAACACATCTATTCTGTATTCAATTCTATATGAATTTTTCTGCTTTCTGTGGAGAGTTAAGAGAGCTGGTCTATGCACACGAATACCCACAGCCTTCGACAGATACGCAGCTGAGAGCATCCAAGATGCTGCATCACTGTGTGGTACAGAAATGGTGCTGTGGCAGATAGAAGGGCTCTAGAGAGGGTAGTTAAAATTGGCCAAAGCACCAGCCTGCCTGTCATTAAGGGCATGTGTACAGAAAGGTGCAATATCATGAAGGAACCCACCCACCCTGCATATATACTGTTTGGCCATTCCCAACAGGGAAGAGTCTGTGCTACATGCACCTAAGACCATAGCCTTAAAAACAGATATTTTCCCAAAGCTGTCAAGCTGATCCACACCTTCACCTATGAATCCGCCCCAGTACCCACCCCCAGCTCTGCCACTCCGTACTGTTAGGTTTTGTAACTCTGAAGAATTAAACTAATTGCAAGAAGAAGATGGGAGCCCAAGAGAACAGCTTTCAGTTTCATCTATTACTTTAAACAAGGCACATACATATCACACATCATGTGGTTTGATGGCATATGCCAGTTACTTACTTTTACAGATAATCTGCAATGCATAATATAAACAACAAAGAATGCTTAATCAAATAATATATTTACAATATTACTTAAATATCACTGAAATATTAAATACACAACACTCTGCCCCAGCTTAACTCCATACTCTAATATAAATCTATTCTTAAGTTATATACACAATATGCTATATAATAACGCAACTACTACACAGATTTAATTTCTGAGGAGGATTTCTAACAATAAAGGTTACTCTGCTTGGCAAGTGTGATTTGTGTCTGTGTAAACGATTTTAGATTCTGGGGCTTCCTCCGCAGTGGTTGTATGAGTTGACTTTGAGACACTTAAGAAGTGGTTCTGACAGGTCTGGACACTTTTAATTTCTGTCCTTTTTCTTCTTTTAGTCTGTGTATCTTGATCTTGAGATGGCCCATTTAGATCTCTTGAGTATTCTCTTATTAATCCTTCTACTGCTCCCTTTACGATTTAATCTCTCCTCTTGGTTTCTTCATCCACAACGTTATCTAACAAATCCTCTGTCTTTGTATCTCCATTGGCTCCTTTCTTTTTGGCCTTCCATTCATCCAAATGGGATTTGGTTTTGCGTTTACTTTTATGAGCAGCTTTTTGTCTCCCACTTGAAGGACATGCAATATCTTAATGCAAGAAAGAGTAGATTCCAGAGTAAGTTAAAGAGTAAGTTCTTTATACTCACAAATGCTTATTCAATGTCCTGGTTAAGAACATGTTTTATTCTATTCCTATTGCTATCATGTGGGGTATTCTGTCCAGTGGGGTGCCATGGAACATTTGAGAAAACTGGATGGGATCAGATTTCTGAAGGACAGTGGTCTGCTTTTGGGTCTTTTATTGAGAAGAGTTGAAAGATAGAGAGGTACGGAGAAAGACATAAGGAAAGGCGCTTGGAGAGACCTGCCCAAAGGGGAGACCCTACTGCAAGCAGTGCTTTGAGCAGGCAAATGGTTGCAAGGAGGAAGGGCCAATACTTTTGAGTTAGCCAGTTTGGTCATACCGTTCTTTGAGAGAAGTTTGAACTGTGTCTAGTGACATGAGTTCAGCGCTGTGAGTAAAGTGATATACCCAACTACTTCAGAAATGAGCTCCAACATTTATATCCAAAACAAGAGGAAATCTGCAGTTGCTGGAAGTCTGAACAACACACACAAAAAACTGGAGGAACCCAGCAGGCCAGGCAGCATCTATGGAAAAGAGTGCAGTCGATGTTTCGGGCCGAGACCCTTTAGCAGGACTGGAGGGAAAAAAAAATGAGCAGTAGAATCAAAAGATGGGGGAGAGAAGAGAGAAACACAAGGGGGCAGGAGAAGCTAAGGGAGTAGGGCTGAAGTAAAGAGCTAGGAAGCTGATTGGTGAAAGAGATACAGGGCTGGAGAAGGGAGAATCTAGTAATGGAGGACTAAAGACCATGGAAGGAATAAAAGAGGGGAGGAGCACCTGAGGGAGGTACTGGGCTGTCAAGGAGGAAAGGTAAGAGAGTGAAAAGAGGATGCGGAATGGTGAAAGAGGGGTGGGGGTCATCAATGGAAGTTTGAGAAATTGATGTTCATGCCATCAGGTTGGCAGCTACCCAAGCGGAATATAAGGTGTTGCTCCTCCAACCTAAGTGTGGCCTCATCGTGACAGTTGAGGAGGCCATGGATAGACATACCAGAATTAAAATTAAAATGGATGGCCACTGGGAGGTTCTGCTTTTTCTGGTTGTCAGAGTGGTCACCCAATCTACACTGGGTCTCACCGATATACAGGAGTCCACACCGGGAGCACTGGACATACTATATGACTCCGACAGACTCACAGGTCATCTCACCTGGAAGGACTGTTCGGAGCCCTGAATGGTAGTGGGGTGTAGGAGCAGGTGTAGCACTTGCTCCACTTGCAAGGATAAGTGCCAGGAAGGAGATCCGTGGGGAGGGATGAATGGACACGGTAGTTACATTGGGAGCAATCCCTGGGGAGAGCAGAAAGTGTGTTGGAGAGGGAAAGATGTGCTTGGTGGTGAGATTCTGTTGGAGATGGTGGAAGCTGCAGAGATTTATGTGCTGGATGTGGAGTCTAGTGCAGTGGTAGGTGAGGACAAGAGCAACCCTATCCCTGGTTGAGTGGTAGGAGGAGGGAGTGGGAACAGATGTGTGTGAAATGGAAGATACGTAGTTGAGGGCAGCATTGATGGTGGAGGAAGGGAAGCCCCTTTCTTTGAAGAAGGATGACATCTACTTTGTTCTGGACTGAAAAGCCTCATTTTGAGAGCAGATGTGGGGAGATGGAGGAATCAAGAGAAGGGATGGAATTTTTACAAGCAACAGGGTGGGAAGAGGTACAGTCAATAGACAATAGACAATAGGTGCAGAAGTAGACCATTCGGCCCCTCGAGTCTGCACCGCCATTCTGAGATCATGGCTGATCATTCACTATCAATACCCAGTCCCTGCCTTGTCCCCATATCCCTTGATTTCCCTATCCATCAGATATCTATCTAGCTCCTTCTTGAAAGCATCCAGAGAATTGGCCTCCACCATCTTCCGAGGCAGTGCATTCCACACCTCCACAACTCTCTGGGAGAAGAAGCTCTTCCTCAACTCTGTTTTAAATAACTGACCTCTTATTCTCAATCCATGCCCTCTGGTACTGGACTCTCCCAACATCTGGAACATATTTCCTGCCTCAATCCTATCAAATCCTTTAATTATCTTAAACGTTTCAATCAGATCCCCTCTCAATCTCCTCAATTCCAGCGTGTACAAGCCCAATCTCTCCAATCTCTCTGCATAAGACAGCCCTGCCATCCCAGGAATCAACCTAGTGAATCTACGCTGCACTTCCTCAATTGCCAGAATGTCCTTCCTTAAACCTGGAGACCAAAACTGTACACAATATTCCAGGTGTGGTCTCACCAGGGCCCTGTACAAATGCAAAAGGACATTCTTGCTCTTGTATTCAATTCCCCTTGTAACAAAGGCCAACATTGCATATAGCTGTGAGAGTCTACGGGTTTATAATAGACAACAGTAGATAACCTGTCTCCAGAGATAGAGACAGAGAGCTCAAGAAAAGGGAGGGAGGTGTCAGAAATGGACCAGGTACATTTAAGTAAGGGTGGAAGTTGGAGGCAAAGTGGATTAAGTCAATGAGTTCAGCATGGGTGCAGGAAGCAGCACTAATGCAGTCATTGATGAGGAAAAGTGCGGGATGGTCACTAGTGTAGGCCTGGAACATGGACTGTTCCATGTAGCCGACAAAGAAGCAGGCATAGTTGGGACCCTTGTGAATGCCATGGCTACCCCTTTTGTTTGAATGATGTGGGAGGAGCTAAAGGAGAGTGGTGGTGGAGGGGAACTGGTTGGGTCTGGTGTTCAGAAAGAAACAGAGAGCTCTGAGGCCTTCCAGGTGGGGAATGGAGGTGTATAGGGACTGGACATTCAGAGCAAAAATAAGAGGATGGAAGCCAGGGAACTTGAAATCATTGAAAAGATCCAGTGTGTAAAATGTCATGGATATAGGCAGGAGGGGACTGAACTAGGGGGGGAAACAGAGTTGAGGTATATGAGCTCAGTGGGGCAGGAACAAGCTGAAACAATGGATCTACCTGGACAAGAGGGCTTGTGGATCTTGGGTAGGAGGTAGAAACGGGAGGTGCGAGGTGTGGGAGCTATGAGGTTGGTGGCAATGGATGGGAGATCCCCAGGATCAATAAGGTTGGTGATGGTGTGCAATACAATGGCCTGGTACTCTTTAGTGGGGTTCTGTTCAAGGGAAAAGTAAAAGGAGGTGTCTGAGAGTTGTTCATGGGCCTCAGCAAGGTAGAGGTCAGTACGCCAGACTACTACAGTACCCCTTGTTATCTGCAGCGTTGATGGTGAGATTAGGACTGGTGCAGAGGGAGTGGAGATCAGAGCATTTGGAAGGAGTGACTTTGGAATTGGAGAGAGGAGTGTTGAAGTCTAGATGGTTAATGTTCCATCGGCAATTGGCAATCAATAAGTCCAGAGCAGGCAGAAGACCAGGGCGGGGTGTCCAGAAAGAGGAGGACGGTTGAAGCGGTTGAAGAGGAGAGAAGGTGTCATCGGTGTGGGGTGGAGAGTCCTTGCCAAGGTGGTAGACTCAAAGATGCTGGCAGCGGAAAAAAAGGTCAGCTTCATGGCAGGCATGGAACTTTTTTGGTAATGAAAAGGTCCTGAGCAGGCAGGAGGCCATTTTTAGCACACTTAGACTGGTTAACTGTAATGGGTCCTTTTCCTTTCCTTTTCTTTTTCTATTTACAGCTTGTTAAAGTTGAAATATATGTAAACATAAAAAAAAGGATCTAGTGCTTTTCTGCCTTTATGATGAATAAACTCTCTTCAGGCTTCTAGCTGGTACAGGTATCAATTATAACCAACATTTCAATGACAAACTCTGACATCTTCATCAGGGATAATGCCTGGGTATGTCTAGTCTGGTGGTATTTATACCCCATCGTCCATCCCTCCTAAATGGCTAGTCCTCATCCAATCAGATTTTTGCTGATCCACCTTGTTTACAATCAAATTCCAATTCTTAGAGTGAGACCTTGATCTTTGTTAAACATGCTTTCCTCTAGTTTTATTCCAATGGCTTTCTTCACTAGGTGTCCCAAAATCCACTGGTGCGCCACAGTACTTTTGTGCCATTGAAGTCAATCCTATGGCCACAGCTTATGTGGGTCAAAGATGACCTGGGACTCAGGACAGATGACATTTACAGGATTCCTGTGAAGGTGGAGCAGCGTATATTGGCTAGACGGGTGCAAGGTGGAAACACGCATCAAGGAGCACAGGAGTTGTATCCATTTGGGTTACCCGGAGAAACCGGTGGTAGCAGAACATTGTATTCACAATGGCATGGGAGTGATTCTGATGGCACAAAACTACTGTGCCATGCCAATGGCTTTCGGGACCGTCTGATGAAGCAAGTTCCCCTGTCCATTAAATTGAGTCCTGTGGCTAGCAACACGTTCAGTGAGTTCCTTTCAATCCTCCGTTAAAGTTAAAAGGATGTGTTTTAAACAAATCTCCTAGTGCAATTTACAGAAATTCAAGGAAGACTATC
This sequence comes from Hypanus sabinus, assembly GCF_030144855.1. Taxonomy (NCBI): domain Eukaryota; kingdom Metazoa; phylum Chordata; class Chondrichthyes; order Myliobatiformes; family Dasyatidae; genus Hypanus; species Hypanus sabinus. Next base: position 47,186,203 of record NC_082715.1, read on the forward strand.
TGGGTTGAGACTCTATGCTTCAAAAGGTGGCATTGTGAACAACATTACTTAGGATGTCTCAAACAAGGCCTACCCAGAAACAATGAGAAGCATCCGTCACACCCCCAGAGCTAGCAAAAAATATCATGGCCTTAAATTCTAAGCATTGCTCAGACAATTTTAAACTATTTTTAAGAAAGCAATATAGAAAAGAAAGAAATTCAGATGTTAAAAATAGGAAAATATTCCTGAAAGCATTTCCAAACATTTCTAAAATTTTGTTTTTACAGCGTAAAATAAACTTCCCTACAGTAATTGTCCAAGGATAAATAGAATAGGCAGATAAAGATCTCTGAAATTTCTCTTAAGAATTATTTAACAAGACTTTAGAGAGCTCACAAACCTTGACAAATCTACAATAAACTTTGCAATTCAATTATCTGGCAGAAGCTGCTTTGCATGAACAAAATTATTAGCTGTTGGAACAAATTCTATTGGAAAGGAAGCCAAAGCTTTCCATTCATATCAATGTGAGCAGACATATTGTGTGGATAATGCTAGACAGCTACAGCTTGCATAAAAAGGGTGGGTGGGAGGGAACTGCTTTGCTGCTGTTATTCTGTTGTTGCTGTTGCTTGTGTTGTTCTGCTGAACATTGTAGATGTGCTGTGTTGGCACTCGAATGTGTGGTGACATTTGCGGGTTGTCCAGGAACATCCTTGTTAACGGTTGTTAACGTAAACAACATATGGTTCAGGAATGTGGATAACTTTAATCAACTCAATATTGAGCTGACCACTGAACACAACCTGTGGACTAACTTTCATGAAGTTTACAATTGATGCTCTCCATATTATTTACTGGTTTATTTATTATACTTTTAATTTTCCTCTATTTGCACTGTTTATCTTCTTTTGCACATTGGTTGCTCATCAGTATTTGTACGTAGATTTTCATTGATTCTGTGCTGACTTGTTTTGTTCTACTGTGAATGCCTGAAATCAAGTTAACATATGGTGCCGTACATACTTTGATCATAAATTTACTTTGAACCTTTAACTTTGACACTGTATGCTTCAATGCATATGTGAAAAATACATGAATCTGAATATGCAGTATGTGGAAGGCAATGCAGTGCCTGGATAGTTAATTGGTCTGCAGTAAACATATCTGTAACTAATGTTGATTTGGGCATACTGTATACTACCACTAACTGCGCAGTGGCCCTCAAATACCTTTCTTCTGCATCAAGGCTTTAATTGAGAACATTTGTCAGGTATGCCAGGGTGCTATATCACCTGGAATTTCTTCTGAAAACTGGCCTTGAAGTATGTTGCAAGAATCAGAACCTGGTTACATTGTTTCACATTTGTCCTTCAGAGATCACTGTCTATAAGAGAGTTGATCCTCCCGAAGACTATGTGCTTCATGTTTCTGTAAATTGCACTGAGGAGGGATATTGATTTCAAGCTTTATCGAGCTTTATTCGAGCTTTTGGTAGGCTAACCTTCTTGATTATAGCAACTCTATTTCAATCACTCCAAGCTGTAGCAATGGATCCAGTTCCTACGATATCAACATACTGTTTTGTCTGCTATCATTTGGGCCTAGTGGTTGAAGACTTTTAAAAAGATCCAATATCTCTTGAATCTCCTCCCTGAAATCCTTATTAAATCTATCCTTGTGGATTTCTCCTATTCCAACAGATCAACAGATTACCATAACCCGTGATATATTTTTCCCACCTGTGGTTTTCTTCGGATTCTCAAAGTCAAAGTACCTCTTTCAGATGCCTTCTTATAGTTAGACGTAAAGACTAAGCATTGAGGTTCACTATAGATTCCTATGAGAGACCCAAAGAGGGGTAAGTTGATATTCTAGTTTAAAAACGTATCTACAGATGGAGAATTGGCGACTTACAAGGCAAACATCTCAAACCATGAAGAATTTTTACATTTCTCTAAAGACTCCAAAAGTAAAATTCGATATACAAATCTCATTTTACATCCCTCCTTTATTCAGCCCACATAATTTCCATAAAAAGTGAACCAGATGCTTATGAAATGCCTTATTTAATGAGATAGTTGATCATCTTAGTCTTTAATTTGAATTTTTTCTGTGGAGATTTTATTCATCTTGCTTTTTTTTTGTAAAATTAATAACTCAAAGTAACTCTAATTACTTATACTGAGGTGTTAGCAAGTAATTGATGAAAATAAACTCCCCTGTTGTATAGTTACGTTTAATTTGCACTGAATTTTCCCTTATGCCATTCAGTTACATTACAAAAAAAAACAAATCAAATAATTACTCATTCAATGCAGTCATTAAATCTGAAACAAAAAAACAAGCGATGGGCAGAAGAAATAAAAATGCGGAGAGCGTTTATACACAAATTCTTCAAGGAGCATCCAAATAATTGGCCAGTCTTGTTAATTACAATTAGTTACCACATTAATTTTCCAGCCTTTGCCAGGGGTTGTAAAACTTGTGTCTAGTGTATGTTAACACTTAACAAATTTAGAATGCTGCCATATTGTCATTCTCCCCTAGAGCTATCAATAAATATTTTATCTCTTGAAACAGGGAAGATTTCCATGAGAATTTCTAATTTCTAAGTAAATTGTATCTGATTCTTCAAGTTAGGATGTTGGTACAGTTTTCATTTATTCATTCTAGGCAAAAATTATTTTTTTTTACATTGCACAGTGATGCAATAACAAATAACTGCTGCTGCCAGCAGACGACCTGAACCAAAATATTAATTCAAATAGAAGAGGAAACTTTAATTATACCTCTATTAAGCAGACATTTGCTGCTCCACCAATAATTAAAATATTGCAAAGCATAAAGTAACTTACAGAAGAAGATTGCAAATTTAATGATTAAAGGAAAACAGCTGAATCTTTATTTTTAAAAGCCTCAGGCTCAAATAAAATGAATCCTGTTCATTAAGTTGCTTCTTTCATACTTATCAATCTAATTTTATATTTAATCCCTTAAGGTCTAATTGGATGGATAGTAATACTATTTCTTAAGATGGTCTCTTATCTGCTGCCTTTCATTTTTCAATTTGAAGTGCATTAAAATACCAGGATCCCACTTTATATGTTAACTCTGCATTGACCTTACTTTAAATGCCTTCTACGTTGTCCCAGGTGAATTCCTCTGTGCCTTAATTTTTAATCAAAGAATATTTTAACATTCAATTTAAATGCCACAGGCCACAATTTGCCTTTGCTGTCCAGTCTGCAGTTTGCAGTTCACATTGTAGTTGCTCTGATTCAATGATACATGGCTTCTTTTGAGGGGAGTGCCATAATGACAATCCAGAGCAGTTGAGGTCACTTACTTATTATCAATAGGAAAGCTACATCAATAAGGGCTGCTTCATTTAAATGTGGCCATGTAAACACTTCATAGATTCAGGCCAACTAAAGAAAGGTGGCACATTATAACGTCCATAGCATTCACTATAAATTCTGAAATAATGAACTCTCTGTTCAGGCATTTTAAATAACTTCAGGGAACAGGCCCAAAGGAAATATAACCCTCTAGAAAAGACCATAGGATATAGATGCACACTTCATTTGTCTAAATTCCAGTGAATACAGGCCCAGAGCCATCAGACAGTCTTCATATGAAAAACTGTTTAATCCTGGAATAATTTTTGTGAACCTCCTTTGAACCCTCTCCAGGTTCAGCACATCCTTTTTAAGGTAAAGGGCATAAATTACACACGATATTCCAAAAGTGAGGCCTCACCAATGCTTCATGAAATCTAAGAATCACATTCTTGCTTTTATATTTTAGTCCTCTTGAAATGAATGCTAACATTGCATTTGCCTTCCTTACCACAGACTCAAGGGAATCTTGCACAGGGATTCCCCAAATCCCTTTGCACCTGAGCTTTTTGTATTTTCTCTGCATTTAGAAAATAGTCAACCTTTTCATTTCTTCTACCAAAGTGCATGACCATATACTTCCCAACACAGTATTCATCTGCCACTTCTTTGCCCATTCCCCTAATCTAAGTCCTCAAAGCAACCTGCCCCTCCACCTGTCTTCATATTGTCTGCAAACTTAGCAACAGAGCCATCAATTCCATCATCCAAATCATTGACATTCAATGTAAAAAGAATTGGTCCTAACACAGACCCCTGGGGAACACCACTAGTCACCAGCAGCCAGTCAGAAAAGGCTCCCTTTGTTTCCACCCTTTGCCTCCTGCCAATCAGCCTCTGTTTTATCCATGTTAGATTCTTCTCTGTAATACCATGGGTTATTAGTTTGTGAAACAGCCTCCTGTGTGGCACCTTGCCAAAGGCCTTCTAAAAATCCAAGTACACAACATCAACCGATTCTTCTTTGCCTCTCCTGCTTGTTATTTCTTCAAAGAATTCCAACAGATTCTAAAGTGTAGCAGATGTTCAAGCCATGGAAGTCAGTTGGATATTAGTATGGAAACTTAGTTTTATCTTTTCCAATTTGCTTGATAGTTAGGAAAGCTGCAATTATACAAAAATCTGTGTTTGCAGCACATGATTCTCAGCTTTGAAGTACAGAATTAAAAGGCAAATAGTGAAATAATTTGGAATAATACTACTGGGTGGTTCGAAGTCTTCTACATCTTTTGTATAAAACACACAGCTCTAAGTTAAATAAAGTTATGCATTTTACATATTTCAAACAATAAACAATTCAGTGAAGCAATCGGAATGGATGCTTCCCTACTGCTTCACCATTCCCTGAAATTGATTGGACACTTCTTTTTTCTCAGACATTCTTCTTCTTATTCTGAGGTTTTATTGTGGTTGCCAAGCAACTTTAGGGTGCATTATTTCCACCTCCTGAATAGGAGTGTGAGTCAGGATATCTAAATCATGTATATTTATATTTTTATCAAATTATATTCAAAAATACCTATTTCTGCAAAATATTGTTAATGTTAAATTTTATTTTAGTCTGTGATAACTTTAAAATCAACCATCCCCTCTCTTGATTATATCTTGAAACCCTCACCAGTACGTCCTCAAACATTTTGTTTTACTCACACCTCCCATTATTGTGTTCCTTCATTAAAAGCAAAGTACTATTTAATAGTTAATATTACTCACAGGAGTCCATGAGGTCATGAAGAGTCGGACTCGATTTAATGACTGAACAACAACAACAAACTATTTAAACCTGTGTATCCAAACCTCAATCTTGATATTATCATCTCTTTCTTCCTACTCTTTTCTGCATTCCTCGACTATCCCACTTAATTCTGGATATTAGAAAAGATGTCTTTTTGTTCTCTCTTCTTCCTATTGTTTTGCTTTCACTTTTAATAATGTTTTTCATTTCTCCTTTGCTGTAATTTATTTAAATGTCCACTTCTGCCCATCCAGTTGCCTCCTTGGTTACTTTGTTCACCTATTCATTCCCTCATACCAACATGTGCTGGAAATCCACATAAAACATACACAGAGTCACATCATTTAAGTCTAAATAAGAGTCATATTATCTCACACATAGTGCCTGGTCTTGCCTCTGAATGTAAATCTTTTAGATTCCTGATTGTTGTGCTTGAATCAGAAAATATTACTATTCTCATTGGTTTCACTCCCTCACCCACTGCAAAGCTGTCATTTTACCTGTATACACTGAGAAATCATCAGTTATCTTCACCTGCCTTTTAATGTTAAAATCATATGCCAAGCCATTCAATCCTGGAATCATGTTTGTGAACCTCCTATGAACCCTTTCCAATGTCAGGACATCCTTCCTAAGGTAAGAGGATCAAAACTGCTCACCATACTCCAAGTGAGGCCTCACCAGTGCTTTATAAAGTCTCAACATTACGTCCTTGCTTTTATATTCTAGTCCTCTTGAAATGAATGCTAAAATCACATTTGCCTTCCTCACCACAGACTCAACCTGCAAATAAACCTTCGGGAATCCTTCACAAGGACTCCCAAGTCCCTTGGTGCCTCAGATTTTTTAATTTAGAAAAAATAGTCTATGCTTTTATTTCTTTTACTGAAGTGCCTGACTATATACTTCCCAACATTGCATTCCATCTTCCACTTCTTTTCCCATTCTCCTAATCTATCTAAGTCCTGCAGACTCACTACTTCCTCAAAACTGCCTGCCACTCTATATATCTTCATATCTGCAAACTTTGCAACAAAACGATCAATTCCATGATCTAAGTCATTGACATATAAAGTAAAAACATTCAGTCCCAACACAGACCCCTGTGGAACACCACTAGTCACCGGCAGCCAGTCAGAAAAGGTTCTCTTTATTCCCACTCTTTGCTTCCTGCCAATCAGCCACTGCTTTATCCATGCTAGAATCTTTCCTGTAATACCATTGGTCTTAACTTGACAAAGGTCTTCTGAAAATCCAAGTACACAACATCAACTGATTCTCCTTTGTCTATCCTGCTTGATATTTCTTCAAAAAATTCCAACAAGTTTGTCAGGCAACATTTTTCCTTGAGGAAACCATGCTGACTATGGTCTATTTCATCATGTGTCTCCATATATGCTGAAACTATATCCTTAACAATCGACTCCAACATCTTCCCAACCTCTGAGGTCAGACTAACTGGCCTATAGTTTCCTTTCTTTTGCAACTTTCTCTTTTTGAAGAGTGGAGTGACATTTGCAATTTTCCAGAATTCTGGAACCATTCCAGAATCTCATGATTCTGAAAGATCATCATTAATACCTCCACAATCTGTTCGGTCACTGCTTTCTGAACCCTGGGGTGTACATCATCTGGTCCAGGTGACTTTACCTACCTTCGGACCTTTCAGTTTTCCAAGAAACCTTCTCTCTTGTAATTGAAGTTCCTTAGCTCAACCAACAATGATTCAACACCTTCTGACCCCTGACATCTCCTTCTAATGAATTTATTCCATTTTTACCATCAGAGCTTTAAAGTCTTCCTGATCCCACACTCCCCAGGCGGGAATGCTGTAGGGGGCGCATATTCACAGTCTCGTCCCGCGCGCGGGCTTTTCCCCTTGCTGGTGAAGCAGACTTGGTGCCCTCTTTGGGACTGGCCTCAATGCTAGCACACGCTGCTTTGTGAGCCGGTTCAAGTGCGCTGGGAAGTGGGTCGCCACATAAACAGCCCCCCCAGAACCGGCGATACACCCCCCCCAATGTCCACAGTCTGGGTCGGACTCTGTTTGGGACGTCTGCATCTGCGCCGTGGTGTCTGAATCTCGACCGGCTGCACCAAGTCCACATGGGCCTGTTTGAGTCGGTCCACCGTGAAAACCTCCTCTTCCCCCCAATGTCCAGCGCGAATGTGGACCGTAAACGGCCCCTCGTAGGGCCACTGTAGCGGTGCCCAATGTCCGCCCTGTCGTACAAAAACTAACTTACAGTTTTGCAGGTCTTTGGGTACTCAGATCGGGCTCTGCCCATGCTGTGAAGTGGGTATGGGGGCTAGGTTACCGAGCCTGTCACATAGTCTGCCCAGAACTGCTGCCGGTTCTTCCTCTTGCCCCCTTGGGGCTGGTGTGAACTCTCCTGGGACGGCCAGGGGCACGCCATACACCAACTCGGCCGACAAGGTATGCAGATCCTCTTTGGGCGCCGTGCGGATTCTGAGCAGGACCTAGCGTCCACCCAGTTAGGCCCTTTGAGGCGGGCCATGAGAGCCGACTTCAGGTGATCTTGGAAACGCTCCACTAGTCCACTCAACTGTGGGTGGTAGGCAGTTGTGTGGTGCAGCTGAGTCCCCAAAAGGCTGGACCACAGGCTGGAGATGAACTGGGCACCTCTGTCAGAGGTAATGTGGGCCGGTACACCAAAGCAAGATACCCAGGTGGCAATCAGTGCCCGGGCGCAAGATTCGGAAGTGGTGTTGGTGAGCGGGACTGCCTCCGGCCATTTTGTGAACCGGTCCACGATAGTCAGGAAGTGCCGCGCTCCTCGCAACACTGGCAGGGGGCCCACGATATCCACATGAATGTGGTCGAAACGCCAGCGGGTGGGGTGGAACAGCTGAGCAGGGCTTTGGTGTGCCGCTGCACCTTGGCTGTTTGGCAGTGCATGCACGTTCTGGCCCATTCACTGACCTGCTTGCAGAGTCCGTGCCAAACGAACCAGCTGGAGACCATCCAGACGGTTGTCCTGATGGAGGGGTGCGCTAAGTTGTGAATGGAGTTGAATACACGCCGCCGCCAGGCTGCCGGAACGATGGGGTGGGGTTGGCCAGTGGTGACGTCACAGAGTAGGGTCCTCTCATCTGGGCCTACGGGGAGGTCCTGGAGCTGCAAACCGGAGACTGCAGTTCTGTAACTTGGGATCTCCTCGTTTGCCTGCTGTGCCTCTGCCAGCGCCTCGAAGTCTATCCCTTGGGAAAGGGCATGAATGTTAGGGTGGGAGAGGGTGTCCGCCACAACATTTTCCTTTCCCAAGACATGCCGGACATCCGTCATGTATTTGGAGATGTAGGACAGATGTTACTGCTGGCGGGACGACCAGGGGTCGGATGCTTTCGTGAACGCAAAGGTAAGTGGTTTGTGGACTGTGAACGCAGTGAAGGGCCTACCTTCTAAGAAGTATCTGAAATGCCGGATTGCCAGGTACAGCGCCAACAGTTCCCGGTCGAAAACACTGTATTTGAGCTCAGGTGATCGTAGGTGTTTGCTGAAAAACACCAGGGGTTGCCAGCGACCCTCGATGAGTTGTTCCAGCACTCCACCGACTGCCGTGTTGGATGCCTCCACTGTGAGGGTGGTAGGGACATCCATTCTGGGGTTCACTAGCATTGTGGCGTTTGCCAAGGCTTCTTTGGTTTTAATGAAAGTGGCGGCGGATTCCTCGTCCCAGGTAATGTCCTTACCCGACATCAGGGCGAACAAGGCATGATTCGGGCAGCTAAAAGGAGGAAGCAGTGGTAGAAATTCACCATACCCACAAATTCCTGAAGGCCTTTGATTGTGTTGGTTTGGGGGAAATGGCGGACCGCATCTACCTTGGCGGGCAGAGGGGTTGCCCCGTGTTTAGTAATCCTGTGGCCCAGGAAGTCGATGGTGTCAAGCCCAAGCTGGCATTTGGTCAGATTGATTGTCAGGCTGTATTCACTCAGTCGGGCATAGAGTTGAAGGAGGTGGGACAGATGTTCCTGACGACTGCTGCTGGCTATGAGGATGTTATCCAAATAGATGAAAGCGAAGTCCAGGTCACATCCCACCGTATCCATTAACCGCTGAAACGTCTGTGCGGCATTCTTCAGGCTGAATGGCATGCGGAGGAAGTCGAAAAGGCCGAAAGGTGTGATGAGTGCCGTTTTGGGGACATTGTCCAGATGCATCGGGATTTGATGGTATCCCTGGATGAGGTCTACCTTGGAGAAGATCCGTGCGCCGTGCAGGTTTGCTGCAAAGTCCTGAATTGTCGGCACAAGGTAGTGGTCCGGTGTTGTAGCCTCGTTCAGCCTGTGGTAGTCGCCGCATGGTCTCCAGTCCCTTGTTGCTATGGGCACCATGTGCAGGGGGGGGGAGGCACATGGGCTGTCAGACTGCCGTATGGTCCCCAATTCCTCCATCCTCTTGAACTCCTCCTTCGCCAGTCAGAGCTTGTCCGGGGGAAGCCTTCGAGCACGGGCGTGGAGGGGTGGTCCTTGTGTCGGGAGGTGGTGCTGCATGCCGTGTCTGGGCATGGCTGCCATGAACTGCGGTGCCAGAACCGATGGGAAATCTGCCAGGACCCTGATGAAGTTGTTGTCGGACAGGGTGATGGAGTCTAGGTGTGGGGCCGGCAACTGGGCTTCACCCAGGGAGAACGTTTGTAAGGTCTCAGCGTGGACCAGTCTCTTCCTGGGCAGGTCGACCAGTAGGCTGTGAGCCTGCAAAAAATCCGCTCCCAGGAGCGGTTGGGCTACGGCTGCCAGTGTGAAGTCCCACGTGAACCGGCTGGAGCTGAACTGTAGCCGCACCATATGGGTGCCGTTGGTCCTTACTGTGCTGCCGTTCGTGGCCCTCAGGGTGGGACCTGGTTCTCTGTTGTGGGTATCGTAACTTGTTGGAGGTAAGATGCTGATCTCGGCTCTGGTGTCAACCAAAAAGCGGCGTCCCGACTGCTTGTCCCAGACATGCAGGAGGCTATCCCGATGGCCAGCCGCTGTAGCCATCAGTGGCAGCTGACCCTGGCGTTTCCCGGGAACTTGCAGGGCGGGCTACAGCGGCAGGCTTCTGTGCCCCACCGTTGGTGGCAGAAGCACCATTGTTCATTGGTCTCTTCACCCCTGCCTCTGGGGTTAGCGGGCTCTGCGGCAGGGCCTGGTCTGGTTTGCTGTTGGGAATGTGACCTGGTGATCCACGGACGCCCCAATCTCCTTCTTGGCTTTCCACAGCACGTCCGTCTGGGCCGCCACCTTCTGGGGGTCGCTGAAATCCGCATCGGACAGCAGCAGGTGTATGTCCTCGGGCAGCTGCTCCAGGAATGCCTGCTCAAACCTGAGGCCAGGGACAGCATCTCGTTCATCAAAGCCGACGGTGGCCTGTCCCCCAAACCATCCAGGTGCAGTAAGCGGGCAGCTCGCTCGCGCCATGGGAGTCCGAAAGTCCTTATGAGCAAGGCTTTGAATTCTGTGTATTTGCCATCCGCTGGGGGCGATTGTATGAACTCCTCAACCTGGGCGGCTGTCTCCTGGTTGAGGGAGCTCACCATGTAGTAGTAAAGTGTGTCCTCCGAGGTTATCTGCCGAATGTGGAATTGGGCCTCTGCTTGCTAGAACCCTAGGTGAGGTCGCAGTGTCCAGAAGCTTGGCAGTTTTAACGAAACTGCATGAACAGATGCGGCGTCATTCATCTCTGGTCCAAATATTGTTTGGGCCGTCGGGGTCACCAATTGTAACGGTGTGCTACACGCAGCGCTGAAATAATGACAGGGAGTCGATGAGCTGCAGTTACAAAAGAGGTTTACTCAAACTTCACGGCCTCGCTTTAAAGCCTTCCTGATCCCGCCCTCCCCGGGCGGGAGTACTGACAGTATTGACAGTCCCATCCCGCGCGCGGGCTTTTCCCCTTGCTGGTGAAGCAGGCTTGGCACCCTCTTTGGGGCCTGCCTCAATGCCGGAGCGCGGGGGTTTGTGAGCCGGTTCGAGTGCACTGGGAAATGAGTTGCCACGCCATAACTAATGTTAAATTCAATACCAGCATTAAAATTTATTCTTGATCCACTTCCATCATTTGTACTTTCCAGATTTTCATTTTCCATGTTCTTCTGTCACTGCTCCACAATGTGCTGTGCGCAATAAAATCCACACATAATGCTGCACTTCCCTGTGTACCAGTAAACCCATTTCTAATTTTTTACAGGGATTACAGATATCAGTGATTTTAATTGCACCTTCTTTTCTCCATACTTCAGTTCCTATTTACCCTGGTTCTTCTTATTTCTTCAGATCTCTATATTGTAAACTTCTTTTTGCAGAAGTTGCACACCTACTTTCTCTTCCATTAAGGCAACCATTTCTTACACTATCACAACCAGTAATTACAAAATCTCATGGTGTGTTAAGCCATGTTCCTTGCATACATATCATATCCAATTTCTCAGAAAAATCCCCAAGGCATTTCTTAAATTCCTGTCCATTACCTATAAAAATTCCAACACTCCACTGAAGAATTAACAGGATTAGGATTAGTTACCTTGTAAATAAGCCTCAGGACTTCAATTATTCCAGCCCAGTTCTAACATAGAAAATATAGAAAACCTACAGCACAATACAGGCCCTTTGGCCCACAAAGTTATGCTGAACATGTCCTTACCTTAGAAATTACTAGGGTTATCCATAGTCCTCTGTTTTTCTCAGCTCCATATACCTGTCCAAAAGTCTCTTAAAAGACTCTATCATATCCGACTCCACCACCGTTGCCGGCAGCCCATTCCACGCACTCACCACTTGCTGCGTAAAAAACCTACCCCTGACAACTCCTCTGTACCTACTCCCCAGCAGCTTAAAACTGTGTCCTCTTGTGGCAACCACTTCAACCCTGGGAAAAAGCCTATGATTATCCACACAATCAATGCCTCTCATCATCCTATACACCTCTATCAGGTCACCTCTCATCTTCCGTCGCTCCAAGGAGAAAAGGCTGAGTTCACTCAAACTGTTTTCGTAAGGCATACTCCCCAATCCAGGCAACATCCTTGTTAATCTCCTCTGCACCCTTTCTATGGTTTCCACATCCTTCCTGTAGTGAGGCGACTAGAACTGAGCACAGTACTCCAAGTGGGGTTCTATCTGCACTTGCTTCTGCGATTGCTCTCTCATATTTAAAATCCTCACTGCTGCCTTCACTTATTATTTTATCTTTTCCACTTTAGCTGCTCAGAACAATTAATAACATATGGCATGAATAAAAGTAACTGATCTGTACTAATTGCTAATGTTGAATTTGACGGACCTTGTCTTGTATTTGCATTTGAATCACTAACTCTTCTCTCATTGTTTACTATCCTTACTGCTTCTGCATATAACACCTTATGCTGTTCCCTCCTTTGTTGGATTTCCATTGCTTTTTTTCTAATTTTACATCCCCATATGCTGCTGTCTGAGACCCACCATACTATTACAACATTCTTCTGATTCATCTTGTCTGAATGGCTCATGCTTACATTCTCCTCAGCATCTACCACATCTCTGCCTTCCCTTACACACCGCTGCTATGAGCCCATATTTCTGACATTTCTCACACCTAGGTGGTGGTGGAACATAGGCCCTGACACGAAAGCACGTGAATCCAATTGTTACTTTTTCTGGTAATTTTGAACTCTGAAATATTAACATAGTATATTAACATATTAACATGTGCTATCAACCTTCTCTCCATTCCTCACTGCTTTCAGTCTTTTCATCTGAGTCACCAATCCTCCTTTAATATTTTGCTTTATTTCCTCTAAATTTTCTCCAAATGGTATTCCCATTATCAGCCCTTGAACAATGTTTTCCCCTGACACTGTCTTTTCTATAACCTTATTTTGCTAATATTTAGTACCTTCATTTCTTTGTTCCACGGCTCTGAATTTTTACAAACAACCAACAGTGCTCCACCACACAGAATCTTTGCCATACTTATATCTCCCATTTACAGACTTCTTTAGATTGTTAGCCAGTGCTTTTGGACTCAAATGCATTTATTTCACTCCCTTGTTTAAACTTCAACATTACTTTGAACTCCTCTTCCAGTAGATCATTTGATCTTGATTATCATCATCCTTTTATCATTTATTTCCAATTTTCATACCTCTCCGCACTTTCTTTCACTCTTCATAGTCCCTTACATCCTCCCTGTCCAGTTCACCAGTCTACCCACCATCCTGGCCCAGTCACAAGTCAAATTGTGTCAAACAGCCACTTTCATTGGAAACCCTGGTCAGACATTCTCAAAGCTCTGCCAGTTAAGTACACTGTAATTTGTACCCCTTCTCCTGCTGAAGCAAGACTTAATAGACAATTAAAGATGAATCAAAGCCTGCTCTTACCAAATGGTAAAGATAAAGCAGGTAATTTTGGTTCAGAATGTTGTTGTTTGCTTCAACCATTTGCATGTGTTGGTCTTATATTTTTACTTTTAATCTTGTTTTCCTTTAATTGGGTTATTTCAGGTTGCTTGTTTTGTGGCTACCTGTGAGCAAGCAAACCTCATGGTTCTATAATTTATACATTTTTTGGATAATAAATGTACTTGAACTTGACTTGTTAACAGATTGTAGATCTCAGGGTCCCAGGGCAAAGGCAAACTGGCTGAAAAAGCAAATGGGTTGATATTAATTAAAGATTTTATTTATACTGAATATTCATTTATATTTGAATAGAGTGGGTGGAGTTAAGATGGCGCCAATGGCTGCCTCTTTGAACTTCATCTGCAGAAACAGCCTAAATTCCTCTCTTTTAATGGATCTCTTTTTCCTTTTCAAGGTGGTTGGAGCTCTGTCGAGATCCCTGATCCACAATATCACTCAAACTGCAGTTTTTCACAGCGGATGAGTTCCTCCTCCTGGGAGCTCACTAACCGGTCATTTTTCAACATTCTACAGGCACAGCATGGAAGGTGCCTCCGGAGTGCGGCCCTATGGACAACTGAATCCAGGCCCGTGCCGCCAACTGACAGGACGCGGGTGAAGGAATATCAGGATTTCATGGCTACAGATGCTGCGGACAGACGTCTCAGTACTCAAGCGATCATGCCCTCTCTCTCTTTCTCTCGATGTTGGGGACAGTTTGCTGTCGACTCTCGAGTCGGGGAATCGCAGAATAAAAGGCGACGGGGGCAGACTGTAATATCATAACAGTGACTGTCGTTGGTCTCCCCCTTCACTGTGAAATGGGTGTCATCTCTCTCTCCTTAGTGAGAGAGAGCTTGTGGCCTGTCGAACTGTCAGGTAAACAACTGTTTTTGTTGATTGCAGATCATGGTCTCTCTTTGGGTGCTTTGCTATTCCTCGCTTGGTGGGTGCTGGGCACTGATGCTTTTTGCTGAAATGGATGGGGGCAATATCGGGGGGTTGATGATTTTCTGCTGCTTTCATGGAGGAGGGGGCCTTTGGGGTTCTTCTGTTTTTCGTAGATGTCTGTGATGAGTAAGAATTTCTGACCGTATATTGCATACATTTCCCAATAATAAACAGAGCATTTATTGTTCTATTATTTGAGTGTTCAAACAAAATTATTACAAACAAATGATATTTATTTTAGGACAGGGACCCTAATGAGTTGGTGAAGGAAGGTAGGTATTTCACAAAGCAGCTCAGTATTAAATCTACAAAGATCAGCAGTGAGAATTAAGCCACTTTCTGAGAGCATCCTTGTCTTTTGTGAAATCAACAATGACAATAAGAAGCAGATTTGGTAATGCAAAAGAAATAATCTAAAATGCCATTGACATTTGTGATTTAGATTAATTTGGATACCAGAAGTATTAATTTGTATTAAGGAGCCACTGACCTTTTAGTGTTAACTATCTTACGATCACCACACTTGATTCCAATTCGATAAATTAAATGGGTATGAACCAGTCATTTGAAAGCATTTCGATTTTGAAATATTTTAAATTGAATCCCTTTCCCCTGTAAAAACTCATATTAAACACGGAACTGAGTTTAAAGGATATGACCAGAGTTCTTAACTTTTTATATTGTCTTTTCTAAATTGAAGATTATTAAATTATTTGCTTTAAGATGAGAAATTAAATTCATTTAATATTTTGGCATTTAACATGCTCTATTCTCTTCACTATAAACATCAAACACAAACATTATTACTATTGTATTATACTCAGTGGCTCAATGGCAATCTCAATGGCTCTTCACATGGCTTTAGACCACCTGGACAACACAAACACCTACGTCAGGATGCTGTTCATCGACCATAGCTCAGCATTTAATACCATCATTCCCACAGTACTGATTGAGAAGTTGCAGAATCTGGGCCTCTGTACCTCCCTCTGCAATTGGATCCTCAACTTCCTAACCAGAAAACCACAGTCTGTGCGGATTGGTGCTAACACATCCTCCTTGCTGACGATCAATACTGGTGCACCTCAGGGGTATGTGTTTAGTCCACTGCTCTACTCTCTCTATACACATGACTGAGGGTAGGCATCGCTCAAACACCATCTATCAATTTGCTGCTAATACAACCATTGTTGGTAGAATCTCAGATGGAGACAAAAGGGCAAAAAGGAGCGAGATATACGAACTAGGGAGAGGAGGTGTTGGAGTTGTTAAATTCATTAGGATGGTTAAGTCCCCGGGGCCTGACGGAATATTCCCCAGGCTGCTCCACGAGGCAAGGGAAGAGATTGCTGAACCTCTGGCTAGGATCTTTAAGTCCTTGTTGTCCATGGATATGGTACAGAAGGATTGGAGGGAGGCGAATGTTGTCCCCTTGTTTCAAAAAAGGTAGTAGGGATAGACCAGGTAATTACAGACCAGTGAGCCTTACGTCTGTGGTGGGAAAGCTGTTGGAAAATATTCTTAGAGATAGGATCTATGGGCATTTAGAGAATTATCGTCTGATCAGAGACAGTCAGCATGGCTTTGTGAAGGGCAGATTGTGCCTAACAAGCCTGATAGAGTTCTTTGAGGAGGTGACCAGGCACATAGATGAGGGTAGTACAGTGGATGTGATCTACATGGATTTTAGTAAGGCATTTGACAAGGTTCCACATGGTAGGCTTCAGAAAGTCAGAAGGCATGGGATCCAGGGAAGTTTGGCCAGGTGGATTTAGAATTGGCTTGCCTGCAAAAGGCAGAGGGTTGTGGTGGAGGGAGTACATTCAGATTGGAGGGTTGTGACCAGTGGTATCCCACAAGGATCTGTTCTGGGACCTCTACTTTTTGTGATTTTTATGAACGACTTGGATGTGAGAATACAAGGGTGGGTTGACAAGTTTGCAGATGACACGAAGGTTGGTGGTGTTGTGGATAGTGCAGAGGATTGTCGAAGATTGCAGAGAGACATTGATAGAATGCAGAAGTGGGCTGAGAAGTGGCAGATGGAATTCAAACTGGAGAAGTGTGAAGTGGTACACTTTGGAAAGACAAACTCCAAGGCAGAGTACAAAGTAAATGGCAGGATACTTGGTAGTGTGGAGGAGCAGAGAGATCTGGGGGTACATGTCCACAGATCCCTGAAAGTTGCCTCACAGGTAGATAGGGTAGTTAAGAAAGCTTATGGGGTGTTAGCTTTCATAAGTTGAGGGATAGAGTTTAAGAGATGCGATGTAATGATGCAGCTCTATAAAACTCTAGTTAGGCCACACTTGGAGTACTGTGTCCAGTTCTGGTCGCCTCATTATAGGAAGGATGTGGAAGCATTGGAAAGTGTACAGAGGAGATTTACCAGGATGCTGCCTGGTTAAGAGAGTATGGATTATGATCAGAGATTAAGGGAGCTAGGGCTTTACTCTTTGGGGGGAAGGAGGATGAGAGGAGACATGATAGAGGTGTACAAGATATTAAGAGGAATAGACAGAGTGGACAGCCAGCGCCTCTATCCCAGGGCACCACTGCTCAGTACAAGAGGACATGGCTTTAATGTAAGGGGAGGGAAGTTCAAGAGGGATATTAGAGGAAGGTTTTTCACTCAGAGAGTGGTTGGTGCGTGGAATGCACTGCCTGAGTCAGTGGTGGAGGCAGATACACTAGTGAAATTTAAGAGACTACTAGACAGGTATATGGAGGAATTTAAGGTGGGGGGTTATATGGGAGGCAGGATTTGAGGGTCAGCACAACATTGTGGGCCAAAGGGCCTGTAATGTGCTGTACTATTCTATGTTCTATTTTCTATATTCTAACTAGTGGAGTGGTGTCACAGCAACAACCTGGCACTCAGTGTCAGTAAGATGAAAGACCTGATTGTAGACTTCAGGAAGGGTAAGATGAAGGAACACATACTAATCCTCATAGACAGATCGGAAGTGGATAGAGTGAATAGTTTAAAGTTGCTGGCTGGTAAGATCTCTGAGATCCCAACATATCAAGCGCACAGTGAGGACTGCCGAGCGCATCATTGGAGCCTCCCTGCCCTCTATTGTGGACCTGTACTCTTCCAGGTTGAAGAAGAGGGCGGGGAACATCATAAAGGATTCCTTCCATCCTGCGCACAGACTGTTTGAACTGCTTCTGTCTGGTAGGCGCTTCAGATCCCTCCAGACTAAGACTAATAGGCACTGGAGAAGTTTTTTTCCCTACTGCGGTCACTTTGCTGAACAGTTAACTGCCGGTTAACTGTTGGCTAACTATTACTTGGATTGCACTACTTGTATGTATAATCTATATTTTCATTTATATTTATCATTATTATTGTTATGAACAGAGAGACAACATCTGCCGGAAGTAAATTCCTTGTATGTGCACAGGTACTTGGCGAATAAAGTCTGATTCTGATCAATACTGTTGTAAAGAAGGCAAGACAGTGAATATACTTCATTAGGAGTTTGAAGAGATTTGGTATGTCAAACAAGTACACTCAAGAACTTCTAGAGATGTACCGTGGAGAGCATTCCGACAGGTTGCATCACTGTCTGGTATGGTGGGGGGGAGGTGCTACTGCACAGGATCGAAAGAAGCTGCAGAGGATTGTAAATCTAGTCAGCTCCATCTTGGGTACTAGGCTACAAAGTACTCAGAACATCTTCAGAGAGCGGTGTCTCAGAAAGGCTGTGTCCATTATTAAGGACCTCCAGCACCCAGGGCATGCCCTTTTCTCACTGTTACCATCAGGTAGGGGGTACAGAAGCCTGAAGGCACACACTCAGTGATTCAGGAACAGCTTATTCCCCTCTGCCATCTAATTCCTGAATGGACATTGAACCCTTGAACACTACCTCACTTTTTTAATGTATATTATTTCTTTTTTTGCATGATTTTTAATCTATTCATTATACATATACTGTAATTGATCTATTTATTTATTTATTATTACGATTATTTTATTTTTTATTTTCTTCAGTGTTGCCCATTGCATTGAACTGCTGCTGATAAGTTAACAAATTTCATGACACATGCCGGTGATAATAAACCTGATTCTGATTCTGATTCTTCTTTGTTCATTGAGGTTGTTATAGCCAAGGGTGGTAATGGGGACAAGCTCCCACTACCTACTTAATGCTCCCTCTGGAATGCCCCTCAAATAGGTTCTGATAACCAAGTCCAGCTCCAGGCCTTAACATGTGGTTTAGCTACTAAGCCCAGCAGAACTGTTTCTACTGGCAGGAGAAGGGGTGAAGGTGGGTTACTGGTTCCTTAAAACCAGCCGCTTCAGGCAGATGGCGCTCTTCAGCAGTGGTTGACAGCTCACCTAGGAGAAGGAAAACTCTGATCTCAAACCTCTGCTGTCTTGCAGATATTTCCTCTCATGGGGAAAGATTTGGAAGTAAACCTTGAGGGAAGAATCCAGACCTAGTCTCCATAAAGCACTCCTGTGTTAAGTTCAATGATGAATGGCAACTCTTGTGATGTTGTTGGTGTCAAATTGGTCTCTGCTGTTCCTTTGAGTTCATCAGATGCATGGAGGGGGGGAGCTTGCTACATGGACAACAAGCTTTGCATATCTAGACAGCTAGGTTGCAGCATCATCAATGGTTAACCCTGACCAGTGGAGACACCAGGATTATAATCTTCTTTCATGCATTATTGAGAGTCGTAAATAAAGGCATTGTAGATACGTTCAACCAACACACACAAAATGCTGGTGGAACACAGCAGGCCAGGCAGCATCTATAGGAAGAAGTACTGTTGATGTTTCGGGCTGAGACCCGCCGCGTTCCACCAGCATTTTGTGTGTGTTGCTTGAATTTCCAGCATCTGCAGTTTGCGAGTGTAGATGCGTTTGTGGAGTTGGTGTTTGTTAAATGAGTGAGGAAAGTATTGGTTAGTTAGACTAAAGATTATGACAAAGACCTCAGTGCGGACTGGAGAAAAAATATCTAATGTGTTTGCTTTGACCTGTAGGCAGCATGTTGCACACTGAGCTCTAATTCTATTTATAGCTAACCACAGAGAAAAAACTTATACCACCCATATTAAAATAAAGGAAAGGGTAATATCATTTATATTTAGAATGCAAATCATGTTCCCTCCTTGTCATGTAGATTAAACTGCAATGCCTTTGGGACATGTGACCCAGTTATAATGGCATTTTGCATAAGTGCAATCTTCCTTGCATCCCATTGATATAACAAAGATAATTAGGGACAGCCACTGAAGTGACTGCACCAGAAATTCTTGCATCTAAATTAACAGAACCTGCAGCAAGCACCCTTGCCGTGGTTTGGATGCAGTATCAGAACAAACATTGCAAAATTAGTTTTAAAAGCACTTTCACGTGCTTTTGTGCTGAGTTTCACATTGATTGCTGATTGTTGTTAAACATTTAAATAACCATTCATTGTTGATAAGACTTCCTGTAAAGTCAGTCTTAAAGCAGGAATTTCAGATAACACAATAATTTCTGTGTGATATACAAAGACCCTTAATCTGAATTAACCAATGACCTGACCTACCGCCACTTTGGTGGTGTGGCCTTTGAGGAGACCGCTGCATATGAGAGCCATGGATGAGGCAGGAGGTGGGAGGGTAGCTCGTGGGGTAATGTGCACCTTCTGCCTCTTACATGGGGCAACATTATACCTGAGCATGGACTTGTCATCCTCAATACCAGCCCACTTTCAACATTCATAGGCCAAAGATTGCCTGCAGGCCGATTTGTATTTTTTTACAGACAAAGTTTGTCTGTTTCAGGGTTCTAGGATTGAGCACAAAAGAGATATGACCTTTTTAAAGAAGCCAACCAAGAGTAGCAAAGGCTGGGGTTTTCAGTCTTGGGGGAGACACTGAAATTGGAGACTCGTAAGTCCAGTAAACTTGAAGGACTGCGGACACTGTCTTTCCAGTGACTTCATGTGCCACTGTAGGTAGTCTAGGACTTAGCGAATGTCGCCAAAATCTTTCCTTCTGGTAATCTGTTAGCATAACAAAGTTTGAAGCACAGTGTTTGGTTTGGGAATCAGGCACATATTTAAAATATTCAAATAAAAAATGGTTTAAAAATTCATTTTAAAGCATGTATCCATATACAACTCTGACATTTGTCTTCTCCAGACAGGCACAAAACAAAGAAAGAACATGAAAATTGTTCAGTGCAATACATCAAACCCACTCCCCACACATAAAAGAACAGCATCCTGATCATCAACCTCCCCCTAAATCCCCCCTCCTTGCACAAAACAGAATAGGAGCATTGACCTCCAAAAAAAATTCCCTCCCCCAGAAAAAAACTAATAGAACACAAGATAACATCAATCCCAGACACCCTTCTATCGCACAACAAAACAGAAACGTAATGGGCAATAAAAAACACAGGATATGGAAATCATAATTTTGAAAAAGTCTATGGTACATAGATGCAGAATCCAGAAACACAAAACTGCAATTTCCTCCTACGATACCACCAACATTCATCGATGGAGAGGGACACCACATGAGGCAGAGAGGCCTCCTGCCTGTCACAGTGACAGGCCGCTCACAGATTCCTTCTCTGGCAGTGATTGCAAGAAGGCAGTCAGTGTGGAACTCTTGCTCGCCTTCTGCATTTGCCTTAGCACCTCAATCTTCAATGCTTTAATCAGCGATTAATGGATGCTTTAGCTGGCGAAATGGAATTGAACATTGGCTCCCGCCCCATCTTGAAGTTTCTTTGCATCAAGTGAGTATGTGCTCTCTTCCCAGAATCTCCTCAGAAACAGCAAAGCATTGGATCACTCAAATGATCTCCAAACATTAACTCTGGTAGACCTTGTGTTTTGTGCCAGTTCTGAGGTCTTGATGTCAAACATGCCTTTTATTAATTTGACATAGAACATAGCAAATAGATCAGTACAGCATAGGACCAGGTCTTTCAACCACCATATCGATGCCAATTTAAACTAATCCTATCTGCCTGCAACAAGGTCCACATTCTCTATCCTCTACCTCTTCATGTGTCTGTCTAAATTCTTCTTAAACCTGACTGTTGTATCTGATTGTTTCATTTCCTATGGCTACGTGATCAAGGCAAATACCACTCTTCATGTATAAAGAAGAAACCTGTCTCATATATTTTTAAACCTTTCTCCCTCTATCTTTAAAGCTATGCTCTCTATTACTTGCCATCTCCAACTGGTAAAATGATTCTGAGAATTTTCCCTGACTACACCTCTGATAGATTTCTACATCTGGTAAGTCCCTGCTCAGCCTCTGATGGTCTAGAAGAAACACTCCAATTTTGTCCATCTTCTCTTTATAGATAATGCACCCCAATCCAGGTAACATCCTTGCCAAAGGCTGTGTTAGCAGAATGAAGGTGATTGTGAATTTCTAGAGTGATGCTCGTTTCCTCTAAGAGATGGCCCCTGAGACTGGAGAAATTGCCCACATTTTTCAGGGTCTCACAATGAACCTTTCAAGGCAGATTGATAAGAAGATGTTGAGGGTTAAGCTTAACTTATCACAATTTTCAATACAGTCTCTGAGTTTACAGAAATGTATGCTTTCAACACAACTAATGAGGTTCAACTGACTTGTTTCTGTACAGATACCACTTAAAAACTGCATAGTTTCCTATTTGTTATGAAATTTAGCTGCACTCCAGTAACATTACGATGAGGAAGATAGAAAAAACTAAGATGTAATCTTGTTTGACACTATCCTTCACCAATACTGGTACCTTCGTGGACCAGTTGGTTAGAATTATGACCTGCATGCTATATTGAATCTAACATAAGCTAATGAATTTGTCAAATTGAGTGGAATGGCCCATAGTTTCTCCAAGTTGATGGAAACAAAGGATTTAGTGAGGTCGAATGAATTAGTGATGGATTGTGATGCTCCTTACATTTCTTTCAGGATTATTGGGTGCTGAACAAACATCTATCAGTCAAAAATAAATCAGTTATTTTACTTTTGACAATCAGAGGATCAGTCATAATCAACTGAACCCCACAGAACTGTGGCGGGAGCATTCTTAATTCCTAAAGACCAGTTAAGAGGAAGGTAATATAAATTAGTAATCTGTTTTTGAAAACAAATGAAGCAATATATTTCTGTACAATACAAAATGCAAATTAAAAGTAGATGCAATTACGGATGGTTGTTTACTCGATCTATTTGTAAATAAGAAATTCAAAACTGTGTTCAATGTTCAAATTTGATCATAAATTCTCCTTGGCTCTCATCTCTCCCAAAAATCATAAAAAGATAGCAATGAATATATTACAATTATTGAGTGGTAAGATATTAATTGCTTTCTCCCAGAAGTGAAAGAAATTTACCCGTACTATATTCCATTCTCATCCCCAAACCAACCTGTGTCTGACTGAAGCACTATTTCCATATTTTCATGTAAATGTCCGTAGGAAACATTCAATCCCATTATCCTTCTGTTACTCCATTTGCTGCCACCTGTCAGTAGTGCCTGGAGTAACATCAGGCTTTCTTCTCTGCCCCGCTAAGTTATACTTGTCTCTGTCTCGGCTTTCAATGCTGCAGATCTTCAACAATCCTGTCTGCTGCAGGCATGTAACTGCAGCATTAATGGAATCCCTTCATTGTTGCTATTTTGGTCCAGTTTAGTAGAAAGCAGTTTGCTGCACCTTCAATTTACTAAAAAAATTGACTTAGTTTGCAGTTGTGTTTAACTGGCTATGCAGAACTCTTATAGAGCTCTGCCACAAAGTAGGAAATCCAACCCACAAAATCTTATCTACATTGCAAGCAGCGAAAGCATAGATAATGCCATTAACATTCTTAGTATAATCTGTATTTTATTCATGTCAATTAATTTCAATGCTTAAATAATTCAATACAGCCCATCAAGCTTAATGCCAATAAGTAATGCTTGTTCACAATTTACTTTGAACATTTTAATGCACATTTAGGCATGCAAAAGCCATTTTAATTAACATCTAATTGCTGAAATCCTGCATAATTTCCATCCATTGGTCACAAATTTTGAATGATTTAATTCCACTGTCTTTGAGAGATTCTCTCTCTGTTATGAAATGAAAGTTAGAAAACTTAGATGCGCTTCTTGTTCCACAGATATATTTCGGATCTGTCCAGAAATCCAAATACATTGTGATTCCATGCCCTCCCCTTTTCTGCTATGCAAATGAAATTCATAATTCTTGGAGTATAATTGCAACAAAATTTTCCAGTTCATTTCAATTCACTGCAGAAATTTCAACAGATGTTACTTTTTGAGAATTGAATTTTTAGTGACAGATGTGTGTCAAATTACAGCATTCCTTCTACAACGGACAACGTTCCTTATGTAAATATCTCTGGTAGAAACATTTTGGATTGAAACAGTTGAAGATAATTCAGATAGCTCCATGATCACATGGTATTTAACTGCACTAGCCTCTGGCCACTCATAACTCAACCACTGTGGATCTTACTTGTCAATGATGTTATTTAAAATGTAGTTATAATTTTTGCATTTTGCTGAAGACCCGGCAGCCTATTCAATCTGAAATGACAGAGACTAGATGGGCCACACCTCCATTTGAGCACTTCAAACATCAGTGCTGGTTTGATGTTCCCCACCTGTGATTTCTGGTTAAGGTGGAGCTACTGGATGTGTGCAACAGCTTTTGATAGTCAAGAAGATAAGAAATCTGACTTAAAGCATTACTAAAAATACCTTTTCTGTGGTGAATTGTGTTAATTTATTGCTGCACACAGTGAAAGGGAGAGCAACGGCAAGGCAAGCTTAAGGGATGAGCCGAGATAGTGTGCTGCGGACTCCTTGCAGTTGAAGTACTGGTTCCAGTATAGTTGTCCGGGAATGAGGCTGGGTCACACTTAGTGCCAAAAGGAGACGTCAGGGCCCAGACAGGGAAGATCCAATACTCATTTAACTGGATCACACTGGGTGCTGAAAGGAGAGGTCGGGGCCTAGACAAAGAAGTTTTGTTACTCACTCAACTGGCTCAGGTGTGAGGTGGGATCACTCTGGGCACTGAAAGGTGAAGTTGGGCCCAGGCGGAGGAGATTTGGTGCCTATACAACCGGCCCGAGTGCGATGTTGGATCACTCTGGACACGATGCTGAGCTGAAGAGTTCAAGCTGGGTGACGGAATCTGAGCTCGGAGCACGTTACTGGGTGGTGTGGTCTAGGCCCGGAAACTTTCGCAGCCGCGGTCCCCGGTTCGTAGTGTGAGGTACCTCATGCTGTTTAGACAGTTAAAGTGCAGCCACAGATCGGAGGTGAGAGCCAATTTTGCTCACTCTCCATGATGACCACTTCTCCCTCCAGAGTGCCAGAACCATTCCTTGTTCCATTGTTCACTCAATTTAAACACCAGCCCAGATAGACTGCTCCAGGGTTTCCATCTCAGGGCTCAGTTTTGCTTTGAAACACTGTTGCTTGCTTCAATTGTTTGCATGATTTGTATTTTTTGTTCCCTAGCGCATCAAGTGTTCATCTTTTATTTTTACTTTTATTCTTTTTAATTGGGTTCTTTTGGGTTTCTTGCTTTGTGGCTACCTGTGAACAAGCATAGCTCAAGGTTATATAACTTGTCTGTTCTTTGATCATAAATGTACTTGAATCTTGATTTATCTCTTATGTCCCATTCCTCCTATTCACCTCTTTAGACTGGTTATCCCCTCTCTGATCTTTCAGTCCGAAATGAAAAAAAATGATTGTACAATATTAGATGTTTCCTTTTGTAGTGCAGAGAAGTTGTCCAGATTCATAAATTACTTGCTTCCCCTAACTGAAGCCAAGAATCTTTTACTTATGTTGGCTGAAGGATTTCTGTAATTAGGAGTAAATGTTCAAGGTTACACATTGTTTTGCAGGGATAGGAAGGAAGGAAGGGGGGTGGCATAGCTCTGCTGGTAAAGAATGGCATCAAGTCATTAGAAAGATATGATATAGGATTGGAAGATGTTGAATCCTACTGGGTTGAGTTAAAAAACTGCAAGGACCCTGATGGCAGTTATATACAGTAGCTGGAATGTGGACCACAGATTACAACAGGAAATAGAAAAGGCATGTTAAAAGGGCAATGTTATGATAGTCATGGGAGATTTCGACATCCAGGTCAATTGAGAAACTCAGGTTGGCAATGGATCTCAACAGAGTGATTTTGTTGAATGCCTGTGAGATGGCTTTTAGAGCATTGAGTCTACCAGGGGACTAGCTATAGTGGACAGGGTGTTATATAATGAACCAGAGGCGATTAGGAAGCTTTAGGTAAAAGAATCCTTAGGAGACTGTGATCACAGAATGATTGAGTTTAACTTGAAATTTGATAGAGAGGAAATAAAGTCTGATATGCCAGTATTTCAGTGGAGTAAAGGAAATTACAGTGGTACGAGAGAGGAGATGGCCAAAGTAAATTGGAAGGAAACGCTGGCAGGAATGACAGCTGAACAGCAATTGCTTGAATTTCTGGGAAAAATGAGGAAGGTGCAGGATAGATGTATTCCAAAAACACAGATGGCTAACTAGTAAAACTATGGCTGACAAGGGAAGTCAAAGCTAATGTAAAAGCAGAGAAGGCATACAACAAAGCAAAAATCAGTGGGAAGATAGAGGATTGGGAAGCTTTTAAAAACATACAGAGAGTAACTAAAAGCATCATTAGGAGGGAAAGATAAAATCTGAAAACAAGCTAGCAATGTCAAGGTGGATAGAAAAAGGTTTTTAAAGTATATAAAAAATAAAAGAGATGAGAGGGGATATAGAATCACTAGAACATGTGGCCAGAGAAATAATAACCTGGACAAGGAGATGGTAGATGAACTAAATAAGTATTTTTCGTCAGTCTTCATTGAGAATATACTAGCTCTGTGGCAGGTGTCGAAAGGTGTGAGGGAAGAGAAGTGAGTGCAGTTACAATTACAAGGGAGAAGGTGCTCAAAAAGCTGAAAGACCTAATGGTACATAAGTCCCTGGACCAGATGAACTGCACCTTAGGGTTCACAGAGAGGTAGTGTTAGAGATAGTGAAGGCATTAGTAACGATCTTTCAAAAATCATTGGACTCCGGCATGGATTTTCAGAAGACCTTTGACAAGGTTCCAGATATGAGGCTGGCTGCTTACCAAGTTAAGAGCCCATGGTATTACAGGAAAGTTACTGGCATGGCTAGAACATTGGCTGATTGGTAGGAGGCAGCAAGTGGGAATAAAAGGATCCTTTTCTGGTTAATTACCACTGACTAGTGGTGTTCAGCAGCAGATGGTGTTGGGACCACTTCTTTTTATATTGTATATCAATGACTGAGATGACAGAAAAGATGACTTTGTTGCCAAGTTTGCAGATGATACAAAGATTGGTGCAGGGGCAGTTAGTGTTGAGGAAACAGGTAGGCTGAAAAAGGACTTTGGCAGATGAGGAGAACGGGCAAGAAAGTGGCAAATTAAATACAATGTTGGAAAATGCATGATCATTCACTTCAATAGAAAAATAAAATAAAAAATAAACAGGGAGAAAATCTAAAAATCTGAGATGATCTGACTTGAGAATCCTTGCGCAGAACAACTTAAAGGTTAACTTACAAGTTGAGTAAGTGGTGAGTAAGGCAAAGGCAATATTAGCATTCATTTCAAGAGGTCTTGAACACAACAGCAGGGAAGTGATGCTGAGGGTTTATAAGGCACTGCTGAGGCCTCAGCTTGAGTATTGAGTATTATTTAAGAAAACATATGCTGGCATTGGGAAGGATTCAGAGGAGGTTCACAAGGATGATTCTGGGAATGAAAGGGTTATTATATGATGGCTCTGGTCCTGTATTCACTTGAATTTAGAAGGATGAGTGGGGATTTCATTGAAATTTTTCAAATACTGAAAGGCCTAGACAGAGTAGATGTTAAATGGGTGTTTCCCATTGTGGGGGAGAATAGGACAAGAGGGCACATCCTCAGGATAGTCAGGTGTCTTTTTAAAACAGAGATTTGGAAAATTTCTTTAGCTAGAGGGTGGAGAATTTATGGAAGTTGTCACCATAGGCAGCTGTGGAGGCCAGGTGGGTTTTATTTAAGGTGGAGCTTGATAGGTTCTTGATAGGCCACTGTATCAAAGGTTACAGAGAGAAGGCCAGTGAGTGAGGCTAAGGAGGGGGGGAAAAAGGCATCAGCCATGTTTGAATAGTGGAGCAGACCTGATAGGCCAAATAGCCTAATTCTTCTCCTATATCTTATGTCTTAGGATTATGGACTTCAGAGCAAACCATGCACTATTATAATGTTTCTGTTAAGATTGTTCTATTGAAGCCATGTTGACTGCCATTCTACACTAGAATTTCAGTAAGTTAGCCTTTGCTATATTAGGTAACAAAATCAGCTTAACCACAGCTAATACTGATTTCATAAGGAAGAACTAAAAATAAATGCAGAGTGTAGGTTCATGATCTTCTTGTGCTGTAACCTATCCACCTCAAGATTCAACATGTGCACTCAGAAGTGCTCTTCTGCGCATTGCTGTTGTAATGTGAGATCATTTGTCACCATCCTGCACCAGACCGGTCATTTCCCTTTGACCTTCTTCATTAACAAGGCAATTTTGCCTTCTGAACAACTGCTCCATGGATTTTTTTTGTTTTATTTTTGTGTATCCTCAGTGAAGTCTGGAGACCGTAGTGCATGAAAATTCCAGGAGATCACCAGATATTCAGACCATTCTGTTTGGCACCAACAATCATTCCATTGTCAAACTCACTTATGTCTAATTTCTTAACCATTCTGATGTTCGGTCTGAACAACAACTGAACATCTTGACCATGTCTGCATGCTTTTATACATTGATGTACAGATGAACAAATGTAGAGGCGTACCTACAAAAGTGGCCGCTGAACGTGCATTTCATATAACTTTGCCGCTTAAGATATGACCATAAAATACACACACATATACTTGTTTGCAATTTTGAAAACTTCAGTTACTGTAGCTGTGTAGTTGCTTTTAATTATGACCTTGCTGTGTTTCCATTCGATTGGTGAAGGCACGTGAACTTTTTTTTATCTTCCTTATTGAACATTGCATGATTCAGCACAAACATTCATTGTGCATTGAGAATTGTTGCTTTTCTTAGTGCTAAGTTGCATGCATTGGAACAAATATGTTGGATTCAAAGTTGATCAGTGAGTGCCAAAATAGCAACTGTGATGTTTGCTGTTGTGGTTTGATGCTACTCCCAGAAACACAGCTAGCTAGATCTGGTCAAGTTCCATTAGTATTCTGTAGATATGAAAAGGAACCAAGTGTTTCAATGCTCCATTCACATTAGTGTGCTCTAGCATCAGGCACATTCTCAATAACATTATTATTTATGGAGCACCCATTGTCATCCTTACTGAGGTCAAATAGAGTTGCTGCCAA
The DNA here is from genome assembly GCF_030144855.1 of Hypanus sabinus. Lineage (NCBI taxonomy): Eukaryota > Metazoa > Chordata > Chondrichthyes > Myliobatiformes > Dasyatidae > Hypanus > Hypanus sabinus. The sequence continues at coordinate 47,215,073 of NC_082715.1, forward strand.
GCTAAGGCCATTATGGAACCGTTAATTATAACTCGGGATGCTTTGCACGATTTATGGCTTATGTCACCATTTAAAAAGTCACTTCAGAAGTGACTTCAGTCTGCTCAAACGATTTCTATACTTCACAACTTTTATTAAGAGCACCAAATACTATTTATTTTATCCAACATTTAACTATGGAGATATTTATTCCATATCTGCCTCAGTAGTGACACTGCTCACTGCATTCCATGGTCAGTCAAAGATCTTGGAACAAGAGTCTAAGGTGTCCTCATTGAAGAAATTTTTCCCGAAGATATTCAGTGACATCACATACTACTTGGCTCTTTGGAAGTGCATTTACAAGTTCAGGTTTTCCAAAGCTATCATCACTCAGATACGTTAAATACTCCAAGAGGACATTTATATCTGGTCTGCTCCCTCCAGGAGGGTAAAATTATGCTGGATATCAATTTTTCCATCACAACACATTTCTGCAATGTCTCCTAATTCACTGCTCAACACAGCATCAAAGAGTCACCTAGATATTGTATTCATGGAAAAATGATTGTACCTACATTGAATTCACAAAGAAGCAAGTGTCATCTCAACACCAGGATTTTCCAGCACTGAGAATTCTTATGCCTGTGCAGCTGACTTTTTCAAGGAAGATGTTTTCATGATCAAGAAAGTTTTTCACTCTGTACATCTTGTTGTTTGTTGGGGGTAAATGTCATATGTAACCCAGGTTAATTAAACCCAGGATGTAATGTTCAAAAAGCCCACCTGTGGATGTATGAAAATGAAGTTTACTAAAATTTACAAAAAAGATAACTTGAAATAGCTATGCGAGAATGAGTCATAGATGTGGATAAGTGACAGAAATGCAGCAAACAATAGAAACTAACAAAAGATATACACTGTTAAAAATGCAATTAGTATTGAGTATCCACCCTACTTACTGGAAATCCTCGGGATGAAACCTCTGGAGGAGAGACCATATTGAGAAAAGATTTATTGAATCTACGGCTATAATGAGCAAGACAATATTGGCAAAGAATAGTGTCTGAGATCTCTACTGTGTAACTGATTAATTATGTTGAACCATGCGAAGGGACTTGGTCAGTTTATTTGTTTTGTGTAAGTATTGTGAATCGACTTTCCATGGAGGACCCACCATTTCAAATCCAACGGATCAAGAAACAAGATGTATTCCCAAAAGGGTACACTCAATGTTTCGGGTCTTGACCCAAAACATCGACTGTACACTTTTCCATAGATGCTGCCTGGCCTGCTGAGTTTCTCCAGCATGAAATAGAGAGAAAAAGCAGGAGATCTGGGGCTAAGATGGAAATGGATCAGACAAGATGAAATGGTGGAACAGAACCAATGGTTAAGTGGCCTAATTCTGCTCTCAAATCTTATGGTCATATGGTCTAATGATTGTCAGAGACTTTTACAGGACAATAGATACTGGGACACAGGAAGTCCATCTGTGGGTCTTCAAGCCACTGTTGTTTCCAACAACAGCAGCAGACCATTAATATAATGAGAGCCTCACAAATGCCAGCACAGAAGTGGAAAATACCATTGTTCTTCTCAAGGTAAGGTTATATTGTGTATAGCAACTAAGGAGCCCCCTTCAGGGCACACCAAGCAGATGTGGAGGCTTCATTATAGTCTGAATGCAGCATATTCTTGCCATGGGCAACAGCTGGTCTTAGAGAAGAGCAGTAAGGAGACCTGGGGCCCGAACCACAGCCTGAAGACCAGCAGGCACTGGAGAAAGAAGGTGGCTACAGGGGCTAATATACCTGCTTACCATCTGCAGGTTTATCATCCAAATTCACAACAAATGTATAATTTGCTTGCCTGAATTTTAATTCTAACTAATAATTAGAATAGTAAAAGTTGTTTCCCCACAGGAATAAATCCTGGAAAGATTTGTGGCAGTCAGGGAAAAAAACAATCTATTAAATTAACTTGTCCATCTAATAATTTTGTTTACATTGCTGGTCAGTTATCTTATACACAAAGCAACAGAATCACTGACACATGACATGAAATTTGTCCTTTTGTGGCAGCAGTACAGTGAAATGACCTAAATTATTATAGATTGCTGTAATAAATAAGTGGTTCATAATAAAGGAACAATGACGTAGTTTTCATGGGTTTATGGTAATCTGTTTACCAGGGGAAGAGGTTCCTGAATTATTAAGTGTAGATCTTCAAGCTCCTGTACCTCCTCCCCAATATTAATAATGAGCAGACGACCTACCCCAGATGGTGAAGATTCTTAGTAATGATAATGCCAGCATATTTTCCATAAGATTAGCAAAAACAGTAGTTCATGTCCAGTACCATTTAAGACTCCAACTGCTTTTCCTATCTTTTCCCTTCTCTGATCAGTTCACTGCCTTCTCTGACATTGTCTTCCCTGATCAATTCACTGAGCAAAATTACAAACTCAGAAATATAATCCCAACCAGAAAATCCTCATCCTTACATCTATCCCTAACCTGGTGTCACAATACCTTATTTCCTTTTACTATGCCATGTGCCTATTGTGAAGCTGAATCAGCACCAAAGCTTTTAGTACAGTTAAATTATCAAGCAGCATACTCACATCTAAAGCAGTTATCAGGGCACTTGACCGCAATGGAGTGATATTCTTGTAGGGGTGTAAGGAATTTCTATGCTACCATACCAGCTTTGGACTAATACTATAATAAACAGGCTGTTTAAAAATCTAATAAATATGCAAAATTCTATGTTGATTTGCAATTTGCTGAAAGGTCACAGCAAGTAATTTTCTCGAGTTCACTTCATCTTCACCTCTTTCAGATAATTTTTTAGTGCGTTTCTACTGAAGTCATTCACAAGCCTCCATGCTCCTACATCCAGTGCCTGGATCCCCTCCTTGTTCTACCCATCATGAAAACCTTAGTTATATTTATCGGGTTACAGATCATGAACATGTCCAAACCTTGATAACATTAAAATTTTCTTAGATCTTTTGTTTTTGTTCCAGTTATTCACTTATCAAAAATATTGCTTCCAGGCTTTGGGATTAATTATTCTGCTTTGCTTTATACTGTTTTTTTTAAATTGTGAACTATTTATTACATATACTGTGTATATTATGAGAATAAAAATGAAAAAATCATGTTGTCATATCTACCAGAATTACTGCTTTCAGGGTATTTCAGATATATTGCCACAGAGTATTGGAGTGGAGTTAAAAGCTTATAAATATTAATGTCTCAGATACAGCTTTTCCTGCAGGAAAATCACACGTCATTTTAAAAGCAAGTACTCTTTATTACTTAATTCTGAAAATATATTAGAAATATAAAACCCAAGATAAAACAAATCATCTAATTCTTCCTATAGACTAACAGCAATACAGAATTAAGAATTATAGCTTAACACATCATCACTTTTCCAATGACATTGTGGAAAGATTGTAGAGGGTCTTGAGGAAGTTCCCAGCTTTAGCAGGGCAAGATCTGCACTGAGACACAACCAACAGAATCCATTGGCAACCAGATGCTGTACAGTACAAGTGAAAGTAAACATTGATCTCAGATAAAACCTACGAAACATTGAATAGCCTGGATAGAGTGGATGTGGAGAAGGTGGTTTCAAAGTGGGAGAGTCTAGTTCCAGAGAAATAGATGGGCATCTGTTCAAAATGGAGATAAATAAGGAAGAATTCATAGCTATTGTTTCATAGCCATAGTCATTAGGTACATTTAAAGTGGAGGCTAAAAGTTATTGATTAGTAATGCTGTCAAATATTAAAGGAAAAAGCAGGAGAATGGGAGTGGGAGGGGAAATAAATTGTCTCCGATGGAATGGTGGGCTAAATGGGCTAATTCTGCTCCTATATTTAATGGTCTTATGAGTTTGGATCCCTTCATCAGACAGTTAGGCTCTATAGAATCAGGTTTATTATCACTGACATGCAATATGTTGTGAAATTTTTCTTGGCAGCAGAACAGTGCAAGACATAAAAATTACTATAAATTACAAAATAAATGAAGAGTGCAAAAATTTGAATAACAAAGTGGTGTTCATGGTACCATAGATCATTCAGAACTCTGATAAAGGATGGGAAGAAGCTGTTCCTAAGTAACCATATAACCATATAACAATTACAGCACGGAAACAGGCCATCTCAGCCCTGTTAGTCCGTGCCGTATGTTTACTCTCACCTAGTCCCACCTACTTGCACTCAGCCCATAACCCTCCATTCCTTTCCTGTCCATATACCGATCCAATTTTTTAAAAAATGACAATATCAAATCTGCCTCTACCACTTCTACTGGAAGCTCGTTCCACACAGCTACCACTCTCTGAGTAAAGTTTCCTCTCGTGCGACCCCTAAATTTTTGCACCCTAACTCTCAACTCATTTTCTCTTGTTTGAATCTCCCCTACTCTCAATGGAAAAAGTCTGTCTACGTCAACTCTATCTATCCCCCTCATAATTTTAAATATCTCTATCAAGTCCCCCCTCAACCTTCTACGCTCCAAAGAATAAAGACCTAACTTGTTCAAACTTTCTCTGTAACTTAGGTGCTGACACCCAGGTAACATTCTAGCAAATCTCCTCTGTACTCTCTTTATTTTGTTGACAACTTTTCTATAATTCGGTGACCAGAACAATACTCCAAATTTGGCCTCACCGATGCCTTGTACAATTTTAACATTACATCCCAACTCCTATACTCAATGCTCTGATTTATAAAGGCCAGCATACCAGAAGCATTACAGTCTGGGTCTCTGGGCCTTTTCACTGATGAAAGTAATGATAAGGAAGCATCTCCTGGATTGTGTGGATGCCAATTTGCTGAGGCACTGCCTCTTTAAATACCCTCAATGGTGCGGAGGGTTATGCTAATGATGGAGGTGGCCTTCAACAGCCCCTTTCAATGCTGTGATTTGGAGCCTCTATAATGAAGTTGTGGTGCTATCTTTCGGGTTGTTCTCTACCATTGCATGAGTCTTCAGTGACATACTGAGTCTCCTCTATCTCCCAATGAAATAGAGTCACTAGTGTTCCTTCCTCGTGATTGCTTCGACATGTTCATCCCAGGATAGATCCACCAAGATGTTGAGGCCCAGGAACTTGAAGCAGCTCACCCTTTCCATGAATGATGCCTTCAATGAGAGCCTGTGTATGCTGTCCAGACTTCCACATCCTCAGTTCCACTATCAAGAGCAGGGGTTCCCAACCTGGGGTGCGAGATGGAATTTCAGGGGGTGCGACAAAGTGTGGCTTGTGTCCTTGAGTGATGAGTCACGAGTCATCACTCAGCCAGCTGCCAGTGTGCCTTGAGAAGTGATAGTAACGTTTGTGTGGTGAACTACATATACCTGTCTGGACATGCCCCTCTGCTGACTGCTCCTGTGGCTCCTCCCACAGACCCCTGTATAAAGGGGGTTGGAGGCACTGCTCCTCCCTCAGTCTCCAGGATGTTGTGTGGTGGTCTCTTACTACTAATCGTGGTCTCTTGCAGCTAATAAAAGCCTATCATTCACCTCCCGTCTCCAAGAGTTATTGATGGTGCATCAATTTGTCCCAAGCACACTCCAGTCTCCCGCTGCCCAAGTCAGTGTTGAGGATTCTCATCAGTGTTACTTGGGAAGTTACACCTCAGAGTTGAGGAGTGTCATCACTGTTAGCTAGAAGGTTACATCTCAGAGTTAAAAATCATCTCATAATGCCAAAATCTTTATACATCCCGAATCAACCATCGAGTAATGACTTCGCATTAAAACCAAACCCACAGACAGTAGGTAAATTATTCAATTATAGAATTTTCAAAAGCAGCTGAAGTCATTCATTCATATTTGTCTCAATGCATTAAAGAAGTTTTTGAATTTCAATGGTTTTTTTTCTTGAATTGTTGATAATTTTGAATTGTGTTAGTTGAGGAGGTATCATGGTTAGCACCGAGGACTTTGAATTGTGTGATGGGAGTTCATATTTCCGGTAATCATCAGAAATAGGTGTGTAAATTCAGTAGAGAGTAGCCTAATAAGTCGCGTCGCATCCCCGTAGCATTTCCACTTGACGATTTATCTTGGCATAACCACAGATAATATCGTAATATAATATTCAAAAGCGAATTTCTCGCGATACTTTGCTATAGGCATGTCTGGTTGAGTAAAGTGGTCATCCCTGACTTAGTTAGATAGCTTTTCTCATATTAGCTCATTTTTCTCTTTACCTTTTAACCCTTCATCATGTCAAAAGGAAGGAAATGGAATGATAACTATGTGTGCTTTGGTTTCACTTGCACAACAGGAAATGTTGGCTTGCAAAACCCCCAGTGCATTCTTTGTAGCGTTATGTTTTCCAACTCAAATCTGAAGCCATCCAAGCTTCAAGAGCACTTCAAGACAAGCATGACGGAGCTGATGTTGAAGGACATGATATTGGGTCATTGAAAATCAAAAGAGCTCATTTTGATTCACAAGGAACTCTTCCAAAATTAGGTTTAGTTTCTGTTGAAAAATCACTACTTCTTGCTTCATAAAAAGTGGAATTCAAAGTGGCCAAATCCAAGAAGCCCTATACAATTGTGGAAGATCTCATCAAGCCATGTGCACTGGAAATGGCAACAATTATCCTGGGCAAAGAAGCAAGAAAAAGATTTCAACAGGTGCCCCTATCAAATAATGTCATTCATAACCAAATCAGTGATTTGAGTGAAGATATTTTGGACCAAGTCATCTCAGATGTCAGAGCTAGTCCTCTTAAAATCTTTATTCAGTTGGATGAGTCAACTGATGTGTCCAGTTGTAGTCAACTCATCACATTAGTGAGGTATGTCAATTATGGTGCTGTGAAGGAAGATTTCCTGTTTTGTAAAGATCTGAAAACAAACACAACTGCAAAGGATGTGATGCAGCTGGTGAAAGACTTCTTTGCCAAACATGATTTAGATATCAAAGTCATTAGTTCTATGTGCACTGACGGGGCACCTGCAATGCTTGGAAATAAATCTGGCTTTTCTGCATTGATGAAAAAGGAGATTCCAGACTTGTAAGTTACCCATTGTTTTCTTCATCGGTATGCTTTGGCATCAAAAGCATTGCCTCCAAATTTGAAAAAAAATCCTTGATACTCATGTGACGATCATCAACTGGATCAGGGGGCGTGCTTTGAACCATCGCATCTTTAAATCATTTTGTGAGGATCTGGGAAGTGAGCATTCAGTTTTGCTTTCCCACACAGAAGTCTGTTGGTTGTCACGAGGACAAGCTTTAACACGCTTCTTTGAGTTGTGGGAAGAAATCAAAGTTTTTCTGGAGGAGCGTGAATGTGATCTGGTTGGGGCAATGGGATCACAAGAATTCACCCAAATGCTGGCTTACTTAGCTGATATTTTCACTCGTATAAATGACCTGAATGTTTCTCTTCAAGGAAAAGGGATAAACATATTGAAGGCTTGTGAAAAGTTGAATGCCTTCAAAGAAAAGTTACGTCTTTGGCGTCGAAGGATGGAAAGAGACAGTCTCTCAAATTTTCCTTCACTAGAAGAGATGGTTGATAATGCTGGATCCATAACACCTACTGTGTGTGAAGAAATTGTGGCTCATTTGGAAATGCTGTCAGAATCGTTTGATGGATATTTTGCTGCCGGAGACCTGAAGATTTCAGAAGAATGGATCATGAATCCATATTCCTACAATTTGGAGAAAATGTCAGATGATGAAGAGTTGAAGGAAGATCTTATTGATTTGCAGACAAATTGAGCTCTTGAAATGCAATTTGAAGGCAAGACTTTGGAGAGTTTTAGTGAGCAGCACTGGATATGTTCCCAAGACTTGGTGGAAAAGCACTCTGAGTCCTCATTCCATTTGCAACAACATACTTGTGTGAATCTGGATTCAGTTCTCTTTTGTCAATCAAGACAAAATCTAGGAATTGCCTGAATCCACTGGCAGACCTGCGGATTGCAGTCAGCAAGAAAGTTCCACGTTTTGACAAAATCATGAATGAGAAGCAGGAGCAAAGAAATCATTGAATTTTATGTTCACAATTGAGATTGATTTTACTGTTTACAATTTTTTCTGAATAAATTAGAATCAAATTGCTCAATTTATATTTGCATTTTATGCACTGGGTTAAAAGCTTATTTTTTTAAGTTCAACTTGTTCACCCATAGTATTGTATGTGGATCAATTTGTGGTTCAAAAATTAGAAAATAGACTTCTTCATCTTCAAATGTGATATTACTTTTGTAGGGAGTGCGAACGTTAATCAAACATTTCCTAGGGGTGTGGGGAATAGAAAAGGTTGGGAACCACTGATCAAGCACATCAGAAAGGAAGCTACACTTCCTGAAAGAGATGAACATTTCATACGTTCAGGAACAGAAAGCCTCACCTTGAGACCAGATTTTGCAGAGATGGAGAAAATGGGAGTAAAGAATGGCATACTTAAAAGAGATAGGGTGGGAAGAGGTGTTGTCTAAGTAATTGTGAGAGTTGGTGGTTTATAGTAAATATCAATGGATAGTCTATTTCCCAAGATGAAGACAGGGAGATTTAGAAAAGGGAGTGAAGTTTCAAAAATGATCTATGTGAATTTGAGAGCTGGGTGGAAGTTGGCGATGAAGGTGGTAACATTGGTGAGCTCTGCGTGGATGCAAGAAGTATTACCAATGCAGTCATCAGTGTATTGAGGAGACATTGCGGAATGATATCAGAGAAGAACAGGGACATAGCCAACTAAAAGACTGGTATAGCTGGAGCCCATGCTGGTGACCATGCTCCAACGTTGTTCATTTCATTTAGTACTCTGATGTAGCCTGCTCTATGTCAGTGAGAACAAGCAAAGAACTGACAACCATTTCACAGATCACCTGACCTTATTCTGCAGAGTCTCACAATGGCAGATCATGTCCCCTTTCCATTCCTACCTACCTGTCCAACCTTGTCCTGTCAAGGTCCGGTCCATGAAATCTGTTCACATTCCGACCCATGTCCGATTCCAGGTTTTCTGGTTTTCCCCAGTTTCTGTTGAGACAGCTGATTTGTGTTTGGGCTGGTTTCATAAATAGCTTCAGGATTCAGCCTCTGGCTGCTGGGTTGCTCCTGTACAAGCTCCTTGCCTGTATCCTTTCCCTCCTGTCAACTTCAACCACTGGAGCAAGATAAGGAACTGTCTTTTGTTGGTTTGAACTGTCTCTGTGTCCATGCCTTTGCTAGGTAGGTCTGGCTGTCTGTTGCTACCTTGTATTGGGAACTGTCTGGTCATATTCTGCATTCTGTGTAATGAGTCCTGGCCCTATGTCCTGTACCCAAGGAGGGGTCCTGGCTCTGTTCTGTGTAATGAGTCCTGACCCTATGTCCTATACCCAAGGAGGGGTCCTGGCTCTGTTCTATGTATTGAGTCCCGGCCCTATGTCCTGTACCCAAGGAGGGGTCCCAGCTCAGTGTCCCATGTTCCTGTCTCTTCCTTGATCAAGTCAATGCTTTGGGGTCTTGTCCAGTCCTAGCCATGTCCAAGAACCTTGTCCTGTCCAAGCCATGGCTTTGTGTTCTTGTCTTGTCCATGTGCCTTACCCAGCCCAGGAGTACCTTGCCCAGCCTGTTGCTGGGGTTCCCTTGTCCTGTGCTGGAGTTCCCTTGTCCTGTCCAGGAGTCTCACATCCAGACCTGTTACCTCTCCTTGTCCTGTAGCCTTGTCATGTCCTCACCTAGTTCTGGGGTCCAAGCCTGAGTCAAGATCCATGTTCTGGGTTCTTGTCCAGTCTCTGGGTTGGAGTCCAAGCCCAGTTTCCTAGTTCCCAGTACCATGGGCATGATTCTGCTATCCTAGTCAAGTCCTAGCCCAGGCCTGGAATCCTTGTCTTGTTCAGGGTCTGTGTCATGTCCAGTGTCCTTTCTTCCCCACTTTCCTTGCTTCTTTAATACACCTAGTCCTCTCCCTAGTTCTTCAGTGTCTGTATCTTGCATTTGGGTCTGCTCCCAATGCCCACCTTATGACATGGCCTTCTCTTCTACCAGGATAAAGCCCAACTCAGAATGAAGGAGAAGCTCCAACTCTGCTTAACTACCTAGAACTATCTGTCTGTCTTCCTTCACCCCTCTTCAGTTCATCAGTTACCTCTTCTTCTCTTGTACTCCCCTTCTCCTTATGTAGCCTTTTTGCCTCTCTGCTCTCCTGATGCAGGGATTTGAATCAAAGTATCAACAATTTCCAATTTCTTTCCAACTGCAGATGCTACTTGACCCATTCAGTTCCTCTAGCACCTTCTGTATTGCTTGAGGTGAATGAGACTTCTCTCTTCCCTCAGCAGAGAATAAAATTGACTGACTTGTGCAAACCTGAATGGTTGCTTTCCTCCACAGAAGTGCAAAGGGAGAAGGTAAGAGTATAGGTCTTGCATCTTTTCTGATTGACTTGAAACACCCAACATGTTTCTCCCTCCACAAATGCTGTCCTGATATGCTGAGTACTTGGCTGCTTTTATTTCAAGCTTTCAGTATCTGCAGAATTTTGCTCTTTGATTGCCATTAGATACAACACCAACCCCCTTAACTCCCCCTTCCCGTTATCTGCATCAGAGCACATGGCCCTTCAGGTCATAATATTTATTTTAACAATTTTATGCAACTGCTCTCCAATATTTTTCTCTCATTCAGAGTTTCATGTCTTTTTTCTTTTATTTACTCTATAACTTCTAGATTTTTAAGATCATACTTATCTAGAGAGGTTTGGTCTGTACCTAATCACAGATTACCCTTTCTTTACCTCTCTTGGCAAATTAGAACATGTTTCTTTTGTCATTTTTCTAGTTCTGATGGAAGATCAACGACCCAAAACATTGACTTTTTTTTTTCTTTCTTCATGAACAGTGTTGAACTTTTGCGTATTAACAGGATTTGTGCTCTTCTTCATGCGATCCGCAGTGCAGTCTCAGGAAAGAGTCAGGCTGAGGGGAGAACATGTCTTCATTCAGATGCTCATGAATTCTTGGAGTTCTTCACTTCATATTGATTCGCAATTGTAGAAGCTGATAGGGTTTTGGGCACTGAAGGAATCAAAGGATGGGGTCTGAAAGATAAAAGTTTAATCAGGATCTTCTTGAAAAGCAGAGCAAGATAAATAACTAATGACCTGTTTCCACTCTTGTTTTTCATGTTTGGTATTTTAAGGAAGCATAATTTTACCATTTATTGTTCTAAGATCCTGTTGACCTGAAAATTCTCATGTAAAATAAATAAGCAGTTGGAACAGGCATGCTGTGCATTTGAATGGAAACTGAAAATGTTGTTTTTTTTTAATCATTAGCTCCAGGTCATGTACATGTAATAACAGAATATCAACAGAAACATTGAGGTTATAATTGCGGCAAGCACAGTCTGGAAAATATTGAATTGTCAAATAGTAATGATAAAAAAAGATGCCGATTACATGGAGAATGAAGTGAATAATGTCATCTCAGCAGCTGGAGTATGGCTTGAAATATTCTTCAAACTGAAATGTCAGCAGTTCCACGCAGAACCATCTTTAGAACAGCTAACAATACGAACTTTCGGTACTATTGGTATAAAATAATGAGAGGCCAATAAATTAAGCAGTATCAGTATTCACTGTTGATGATACAGTCTCATCCCAAAAATAGCTGTAGATTAGCAATTTTGAAAGAAGAGAATTTAGGAAAATCTATGCATCAGACAAAGATATTGAACAAATTGTTGGAGCTATGTACCAGCAAATCTTCAAGTTTGGCTGGGTTTATCATGGGGCTTTTTAAAAATTGGTTTGTGTCATAATTGATTAATTGGTTTTAATTTTCCCAAGACCTTTAGTTTTGTGGTTCTGTCAGCTATAAAAAAAAACAAGGCCTTTTTTTAAGAAAGGGGGCAGACAGAAAACAGAAAGGTACCAAACTGTTAACATCTGCCTTAGAGAAAATATTTTAAAAAGCTATGGTTAAAGATATTAGAGCAGGCACTTTGAAAACTTCAAGGTAATTGTATCAAGTCAACATGCACTTGTAAATGGGAAATCAAGTTTCAACAGTTTCGAAATTCCAAGGTTTGTCCCATGTACAGTGAAATGAGTTGTTTGTGTTAACAATCAACACACCGGGTGTGTGCCTGGGACAGCCTGCAAGTGTCATCACACATTCTGCCACCAACATACAATGCCCACAGTACTCTGCAGATCACCAAAGGACACAGCAATCACCAAAATATAACAGCAAAATCAAGCCCCATTCATCCCTCCCATCCATGCACAGAGGCAATCCTTTAACAGCAGGACAGGCCTCCAGTTATAAACTCCAGCAGGCATGGACTCGGGACTGCAGATACCAGGCATTTTTCTCCTGAGCGGGCTCACAGAGATTCAGAGACTTGGCTCCAGCCAACAGAGCTAGACTTCTGAATTTACGATTTGTCCTTGGTCCTTAATCCTTGGCAATGATTCCAGGACATGCTGATCAACAAATGCCAAGCATTAAATCCTAGATTTATTGATGGTGAGGTCCTGAACGTTAGGCCTTGAATTCCACTCTCAGTGACTTGCAAACCCAAAAGTCAGCAGAACTCATTCCTTCTGGTCACACAGAAATCCAGTTCCGGAACCCACCAACAATTCCTTGATCTGGCAGTCTGATATCTGACCCTTGACATCTGACCACAGATGCCCATGCCCACGTCACTGGTCTTCAAATGCAGAGCAAAAAGTTAGATACTGGCCCGAGCTCTAATTGCCCTACATGCTTTTCCCAGCCCTAACCTGAACTCTAACATCCATATTTGTTTCCAAAACCATCCTTACAAACCTAACAAAATAATTAAAAATGAAATAATTAATGAAGAACTAAATCTGAGCTGTGACTCCACAACTCTTGAGCAGTTTTTAAACTAGTAGCATGTGTTGTAGTTAAAGGGAAATGACATAGCTTTTTGAAAACGTTTGATCAGATGCTGCATCATAGGTTGTCAGAATTGGAAAGAGAGTCAGATTTATTATCACTGACATACATTGTGTAATTTGTTGTATTGTAGCAACAGTACAGTGTGAACATAAAAGTCTCTACTATTAGTTACAGTAAGAAATATAAAAAAGGTATAAAAAATAAACTGCAGTTGGTGAGGTAGTGCTCATGGTTTCATGGGCCATTGATAAATCTGATGATGGAGGAGAAGCTAAAACATTGACTGTTCACCTTCAGACTCCTGTATCTCCTTCCTGATCATTGTAATAGGGAGAGGGCCCTTCCTGGATGGTGAATGCCTCCTTCTTGAGTTACCACCTTTTGAAGGTGTCCTTGACGGTAGGGAGAGCTGTGCCCATGATGGAGCTGGCTGAGACTACAGATCTCTGCAGTTTTTGTTTTCAGTTCTCTGCTTTGGAGTCTCTGTATCAGATGGTGATGCAGGCAGTCAGAGTGCCCTCCTTTGAATATATGTAGAGTTATTGCAGAAGGCAAAAACTTAATAGCATGGATAAGCCTGACTGGCAACTGGAAACATCTTTTTCCTGGTTTGCAATATGATCCACCCTAATTCTTCACAATTTATGTAAGTGACTTGTTTGTGAGCACTGATGGTATGGCTGCCAACCCTGCCAACGATACAAAGGCATGTAAGAAAATAAATTGAGAAGACCATGCAAGGAGGTTATAATAGGGTGAACTAGTAGGTGAATAGAGCATTATGGAAATAAATGTGAATCTGTCTATGTTGGCAAAGAAAAGAATATAATCTAAATAGTGAAAGGTTGTGGAGATCTAAGACACAAAGGAATCTGGTGTACCAGTGACATCATCATCATTATGTGTCATGCAGTATGATCTGGGTGACCATGTTCTTGACAAATATTTCTACAGAAGTGGTTTGCCATTGCTCTGTTCTAGGCAGTGACTTTACAAGACAGGTGACCCCAGTCATTATCAATACTCTTCAAAGATTCAGCCTGGCATCAGTGGATGCACAACCAGGGCTTGTGATATGCATTAGCTGCTCATATGACCATCTACCACCTGCTCCCATGGCTTTCCATGGCAGCCATGTTGTGTTCTGTACTAACTTTACAGCGTACTGCTAATTTCTGCAATTTCCTTCTCATTTCTTGCTCAAGAAGCTGATAATCACATCAGATATGATCAACTGAACATCGCAAAGATGGTATTTACTCACAAGGTGCCATCTTTTCTACACTGGGAACCCCTCCTTACGTGATCTATGGGAGGCTCATTTATTACACAGCTGTTACCTTGGAAGCAACCCCTGAGGCAAGGGAGAAGGGCTGGTGTCCTGGTGAGGTTGACAGCATGCTAATCTGCCCCCAGTCCCTAGCATTCTTCTGGCTAACATTGAACCCCTGACAACAAACTGTGTGACTGAGAGCCAGAATCTCCTATCAGCAGGAAACAAAGGAATGTAAAGTTTTTGTGCTTCGTGGAGACCTGGCTGATGGAGGAGATACCGGACAATGGCATCGAGCCCTCTGGGTTCTCCCTGTTCTGGGTGGATGGGTCTAAAAACCTCTCTGGGAAGAGCCAAGGAGGTGGGGTATGCTTCATAGTCATTAATGCTTGGTGCGATCCCCAGAATATGGATGCCCTCAAATCCTTTTGTTCCCTGGTTCTGGAGTACCTTGTGCTGCTGTGTAGTCCCTTCTGGCGGCCGAGGGAATTCATGGTTGTTACTTTCACAGCTGTGTATATTCCACCATAGGCTGATACTGGCCTGGCTCTCAAGCAACTGTGAAAAACCATCAGCACCCTGGAGACAAAGGCTGCTTTCATCATCGCCAGAGATTTTAATCGAGCATTGACTAAAGTCCCTCTGAAATTTTGTCAACACATCCAGGAGAACACATGGGGAGAGGGCATACTCGATCACTGCTACACTCCCTTCCACGATGCTTACAAAGCTCTCTTCTGTCTGCTGTTTGGGAAGTCAGATCTTGCTGCTGACCTTCTACAGGCAAAAGCTGAAAGAAGAGATTGCCATAGTTAAAATTGTACACGGTTGAAACTTACACAGCTTCTGGCAAGGTCTTCACACCATCGCAGACTTCAAGCTAAGCACTGCCAACATCGCTGCCCCTCTCCCAGATGAGCTAAATCTTTTTTACCCTCAGTTCAATATCGCCAACACTGAGCCACCGATGCGACCTGCACCTTGGTCATCACTGAGGCTGAAATGCGCAGGTATTTCCAATGAGTTGACACAGGGCTACGGTACCAGACGGCATCCCAGGGCGGGTCCTCAGGATGTGTGCCGCACAACTGGCTGGTGTGTTCGCAGAAATTTTTAATCTCTCCCTCTCCCAGTGTAGAGTGCCCTCCTGCTTCAAAACATCCACCATCATCCCTGTACCCAAAAAGACCAAGGCAATATTTCTAAATGAACTGGCATCCTGTCGCACTCACCTCAATTATAAGCAAATGTTTTGAGAGGCTGGTCAAGGACTACACCTGCAGCATGCCACCACCCACATTGCACCTCCAACAATTCGCCTACCAACACAACCAATCGACAGATAACACAATAGCCACGGTTCTACACACTGTCCTTACACATCTGGAGATAAGGGACGCTTATGTGAGAATGCTGTTGTTGGACTACAGTTCAGCATTCAACACCATAATTCCCTCCAAGCTTGACAAGAAGGTCAGAGACCTTAGTCTTCACCCTGCATTGTGCAGCTGGATCCTGGACTTCCTGTCAGTTCGCCGGCACCTGGTAAGACTGGGGTCCCTCACCTCCACCCCTCTGACCCTCAACACAGGAACTTCTCAGTTTTGTCCTAATCCTCCTCCTTTACTCTCTGTATACCCATGACTGTGTTGCCACTCACAGCTCCAATCTGCTAATTAAGGCTACATCCACACTAGACTGGATAATTTTGAAAACGCCGGTTTCGAGTAAAAACGATAGGCGCCCACACTATGCGTTTTTGAAAATACCTCTATCCACATTGAAATGCAGGACACATCTACCAAAAACAAGCGACATGTTTGGTGTCAAATCTCGCCATAAAAGTTCACGTTCGTGTAGTTACAGACTAGAAAAACTTAAAACGATGGACAGCTGCTGGCTGTTGCACAGGAGAACTTAAAACAAAAAAAAACAAATACTGGAGTGTACGGAGGCAACTGACAGGGAGTTCATGGACAGATTGACCCGGCTGATGACGAACATTGAAAAACTGACTAACTCTGTAGCATTAATAAAGCACCTTGTTAAATGTATAAAATATGTCTGCATCTGTGTTATCTTGTATTTCCATACAATGTTACATTATGCTGTTACACATCTATTGTCAGAGAAGTACTTGCATAAATAGGTAAACCACTTTCATATGAGCAAGGACAGAAAACAGCAAAACAGCAAAATGAATAAATAACTTATTTATTCAATAAGTTATGGGTCAAAGTATTTGGTGAGTATATTTCTAACTCTTCTGGCTTCAGTCTCGTTGCTGTCAGTTCTGAAAGTGTTAGGTTGCATTCAAGAAAACAATGAAATAGCACACTGCCATCTGATTGTGTTTTCAGATTTCTCCGGTTACTCCGTCCACACTGATCTGCCCGAGTAGCGTTTTCAAAAATACCCACCCTAGAAAGTGTTTCTGAAAAGCTCCAGTTTTGGGGTACGAAAATGTTGTTTTAGTGTGGACTGAGGATAAAAACGAAGAAAAAAAGCTTCAGTTACAGCTTTATCCAGCGTAGTGTGGACGTAGCCTAAAATTACAGATGATATTACATTGATTGGCCTTATCTCAAATTATGCAAAGGCAGCCTACAGAGAAGAAGTCATCACCCTGACACAGTGGTATCAAGAAAACAACCTCTCCCTCAATATCGCAAAAACAAAGGAGCTGGTTGTGGACTAAAGGAGGAATGGAGACAGGCTAACTCCTGTTGACATCAATGGATCAGGGGTTGAGAGGGTGAACAGCCTTAAATTCCTTGGTACACTCATCATCAAGGATTTCACGTGGTCTGTACATACTGGCTCTGTGGTGAAACAGTGCCTCTTTCACCTCAGACGATTGAAGAAATTTTGTATGAGTCCCCAAATCCAAAGGACTTTCTACAGGAGCACAATTGAGAGCATCCTAACTGGCTGCATCACCTCCTGGTGTGGGACCTGCACCTCCCTTAATCGTAGGATTCTGCAGAGAGTGGTGTGGATAGCTCAGCGCATTTCCACTATTCAGGGCATTTACAGAGACAAGTGAGTAAAAAGGGCCCAAAGGAACATTGGGGACCTGAGTCACCCCAACCACAAACTGTTCCAGCTGCTACCATCCGGGAAACAGTGCCACAGCATAAATGCCAGGACCAACAGGCTCCGGGACAGCTTCTTCCACCAGGCCATCAGACTTATTAATTCACACTGATACAATTGTATTTCTATATTATAATGACTGTTCTGTTGTACCTACTATTTATTGCAAATGACTATAAATTGCACCTTCAGACAGAGATGCATCGTAAAGATTTTTACTCATGTATGTGAAGCACATAAGAAATAAAGTCAATTCAATTCAATGTGGTAGCTCAATGCATGCTTTGGCTGTGGAAACTTGAAATTTTGCAGACCTCATTTGCAAAGAAGAACTTGAAGCAACTGGTGCCTATCCATACACCGAGCCCTGTTAGGTGGTACTATGTATACCTGGGTGTCTGCATGAATTATCACACCCCACATACACGAGCCATTGTGATCTACACAGTAGGTTCTCAACTATGTGTAAAGATATTGTACTTAAAATGCTGCACAGCACGACAGAATTTTTCAACATTCACCTTTGGTGTAGAGACCAAGAGACCAATTGGTACATATGGTATCTGAATGGGAATCTGTGGCTAATTCCCATTTATTGCTGCACTAACTGCAGCCATGTTGACAAGAGATCTTTATTTTAATGGAAATCAAACAAATCATTGATAGAATAGCAAGAAGCCATTCTCTCTGGTGAATCAGCATTCTCTAGAGTCGTAGCTAGCAGTATCAATAACATTACCCTAAGGAATCCAATGCATCGTTAGCAGCAATAAAAATGTTATAGAAGTAAGAGGTAATTTATTTATACAATTGGATTTTCATGCATAGTAGCCTAAACAGCACTTTAATTAAGAATTTGCTATCTGATGCATTAGAAAATTTACCTTTCTGGTGGATGAATGCAAGCTCATCTGAGTCTTTGAATTGTGGAGAACTAAGAAGTATCAAAAGTTGTTTAAGGTAAGATCAAGTTCAGCCAGATAGATTAGTGGAAAGAAACTACTTGCATTTTGTGTACAAAGACGTAGAAAACATTTAAACTTCCTGATGGTGAATGAAAGTGTATGATGACTGTACATTTGTAGTGAGGGTAATGCTTGGGGAGACAAGGAGGAGAGAAACTGTCATTTTGAAAATCAGCATCGAGACTGAGAGTGGAGAGGTGCAATGGCCAATATAAAAAAAAGTGGAGTAGTAAGAAAGGATTCTGAGATGATCAAGGGACTGAGGAGGGGTTTCAGGTGACAGGGAAGTAGTGCCAGGTCAGGGAGGTGTTGGAAGACTGGGTTTTACTGTTTCAGAAGCACGGCTGAGACGCAGTGGGGAAGTGGCTAATGCCATGGTAGAGGAGACAAGAACCAATGATGAGTCTTGCTTGGTTATAGGAAGCGCTATATTAGTAAAACCTTGTTATATTTCAAATGCACAGTGATGGCACTTCAAGTCTGAATTCCTCAACACATGAAACATTCCATGACAAGTGATGTTAGTCTTTCCGTGACTAATGCTAGGAACCTCTCAGATACCAAGTGACATGAGAACAATTGTGAAATATTTCAATCCAGTAAAACTACTTTTCAATTGCACAAAGCAAATGGATAGTGCAATACTATTGAATTTCTAAGCCCTTGTATTGTTTATTAAATTTTAAGAGTTTAAATGCATTCCACAGGGACGGAACTGAGAAAGAAGTTTTAAATATAGCCACATTTGCGATATAATATGGCAAAATAGATGGTTAAAGAATGAATTAAGGAGCCAATTTAGACAAAAAAAGATCAAAAAGAAAAGTCTTCCTTGGAGGGCAAATATTTTACATATGGACTTAGTAGTTGGAAATGATTAAAGGACGTGCAAATCTATTTGGATAAGATCACGTAGCCAAAATTGGAAAAGTGCAGAGGTTGTTGACTGTGGTATGACTCAGGCAGAGATGAAGGGAGAGAGTGATGCTTTGTAAATCTGAAAAATGATGAGACCTGAAAACTGTATTGATCCTCAAGACAGGAACTAACTTCGATCAGCAAGCAAAGCAATGATGCTTTTCAAGATTAAAGACGTGCAGCAGAGGTTAGGTTGGCATGAAGCAGGTGATGCACCATCAATAACTCACACTGAGACGTAAGGCGAGATATCGGCTTTTATTGACTGGAAGAAGGAACCAGGAGTGAGTGTCCATCATACTATGTCCTGGAGACTGAGGCCGAGCGTCAGGCCTCAGATCGCCTTTATACAGGGGCCTGTGGGAGGAGCCACAGGAGCAGTCAGCAGGGGGCGTGTCCAGACAGGCACATAGTTCACCACATTCACCCCCCCCCTTTGTTTGAAAGAGTCCCCATGTGGCGAAGTTTCTTACAAGTCAAGTCTATCAGGTGGTCGAATCTGTCGCTGCGATCTACGTAGCACCAGCTGTGATCGCATGGATGCCGACGACATTGGTGATTGCACAGGGGATGGAGGTTGTGCTTGTTCCAGCCCACTAGGCACCGGCGATCCCTCACGCATGTGCGAGGCGCCTGGTATAAATGCGTACGAAACGCCCGGTATACAAGCGTCATGAGGAGTCTGTGTAGGGCCTGGTGAGCACGGTGTCACCTCAGGTGCAGGGTTCATTGTTACCGGAGAGCCTTCAGGGTAGTGGTCTGCTGCACCTGCGGGTGCCAGGTCGCGGATGGAGACCGTGTCCTCCCGCCCATCAGGTAAGACCACGTAAGCATACTGGGGGTTCGCATGTAGAAGGTGAACCCTCTCCACCAGCGGGGAGTATTTATGGCTCCTCACATGTTTCCGGAGCAGCACTGGCCCTGGGGACGTCAGCCAAACTGGTAGGGTGGTCCCAATGACAGACTTCCTGGGAAAAGAGAATAGGCGTTCGTGAGGGGTGGCATTGGTGGACGTACATAACAGAGAGCGGATAGAGTGCAGTGCCTCAGGGAGGACCTCCTGCCATCGAGAGACTGGCAACCCTTTTGACTTAAGGGCTAAAAGTGTGGCCTTCCACACTGTGGCATTCTCCCACTCCACCTGGCCATTACCCCGGGGATTATAACTCGTGGTCCGACTGGTAGCAATGCCCCTAGCTAGCAAGTACTGGCGCAGCTCCTCACTCATAAAGGAGGACCCTCTATCACTGTGGATATAGCAGGGATACCCGAACAGAGTGAAGAGCTGGCGCAGGGCTTTTATGACGGACGTGGCAGTGGTGTCGGGGCAGGGGATGGCAAAGGGGAACCGTGAGTACTCGTCGATAACACTGAGAAAATAGACATTGCGGTCAGTGGAGGGAAGGGGGCCCTTAAAGTCAACACTCAGTCGTTCAAAAGGGCGGGTGGCCTTGACAAGTTGTGCCGTGTCAGCGCAAATTATGCAAAGCAGCTTCCAGAGCGTTGGCTGTCTCCATCGCCGAGCGTAAGGTAAGGTCGGCATTTTCCAGCAGCCGCTGGCGCATGTACACTGACCTCAGTCCCGTCACAAAAGCGTCTCGCACCAGCAGCTCCGCATGCTGTTCTGCCGTGAGCGTCTTGCAGTCGCAAGCTCGGACGAGTGTCTGTAGTGCTCGGAGAAACTCAGCGCACGATTCGCCAGGCCGCTGTTGCCGGGTAGCTAAACGATGTCTTGCGTAGACGGTGTTCACCGGCCGCAGGTACTGTCTTTTGAGGGCGTCCAGTGCCCCATCGTAGGTCGGCAGGTCCCGGATAATGGAGTAAACTTTGGGGGTGACCCTCGAGAGTAGAATTCTGTGCATAACGGTGGGTTCAGTTGCACGAACCTCCTCCAAGTACGATTGGAAGCATGCAAGCCAGTGTTCAAAAGCGAGAGCTGCATCAGGGTCTTGAGGGTCCAAATCCAACCGGTCCAGACGCAAAACGGTTTCCATGTTTTAAAACTTCCAGTCAATAAAATTGATGCACCATCAATAACTCACACTGAGACGTAAGGCAAGATATCGGCTTTTATTGACTGGAAGAAGGAACCAGGAGTGAGTGTCCATCATACTATGTCCTGGAGACTGAGGCCGAGCGTCAGGCCTCAGATCGCCTTTATACAGGGGCCTGTGGGAGGAGCCACAGGAGCAGTCAGCAAGGGGGCGTGTCCAGACAGGCTCACGTAGTTCACCACAGCAGGCCAGGAGTTCTTTGGAGCAGTCAACAGCAGATGAACTGAAACAGACACAAAAGTTGAGCAATTTTTTAAGGTGGAGAAAGAAAACTTTGTGATTGTTTCAATATAGGATTTAAATATCTACCTGGAAACATATATGTTAATAATCTCATTGTTTTTCTCAGTATTTGCCAGTATCAATGAATATTACAGCTCAGTTCCAGAGATTACCCTGCTTCTGGTGTCCCCACATCTGCAGCAGTGCTTGGACATGGGGCTTCTGCTTCTTGTTAATACCTCACTTCAAGTTTAGTGTCTATACGCAGCTATGTTTCCTCATAATATAGACATCAAATAAGCCTGGATTCCTGATGCTGAAACCAGACGCCATGTAATTGGCCATAGGAAAATTGTTCTCCTGCAGCATTTTGATCAGCAATCATTAGAAAGGAAGTAAGGTCTTAAAATTAATCTGTTGGATAATAACCGTGTGTATAAAAATAAAAAAAGGCTTGGATTTATGCAGCAGGTTTTACGACCTCAGATTTT
The DNA here is from genome assembly GCF_030144855.1 of Hypanus sabinus. Taxonomy (NCBI): domain Eukaryota; kingdom Metazoa; phylum Chordata; class Chondrichthyes; order Myliobatiformes; family Dasyatidae; genus Hypanus; species Hypanus sabinus. The sequence goes on from NC_082715.1 coordinate 47,236,984, forward strand.
ATAGGCAATGAAATACACTAGGACTGTGCTTGCAGCACTAATATAATATACACTTAATAAGTACTTAAACATACTTAAATATTTATCTGAAATTCCTCTCTATTCTTTCAGAGCTTTTAACTAATTTTTAAATTAATTTTAGCTTCAGCTATTTCTTAGTGTTTGTATATTGTAGCCCATGGACATTAACCTTTGATTTTTCCCATAAAGATTTCAAATTTAGGTTGATGTGCAAACGTCAGCACAATGCCTTTGCCTTACTGACTTAACCATCTGTCTATCTGGCAATCAGTGACAGCTTTGGCAGAACTGTCTTTTACAATTAATCTGCATTTCATTCATTTCAAATCTTAATCTCTGCAAACATTTCCCCGCTCAGCAATATCCCCATCTCTCCATGACAGATCCCAATCTTATAAAAATACATAAGTGGCAAATATTTCAAAGCACTTTTCTTCGTTCCAGTCCTTTATTGTCCCAAAAAAAATAGAGCTGTGTCTCAGGAGGAACTGGAGACTGTTGATTTTGGAATCTGGAGCAACAATCTGCAGGAACAACTCAGCAGGTTAAATGCAGGGTTTCAATCAGAAATGTCGACAATTCCATTCCTTCCACCGATTCTGATCAACCCGTTGACTTCTCACATCAGACTGTTTACTGAGCTATGCCTCAGACCTGCTACTCAATATTCCACAAACTGTTCCCCACAATAATAACTACAGCCATCTCACTGTCAATTCAGCGGCAGTAGGTATGAAGACCCATGAAGTATTAAAGTGGTTTTTCCTCAGTCAAACCGCTTTAACAACAGGTTGTATATATTAAATAAAAATAATGTAGAGGATGGAAATCTGAATTAAAATCACAGAATTCTGGAGCCACTCCATAGGTCAGGCTGCATCAGTGAAAAGAGAAACAGGGTTAACATGACAAGATGGAGACCAATCATTAGAACTGCGAAAGTGGAAAAAAATGGGTTCATTTTAAGTTGCAGAGAAGATGGAAGAGATATGGTGAGGATGCAGGGAATATCTGTGATAGGGTGAGGTCAGGTTTGCTGAGCGGATAAGCTCTTGTAGAGATCTTTCAATCAATAGATTAATGAGGCTACTTAGAGAGACAGCAAACAAAGGAGTGGGGAAAACTGCGTAGTGTTTGATGGTATGTGATACCCAGCAAGTCACACTGTGCTAATGGAGAGTGAGGAACTGAAACAGGAGCAGAAATGGAAGTCTTTCAATAGCAGAAATGCCTGTTCTTATATAGACAGTGAGACTGAATTGCCTGAAGCTGTAGAATCTGATAATGAGTCTCAAAAAATAGAATAGAGATAATGAGTCACTGAACTGTTCCCACAACCTGTGGATTCACTTTCAAGGACCTTTCATCTCATGTTGTTGATATTTATTGTGTATTTGTTACTAATAATATTATCGTTATATATTTTTTCTTTCTTTTCTGTACTTGCACAGTTTGTTGCTTTTTGCTCACTGGTTGTCTGCCCTGTTGATACAGTCTTTCATGATTCTATTATAGTTATTGGATTTATTGAGTATGCCCACAAGAAAATGAATCTCAGGGTTGTATCTGGAGACATATATGCATGTTGATGATAAATTTAATTTGAACAACAACTAGATTGGAAGAAGTGTAAGTCAATGACTGCTTTTCTCCCAGGCTTGTGGGAAGTGAAAAGGAGAAAGGCAAGGCTTTGCATCTACTGGGGTTGAATGGATAACGACCAATAAAAAGGGGAATGGTTAGAGGGAATGGAAGAGTGGACCAGTGAGTCCGATGATATTCCTTGCCTTTAGTAAAACTTGGAAATATAAACCATGGAACAAAACAAACCATTTTTACCAGCTTAGTTTAAATATCTTGAATAATGCATAGATTGTTACAGTAGATGATATTTTAGAAGTTTTGTGCTAAGATTCATTGTATATCTAAAACATAATTTTATAGAGAAAAGACCCATGCCCAACTTGCCTGGACAGTTACTTGATTGCTACACTGATAGTGCAACCTGATTTGTAGTAATCTTTTGCGTGTGTGCACTTATTCCAGTTTCAGGATTCGTCTTCTTAATGTCAATCAAATCAGAATCGGAATTATATTAATTATCTATGATAAATGTCATGAAATGTGTTGTTTTGGGGCAGTAATACAGTGCAGAGCATTAAAAAAGTCTCTAAGTTACAATAACAAGTAAGCACATAGTGCAAAAGATGAAAGATGAGATAACATTAATAGGTTCATGCACCATTCAGAAATCTGATGCTGGAGGGGAAGAAAGTATTCCTAAAAAATTGAGTGCGGGTCTTCACGCTCCTGAACATCTGCCCTAATGATAGAAATGAAAAGGGGGCAAGCTCTAGAAATCTGGGCTTAGATACTGATTTAATTAAGAACCTAATTTCCTGTTCTTGAGAGAATGCTGCTCCAGAAAAAGCCCCTCAAGGATTTCAGTTTCCCTTTAAAATCCCTCAAGGATTTTGACGTGGAAACTGAAAGGGCAGTTCTTCAGAATTTACAAAAAACTGCAGAGACTCAAGGTCTCTGCAGTAGCAGAGCCGAGGAGTCAGACATCAGGAAGAGCCGTGGTAGTAGGGGACTCCATAGTAAGAGGTACGGAACGGGGTTTCTGCAGCAACAGGCGAGATTTAAGGATGGTGTGTTGCCTCCCTGGTGCTAGGATCCAGGACATCATGGACCGATTGCCGGGAATCCTCAAGAGTGAAGGTGAACAGCCGGAAGTGGTGGTGCATGTCGGCACAAATGACATTGGGAAGCAGAGGAAGGACATTCTGCAGTGGGACTTCAGAGAACTTGGAAGAAGGCTGAAAAGCAGGACTTCCAGGGTGGTTATCTCTGGTTTGCTTCCAGTTCCTCGTGCTGGAGAGGGCAGAAACAGGGAGATAAAGGATCTGAATGTGTGGCTGAGGAACTGGTACAGGAAGCAAGGATTTACAGTCTTGGACCACTGGGATCTGTTTTGGGGTAGGGATGAATTGTACAGAAGGGATGGGTTGCCTCTTAATCGGCGGGGGACCAGCATTCTGGCAGACAGGTTTGCCACTGCTACACGGATGTGTTTAAACTAAGTAGTGGGGGGGGGGAGGGGATGAATTGGAAATATAAGGATGGGGTTAAAGGGAAAGTGAAAATAAGAAAAGTTAAAAAGGACAACAGGATCAGTGGAGTAGAAAGCTCAAGAAGAGATCATACGGTATGGCCAAGTGAAATAGGAATTGATATGAAAGGAGAGGCAGTAACAAATTAAAAGTATTATATATGAATGCACAAAGTATAAGGAATAAAGTAGATGAGCTTGAGGCTCAGTTGGAAATTGGCAAGTACAATATTGTGGGAATAACAGAAACATGGCTTCAAGCGAACAGAACCTGGGAAATGAATATTCAAGGATATACATCTTATCGAAAGGACTGACTGACTGGCAGAGGGGGTGGGGTGGCTCTGTTAGTGAGGAATGATATTCAGTCCTTTGTGAGGGGGGGCATAGAAACAGGGTCATAGGCATAGAGTCAGTATGGATAGAACTGAGAAATTCTAAGGGTAGAAGGACCCTAATGGGAGTTATCTACAGGCCCCCAAACAGCCATCTGGATGTAGGGTGTAAGTTGAATGAAGAGTTAAAATTGGCATGTCGCAAAGGTAATGATACAGTTGTCATGGGGGATTTCAACATGCAGGTGGACTGGGAGAATCAGAATGGTACTGGACCCCAAGAAGGGGAGTTTGTGGAGTGTCTCCAAGATGGATTCTTAGAACAGTTTGTACTGGAGCCTACCAGGGAGAAGGCAATTCTAGATTTAGTGTTGTGCAATGAACCGGATATGATCAGGGACCTCGAGGTAAAGGAACCATTAGGAGGTGGTGACCATAATATGATATGTTTTAACCTACAATTTGAGAAGGAGAAGGGAAAATCAGATGCGTCAGTATTACAGTTGAACAAAGGGAACTATGGAGCTATGAGGGAGGAGCTGGCCAAAGCTCAGTGGAACAATACCCTGGCAGGGAAGACAGTGGAACAACAATGGCAGGTATTTCTGGGAATAATGCAGAAGGTACAGGATCGGTTCATTCCAAAGAGGAAGAAAGATCCCAAGGGGAGTAAGGGGCGGCCGTGGCTGATGAGGGAAGTAAAGGACAGTATAAAAATAAAGGAGAAGAAGAATAACATAGCAAAGATGAGCGGGAAGCCGGAGGACTGGGAAGCTTTTAAAGAGCAACAGAAGATAATAAAAAAGGCAATACACCAAGAAAAAATGAGGTATGAAGATAAACTAGCCAAGAATATAAAGGAGGATAGTAAAAGCTTCTTTAGGTATGTGAATAGCAAAAAACTAGTTAAGACCAAAATTGGGCCATTGAAGACAGAAACGGGTGAACTTATTATGGGGAACAAGGAAATGGCAGATGAGTTGAACAGGTACTTTGGATCTGTCTTCACTAGGGAAGACACAAACAATCTCCCAGATGTATCAGTGGCCAAAGGAACTGATGAAAAGGATGTAAAGGATGAACTGAAGGAAATTTATATTAGGCAAGAAACGGTGTTGGATAGACTGTTGAGTCTGAAGGCTGATAAGACCCCGGGACCTGATGGTCTGCATCCCAGAGTACTTAAAGAGATGGCTCTAGAAATCGTGGATGCATTGGTAATCATTTTCCAATGTTCTATAGATTCAGGAACAGTTCCTGCTGATTGGAGGGTGGCTAATGTTGTCCCACTTTTCAAGAAAGAAGGGAGAGAGAAATAGGGAATTATAGACCGGTTAGCCTGACATCAGTGGTGGGAAAGATGCTGGAGTCAATTATAAAAAAGGAAATTATGACACATTTGGATAGCAGTAGAAGGATCAGTCTGAGTCAGCATGGATTTATGAAGGGAAAATCATGCTTGACTAATCTTCTGGTTTTTTGAGGATGTAACTGTGAAAATGGACAAGGGAGAGCCAGTGGATGTAGTGTACCTGGACTTCCAGACAGCTTTTGATAAAGTCCCACATAGGAGATTAGTGGGCAAAATTAGGGCACATGGTATTGGGGGCACAGTACTGACATGGATTGAAAATTGGCTGGCTGACAGGAAACAAAGAGTAGCGATTAACGGGTCCCTTTCGGAATGGCAGGCTGTGACCAGTGGGGTACCGCAAGGTTCGGTGCTGGGACCGCAGCTACTTACAATATACATAAATGATTTAGATGAAGGGATTAAAAGTTACATTAGCAAATTTGCTGATGACACAAAGCTGGGTGACAGTGTGAAATGTCAGGAGGATGTTATGAGAATGCAGGGTGACTTGGACAGGTTGGGTGAGTGGGCAAATGTATGGCAGATGCAGTTTAATGTGGATAATTGTGAGGTTATCCACTTTGGTGGCAAGAACAGGAAGGCAGATTACTATCTAAATGGAGTCAAGTTAGGAAAAGGGGAAGTACAATGAGATCTAGGTGTTCTTGTACATCAGTTAATGAAAGCAAGGTATGCAGGTACAGCAGGCAGTGAAGAAAGCTAATGGCATGCTGGCCTTTATAACAAGAGGAATTGAGTATAGAAGTAAAGAGGTCCTTCTGCAGCTGTACAGGGCCCTGGTGAGACTCCACCAGGAGTATTGTGTGCAGTTTTGGTCTCCAAATTTGAGGAAGGACATTCTTGCTATTGAGGGAGTGCAATATAGGTTCACAAGGTTAATTCCCAGAATGGCGGGACTGTCATATGTTCAAAGATTGGAGCGACTGGGCTTGTATACACTGGAGTTTAGAAGGATGAGAGAGGATCTGATTGAAACATAAGATTATTAAGTGATTGGACACGCTGGAGGCAGGAAGCATGTTCCCACTGATGGGTAAGTCCAGAACTAGAGGCCACAGTTTAAGAATAAGGGGTAGGCCATTTAGAACAGAGATGCGGAAAAACGTTTTCACCCAGAGAGTGGTGGATATGTTGAATGCTCTGCCCCAGAAGGCAGTGGAGGCCAAGTCTCTGGATGCAATCAAGAGAGAGTTAGATAGAGCTCTTATAGATAGCAGGGTCAAGGGATATGGGGAGAGGGCAGGAACGGGGTACTGATTGTGTATGTTCAGCCATGATCACAGTGAATGGCGGTGCTGGCAAGAAGGGCACCTACTGTCTATTGTCTATTGTCTATTTTTTTGTCCCATGATATTTCACCTCACAAAGCCCCCTTCCCCCAACCCCATCATACCCAGCATTTGCATTTGCTCCATTTTCTGAAACAAAATTCCCTTGGCTCTGACAGGCAGATTCTGTTCAAAATCTTTTTGTTGATGGCAGCTCACATAGGTGAACAGAGCCTTCATTACATTTTGCTCAGTCCTTTCCTCTTTCTGTTCTGCTGTGCATTCGATTTAGACGTTCATTAAGATGTGCACTTCTGGTGTTTAGTGTTGCTTCTATGTGGAGATGTTTGTAAAAGGCTTTAGGTGAATCAAATCTTAATACTACCATAATGGAATCTGGAAGTACCCCAGATATATTTGAAGACCATTTTAAAACTAGCTCTGTAAATAATGTAGTATTTGAACATATGTTCAATGGTGTACAATCCTCACTAATGCAATGCCTGCTGTTTGTCAATGGGAAATAGCAATAAATTAATACCATTAGGATGGCCAATCAGTTTATACATTCCTGTATTGTTTCCTTGAATCTGCAATGTGCATTAAACTACCTTGTCACAGAGGAAGAAGCTAGTGGAACCTTTTGCATTTGACTTTGGAGAAACTCTGAAGGAGTGGTGTCATGCTGGCTTCTGGGCAGATTGAGGTATGTCAATGAAAGCAGTAAGTGCTGAAAATATTCAGCAGGTCAAGCTTCAACCATGGAAGGAGAAACACAATTAACCTTCCAGGTCAATCGCCCTCTGTCTAAACTGAGAGATCATGTTGGTTTCGCAAGGTGTTGTGGCTTAATGATGCAGGTTGGATGAAACTGAGGACCCTTGCATGTCTGTCATTGCTCTTTATTTCTGTGAATCAACTGTGTCTTTGAACCTAAGAGCCTGAGGCTCTCAACCCACATTGTGCTGCTGGTCTCTAGTCCTCCCAGACTGTCCATTTCTTCAACAAGTGGTTCTTTTGAAGACCCTGACCTGGAGTTACATGCTGGTTCATTGCGGGAATGGGACCCGTTCTTGGGGTTAGGGTCCAAGGTGGTCTACTGTTTGAAAGCCTATAATCTCGGGGCTCTGGAGATGGGCGGATTGAGGGTCGGTGTCACAGGAGACTCGTGTCATCAGGGAAGTTGGAAAGTCTTTCGCTGTGGGCCCGAAGACCCAAGACCTTTGCGATCTTCAGGCACAGAGGTGATAAAAAAAGCAACTAAATGGACTTTTTTAACATTGTAAACCAGCGGGTTATTGTTATGTCTCCTGCTCGCTGTGAAATTGGGGGATACCACCCTCTCCATTATTAGGGAGAGAGAAAACCTGTGGGTTGCCAAATGCCAGATGAAATGCGACGGACTTTGGGGTAACTGCCAAGTCTGTGTCTTTGCTGGCGCTTAGCTCATACTTGTGCTCGGTAGTGGGTGCGCTTTTTGTTTTGCTGGTGGGGGGAGCGGAGAGCTGGGGGGGGGGATCTATGGGGTTGTCACATTTAACTGTCATTCATTCTTTGGGGCACTTCTCTGTTTTCGAGGATGTTTTGCAAAGAAAAAGCATTTCAGGATGTATATTTTATACACTTCTCTGATATTAAATTGAACCTTTGAACCTTGGATTCATCAATTTCCTCCAGAAGCTTGTTTTCTGCATCTGATCCTGTTTTGTTTGGACTGAATCATTAAGTATTTTCCAAGCTACATGGAAATTAAGAATAATAGATATCTGCTCCAAGAATGAAACAGGCATGATTTCATTGAATAAGCTCAGTATGCCCTTTGGCCTCTTGCTGTTCTTACTTCTGATAAACTGCGCAGGTTTCCCAACAGGTGGAAACTGAGAGATGCTTAGCAAGACCCCAGTCTCACCTTCCACAATCCCTTTGGAGATTGGAGACAAAGCAACATAATATCTGTCTATAAATGAGACTGTGTGGCCAACATTCCCTCAGTTGATCTAAACTTCCATTCCAACTTCCATTCCTTCCTTGCTAAACACCATTTCAATGATTTCTGTATCATTCAAGTATTTCTTCATCTAGTACAATTGTCAAAGTGCTGTACATAGTTATTTCGAACAAAATATTCCTGTCGCATACATGACTCAGCTAAGACTATTTCTGTCCTACAGCTCCTACCCTAGTTAAGTGGGAATATGGAGTTAAAGATTTGGTCAGACCAGCCATGATCTTATTGAATGGCAAGGGGTGTTCCAGCAGCTGAGTAGCCTACTCTTGCCCCTAAGGTAACATATTCATATGTGTGCTTGTATTTGTTACACAAAACTTCTAAATGCAAGTTTATACAGTATTTTTGCATAACACAAGATGCAGAGAAATTAGATGCAGGCTTCTCTCTATTATGCACTCTTGGCATCCAAAACAACAATGTGCATGTGATCGTGATAGTGACGAAGTCTTGCCTCCTATCAATGCTATTCAACCCTGAGTTACCCCAGCATTTTGTGTGTGTTGTTCTGACATCTGCAGTCTCTTGTGTTCCAATTCTAACAAATCATCAAATAGATATCAATCCAAGAGATTCTGCAGATGCTGGAGCAACACATACAAAATGCTGGAGGAACTCGCTAGGTCAGGCAACAACTATGGAAATGAATAAACAGTTGACATTTTGGGCCAAGACTCTTCATCAGGACTGGAAAGGAAGGGATAAGACTCAGGAATAAGAAGATGAGGGGGAGGAAGGAGGACTAGCTAGAAGGTGATAAAAGGACACAGTAGCAATTGTGTGTGTGTGCTATCAAATAGATATTATTCAATATTACTATTTATATTTTTAAAATAAAAATAATACTAAAATTGAGTAAAATTAGAGTCATTAGGAAATCACCTTGCTTTTAACTGTGGACGACAATGTCTTGCCACATGTTACTTTCAAAATCATGAACTTCATAGTTAATTATGTTTTTATCAACTTGCAGCATGCAGTGCACAGTGGAAAACTTACCTGCAAATAAAAAAAATCAGCTATTTCTCTCCACTGGAGATGTTAGTGTTTCTGATATAAATAGTACCATGGTGTACACGATATTCCACTTTCTCTGAACAGTTGCAAACAGCTACCCTTGAAAAGTATATTTTACCCAAGCTAAATTCAGCTCAGTTTCCTTTGTGTCCTGCAAAACAGAACAAGTACTAAAGCTAAAGTGAGGATGCAGAATATCTAAAACAAGAATAAAAACTGGGAGAGCACTAGCAGGTCTGGCAGCTGCAGTTGGGACCATACTGGGTATTGTCAGAACCTTGATGTTCAGCCCTTTAAATGACTGTTGGTCTTGGACCACTGCCCATACACAACTCTGGAATATACAAAAGGTTTGGATGGGCAGATCTGCCAATTCACTCTGCTGGAGTCCTCCTCATGATCCAAGTCTTGCTGAGAATGCCTCTCAGATTTTATAATTGGTCAGATCTAGCACAAAGCCCAAGAGCCCCTTGATTTCATTGAAGATGACAGGGCAAAAAGGTGAAGGGTAAATAACACTGCAAAATGATTTTGCTTTATTTTGCTGTTTTTAACTATTTATACAAAAATGTGTGTTCAGTTACAATTGTTAGAGTCCTGTGAGCTCTGCTTGGCCTGAACCTCACCTATAATCATTATGTATTTCTCCAAGAAAGTCAATGCAGCAGTGTGTACCAGCTGAGAGAATCCCTGCCTCTGACACCAAACTTTCCTGTTAAAAGGAACTGAAGAAACTCTTGGAAATGTATCACATCCCTCTTATATTCTGTACCTCTAGAAATGAATGTGAACATTGCATTTGCCTTCTTCACAACCAACTCAACCTGGAGGTTAAACTTTAAGGTATCTTGCACAAGGACTCCCAAGTCCCTTTGCATCTCTGCATTTTGAATTCTCTCCCCATCTAAATAATAGTCTGCCCATTTATTTCTTTCACCAAACTGCATGGCCATACACTTTCCAACATTGTATTTCATTTGCCACTTCTTTACCCATTCACCTAAACTATCTAAATCTCTCTGCAGGCTCTGTTTCCTCAACACTTCCTGCTCCTCCACCTATCTTTGTGTCATCGGCAAATTTAGCCACAAATCCATTAATACCATAATCCATATCATTGACAAACATTGTAAAAAGCAGTGGTCCCAACACCGACCTCTGAGGAACTCCACCTGTAACCTGAAGCCGGCCAGAATAGGATCCCTCTATTCCCACTCTCTATTTTCTGCTGACCAGCCAATGCTCCACACATGCTTCCCTTTAATTCCATAGGCTCTTATCTTGCTAAGTAGCCTCATATGCAGCACCTTTTCAAAGGCCTTCTGAAAATTCAAGTACACCACGTCTGGTGGTTCGTCCATCATTGTCGATGAAGACCTCGACACCATTAATCACTTTGAGACTAGATATGGTGTGTCCAGAGATGACTGGTCAGGCCAATTTGGGCATGAAATGTCCTGGCGCATGTTGGGCAGACATGTGTAGGCACTGCAGTGCTTCGCTGGTGGCTCTGGACTTGCGTAGCTCGCGCTTACGTTGTGCTTCAGCAGTATGCCTTGCTTTGTAAGCTTGACAGCCCCTGTGGAGAAGTTTGCGGCAGGTAGGGCGGTTTTGTGCCAACATTTCCCAGGTGGTTGTATCTATGTCAAGCAACTTCAGGGAGGCTTTTAGTCTACTGCATCTTTTGCGTCTACCACAAAATGATTGATAAGGTTAGAACAGTGGATTTGTCTGCATGAACTTTAATAAAGCATTTCAGAAGGTCCCTCCTGGTAGGTTAGTCCAGAAGATTAAGTCACATAGGATTTACAATGAGTAAATTGGATTCAACATTGACTTGGTCATAGAAGACAAAGGGTGGAGGTAGAGTGTTTCTTTGACTGGAGGTCTGTGATGAGTGTTGTTTCAAAGGATCAATACTGGGAGCTCTGTTTGTTAGATACATTGAGGAGGGTTTCAACCAATTTTTCAGGGGGATGGAAATCGGAGAGATAAGATGATTTGTATGTAAGTCAATACAGTGTGTAGTGAGACTGAGGGAAGACAGGCAGGTGAGAGAGCAGGATTGCAGTTAGTGGGATGAGTTGAATTGTAACATGGCGGCAAAATTGAAAATGGAGATGAATACAGAACCACAGTAGATGGAATAAGGTGGGTCAGTGTTTCCCACTCTTTTTTTAGCCCAACCCCCTAAAGCACTATCATACTTGTCAACACTCCTGTTAGGCACAATATACTTTCTGGCACTCCCAAAGTGTAAAAGCATGTCTACCATATGCTAACATGTGAAAAATAATTTTGCTTTAAATTTTTATTTGCCTTTAAACCTGGCTTACACAGTACCTGTGCACTGTACAGCAGCTTCAATATCAGTGTGATCCTTGAGCTTGTTGGTTTTTCGCAGGGGTTGAAATAACTGGGTCAAATTGTGACAGCAAAAGCCTTAAGTCCCCACGTGTAACAGTGTCCAAGCGGTTTCTGTATTTTGTGAGAATGTGGCTCACTGCGCTGAAGCCCCTTTCACCAAGGTACGAGGATGGAAAATCAATGAAGAGCAGTTTGGCTTCTCCAAAGAACAGGAGAAATTCACGTGACAGTGTAGTGACTTACCACAAAAGCCAACAGTTTTGCTTATTTATCATTCTGAATTTCAATAATTTCTTCATGCAAGCTCTCTTGTTCTTCTACCTTGGAAGGAAATGGGTTAATTACCCAGTATGGAATGTCCAGATCATTCAAATCCTTGAATTGATTTCGAAAATCTTTCTTCAATGACTACAGGTGTAAGCATTACTCTTGCAAACCACCATCTGTGAAAGAGAGTGCCATACCTTCCATGCAGGGAAACTGTGGGAACATTCTTCTTCCAATGTTTTACCTATATATTACCTATTTTCTGATAGAAGTTGGCACTGCACTTTTTGTCTGGATTAAATTAAAATTCTCATCCTGCAGTTTCATATTTAGAATATTCATTTTGTGATACAGATCAGCAAAGAATGCTACATCTCCATGTACAAGTTTGATCTTGTTTCCCAAGTTCTTGTCCACTCTGAGCAAAAATTCAACCGTAGTGTCAAAAAGATCAAAGAAACAGTTTAAGCAGCAGCCTTTTGACAGTCAACATACTTCAGTATGAGGAAGCAAGCATTCAAATTCTTCATCATTATCTTCGCATAGCTGGTGAAATATTCTGTTGTTTACTGGATGAGCTTTAATTTTGTCGATTGCAGATATTACAAGAGTCATATTTGAAAAAGGTCGCTGGCTGAGGTTTTTTGGCTGCAAGATGTTGATGATGAATTACACAATGAATTGCACACAGACCTGGAATTTCTTTTTTCACAAATGCCACTAAAGCAGCATGGTGATCTGTCATATATGGTGCCCCATCTGTTGCACGGAATACTTTTATCCTCAATATACATTTTGAGATCATTGTAGGTTTATTTCCATTGATATTTTTTTTCAAATTTTTATAAAAGAGAATTCTTCATAAAGTTTCCATTTTTGATAAACCATAGATATGCTGTCAGCAGTACCTTATTGTCTCACACAGCTGACTCATCCAGTTGTATCCCAAATTCTGTTTTTCGCAGCTCTGTGCATAATTGGTACTCAATGTCATCACTGAGTTCATCAATACAATGAGCTACAGAGTTCTAACTCAGAGGAATTGATTTTAAAATACTGGTATCCATTTTGAGAACAGTGGTGAGCACTTCTGATATAGCAGGCATTATTAATTTTTCCATGAGATTTTCCATACTTTGCTATCATTTTCAAAATGTTATAAGAAGCAATAAGACCATGATCAAGGTCATTTTTAGTTTTCTTGGCAAATGACTCGAGTGTGCAATGCTTTTCAAATGCTTCTTTCATCTTCAGGATCTAAGTAGTACCATAAGTAGTCTTTTCAGGGATTTCCTGCAAGCTTGATGGTTTCACAGTTTCATTAGACAGCACAATATTACAAATAAAACATATGAGATATCACTGATCTGATGGGAGAGGAATAAAACCATACTCCAGGTGCATAAAATTGAATTGATGCACTTTCTGCAGTTTCTGTTTCTTAGTAGGGTTAGAATTCAAGGCCTTCAGACTATTAGAGATCACGCCATACATATTTATCCACAATGCATGGGGCTAAAATAAAATTTAAAAATAACAGAGACAGGGAATACCTATTGGATGTTGATGACAGCAGTGAGTTGACATGGATGGAAAGATGGTAGCGGCATGTAAAGGAATGGCGAGAAGATGAAGATGATCACAACAGTTAAAATTATGTTGGCAAGGATTCACACTGGAATCTGAGTGTTAGTCAGGATAGTGTTGGTGTTCGGCGAGCTACCTTTATACTCTTCTACTTAGTACAATTGGCCAATCACGTGAGGTCTCATAATCCGCAAAGAATGGCCCTTGACCGCACACATGAAACCAAGGTCACTTTGGACACCTCAAGAGGAATCCTCAGGGTCGACAGGTTCACTGACTGGCTCTATTTCACCGTTTTCTTCCAGCCAGCTCTGTGTCATTGGGTGACCTGTTTTCTGTAGATCTGTAGAGAATGATGAGAGGATGTACTTGACTTACCAACTGGTAAGTCACCAGTCAAAGGAAACTGTCGGGTACCCTGGATGCTAATTTATGCATCCCCATTAATGTCTGTTTGGTTGAGTAGGTCAGATGAGATTGTTGAGTTTCAGATGAGCTGTGTTGACAAGTACTCAACAGCTGCTGAGCTGTAGTTATTATGTGTTCTCGTGCCTTGTTCTTTTCTTAGGAAGTGCCTGTCAGTCAGGTCTTGTACGTCAAGTTATGGTGCTGCTCTCCGCCCCAACCAAAAACCTTGAATGCCCCCTGATGACCTCTATTTCCCCTAATGCCCCCTGAAGAAAGGGAACCACCCCTGTTGGTTTATCACTGAGGTAGATAATCTTGTAGCACTGTTAGAGATTGGCAGGTATGACATCAACTAGCCATAGGCTGAAAGAAGATCATAGTTGGAAACTTACTATCCGCTTGCATCAAAAGGACAGGCGGCTACACAGAGTGGGTGGGATGGCTGTGCTGGTAAAGAATGAAATCAATTAGAAAAAGATGACATAGGAAAGGAAGATGTAGAACCCTTGTGAACCCTGTATATAGGACCCTGAATAGTAGACACAACGAGAATTATAAATTATAATGGAAAATAGAAAAGGCCTTTAATAAGGGCATTGCAATGATAATTATAGGGATTGGAATATGTAGGCAGATATAGAAAATCTGGTTGGTGTTTGATCAGAAGAGTGAGAATTATTATAATGCCTATGAGATGCCTTTTTAGAGTGCAGGTGAACCCAACAAGGGAAAGGCAATTTTTGTATTGGGTGTTGTAATAATGAACCAGACTTGATCAGGGAGCTGAAGGTAAATAAACTGTTAGAAGGCACTGGTCATAATATGATAGAATTCACCGTGCAGTTTGAGAGGGAGAAGCTAAAGTAAGAAGTATCAATATTAAGGTGGAGTAAGTTGAATTACAGAGGCATGACAGAGGAGCTGGCCAAAGTTGATTGTAAATTCACACTCACAGGGATGATGGCAGAACAGCAATGGCTGGTGTTTCTTGGGACAATTTGGAAGGTGCAGGACAGATACATCACAAAGATGAAGATGTATTCTAAAGGGAAATATGTCCTCTACAGCAAAAATTAGTAGAAAGTTAAAGGATTTGGAAGCTTTTAAAACAAAAGAAAGCAACTAAAAAGCAAATATAAAGAAAGATGGAATATGAAAGTAAGCTAGCCAGTAATGTAGAAGTGGATACCAAAAGTTTATTCAGATATATTCAGAGTAAAAGAGATGTGAAAGTGGATATCAGACTGGTGGAAAGTAATACTGGAATGGTAATAGTGAAGATCAAAGAAATGACAGATAAACTTAAGTATTTTGAGCCAGTCTGCCCTGTGGAAGACACTAGCAGTTTGCCAGAAGTTCAGGACTGTCTGAGGGAAGAATTGTGCAGTTGTTATCACTAAGGAGAAAGTACTTAAGAAGCTGAAAGGTTCCAAGGTCAATAAGTTACTTGAATCACATGGATTACACACCAGTGTTCTGTCAGAGGTGGATGAAGAGACAGGGGAGGCATTAGGAATTATCTTTCAAGAATCACTCCTTTCTGGAATGCTTCTGGGTGACTGGAAAATTGCAAATGTTACTGCACTGTTCAGGAAGGGAGAGAGGCAAAGAAAGGAAATTATAGGCCAGTTGGCTTGCCTTCAGTCGTTAGGATGGTGTTGGAGTACATTATTATGGATGAGGTTTCCGGATATTGATGCACATGCCAAAGTCAGATTGGATCCCTCAAGCGGAGATTTTGTCTGACTAATCCGTAGGAAAACTTTGAGGAAATAACAGGCAGGATAGATGAAGGTGAGTCCATGGATGTTTTTTTATCTTGGATTTTCAGAAGCCCTTTGACAAGGTGCCAAATATGAGGTTTCTTAAGATAAGAGCCCATGGTATTACAGGAAAGGTACTAGAATGGATAGATGGCAGGAGACATAGAGAGGGATTAAAGAGAACCTTTTCTGGTTGGCTACAAATGACTAGTGGTCTTCCGCAGGACTAAGTATTGGGACTTCTTTTCATGTTATTTGTCAACAATTTTGATGACAGCATTGATGGAAGTGCAGGGAATGTTGAGGAAACAGGCAGTCTGCAGGACTTTGACAGATAGGGAAAATGGATAAAGAAATTGCAGATGGAATATTATGTAGGTAACTGTATGGTCATGCACCTTGGTAGAAGGAATAAAGACATAAATTATTTTATAATTAAGGATAAAATTTTAAAAAATCAGAGGTACAAAGGGATTTTCAAGTCCTCAGTAAGGATTCCCTAAAGGTTATCTTGCAAGTTGAGTCAGTGGTAAGAAAAGTGAAGGCAGTGTTAGCATTTATTTCAAGATGACTAAAATGTAAGAGCAAGAAGTGATGTTGAGGCTTTATAAGGCATTGGTCAGATCACACTAAGAGCATTGGGAGCAGTTTTGGGCCTTTTATCTAAGTAAAAATGTACTGGCATTGGAGAGCATCCAGAGCAAGTACATGAGAATGATTCTGGTTATGAAAAAGTTAATGTACGAAAACAAGTAACACACACAAAATGCTGGTGGAATGCAGCAGGCCAGGCAGCATCGAAAGGAAGAAGTACAGTTAACGTTTTGGGCTGAGACCCTTTGTCAGGACTAACTGAAAGAAAAGATAGTATGAGATTTGAAAGTAGGAGGGTGCATGTTGATAGCTCTCCTTGCTGCTGCCATCAGGAAGAAACACAAGACTCAGGACTTAATCTACCAGCTTCAGGAACTGTTATTATGCTTTGACCGTTAGGATCTTGAACCAGAGGAGAAAACTTCTCTCAACTTCAGTTACCCTGTCACTGAACTGTTTCTGCAATCAATGGACTCACTTTCAAGGACTCTTCATCTCATGTTCTTGATATTTATTGTTTATTTATTTATTACCATTTTTTTTCATTTTCATATATTTGCACAGTTTGTTTTTTTTGCACATTGGTTGTTTGTCTTTCCTGTCGTGTGCCATCTTTATTGATTCTATTGTGTTTCTTGGATTTACTGTGTATGCCTACAAGAAAATGAATCTCAGGACTGTATTGGTGGCATATATGTACTTTGATGATAAATTTACTTTGTGTATCTTAGAAACCTAATGATGCTTACTGCTGAGTTAATACATTGCCAAAATTTCGATGTGTGCTGTAAAAGATGAACACTGTTTTGGCTTTACCTCAGAATTAATAACTTTTATACTACTTTGACATGTTTCATGAAGCTGTCAACCCAAGACTGCTGACAAAATCCTATTCAGCAGAGCCAGCAAGCAATGTAAAAGTAGGAGAAATTTGTGTACTAATGTTAATGGAATGTTGTTCTGCTCTCTGGAAAAGCCAAATTAATTATAATGGCAAAGACCTTGCTGATATAATAACCTCTTATTTAAAATGTTGTTTTCAGAAATTAAAAAAAAGACCATTCATTTTTCATTTTTTATTTTATTTTTTGTACTTGCACATAGAAAACCATGATATAAATCATACTGAAAGGTTCCATCACATCACTGTTGCAGTAAGTGTCCATCTTATCTGTACATCAAAAGACGCTTCACCATGCTAGTTAGGGATTGGCCTGTGTAAAGAACACTATAGCTCCTCCCACTACCTGCCATTTAGCTGATGATGTAAAAAGTGCCATTAGGCTTGAACTTTGGCACACGGTAACCATGCAGTTTCTTTCCGTTCTTGGGTCACCATGGACCAGATAGTCAAGTGTGTCATGGAAATGATAAACAGTGGTGGTGTGTTACAGCAAAGAGGGCCTGGGTGCATACTTTAAGTAAGTATTTTCCACTGTGTGCAAGTGTTTTGTCCTGCTATTGCGAGTGCTCAGTTTAGATAAGTTAGCATAACTGAATTTAGCTTGATGAGTTTACTGGATGTTTAGTGTCTGTCATGAATTGCAAATAAATAGATAACCTTCTTTTCTGCCCCCACTTTCCAAACCTGCAAACATGATTTCATACATCACTCACACACGAATCAGAATTGAAAAATTGCTTATGGCCCTTGTCCTACCCCTCATTAAAAAAGTAGCAAAATAGTTCCATGAATGCACGGCTTCTTTTCCATGCAAACTCTCAATGAATGTTATTACATAAACATCCATTAGTAAACCTGGAATTCCTTGATAGGGGAAAGAAAACCATGGTGTGAGCTGAGCAAGGGAATCTGGAGTGTGAGGCAAAGTTCAAAGTAGATTTATTATCAAAGTGCAGACATGCCACCACATACAAAACTAAGATTTATTGATGGAGTCCTTGATGGATGCTGCTTTCCTGTGACAACACTTCATGCAAATATGTTCAATGGTGGGAGTGGCTTTACTTATGATGAACTCGGCTATATCCACTACTTTTTGTAGGATTTTCCATTTGAGGGATTGGTGTTTCCAGACTAAGTCAGTCAATATATTCTCCACCACACACCTATAGAATTTGTCCAAGTTTTAGATGTTATGCCGAATCTTCACAAACTTCTAAGTAGAGGCACTACTATGCACTTTTCATAATTAAAATTATGTGCTTGGCCCAGCACAAATCCCCTGAAATGAAAACAACCAGGACTATAAACTTGCTAACCTTCTCCACCTCTGATCTCCTGATGAGAATTAGCTCATGGACCTCTAGTTTTCTCTTCCTGAAGTCAATAACCAGCTGCTTAGTCTTGTTGACATTGAGTGAGAAGTTGATATTGTGAGGTTGGCACTGCTCAACCAGATTTTCAATCTCCCTCCAACATGTTGATTTGTCACCACCTATGACTTGGCCAAAAAGAATGTTATTGCCAGCAAAAT
Organism: Hypanus sabinus; assembly: GCF_030144855.1. NCBI lineage: Eukaryota > Metazoa > Chordata > Chondrichthyes > Myliobatiformes > Dasyatidae > Hypanus > Hypanus sabinus. The sequence goes on from NC_082715.1 coordinate 47,255,544, forward strand.
TAATTAAGACATTGGAGCTGTCCTTAGCCTTGCAGTCATGAGTATAATGTGAGTAGGGCAAGGAGCTAAGCAAACAGCCTTGTGGTGCATCTGAGCTGATGGAGACAGGATCTCTCTCCACTCATGACTGGGTTCAACAACAACAACTAAACCTTTACATTTTCAAAGTTTTCAGATGGCAGAGAGATGATGATCTTTTATATTTGTGCCTTTACATCGTCAATTGATGCCATCAAGAGGAGCCATTGGCATTGCACTCAATGGGCAAGATGACATGCCAGCTCTACTTTCACAGGAAAGCTACCTTTACATTGAACAGATGTTTTGTGTGTATTAGCTTGGAACTGCTATTGGTGGGCTTTAATTCTCATCATTTGGCATCAACTCAAGCCTGGCAGCTGGAAGTACGATCCACTGCATTCCTGCTGCCAAAATGGTTCCCAGAAATCTTAGGTGCCACCTTTCTATGAAGGAAAATTTTAAGTGTATGTAGTTAAGAATTAGAAAAAATTAAGAAATGAAACAGAAATACAAAACATTGTCATGTACCAAGATACAGTGAAAAGCTTGTCTTGCACATTTTTCATGCAGTTCAAATTGTTACACAGTGTATTGAGCTGGAATAAGGCAAAGCAATGCAGAACAAAATGTAAATACTATTGCTGGGAGGAACTAGGAACGATGGTGCCAGCAGTTCTTGCAGATCCAAGCAACTTCTTCCAGTTCCTCCATGAAACAGCCTATTCGTCTCTTCCATCTTTCTTTTCTTATGCATCCAAACAGAAGGCTTTTTATGGTGTGATGATAAAAATTTGGTAAGGGTCAATGGATACATACCAAATATCTTTAGCTCCCAGAGGATGTATTGGCATTAGTGAGCTTTCTTGGCTGTGACATCAGCATAGTGATGTAGACTCATTGCTCATAATCTCTGAACCTTTTCACTGTTGATGTAGAGAAGAGCATATGCAGCACGTCCCTTCTAAAATCAATCTTTTGTTGACATTGTGGAAAAGCTTGTTGCCATGTCAGCATGTCACTAATCTCTCATTCTCCTTCCTGCACTCCAACTCTTCATTATTTGCTACGGTTGTGGCATCCAAAAGCTTGCAGGTGAAGTTAGAGCGGAATCTGGCCACACAGTTACGAGTATATAGGGGGTGAAGTAGGGGCTGAGAATGCAACCTTGTGGAATAATCTATCTCCAGCACTATCTTCATCAATGTGTTTAGTCACATCCTCAAAAAATTCAATCATGCTCGTAAAGGCACTACCTGCCTTTGACATAGACATTCTGACTATTCCTAATCATATTATGCCTCTCCAAATGTTTATAAATCCTGCCACTCAGGATCTTCTCCATCAACTTACCAGTCACTGAAGTAAGACTCACTGGTCTATAATTTCCTGGGTTATCTCTACTCCCTTTCTTGAATAATGGAGCAACATCTGCAACCCTCCAATCCTCCGGAACCTCTCCCGTCCCCATTGATGATGCAAAGATCATCGCCAGAGGCTCAGCAATCTCCTCCCTCACCTCCCACATTAGCCTGGGGTGCATCTTGTCCAGTCCCGGTGACTTATCTAACTTGATGCTTTCCAAAAGCTCCAGCCCATCCTCTTCCTTAATATCTACATACTCTTCAATCTGCTGAAAGTCATCCCTGCAATCACCAAGATCCTTTTCCATAGTGAATATGTAGGATAGACAGAGCACTGGATCCCCACAGCATCTCTGCCAATGACAAAGAGTTTGATGGAATTCTTACCCTGATGTATATAGCTGTCTGCAGAATCAATACTGAAATCCTCAAGAGGAAGGAACATCAATAGCAAGGCTAGCCTGTATTGTTCCTCCCTAATTTCCTCTTAAACTGAGTAATACACTTTGATCTTTGTGAACTGTAACGACTTCTATAGAAATGGCAAAAGAAAACGTGAGTGAAGTGATGCGCAGTTAGAAACAGAGTAATTCAGTCTGGAGAACAAGAGAATTGTAACACAATTGCCTTCACTAATAAGGTCATGAGTAATTTTCCAGAAATAGAGTCATAGAGTTACACAGCATGAAACAGGCCCTGTGGCCCAAATCATCCTTGACAACCAAACTGCTTAACTGACCTAATCCCATTTGCTTGTGCTTCACTGATCCATGCTCCTCCAAATCTTTCCTGTTTGTGAACCTGTCCAACTTTATTTTAAATGTTGTAATTGTACACACTTCTACCAATTTGTCTCCAGCTCATTCTCTATACCCACCACCCTCTGTGACAAAGTTGCCTTAGAGGTCCCTTTAAAGTTGCACTCTTTCACTTTAAAACTATGCTCTCCAGTTTTGGATTCCCCTCCTTGAGGAATAAAAAAACTGCGGCTATTCACTTTATTCACTTCATGATTTTTGTTTAATTGGTGTCTATAAGGTCACCATTCAGCCTCCTATGCTCTACAGGCTAGTCTACCCAGCTTCACATTGTAACTCAAACTCTCCAGCCCAGGAACATCCTCATAAACTGATATTGCACCTTTTCGAGTTTAATGATGTCTTTCCTATAGTAATACAACCAGAACTGTACACAGCACTCCAAACTGAGATGTACTGATATCTCGAACATCTGTAACATGACATTCCAACTTCTGTACTTAATGTTGTGGCTGATGAAAAGTTTGGAAATGTGTGGATTATTTACTGTTTTCCAGTATTCTACAGCTTATGGAAAAGCTCCTGCTGACTGAAGGGTGATGAGTGTAATCCCTCTATTTTAGAAAGGACGGAGAGAAGAACCTGCAGAATGATCAGAAAAGCATTACCAGTGGCAAACAGGCCAGATGTTATTGCAATACTAGAGGAAGCAGGACTCTAAGATAACATGAAGTGGACTAGCTAAGTCTGCTCTGAATTCTGGATGAGAAATTATGCTTGATAGACCTATGGGACTACTATAATAATGAAGCTAGTTAAGGGAAAAGCAGTAGATGTGGTCAGTTTCTAGCCTTTCATTTTCCAGGTGAGGCATCACTTCACCTGTGAATCTGCTGGGGTTGTCTACTGTATCTGGTGCTCCTGATGCAGCCTCCTCTACATTGGTGAGACCTGAGGTAATTTGACAGAAAACTTTGTTGAGCACCATCACTTAGTCCACAAAAAGTAGAATTTCACACTGGCCAACCATTTTAATTCCTATTTCCATTTCCAATTCAACATTATCAGTCAATGCCCTCTTCTTCTGTCATGATGAAGCCACTCTCAGGTTGAAGGAGCAACACCTCATATTCCATCTAGGTAACCTCCAACGATGGCATGAACATCGGTTTCTCCATATTCTGGTATTGTTTCCTGCCCCTTTCCCTCTTCTTCAATTCCTCACCTCTCCTCATCCATGGTGCAACCTATTCTCCTATCAGAAATTTCTTTTACTGCAGCCTTTGTATTTTCTGTCTATTATCCCCCTGCCAGCCTCTTACTACATTCCCCCTTCCCAGCTATTACAACCATGAACTCTACTGCGGGGCCTACTCCACCGCACAGGCTGACTGCGGAGCAAGTTCGGTAATGGTGCTTGTGAGTATGCATTTTCCATCTAATTAATGTTCTACTATGGTGGCATTTAACCATCTTCTTTCTGTTTTAGTCTTGTCAAAACTTGACCAAAAGCACAGCAACATTTACGATCCCTGCTTACCCCATCCTTGTCCGGGAAAAAGGACTACAGTTTCAATTGATGCTGTCAAGGAGCGTTATTCATTTGGTATTTAGTCAATGGTTCCAGCCACAGTGTTGGCATTAGCTTTCAGTTTGGGAGTTTTAGTTACAGCTCTGTTGGCCTAGTGTTTATTGATTTTCTTTTCCTTTAAATTCTGCAACATTTTTCGTTAAAGTCAGTGAACTGTTGACTCACTTCAGCATGTGTCTCTCTCTGCACTTGGGCCATATCTGAACATACTGAAACCTCCAGTCTGGCTTCACCTATCATTTTCTGCCCCTCATCTTCACATTCTAGCATTTTCCTCCTTTCTTTCCAGTCCTGATGAAGGGTCTCAGCCTGAAACGGCGACGGTTTATTCAGTTCCATTAATGCTGCCTGACCTTCTGTAGTCCTCCAGCATTTTCTATATTTGTTAGTCTGGATTTCCAGCATCTGCAGAATCTCTTATGTTTATGATGTAGTAAATTTGTCTTTTTAAATATATAAAGCCCTTGATAAAATTCTGGGTAAAAGATTAATATATAAATTACAGTGATAATATATGGAGTAATGACTTGACAGATGTGGACGAATGTGAATTTATCTACATTGGAGAGAGAAAACAGAAAGATGTTAACTTTTGAAGTATTGATGTATAAGAGATACATCAAGCAGTTGAAGGAAGTGATATGTTGGCTGTCATGGCAAGCACAGGATCAAAGATATTCTTCTACACTTATAGAGGGCTTGATTAAATGAAACTTGGAGCATTCTGTTCATTTTTTGTCTTCTTAAATAAGAAAAGTGAGCAATCATCAAAATGGAAACGTGTCTTCCGGAAATAATGGATATTCTTTTGACTCAGCTTAATGCTAATCAGAACAAAAGCCTAATGAACCAATCGTAGAAAGATGAAAAACAGAAAAATTAGCCATTCATCCACGAGAGCTTGCCCTGCCATTCTGTACAATTTATGGTTGATTATCTAATTCAATCTCGTAATCCTGTTCCCACTCTATCTTTTCTTTGTTCTTTGTGTCTATCCACCTACTTGTTAAGTATGCATATTCAGCGACTTGGGTTGCACAATGTTTAATCTGTGTCAGTCTTTTTCCATGTCTCTCTATTTAGCAGACTGACCACTCTTGTAGGACTTTGTAAGAGGCTTTTCATAAATTTAAGTATGCCATATCTTCTGATTTTCCCTACCTGCTCTGCAAGTTGCATTCTTAACAAGCTCCAATAAATGTGGTAAAATAAGCATTTCTCATTTATAAGTCCTCTTTGGTATTGCCCACATTGTATATATTTACAAAATTGCCAGTTATAACTTCCTTTATAATGGACTCTGGCATTTTCCCTTCTGCTGGCATCATTAACTGTCGTTTCTCAGCATCCAAATGGCAGGAATATGCAATCATTTCTGATGATGGGATAACAGACAGGGTAATTACTTGGCTACGTGTACTTCCCTTTTCCATCCTCTCCCTGTCCAACTACTTGGAATCCATATCACCACTTAGTGAAGATGTTATCTATGAAAAACTGTTCTGGTGTGAAGTTGCAAACTGAACCAGGGTTTGCTGGTGGGTTTGAGTATCTTGCCATGCATTCAAGGCATGGAGTCTCTGAGGGGGGGGTGGGGGGAGATGTTCCTCAATGTGTTTTAATATGATATTGTAGCTTTGTGAAGGTTACCAGAAATTCTATCCACATTCATATTGTTGGAGTAAAGTATTGCTCTAGAAATCCAAGAGAAGCAAAAAGAATAATAGAATGCTGCAGAGGTGAGATAAGGAACCTGATGAATAATTTCCCTCCAGTAAATCGGGAAACCAGCTGATGTAGTGTTTTTGGATTTCCAACTGGTGTTTGATATGATCCAAACCTGTAAGTTGGTTAACAAGTTTAGAACAACTTTGGAATTGGGGGTAGCATACTAATATGGATTGAAAATTGTTTGTTGGCCAGAAAGCGAAAAAGGGGGCAATGTGTGAATCTGCAAAGACAGTCACAACTTACTGATATGAAAGGTAACATGCCTAGAGTAAGTCCAACAGCTGTGTTATTCAAATAGGTGTAGGGTAAGTTGCTTCAATAGAATATTAGTACTTATTAAAGTCACAGCACCGCCATTGTTGGAGCTGGGATTGGTAGCGTTCTTTCTCAGGCTGACATTAGGGGTGCTATTGGGAATACAGTAGTGACTGGGCTACAGCTATTATCAACTTCTATCAATCTACATCAACAAATCAGGTGAGGGGACCAAATGCCATATTTCCAAATGTAATAACACCAAAATTTCGTGAGGAAGAAAATGAAAAAGCAAAGATGTAATGTTGATGCTTTAAAAGGCTCTGGTGAGGCCTCAATTTGAGTATTGTGAGCAGTTTTGGGCCCTTATCAAAGTAAGGATGTGCTGACACTAGAGAGGGTTCAAAGGAGGTTCATGAAAATGATTCCAGAATTGAAAAGCTTGTCATATGAAGATAGTTCAATGGCTCTGGGCCTGCACTCACTGGAATTCAGAAGAATGAGGGGTAATGCATTGAAACTATTGAATGTTGAAAGGCCTTGATACAGTGGATGTGGAGAGGATGTTTCCCATGGTGGGGGAGTCTAAGGCCAGAGGACATAGCCTTAGAATAGAAGGACATCCTTTTAGAAAAGAGAGGAGGAGGAATTTCTTTAGTGGTGAATCTGTGGAATTATTTGCCACTGGCAGCTGTGGACGCCAGGTCTATATTTAAGGCAGAATCTGATGGATTCTTGATTGGTCAGGGCATGAAAAGATATGGGGAAAAGGGAGGAGACTGGCTCTGAGAGGAAAACTGGATCAGCCATGATGAAATGGTGCAGCAGACTCAATGGGCCAAATGACCTAATTCTGCTCCTATATCGTATGGTCTTATGGTCTAAAGTATGAGAGATTGTCTGCACAGACCAAATATAAATTATATTCAAGAGGATATTATTATTTTTATTTCTTCATTTTATTTAGCAATACAGTGTAGAACAGGTACTTCCAGCTCTATGAACACTATTCTGTACTGCCCAGCAACACACCTAGACTAATCATAGGATAATTTATCATCATAGCTTGGCTTCGCGACTGAAGTTTTAGGAAGGGGGCTGCCCACGTCTGCTGCAGGCTCGCTGGTGACTGATGACGCCAATACGGGAATACGGGACAGGCCGCAGTGGCTGCAAGGGAAAGTTGGGGAGGATGGTTGTAGACATGGGTGTATCCTTTGGCCTGCGCAATGTTTTTTTTAGGTGGAGTGCAGTGTGCGCAGTACTGCCCCCCCCCCTTACACCCAGAGTTCATTTGCCTTAGCTTAACAAGCTGGAACGGTGACAGCGAGGTCCTTGGGTCGTAGGAGTTACATTGGAGCATTCTTCTCCAAGGTGGATGGCCTGACAAGGCTGATGAGCCCCACCTGCCCAGGTTTGGAGTCAGAGTTGTCCTCCTCTTAGGCTGGCTGCCAACCAAGGCTAACGAGTGCAGTCTACCCATCCAGTTATAGCGCTGGACACTCGGTCACGCCGTGACGTAGCAAGCTCAGTGCAAACAGGGGGCACCAATGAGAAGGTGTTGCTACAGATGCAGTAGTGTAGGAGAGGCCATATGCAGAGGCCAGGATAATTTATAATGACTATTAAACCCACTAACTGGTACATCTTTGCAACATGGGAGGAGAACTGGGCACTCCGAGGAAACACACGCATTTACAGAAATGGCACACAAGCTGCTTACTGAACTCCGAACTCTGACACGCCAATCTGGAATAACATTGCACTACTCTACCATGGATATGGACAGGCTGAGTGAGTAGGAAAGGAAATGGAAGATACAAAATAATATGGAAAAGTGTGCAGTCATCCTCATTGGTGAACATAAAACAGAATTTTTTTATGGTGAGAGATTGGGTCATATTCCTATTCAAAGGGAGCAAGCTGTGATTTTACATATTATTAAACAAAGTGGAAGTGCAGCAAATGATCAGGAGTGCAAGTGGTACTTTAGCCTTTATTACAGGTGTAAGGAAATCTTACCACAAATGTTTAGGATTACAGTATATGAGATTGCACCTGGAGTATTGTACACAGTTTTTGACTTCCTACCTAAGAAAGGATACACTTGCCATAGAAAGAGAGGAATGAGTGGACTAACTGTAAGAAAGATCATTTTGTGACATGAAGGAAGGCTGAGTAGTCTGGGAATGCATTCTCCCGAGTTTAAAATTACAAAATAAGATCTCAATGAAATTTCTGTCATACTTAAGATCTAAAAACAGGGAGAATATTTCATAAATTTGGTAAATGTGTTTATTGTCATGTGTACAGAGGTGCAGTGAAAAAGAATTATCTTCCATATCATTCATGCAGTTAAATTCATTACAATAATGCATTGAGGTAGTACAAGGTTAAATAATAGCAGAATACAGAATAAAATGTTGCAGCTACAGAGAAAATTCAGTGATGGTAGACAATAAGGCACAAGGTCATGATGAGGTAGATTACGAGGTCAAGAGTCTGTTACAACATATTAGGGGACCAACAAGTAGTCTTAAACTATGGGATAGAAACTGTCCTGAAGGAAGAATCTAGGTTCGTTGCTATCTGTTAACTACCTAAATGATTTAGAAGATAGCAATTTGTAAACTAGATCAGCAAATTGTGGAAGACATCGAGATTAGGGTGCTATGTACACTGAGGAAAACTGTCAAAGCATGCTGCATGATCTAGAGCAGCTTGTAAAATGGGCTGAAACATGGCAGATGGAATTTAATGCAAACAAGTGGGAAATGGTGCACTTTGGAAGGACAAACCAGGATAAGATTTACCCAGTTAATGGTAAAGCGTGTGGTAGGAAAAAAGGGACAGGGAACATAGATCTACATTTCCTTGAAAGTGGTATAACAGATCAACAGGATCTTCAAGTGAGTTTTCAACATGTTGGCATTTATAAATCAGAGTATTGAGCACAGATATTAAAGTTGTGTCGGATGTTGGTGAGGCCAGATTCTTGTAATTTTAGAGGACCTGTCCTGGGACAAGCACGCAAGTTGAATTACAAAGTAAGCATGGCAGTGCCGCTACTCCTTACCAGTTAGCGAAGAATCAGCATGACATGTAATATTTTACCAGACTTCTATAGATGTGTGCTGGAGAGTATATTGACCAGATAGTATGGAAATACCAGTGCCCTCAAATGGCAAATCCTACAAAAAGTAGTGGATACGGCCCAGTCCTTTGCAGATATAGCCCTCCCCACCTACCCAGAGCATTGTCATAGGAAAGCAGCATCCATCATCATGGTCCCCCACCAACCTCCTCACTGCTGCCATCAGGAAGAAGGTACAGGAGCCTCAGGCATAACACTAACAGGTTTAGCAACAGTTATTACCCCTCAACCATCCTGTTCTTGAACCAGAGGGGTAATTTGACTCAGCTTCACTTACCCCATCACTGAATGTTCCCATAATCTAAGGGATTACTTTCAGGACCTCTACATCTACATCTACATGTTTTTTGGTATTTATTATTTATTTTTCTATTCTTTTTGTATTTCACACTTGGTTGTCTTTTGCACACTGTTGGGCTGGTCTTTCATTGATTCCATTATGGTTATTGGATTCATTAAGTGTGCCTGCAAGAAAATGAATCTCATGGTTGTTTATGGTGACATATATGTAGGTACTTTTATAATAAATTTACTGTGAACTTTGTGTGCAGTTCTGCTCAACTACCTACAGGAAAGATACCAATAATCCTGAAAGTCTACAAAGAACATTTACAAGGGTGTTGCCAGGAATTGAGGACCTGAGTTATAGGGAAAGGTTGAACCATTTGTGACTTTGTTCCTTGGAACGCAGGAGAAAGCTGGCAGATCTTATAGAGGTATGACAATTATGAGGAGTGAGAATGCAGGCGTTTTCCCCTCATGTTGGGTGAGACTAGAACTAGCGGTCATAGCTCTAGGATGAAAGTTTAAAGATTCTAGGGGAATCTGAGGAAGAATTTCTTTGCTCAGTATGTTGCGAGTTGGAATGATCTGTCAGCTGATGTGATAGATGTGGGTTGAATTGTCACATTTAAGTTTAGATAGGTACGAGGATGAATCAGAATCAGCTTTATTATCACTGACATGTGTTGTGAAATTTGTTAGCTTAGATGGGAGAGGTATGGATGTTATAGGTAGATGGGACTAGGCAGAAGACCATGTCAGCATGCTCTAAATTGACTGAAGGGCCTTTTTCTGTGCTGTAGTGCTCTATGACTGTAACTGGGGAATCTAGTTTGAGATTAAGGGGAAGTTCTTTTAGGATTGAGACGGAGAATTATCTTTACTTAGAATAGCAAAAGTCTGTAATTTTTTACTGCGGAGGGCTGTGAAGGCTCAGTTACTGTGTTCATTCAAAACAAAGATCAGTAAATCCAGGCATTAAGAAAAAGTGCTGAAAATTGGCACTGGATTGGAGATAATCCATGATCTGGATGAATGGGAGAGCAGTCTTGTAGAGCCCAATGGCCTACTCCTGCTGTGATTTCATATGTTCTTATATTTGTGTAATAAAAAGGTTAAATTTCATCTTTCACCCTGCCTAGGGGTGTAAGATTATTTTTAGCTGCAGTTGACTTTAGCAGATTTTGCAGAAATTAATGCCAGTTATTTCCTTCTACTGTACTGGCTGTCAAGAATTATTGTGCATTTGAAATAAATTTAACTTTAAGGAAGAAAGCAATGTTGAAGATAATGAATGTTTAAGAAACAACAGACTTTAAATAAATTAAAGCAATTAGAGCTTCTAGTTAGGCATGGAGACGCATTGAAATGACAGGATCAGCAAATAAAACACAGAACAGTTTGTGGATTACAAGATAATTTGTAGGAAGCAAGGCTCTTGAGACAAGTTGTATCTTTAGCCCAAAACAATGCAGTAAACCAGCACAACAGAAGCAATGGAAAGGTTGCTCACCAAGGGCTATGCAATGAAGCAGTGAAAGGAGAAGATATTAAAATGTAATCAAATGTCAAAGAACAGGGAGAGATAAGGATGACAGCAGCATTGATGTTGTATTGATAATGGTACTCATTACCAAAGCAAAGTAAACCAAATAGTAAATTCCACTGTCTGCTATTCCAATTCCAGTGGCTGCTGACAAATATACTCTGCATTAATCCAGCACACCTCGATGGTGCTGGACTAATGGATATTCTGGACTATTGGAAAGGCACTCAAAGACATGTCTACCACTCTCATGGATGAATGGCCAATTCTTTAAAAATACATTTTGTTTGGATATTGCAAGGGTAAATTATAACATTTCCTGTCAAAGTAAACGAAGGAATGGGGCTTCTGTGTGTTTAAGGGAATGTGGTTTCTGGGGCCCCAATATGTTAAGGGAACCATGGAAGCTGTGCACCAAATGTGTTGAAGGGAGTGTGAGAACCGGGGTTCCTGTGTGCTAAAATGAATGTCAGAATGGAGCCCTACCCCCTTATATTAAAGGGCGTACGGGTCTGTGAGTACCTGTGTGTTAAACAGGGTATAGGAACTGGGGCCCAATGTGTTAAAGAGAGTGCAGGAACCAGGGGTTGGTGCATTAAAGGAATGTGGGAACTGGTGTGTTTAAGTAGAGTGTGGGAATCAGCAGATTGTGAGACAGATCCTGAATTATTGTCTTTTTGAGATATCTGGACAGCACATTATCAGAGTCTGGCTGTGCACAGTAATATTCCTTGCCTACTAAGGTCACTGTCATTTTAAAAATGAACTTGTTCCTAGAACATAGATAATATTGGCTGAGACATCATTTATTTTCCTTCCATCACTCTGCCCTGTAATTGGTAGTTTACAAGAACATTTCAGTAGGTAGTTAAATGCCAAACCACACTCATGTATTTGGTCTCACTGAGACATCCAGGATTTTCAAAATTACTTATTTATGTTCTAAAAGTAACATCCACATCAAAGAATTGGAATTGCTGTCTTCGGATCAAAAGATTAGGTCTCTCGATGTTAAACCAGTAATCTAACAACGATGCTCCCAGACCTTAAATACTTGCCCAATAATTAGACAGTATTTATATTCAGTAACATTGCTGTCTTTCTGAAATTCATCTGGTTGTGAACAGAATCCCCATCTCCATGAAGACCCGGAGTGATAATCAGAATCAGAATCAGAATCAGAATCAGGTTTGTTAACTCCGGCAAGTGTCATGAAATTCGTTAACCTAGCAGCAGCAGTACAATTCAACAAATGATAATATAGATATAAAAACTAAATAAATCAATTATAGTAAGTACGAGGGGTGATTGATAAGTTCGTGTCCTATGGTAGAAGGAGTTTAGAATTTTTAGGAAACCTAGCACATTTATTTTTCAACATAGTCCTCTCCTACATTTAAACACTTAGTCCAGTGCTCATGGAGAATACGGATCCCTTCTTTGTAGGAGTTGGCATCTTGGACCTCCAGCAAGTGGTCCACAGCAGGGGTAACTGATAAATACGTGGCCTAAGGTAGAAGGAGATTAGTTATTAGCTTCAAACTTTCTGCATAATCACTCAGAGTTGAACTGCATGTGCATGTAAAGAGAGCTGTATGCAGCACGCGTCCACCTCCTTCGCCATCTTCTTCCCAACTCCCTGAATAGACCGCGAAAACCCCACTCCCAGACCCACAAGACAAAATAATATTTCCCCATTGGTTAACAAATGAATACAATACCCGTTATCAGCAATTCTAAAGTTAAACAACTGCAAGAGAAAGCACTTATCATAACAAAGAAGCATTCCTACTCTTAACAAAGAAGCCATTTTGATTAACATATGCATTACATTGTACATGTATAACTCATCTCCTTCTATCTTAGGCCACAAACTTATCAATCACCCCTCATATAAGTATATTAAATAGATAAAAAATAATGCAAAAACAGAAATAATATGAAGTGAGGTAACGTTCATGGGTTCAATGTCTATTTAGGAATTGTTTGGCGGAGGGGAAGAAGCTGTTCCTGAGTTGCTGAGTGTGTGCCTTCAGGGTTCTGTACCTCCTTCCTGATGGTAACAGTGAGAAGAGGGCATATCCTGTGTGATGGGGGTCATGGGTCATTAATAATGGACACTGCCTTTTTGAGGCACTACTTCTTGAAGATATCGTGGATACAATAAAGGCTAGTACCCAAGATAGAGCTGGCTAATTTTATAACTTGCTGTAGCTTCTTTCAGTCCTGAGCATTAGTACCCCAATACCAGACAGTGATGCAACCTGCCAGAATGCTCCCCATGGTGCATCTATAGAACAGTGTTTTGGATGACAAACCAAATCTTCTCAAACACCTAATGAAATGCAGCTGCTGTCTTGTCTTCTTTATAGCTGCATCAAAATGTGGGGACCAGGTTAGGTCCTCAAAGACCTAGACACCCAGGAACTTGAAGCTGCTCACTCTCTCCACTTCTGATCCCTCTATGCGGATTGGTTCATATTCCCTCACCTTACCCTTCCTGAAGTCCATGATCAGCTCTTTGTCTTACTGACATTGAATGCAAGATTGTTGCTGTGACACCACTCAACTAACTGGTACATCTCACTCATATACCCTCTCATCTCCATCTGAAGTTCTACCAACAATGGTCAATTTATTGCAAATTGAGCTATACCTAGCCACACAGTCATGGGTATAGAGTGATTAGAGCAGTGGGCTAAGGACGCACCCCTGAGGTACACTGGTGTTGGTTGTCAGTGAGGAAGAGCTATTATTACCAAAGGGGTTTCATTTCAGTATTGACTCAGTGAAAAAAGCAAATATGAATCCCAGATAGCAATATGGAACACTGGAGCTGTGCAGATTGTTCTTCTGTCCTCTTGCATTCCCATTGACAGAGCATGTCGTGATTTTTATTGAGGCCAAACAACAAAGTCCATTAATTGGAAGCATGGCTGAGGACTCATAAGAGAAAGACTAGACCATATGGCCTTCATGACCATTCTACTTTTGATTATATCCATTCGTCTCTCTCAGTACCATTTTCCAGCACAATAATCAATGATTCCACCAAAAATAAGACATCTATTGATTTAAGTTTTAGCTAAACACAAAGACTAAGCCTCCAGAGCTCTCTGTAGTACAGAATTACAAAGGTCAACATCCTCTGAGTAAAGAAATTTCTCCTAATCTCTAACCTAAACAGCCTACTCCTCATTCTCAGACAGTGCTCTCTGTTCCTAGGCTCCTCAGCCAAGGAAACATCATCCCTGCACTTGGCCGGTCACCCTACAGCAGGGCCAGCAGTAAAGGAGAAACACAACAGTAAAGGCAAGTGCATGCACCAAGTTGTGAAGAGCATAGACAGGCTGCAGGGATGCAGAAATCAGCGTGTTGGTATCTGAATAGATCAGAGTAGCTTAGAGTCCTTCCTGGCCAGTTGTTCAGAGTTGTGACGGTTCTGCACTCTGCAGCTTTACTCTACTGGAAGCACTAACAGTTAATCTGGCCAACCAGATACCAGTCCTAATGGACAATGTGGAGAACTCCAACACTGACATCGCCTAAAACACTCAAACTTCTACAGATGCGCCATAGAGAGCATTCTAATTGGCCTGGTATGGGGGATGCTGCTGCACAGGATCATAAGAAGTTACAGAAAGTTGTAAAATTAGCTGCATTGTGGGTACTAGCTTCTAATGTATCCAAGACACCTTTGAGGAGCAGTGCCTCAGAAAGGATGCGCCCATCATTTACGCCTCCTACCACCCAGTACATGACCTCCTTTCACTGTTACCATCTGGAAGGGCCCAGGTGGTTGTTGTTCAGACTGGGCAGAAAAATAGGATGGTCGTGGACTATAGCCAAACCATCAATAGGTTCATGCAGCTTGACGCGTACCCCCTACCCAGTATCACGGATATGGTCAACCACATAGCTCAGTCTACTCAATGATCCCCTCCCTGAGCAGCCGCTGCACCTCTGACTGAATGAAGGCCCTGTACCTCACGCTGTACCTCCTGCTTTTAGTTGCCACAGGTTTACAATCAGGGGTCAGGTTGGCGAACAGCGGTGGTGAAGGGATCTTGAGGATGGAGAGGCTGCAAGTGGTGTCAGTAGTGCAGCTGTCGGCATGGTGCTGGGTGGGATGTGTGGTCAGTAGCGGGGTATATGATGAAGTCCCACAAAACTGAGGATTCCTGACAGTGAGTGGTGGGAGGGGCCCATCATATGCCATAGTCACACTTTCGAGGTGGCTCTGGAAGTCCAGCCCCAATAGCACAGGCGCGCACAGTTGAGGCATGACCAGTAGCGCAAAGTTCCGATATTCTGTGCCCTGCACCACCAATGTCACTACACAACCCACCCGGATGTCTGTGGAATACGACCCAGAAGCCATGGTGACCCTCTGGCTTACCGGCCAAGTCACGAGTCCGCAGCGTTGCACCGTGCATGGGTTAATAAAACTCTCAGTGCTGCCCGTGTCAAACAGGCAGCTAGTCCTGTGCCCCTCCACCAGGATGTCCATCATTGACCTTGCAAGCTGGTGTGAAGCACTTTGGTCGAGGGTTACGGAGGCCAGAGTTGAGCCGTCTTGGTGCCCGGTAAGCACCAGTGGGTCAGTGGTGGAGTGTTTTGGCGCCGACAAAGATGGCCGCCCCCATGTCTCGCACAAGGCGGGCAGGCAAGATGGCGGCGACCAAGATGGCAGCCCCCATGCCTCACACGCAGCGCTGCCTGACCAAGCTCATGGTTTAGACTTACAGACCTTGGCGAAATGGCCCTTCTTCCCGCAGCTGGAACAGGTCGCTTCTCGGGCCGGGCAGCATTTTTGGGGGTGCTTTTCGAGTCCGCAGAAGTAACTCTGCATGGGCTTGCGACTGACAGCAGCTGTGGTCGGGTTCGGGGAGTTTGTGGAATCGCGATTGGCAGCGGCGTTGGCAAATTCACTTGCGGGAACCGGCGGCGGCGGGGTCTGAGGGGTCCACGGAACCAGCGGGGGAACGCACTGCTGAACAGCATCAGCATTGTGCAGAGCAGCCTCCAGCATGTCAGCCGTCTCAATCGCCGAGCGTAAGGAAAGATTGACATTTTCCAGCAGCCGCTGGTGCACATACACTGACCTGATCCCCGTAACAAAGGTGTCTCTTACCAGGAGCTCCGAATGCTGCTCCGTCGTCAGAGCTTTGCAGTTGCAGGCCCTCATGAGTGTCTGTAGGGCTCGGAGAAACACGGCGCACGACTCTCCAGCCCGTTGTCGTCGCAGAGCTAAGCGATGTCTTGCATAGACGGTGTTCACCGGCCCCAGGTACTGTCTTTTGAGCGCGTCCAGTACCCCTTGGTAAGTCGTCAGGTCTCCGATAAGTGAATAAACTTTTGGGGTGACCCTCAAGAGGAGAATTCGGTGCATAACAGCGGGTTCAGTTGCACTAACCTCCTCCAAGTATGATTGGAAGCATGCAAGCCAGAGTTCAAAGGCAAGAGCTGCTTCAGGGGCTTGGGGGTCCAAGTCCAATTTTTCCGGACGTAAATACTTACCATGTTTTAAAACTTCCAGTCAATAAAATTGTTGCACCATCAATAACTCTCTGAGACGTAAGGCGAGATATCGGCTTTTATTGACTGGAAGAAGGAACAAGCAGTGAGTGACCACCATACTACATCCTGGAGACTGAGAGGCTGGGCTCAGGCCTCAATCGCCTTTATACAGGGGTCAGTGGGAGAAGCCACAGGAGCAGTCAGCAAAGGGCGTGTCCAGACAGGTATATGTAGTTCACCACAGGCATAACCAGGGTGATTGGAGGAAAGCATACAGGGAATGTCTGAGGAAAGTGCTTTAAGTGAAGAGTGGTGAATGCGTGGGCTATGTTGCCAGGGTGTTGGTGGAGGCTGGAGTATTAGTAACATTTCAGAAACTCTTAGATAGGCACCTACATGAAAACAAAATGGAGGGCTCTGTGGGAGGGAGAGGTTAGATTGATCTTAATAGGTTAAAAGATCAGTGCAGCATCATGGGCTGAAGTGCCTGCACTTCACTGTAGCGTTTTAGGTTCTATGTTCATCCACATAATAACATTGCATTTTTTCCTTTGCAGTGCTTGAAATCGTGCCCAGTATATGATTTACGACTGATCCCTAAAGTTACTTTCTAATCAATGCTCCCTGCTCTCCTGGCTTTGTCAATTGTTTATCCATTCTGCCATTGTCTTTTTTAATGAGCTAATAAACTTTGCTAATGAATCTATCAAATGACAGTACATCTAAAGACTTCTGTAAAACATCAACAAAATAACCCTCAGCAATAATAACCATCATATCAAAGAAATCAAATCGAATGAGTGAAACAGAGTTATCCTTCACAGATGCATTCTGACATGCATTTTATTTCTTAGAACTCACAATTTCAAATACTAACTGATTTTTTAAAATCCCTATTGTGGTGACCTCTGAAACTTACTGAACTATTGATATTTGGGAGAGTGGCCAATAGTTGTTGGGTTGCCTCTTTCCTGCTTATCGCAAAACGGGCAAGAAATCCTCCGTATTCTGGCACCGCCATGAATCTAAGAACTGGTTGAAAAACCATCCTCCCCAAGCCCCCACTGGGAGCCTAAAATACATCGCGTCAACCAGGCGGCTATTCTACTATAAATATTGCCAATATTAAATGCCTAACTCAATTTTACACTGTCTCTTTTAAATTTATCCAATATTCCATTTTGAGCTTTACTGCTCTGTTGACAAGTATGATTTGTCTAGTGATGTCAAAAGCAAAGTAATCTCCTCGTACCACATAAGACTCATCAGAAATGGAAGCAGACAATGGACCCCTGAAGCTGACTGGGCCATTTGACTTATCATAGCTGATCCACTTGTGGGTTCAGTAACACTTTCCTTCTCTCTCTTCATATCTACTGTAGTTGAGATGTTTATGAATCCCTATCCTAAATAATTATTTAGTGATTCTTCCTCCACAGGTCTGAAAGATTAATCATAATCTGAGGGAAGAAATTCTTCCTCATCTATGTCTTAAATGGGTGACTCCTTATTCTGAAATGATGCTCCCTAGCTCCAGACTTCCCCTACTACCCGCTCTCAGCATACACCTTACCAACTTCTCTTATAATGTTATATGTTCCAATAACACCATCCCTCATTCTTCTAAACTCCAACAGACAAAGGCCTAAAATGCTCAACCTTCCTTCATATGTCAGAGCCTGCATCCAAGGAATCAACAGAGCCTTCTCTATACTGCCCGAGGATTTAATTGGATTTGTTCTTTAATTGATTTTGTCCTTCATTTGACTGCTCATTAATTGTTTATCCATTGATGACGTTTATTTTACTTTTGGCCACATATCTAGTCTCTTTGACAATTTTTTCCTTTCGAATAAAATTTTAATACTTTCCTCAATATTCTCAAAGTGCAGCTTAAAACTATTTTATTATGAGATATAAATTGTAAAATTGCCTTCATTTATGCATATTATTTTAAGCCCCGTGAGTCATGCAGAGAAACCTAGTTTACATTGCTATTTCATATCAAGGTATTTTCTCACTGTTTGAGCCAAGTTCTTTTTGTAGGCTTCTTTTTGTTCATTTAATGTTTGGTAATCTTTGATTCAAATCCATTTAAACAAATAATTTTACACTGCAATAAAGCCAGATCTTCTCCAGTTGACTTCTTTAACTTAATTGCATGTTGTCTCCTTGTTGAACAATTTGAAGGTTGATGAAATTGTGGCCATTGTATTCTTCAAGCACTTCTACTGAACACTGAATAGCTGCATTTTGTAATTTGCTTTTGTATTTTAGTTCCAATTACTTCATTGAATCTGAGCTGCAAGAGCAGATCACAAAGTAACACTACTCATTCTATTTGCTTATTTCAAGAAACGAAGGACAAATGTTGAAACCCGTGGCATTTTGTCAATTTGGTATTCCTCTTTCCATTAGGTAGAAGCTTAGTATTCATTGATTTTGGTCTTTATCTTTGAATGTGGTCTAGGTAGGAATTAACATTGCATTGTGAGAAATCAGTTCAGTTTAACTTCTGCTCATCCTGAACCCCACTTAAATTTCCACTGGGATTGAAGCAGTCAGGCATGAGATCCTATCTGAAGACATTTCATTTCAACTGTTAAAAGGGAGTAAATGGAACCTCAAGTTTCCACAAATAACCTAAAAGAAATTCAGTTACTCAGGCCTTTCTTTAGGAGATGTTGGAATCTACAGAATGAACAGCTTCCTGCCCATTTGAAGATTTATTTTTGCAGTTGGTTCTGAGGTTTTGATGAAACACAAAACTTGTCATTCTTACACTTCTCCCCATCTACCTTTCTTGGCATTGAATTTTCCAGTGAGAATTCTCAATTCTTCAAAAATCTATAATGACACAGGTAGATCCAAATGATACCTCAAGATATATTAACTTTTAAAGGTCCTTAATGGCATCCTATTGAAGGTTTTAACCAGTTATAGAGGTTGACATTTTGGAAGGATCCTATTGATCTGATATTCCAAAATTGGTTCACTGCATGAGAAAGATATGTCAGAATGAATAAATGGGTTAATTAATAGGAAGCCTAGATTTTCGGAAATGGAACAGAAGGCCAAGAAGGAGTTGATGAGGATGGTTACTGTTGCCTGCCAGTTGGCATCTTAAATGCCAACCCACTGTGTGAATTCATGAAAAAGTAAGTGACAAGGATGTGTTATCTGCTGCTATTTGAATTGCATCCCTACCATATCACAGGCACAACAGTGCTAGGGGCTGTGAGGATGCTGTCTCCTAACACCTCACAATCTTGCTCTTTTTCAGCCATTCTGCATGCAGTGCCTGAGAGCAGATAACCTGATATGTTACATGGTGAAACCCCTCATCTATCTCATCTAAGCAGACCATTATATCAACCATGACAGTCAGTTGTTCTACTCCTCTGTCATTTTCCAGGAAAATCTACAAAGCCATTCCACATTGTGTTTTCCCTTTGATTGCTACTTATTTTCCTTTTTAAAGGCTGCAAGTTGCGCAGAGACAGTAAGTGATTTACAACAATGTGACACCATCTCCCTTTACGTTCCAACCCCCACAAAGAATCTCTTCATACAATTTGGTCTTGCTAGAGTAGCAAAATCAAATGCTGTCAGTATTATAATATTCTGACTAGATCAGCATCATCCAATTATAATCAAAGTAGGACAATGCACAAAATGTAACATATGAACTATGAACAGGAGCACATCACTTGGACTCTAATATCCATTCTGCTATTTAATAAGGTGATGATAGATCTGACTGTAACCTCCATTCTGTGTTTCTGTTTATATGCTATAATTTTCTACCTTCTTACTTAACAAATATGTCTCTACTTCCATCTTATAATTATTCAAATATGCATTTTTTTCCAAACACATACAATTCTCTGAGGGGGAAAAAAAACATCAATAAATATGTAAGCAACTCACACAAAATGCTGGTGGAATGCAGCAGGCCAGGCAGCATCTATAGGAAGAAGCACTGTCGATGTTGTCAACGTCAACAGTGTTTCTTCCTATAGATGCTGTCTGGCCTGCTGTGTTCCACCAGCGTTTTGTGAGTGCTGCTTGAATTTCCAGCATCTGCAGATTTCCTCGTTTTGCGTCAATAAATATATGACCAGTTATTTCTATGCATTTTCCCTACTTCTAGATTGTTCCACAAAAAATATATATTCCATCAAGTTCACCCTGTCAGGATTTAATGCTTCAATCAAGTCCCCCGCAGGTGATTTGAACTTCATTAGCTGCAAGCTTTTCAAATCCAACCTGTCCTCGTAAGACAACCTGCCCATTCCAGGTACTAGTCCTGAATGACGACTTCTAAGCCATTAACATCCTTCCTAAACCAAGGAGATCAATGTGCTACTTTATCCTTCAAAAGGAGCCTCTCGAATCCCTACATAACTGTGTTATAATCTTTCTGGTTTTGAATTGGTTTTGCATTCAAAACTGGGGCAATCAGAAGTTTGAAAATGATACGACTAGTGTCCTGAGCTGCCTGTATTTCAGTGCAAGAAGAATGGTAGGAAAGAATAGTGCTGAAGATGAGGTAGCTGGTTTACAAATAGAGGCAATGTGTAGGGAGCAGAGGCTGTACGGAGGACAACATTGCAGTCAACAGGAAGAAGTGCAAGTTAAGATGCTGGCAAAATTAAAAAGGGTGAAGACAGGACTGAAGGTGTTGTAGTTGAATGTATAGTATAAATAGTAAGATAGATGAACTTGCAGTACAATTGCAGATTGGCAGGTATGATGTTGTAGGCATCACTGAATTATGGCTGAAAGATTTAACTGAGAGCTTAATGTCCAAGGATACACATTGTATCGAATGCATAGGCAGGAATGCAGAGGGGACAGTGTTGTTCTGTTGGTAGAAAATGAAATCAAATCATTAGAAAGAAGTAACATAGGGTCAGAAGTGTTGAATCATTGTGGATAGAGCTAAGAAGCTTCAAAGGTAAAAAGACCATGATGGGAATTGTGTGCAGACCCCCAAATCATAAGTCCATAAGATATAGGAGCAGAATTAGGCTATTTGGCCCATTGAAACTCCTCCGTCATTTTCATCATGATTGATCCAATTTTCCTCTCATTCCCAATCTCCTGCCTTTTCCCTGTATCCCTTCATGCACTGATCAATCAAGAATCTAAAAACTTTTGCCTTAAATATATACATAAAGACTTGGCCCATTCAGCTGCCTATGGCAAAGAATTTCACAAATTCACCACTCTCTGGTGAAATAAATTCCTCCCTTTGAATCTCCATTCGAAAAGGACACCCCTTTATTCTGAGGCTGTGCCCTCTTGTCTTAGATGCTTCCACCACCCAAAACATCCTCTCCACCTATCTTCATATGTTCTGCAATTTTTCAACAAATCCATCAATTCCATCATCCAAATCATTGACAGAAAACGTAAAAGAAAAATAGGTCACAACACAAACCCTTTGAATCACCACTAGTTGCCAGCAGCCAGTCAGAAAAGGCTCTCTTTATTCCAACTCTGTCTCCTGCCAATCAACCACTGCTTTATCTATGCTACAATCTTTTCTGTAATACCTTGGGCTCATAGCTTGTTAAGCAGCAGCCTCATGTGTAGCACCTTGTCAAAAGCCTCCAGAAAATCCAAATCAACTGATTCTCCTGCTTGTTACTTCAAAGAATTCCAACAGATTTGTCAGGTAAGATTTTCCCTTGAAGAAACCATGCTGACTATGCTCAATTTTATCATGTGCCTCCAAGTACCCTGAGACATCATTCCTCATAACTGACTCCGACATTTTCCCAACCACTGAGGTCAGACTAATTGGTCTCTTGTTTCCTTTCTTTTGCCTTTTGCTCTTCTTGAAGAGTAGAATGACATTTGCAATTTTCCAGTCTTCTGGAACCACTCCAAAATCTAGTGATTCTTGAAAGATCATTACTAATGCCTGCACAATCTCTTCAGTGACCTCTTTCAGAGCTCTGGGGTGTACTCCATCTGGCCTATCTTTAGAACTTTCAGTTTCCCAAGGACCTTCTCTCTAGTTATGGTAACTTCACACAATTCATTCCCCCTACTCCCGGAACTTCCACCATACGGCTAATGTCTTCCACAGTGAAGACTGATGCAAAATACTTGTTCAATTTGTCGGCCATTTCCTTGTCCTCATTACTATCTCTCCTGCATCATTTCCCAATGGTCAGGTATCCACTCTTGCCTCTTTTACACTTTATGTATCTGAAGAAACTTTTGGTGTCTTCTTTAA